>NW_024881328.1:4045153-4715153 GCF_018691265.1 Tyto alba | reverse complement strand
AGCCGCTTCCCCGCGCTCCTCTATCAGCTCCCCGGATCAGGTGAATCGGGTCGTTCCTTTCCCAACTTTGATGCATCCTGGCTGGCACAGAAATGTGTCTTTGAAGTTGTTTTATATTCGGCCAAGTTTTTTACGTGGTTCCAAAAGAAAGAGGGCGAGTATTGTCTCCGCTAAATGATGTCAAACCGGCATCCTGTGTACCGAGACAATGTCGAAGCCTCTATCTGCTCTTGGCATTGCTATTGAAGCTGCCTTGGTTGTCTGAAGTGTTTATGTTAGGGAGGCTTGAACCTGATGGAGATTTGGAGAGGGGGGGATCACTCTTTAACAACCCCTTGCCTGTGCCTACACACACGTGTGCCTTTGTCGGGTGGTAGCGAGCCTGAGATCGCCCAACTTGTGTCACCGAGCGCGAGCTTGGCGCCGCGCGGAGCCAGAAATCCTCCCCAACATGGGTGGAAACGTGCGTGTTTGGGTTGGTCTTCGAGGCAGAGCGGGGCCTTTCCGTGGGAAGAGCCTCGCTGGTGATGGGGGGCTCTTCTTCCAGCAAGGTGGTGCTCAGCACGAGCAGAGCAGAGCCAGGATGAGACCCTATTGTGCAAGCCTGTCCGCATTAGCGGATTCCTGTGCCTGTGTTTAGACTTTCAAAACGACTTAATTGGGCCTCTGCAGTGAAGGGTTTGCAGCCAAGGGGCCAAGGCTATTGTTTATTCCTGTGGCTATCACTGAGAGCCATGCAGACAGGGAGAAGGACAGACATAAATACCGCCTTTGTTACACTTTGGATGCTCCTTTTGCTATCCTGAACGATTTCATGCTCGCTCTTGAGTGACTACAGCAGCTTTTCTGATAGATGCATGTTTGCACTTTCTTGAAGAGGAAGAAAGTGGCTAGAAAAAGGATGGTAGAGCCCACTGGCATTAAATGGCCTGAGGCTTGCAGGGTGTTGCTGTTCCCTGTTTTTCTTCTTTCTCTCTGAGCAGTGGGGCTGTGGAAGGGGCTGGTGCTGCTCAGAGCTCAGGGAACGCTTCCTAACTCCAGCGGCTGGGTTGCAAGTTTTTCCTTGGAAAGCAACACTGGGAGCTCTGTGCATTTTCTTTGCTAAGTCGCGAATTCATTGTGAAATTTATATGATGAGATCTATGACTCTGCTAATATTTCCACAGAGCAGTTTGGCCTTTTCATTCCAGAGAGGGTTGGACAGGAGCTAAGATCTGGCTTTTGTTTTCAACTCTTCTACAACTTCCTGTATGACCTTGGGCAAGTTGCTTAATCAAGCTGTCTCGAGCTTTCCTTTGTAGTAATGTTACTTGCAAATGTTAGAAGAGTCGTGAATATGCATGGTCAATTTGATAGATGATGTTCAGGTATTAATTTGATATCTTAAGGAAGAAAGCAGCCCTGTAAAGTAATAAAACTGAAGTCTCAGTATCTCACCTTGTCTTCAAATGTAGAATTCAATGAAACACCAACAGCAGCAAGACCCTGGCTGATCTGAATCAGGTTTAGGTGCACATAGTGCCAACCCTGGGCAAGAATGCTGCTATCCAAAGGGATTAAATAAATTGTGGAAAGTTAAAATGGGGGTCAGAGAGCATGTGTAGCAAGAGCATATGAGAAACCTGAAGACGGGACCTGAAGGTGAGGAAGAAGAAGCACCAGGGACATAGATGCCACATGGTAGGGGTATGCTGAGGGTTGAATTTCCCTGTAGGAATGGCCCTGAAGGAAGGGAAGAGGAGAGCCTGTGCTCTACATCCCCCGGGAAAGGGGAGCTCATCCTAAGGGCACAGCCCATACAGTTAAATAACATGTTCTCATGCAGTGACAAGAGTGGATGACCCTCAGTTTGGGGAGGGCAAGCAATTTGCTTAGAAATGCTGGAATGTGCACACACACAAAATAAAATGTGTGCGTGCTACAGAAAGCTCACATTGCTTTCATTAAGGCAATGGACATCTAAGTACTTGAAGATCTGTGATAGGACTTTTTTTTTATACTTTAGTAAATACTAGCATATCTAAGAACTTGATCACAGTCTGGTTTATAAGGAGTGGTAATATCTTTATTAAGCCTACTGATATAGTTGGAGGGGGAAAAACAGACAAGCCCTCTACAGGGCTCTTTACTGTAATTAAAATAGGCTGCCTATATCTAGTTAAATAATATGTAAACTCTTAAGGCCAAATGCTGCAGCTAGTTACTATTAGTGAGAAACTGTAAACTACAAAATCCCAAACCAGGAAATCCCATGGAGATAAAAAAATATCTAAAGAACAGTCAGAAATGTGCCCTATATTATTGATGCTTCAAGCGGTATTAAGCTGTGAAGGGCTGGAATGTAAACAGAGTTACAGATGTCTGATGCCGTAGGTTGAATTAGGGAAGCAGGAAATGCACTCCTTCGCCCGGGATGTTTGGAAAAAACACCTTCTGCCTGTCTTTATCTGAAACAGTTAAAGTTTTGTTTAACCTACAAAGTAATTCAAAAGAGAACACGCCAGGCAATCAAACTTGTTTCTTCTGTTTATAGTGGCAAAAATAGGAGTTATGCAAACCAACAGAACATGGTCCCAGTTCAGAGAGCTACATTTTAGAAATGACCTAATGAGAGAGGGTAATACTTAAGGGTAGGTTGTGTCACAACAAAAACTACAGCTGTACCCACACATAGTTACTTGGTTTAAGCATGTCTGCATCATAGACAGACAATTATTTTATGTATCTTTATAAAGTAAATCTAATGATTATTTTCCTCCCTCTGGGTGAAGTGCAAAGGATCAGTTTTTGTTTCCTAGAAGAGGGTGGGAGAACAGCCTCAGTTGGTTATAAATGCTCTGGTAATCCTGATACTCCTATTTCCCAACCTTTAAAGCCTACAGCCTTATCTTATCTCCCTATGGTTGTTGTTACCCCTGCCAAACTCTGCTGATGGGCTGCTAACATCATTACATGTGCTCCTGATTTGCATAGGTTAAGCATAGAGCAGCAATTGCCTGTTATACTTTCTGGTGCAGGCTCTGCTCCTCTTAAAAATCTGCCCCCAAACAGCTCAACCTGTTGATTTGAAGGAGTGATTAATTTTTTTTTTTAATTTTTTAATTACAGTGGCATAAATAAGCTCAGAACCCACCTTTGCAGGTCCAGTGGGAGGAGAAGTGAATTGTGACATTGCAGGAGGTGAGCAGCGTGGGGTCAGGGTCTCACGGGAAGCTGGCATGAAATAGCGGCCGATTCTTTCCTCAAAGGCAGAGCCACCCTCATGGATGATACCGAGGGACACGATAAACTCCTGCATTTATAATGCCGACGGACAGAGGTCCTTGCTGAAGATTTCTGAGAAGTTTCTCAGATCCTACAAGGTCTACACGCCCTGCTGCATGGGACAGCCTGTCGTAAGGGACAGCCCTCACAAACCTGAAATAGTCTTTGTCCTTTTCATCGTGATTGTTGTTGGTAAACCCATATAAATGGGAAGTGCCATTTCCTTCACATTGTTTGAAGTGTATTTGTTCAAGAAATAACTGAATAACAGTTTTCCGTGTTTAAAACAGGAGAGCTTTTCCCTAACGCCCTAAGTCTAAATTAGTATTTTTGATGGCTTGATGAGCCCAGAATAGTAAGGCAGCCAGGTTAGGGTCCCAGGCATTAAGGCATCCTAGGAGTTAATCTCTCAATAAATAACTTTTTTTTTTTTTGTTAGAAGTTTTCATATTTATTTCTTACTTCCTGCTGAAATGTTGAATTAGAAGAAAAATGGGGTGTCAAGTATCTCTGTTGGAAATATTTTGTTTGGATGACACCTAGGTAACGCCAGAGACACCTTTCCTGGGTGGGAGCTCTGAGGCAGATCAGGATTGCTGTGGCAACATGGGTTTCCTGAGTTTCCTTTTTGCACGTGCATTTAAACTGGTGACTTTAAAAGAAAAGAATTTATTTCCGAGTTCTTCTGTATATGCAGTATGCCTTCCTGATTTTTTCCCCTCATTTCTCAGATTTTGTTATTTCATAAGCCTGAAACAATAGCAGTGGAAACAGAAATATCCCTCAACTGATGGTAAGGAAATAGGTGAGAGTGTGGAAGACCTTTATAATTAAATCAACCAATATATATAAAAAAAAAAAAAAAAAAGAAAAAAAGAAAAAAAATCCATTGAATTTGGTTTTGTGAGCAGTGCTAGTTGCCTTGCCAGTCTGAAGCTGGCACTGTGGGTTTGCTGTAATCACTGAGCTGAGAAAAAGAGACACGGGTTTTGTTTATTTGTTTGTCATCATGGAGTTGAGCAGGACTTAAGCAGTTGAATGCACAACACTTTTCTCTGTTTTCATCCCCTTCAATCTGATTCTGGAATCCACATAAATTCCCCTCGATTCTTCCAATCTGTTTTTTGACCCTCCTTAAGAGTTAGGATTTATATACATCACATGTGAATATCAGCTTGGAAAGTGTGCCTTTTTGGTTTTAAAAATGAATTGTGATAAGAATCAATTACACGTGTAACTTTGAGTGCTTTGCTTGAGTGGCAGCTCCCACGGGAGATCTCATGTGTGTGTGTGTTGCTTTGCTTTGGGGGCATCCAAGCAGCAGCCCTCATCCTGGCCAGTTGTCAGGTCTGTAGGCAGGATGGCATCTTGGGTTTGTTGCGGTACAACGCAGCACGTGGGCAAACACCCAGAATCTGAATCCTGGACACTGTGCAATATGCTGCTGCTTAACGTGTAGACCTTTGGGTTTCCAAACAAAGTTGTTCAAAGATTAGGAGAAGGAAAATACACATTTGAGAGGAAGAACTATTGTAATCAAACAAGATGGCACAGAGCAATGCCAGGGAAAAAAAATAAATTCCTTTAGTCAACCAATCCTGACTAGTGCACTTCATCACCAAAGCCAATAATCCTCTATCGCTTGGAGAGCAGCTTCAAAAGGCCTGTGCTATCCAACATTTTGAATGCAGCTGGTTGAAGACCAAATACTGAGACCACAGTGCCTTTCTTCTGCTTTGGGAGTGGGGGTCTCTGCCTTGTTGGGTTTCTCTGATGCCGCATGGAAGGTTGCACCCCCTGCTCAGCATCCTCTTAACATGGCACACTGACTTTTTGCCACAGCCCTGGTTTCCTTGCCCAGACCCAAGGAAAGGGATGGAAAGACATGTGGTAGAAATATGTCTCACTCCAGCTTTCCTTGGCTTTCAGATGACAAACTCAAGACTAGTACAAGCTAGCCAGAGCAGCCCAAAGACTGTTCTAATGTACTTTCAAAGCTAAACTTTAGGCACAGCAGTTAGTGCTTGCCATGAGCTTCCTAATTTGCTTGAACGTTGCTGAGGTCGGAGGAGGTAGGTATGGCATTGAGTATGTTACTGACCTCTGCCATGCTCTCAGCTCTGCCACTTGCTCCCCGTGACTACAAATCACATCCTCAGTGTGGCTCTTTCTGTAATTGTCTCATCCTTTCAGATCTTTAGCTGATGAAATATTGAATAGAGTGTGCCACTCAAGTTGCTTTTGAGTGGGTGAGTAGCCAAAGGACTCCTCTGGTAAGCCAACTTGCTGTTTCCAAGCCAAGGAATGAAGATGAAAGGATATCGCTTTCTGGCCACCATGTTACTGCCCACACTACAGTCACGGTCAAGGGCTTTGCTCTGACTCTCTTTCAGCTGACCCTTCTGGGAGGAAGGTGAAAGTCTTGAAAGTCTTGAGCTGTGTCTCATCCCCTGGCAGCAGGGCTGAGCACTGCACGCTGGCAGCGTTGGGTTGGCATGGTTGGTGCAGAGCCATCCCAGTTCTGGCTACGGCTCAGCCAGATGCAACGATGAGGGTGTGCTGGGAGCCCCGGTCACTGTGGCCTTTCCAAACTCTTGATGCTCTGAAGTCCCGGCTGCACTGGAGATTTGTCTGATCTGCTAGGTATGCAGTCAACATAATTTTTCAGTAAAGCTTACTCACTTGAAACAAAAATGCCTTGTGCTGGCAACAGGCTAGCTCTAGCACTAAGGTGTCTCCAGCACCCTCATACCATTTGCATCCCTGGTGTTTTCTCTTTCTCCTTGTTAACTTGACCTTATCATCTACTGCATGGTATAGACAGATGTTCACCAGGTTTCACTTCTTTGGCAGTGGCTGAGATGCTGGCTAGACCAGGCTACTCCTTAGGAGGATACAGACAGTCTGATCTCTAGAGAAAATCTCAAGAATTACCCACCTTGCTTGACTTTATGCCTTGACACATCCATGAGTCAACATGGTGGTGATACATTCTACCAGATTCTTCCAAAAAGGAGTTGTCCTGACCCGGAGGTTTTGGTAGTCATCTCTCTGACATAGACTTTGGCTAGCTTTCCATAGGGCAGTCCTGTGGAGATCATGTATGAGCCAGTATGAAGCACTCACGCTTTTAAACTGGTTCTTTCACTGCTAATGATTATTCTGTCTGGGATGTCTCAGGCCACGGTGATTTCATGCTGTTGTTTCCATAGTTAGACAGTGTTTGCATCCGAGTACACTACCCCTCCAACTGTTTGCGAGGATGTGGGTGTCTGGTGTTCCCTATATCAGCCCCTTGCACCTTAAATTCGCAGCCAAGCCAGTCATCCTTATTAATAGAGGGCTGGATTTCTGTGGTGAGACGTTGAGGTTAGGTGTCACAGGGTGCAGCTTGGTGATAAGGACGTGACGGCTGCTTCATCGGAGGGCTGGTCATGAAAGCTCAAACCAGGTCCAGCCTGGACACATGAAAAGGCCACTGTGGGACTCACCCTCCCAGGCCCCTCCAAGGTTGAGGGGTACCTCTGGCTCCAGAGGGCAGGTTCTCTGGTGTGGTAGGCTCTCAGCGCTGCAGCTACCCGGGGCTGGCCAAGAGCAAGGGAAGGTGATCACATGTTTTAAGGTGCAAAAGTCTCCTTTTAACCACCAAAAGTGTGGCTTGGCCAACCCCACTCTTTCCTGCCAGCTCTGAAGATAAGCCCACAGCAGGTCAGACCGAGGGATCAGAGTGCCCCGTCTCTGGCTGTAGTAAACAGCAAGCGCCTGGGGAGAAGCAGAAGAGCAGGGGAAGCAGATAGTGACTCTTCTCAATCCTCCCCGTTTTCAGCAACTGTTTCCTTAACCCGATGGATCATCTGAGCCCATGAGTGGGACACGAACTGCACTGCTCATGTTTTTGGTGTGGTGGCAGATCTACAGCCCCCTCGCAGCATCCTTTCTAGAGCTGCAGCCATTTAACAGAGATATGTCTGAGGAGCAGAGTACTACTGGCTTTGTGCTGTGCTTGTTTTGTTGTTAGAATGGACTGAAGTATTTTAGTTTAATGTTTGATGACGCTGGTGGAGAAAGAAAGGGAAAAAAACTCAACCCAACAAAGCAGTTCCTGTGTCAGGACTGTCTCTAACCAATGCAGGAGGAGTCATCTGCTGCCAGGCCATTTATTAGATTGTTTTCAGAGGCCTTTCTGAAAACCACCCGTGAATATGAATAATCATATTAATAGTTAAAATTATTAACCGTGTCTTTTGTTGTTGTTGTTGTTGCTTTTCTTCTTTTTGCCTCCCTCCTTGTGCAAGGCAGTCAGCCCTGCCGGAAACTCCTGCTTTAAAAGACGGACTCGCTGGGGCGAAAGGAGTGGGTTTCCTAAGCCGTCTGATCAAAGCGAAACCTCCTCCCCAGCCGGCACACAGGTTTCCTCCCGCTCCCAGGTTCATGCCGTGTGTCCGGGCTGAGTGTCCAGCTCGGCCACCCCCCAGGATGCCACATGTGCTCTCAGCTACCTCGGGATTTCCCCTGTATTTATTTATTCATTTATTTTTTAAATTTAAAAAGAATTTGGCGGCTCTCTAGCCGAGCTATCTGCTGTCGCTGCAATATATTCTGCGTGTCGGACTCCCACAGCCGAAAGCCTCTGTTTCCTTTCTGCCAGTACCTTGGTATCTGCCTTGCCCAGGAGCCTGCTGATGAAGATTTCCTGTTTGTTTTGAGTCACTGCTGGAGTGATAAATATACTTCGGCGCTCTCCTCCGAGAGGAAAGAAACCAGCTGCCCCGAACTAAAGGGAAAAATATGTCGAAATTCCACCAAAAGGCCCTGTTATCACAAGGCTTCCATGGAAGGATGAAACCGGGTAACATGAGCTACGACAAAGGCACGATTTCCATATTAAAAATGTCCCTCCACACACGGAGTTTGCTTTTAAACTCGTCTGCTGTCGCTCCATAACTTTAATTTTTAAAACAGGTTAGAAATAAATAAATAAATACAAAACCCCCATAAACTTACACGGCAGAGTAATGCTTGGCTAGATAAACAAACAATTATACTTGTGGTTTCTTGATCTGACCACAAGCTTTAAATGCCATATTTTTGCATGAACCTATAATGCTTCTGGATAAACAATTGTGTTTATATTGTCAAGAGTATCCAGTGTGGTGTTGTGTAATTTCTATGTGCAATTACTAGGATATAGGATAAATTCCAAAAGAAAAGAAAGGAAAGGAAGATTAGATTATTAAGTCATTTTTAATAAAAACAGCATAGTTTGGAATCGCTTATAGCTTAATTTGTAATTTTAAAAGAATGCAGCACTGGCTTTTAAGTTTCTACAATTATCTTTTCATCTCTTTTTATCCTTTTTCTACTAGAGATGGGGCCCAACCCAAAACCTTGGATCTAAACCCAAGATCCAGGTTCAGATCTGAGTTCAGAGCTCCAACCTCATTCCGGATGAAGCAGTCAGGCCAGCGAACTCCAGCACATGTTATGTTTGAAATTCCAAGCCCAGGTTCAGGGGTGTTTGACTCTCAGGAGTGACTTTTGCTGGGTGGAACATTTGAAGCGGTGGTGGCTTTGGGGTGCCTCCAGCCTTGCAGAGGAGCCAGGTGGGGTGACAGGAGTCAAAAAAGTGTTGTAGCAGATCAGGAGGGCTGTAGATATAAAAAATTACTCATTAAAGGTATCCTGGGTCTGGCTTTGGTCTGGTCCAAATCCACGCAAGGCAAACAGTGGGCTGAGCTGGCCTGAGCAATAGCTTTTGGGAGATGGCAGCCCCTTGCCATGGCTTGGAAGAATGTGTACTTCCAAAGGGGATTACTGTTTTTTTTGTTTGTTTGTTTGTTTGTTTGTTTGTTTGTTTGTTTGTTTTTGTTGTTGTTGTTGTTTTGTTTTTGTTTGTTTGTTTTGTTTTGTTTTTTTTGTTGTTGTTTGTTTTTTTTTCTCTTGTGGATATGTGTGTGAAATTTCTTCTGAAGGTACTGGTTTGGGCCTCATAAAAAAGGCACAGGACAAAATTTTAATCTCAGTAGAGGTTTGAACTGCTGCTCATGGGAAAAAAAAAAAAAAGAAGCAGTTTTCCTACAGGTTTTGATATATTTCTTCTTTTTTATGTAAACTCCATAAGCTCTGGCAAACAATGTGTGCTTTTCTCTACTCGCCACCACATTCCCATTCCAATAAGCTAACCAGGCTCTCTCCTTTATATCACTGAGTGAAATCACATGGAACAAAAATAATCATATTTAAGCAGTTTGAAGCATACTTTTTTCGTGGTTTACCTTTACCATCTCCTAGTAAAATATAATTTCTTCTTTAACAGCAGATGAAAAAAAACATTATAGCTTTAAAGCATGAGATTATAAAAGACTGCAGCTAGTTTAGATCTCACAGTTAGAAGTTAATTCTAAGTCACTGGAATTGAAAACATCAGTTTACAACATTTACTGGCTTGCTATAAAAATGTATTCCCCTGTGTTATGTTAAACATGAGAAACTACACCTCGGTGTGTCCATTATTTATATATTTATTCATATCTTCCTGCTTCTGATTCAGCTGTGTAACTGTATGCAAAACAGATAATTACTGGGGAACAGAATAATTTGTATTTTGAGGGGAATAAATACCCTGAAGGATTTGCTTTTGGGGAAAGAACACACTGCAAAGAAATTAAATAGGTTTTGTAAACAGATATGAAAAACAAAACAAAACAAACAAACAAAAAAAAACAGGTAAGGAAATATTTTGGGCCTGGCAACTTTGACACTGCTGTTTGTAGTGGGGGAGGTAATTTTTCTTTCTAATTGCCCAAATCCATATTGTAAAACTGAATGTGAGGCCTGTTATTTGACATGGTTATGCGGAAAAGGGGGTTTAATGGCAACCCTACCCAAATACCAGAGCGATGCTGAGGGATTGGCTGCTCTTTGTGGTGTAGTGAGATTGGGACCAGCCCATATGTCTACCAGCTAGGTGGAAACATGCTGCTTAAGAAATACCTGCATCGAATACGCCTCACATGTGGCAACATTTTTAAGGAAAATACCATTTTCCTCTCCCCCTTCCAGCATGTGGGGACCCTTGTGCTCACCTCTCTGTGGTCCCTGGATGGGTGATGGGAGCTTGACTCCCCATCATAGACCTTCTCTTCTCCAGCTTTATTCTCTGATTTATCACCAGGCTGATGCTGGAGAGACCAATTTCAGCATTTCCAGTATCAGAATTACTACTGGGGACGTGGCTGAATAACAGCATCACCGTTCATCTCCCTTTGATTTGTTTAGTGCAAATGTTTGCCTGTTCCATTTCTGTTTGCAGGCTTTCTGCTGGGAAATGTGAGCCTCCCAAACTTCCCTACAGTGAGGGTTTTCTAGGCGAGTCCATGCCAAAAATGTTTGTCTAGTCACCTTAATGCTACCTAAATCGCCCCAAACCCTGCGTGGTTGTCGTGGTTTAGGCCTGATTAGAGGCATCTAATCTGTCTGGAGGAGCACCCAAAAGGGTCCATCATTCAGCAGCATCCTGAAGCCGGCTCTGAGTGACTCCTAGGACCCGAGTGGGTTGTTTCTGCGGTTCCTGTTCGCCTGTCGAAGCGAAATCTCACACGTGTGCGGTCAGCAGACATGGCAGCTGGCCGTTTCTTTATCACCTCGGGTATTTGGAAGGCCCTTTTGGTGTAGCTGTGTCCTGCTCTACGGCATACGCACCCCGCAGCGCCTGGGAGAGGTGGGAAGGGCGGCTGCCCACGGGTGTGTGGGGCTGCACCCTGGGAATGGAGGTGCAGGGGGGCAAAGTGACATGACTGGGGGCACCTGAGAAATCTGTAGCAGGGTGCCGGGTGAACCCCAGTTTCCTACTTCCCTGGTTAGGACAGGGAAATGGTTTCTGCGATAGCCTGATGTGCGGGGCTGTGTCTTTCCAACATCAAGGAAAAAAAAAAAAAAATTAACTTGAAGACGCTCTGCAGACAAATCTAGTTATGGGTAGCAGTGCACAAAAAAGCAGTTTAACACAGTGCTAAAGAAAATCGAAGCAAAAAATCTCTGTCTTGAGATTGCAGCCTTAACACTTTCTCCAGGGCTGATCATAAGTTTTTCTTTTATTTTTTTTCTCTTTTAGTAGAGAAGTTTTCTAAGGTATTTTTCAAACTTTCCAGTTTAGCAACGTGTTGGCTCAAATTGAAAAGAGAACTAGGCACTGGGTCACAGGCAGAATTAGGTTTGTGCTAGTGGTGGGGGCAGGTTGCTGACACAGCTACAATCAGACAAAACATTTAAAACTTCTGGCTTTGTACTTCTCAAATGCCTCTTTTAGAAAATCGCTTAAGTTGTTATTAACATCCACCACCCACCTTCCCTTTCTGGTCCTGACATTGTGTAATAATAGATAATGTTGACATATGTTCCCTGCTGGTCAGAAATACTATACTTCTGTGAAAGGTAACATTTTCAAGCAATGACAAAATGTATTTTACTTGGACAGAGCATTAGTTATTGGACTAATCTCACAATGTGGGATGTGGGGTAAAAGTTTTAACATTTTAGTTGTGGGAGAAAGTTTGTTGGGACAGTAAAAGCATCAGTATGGGGTGTGTTTAGTTTTCTCCATTTCTAGAGGTACTGGCTTGGTATCAAACTCTTGCGTCCGTAGGAATTTAAAAGAAACATTTGCAGTATGTATGAGGAACAGCTGTCTGTGTACTCCCAGCAACTTTGCAAAATGACTATTTGGATATCTTTTTTGCTAGGAAGGTTTAGAGAACGAGGGAGTATGTGTGTGTGTGTCCCACAAGCTCTGAATAATTTTTTTTGTTCAGTAGATCAATTTTTAAATATTGAGTAACAGTAAAAAGATCTGCAGTTATTTATCTATTTCCCACGAAGTGAAGCTGTCTGAAAATAGAAAAAGAGGAAGAGACAGATAAATCTTCCAAACAAATATGTTGTGAAAAAACTACTTTTCAAAGTAATCTAGGGTGAGATTCTACAAAACCGTGTCTGCTTTTGCATGCCACTGAACTCAGCACAAGACTGCGCAAGCCTGGAGAAATCAAGTTTTATTTTAAGTCTTGCAAGGATCTCTGTACTGTGGAAGCTGGAAATAATTTTTTTATTGAATCTGGTCTTTTTACGTGCTACAACAGGAACCAGAAATAATCGTGGGGGGTCCTGTCACTAGGTGGATAAACATCTCCTCTTTCAGTGGGCTCCCTAAGATTTGGTTGTTTTTTGGTTTTGTTTTTTTTTTTTTTGTTTGTTTGTTTGTTTGGTTGTTTTTTTTTTTTTTTTTTCCCCCCTGCACTAAGAAGCGAGCTGATCAGCCTGTCAGAAATTCGCCTTTTCCTGCAAAATCAGTGCAGATTTAGGGAACAGCCCTCTGTCCAGCATCCGCCCGCTGCCTCCCGGGCTCTGACACACTGGTCTGCTGGGACCAGGAGCTTTAACCTGGGCAGCCCTTGCCCCAGGCCGGGAGCTGGGGCTCTGGGGAGATCCCGGGGCCTCCGGAGCAAAACCTTTCGGTGCGGCCAGCTGCTGCCGTGCGGGTCTGGGACGGGTTCTCCCACGGAGCGGGGCGGCCGGAGGCTCCCCCCCCCCCCCCCCCCCAAAGCTCCCCATCCATCTTCCTTCACCCATCAGGAGCGTCCTGTTTGTTTTCAAACTCTCCCTGCGTGTCTGTCGGGCTGCCTTGGGTTGGCTCTGTTCTCAGTTACACCCATTGATGTCAGTGGGGTTGCGTTGGTGGAATCAGGAGAAAAATTTGGCTCCTCGGCATTTAATTCCCCCCCCTCCTATTTTATTTGATATATATATTTTTTTTTTTTCTTGGTGCTGCTCGGCCTAAGCCCAGCCTGCTGCCTGGCTTGTCCCAGGCTCCTGCTGCCTCTGGGGTGAGAGCTTCTCTTCTGCAGCTCCTGCTGCTTGGCACGGCTTCACTGCTTCGTATCCAATCTCGGCTCAAAACATATCTGTTCTGCTTTCTGCTTCCTCCCTCCCTCTTTGCTCGCTGTAAAGCATTTTATTATCCAGACTTTATGGAAGGCTCTGTACAAAATGAAGTTGTGAGGTTATTTGTTTTGGTGCAGCCAATCCAATAGTGCAAGCTACTTCCCTCCTTTAATCTTCTCCTCTTTAGATAATACATAGGCTTTTTTATGTCCATTAATTGTCAGAAATAAATGCTTCTTTAGCTATTACTTCCTGAAACAGAGCAGTGATCTCCCTTACATACAGCTGTTTATATTATGCATAGCATAGCCCTGTCACAAGAATACATTATAAGTGTTTGTAAGACTTTGCACTCACATTTAGCATAATTTCCAGTTTAACTTTCCCTTTTCCAAAAAGGAGAGAAAGTATCCAGTGGGCTACTGAACAGCAGTGCCTGCTGCCCCTTGGTCGACTTGGCTGGGGAGTAATCCCTGCTGAAGCCAGAAGGCATTAGAAGAAATAAAAGAGTGATAGGAAAAGTGGGTAAGGTTAGTGGAGTTTCACATTGCTGCTTTAGGACCTAATCATTATTAATTATTCGCTTAATAGTAGAGACTTCATGTTCCAGCTGAGATTAAGACCAAATGGTGCCAGATGTAGTGCAAACACCTATTAAGTCATGGTCCCTTTATCAAACAATTTATGGTCTAAATAGACAAGACAGAGAAAAGATGGGAGATGAACAAAGAGGTGTCAGCACCAGAGACAGGAAATTGGAGGAACAGGGGCATTAGGGATAGGGGAAGAAATAAAGGGCACAATGTAATTTCTGGACATAATCAGAGGGAGACCCACAACTGGGGTAAAAGCACAGACACGTTCCTTTGGAAACCTACTGCGCCAGCTGAAAATGGTCCTGCTTGTCACCGCTGCCCGTGGGGCTCTGGGGGGGAAGAGGTGGTGTAGGTACTCATTTTCCGCTTCCACCAAAGTGACTTGAGCTCCGTGACCCTGCTGACGGGGAGCGTTTGAACTAACCCAGATGGGTATTTCTGGGTTCTGGGCCAGAGATTGTTCATGTGCACGCTCTTCTGCTGCTGGTCTTGTAGTAGGATGGGGAGCAAGGGGCGCGGAGGGTGGGTGCTACCATTTTGACTAGCGCAGTTCAATCTGGAAGAAGACTTGTCCATAGCCCTAAGGACTTGCTCCTCTCTCTCCTGGCTTGGCTGGTACCTTTCTCAGGCCCTTTGGCATGCAAGTACCACCAGCCCAGGCTCTCACACTCACTCACATCTGCTCACACCTACTGACACAGTATAATTTGCACCACCTTACACATCACCTCCCGGTTTGGCCCCCAGATCAGTTCACCACTGGAATAAACAGGTCTAAGTGGATGACTATGAATAGTCCAACCGTTTAGGGTTGACACATGGACTAGGTCGCTTTCTTTTGCATCCATTTTTAAGTTTAGCTCTGTGCATCAGGAGAGAGCTGACAACTTTTTAAAGATCCTTAAATTCTCAAAATGCTATACAAATGTTAGCTATCTAGCAATAAAGTATTTAAGGTGATTTGCTTATGTCTTCACGAATAACTTTCTGAAAGGGTTGTGACATACTTGTACCATTATTTTGTATGGCAATTGAAGAAAAAAAATAATCTTGGAAGGATGTTTGTTTTTATTTTTCTTCTTCTGACCACTCTGTTTGGAAGAACTGCCAAGTTTGACTCTGAACTTGCAAGTACAGTAACTTTTTTTCTTTGAAACTTGGGTCTATAATGTCTGGAGCTGCTTTTGGTTGAAAGCAATTGTTATGTTCCTGACTCTTGTGATCAGTCGAAATCAATTTTGTACAGAAGGTTAACAGAGAAGGTCCAAATGAATGAATCCATGTGCATTTATCTGACAGAATTTCATATACAAATAACGAAAGCAGTACATTATCAATTCTCCGTAGTAAGAAGTATTCTTCATGTTTTTATAAAAAGTACTTAAGAGCTGACTTTGAAGAAAGACTTTGAAAACTTGCCAAACCTTCTTTGTATTTTGAAAGTCCACATCAAGAAAGTAGTAAATAGTCATTGAGCATAGGAAAAAGGAAACTATTAGCATTGTTTTCTTTGAAAGATAAAAAGAAAAATGCAGTGCAAAACTTCATAATCTCTGAAATGTGTATTTGTTATTTGAATCAATTTAAAACAATTGTCACTATTAAGTTCATGTTAGTCTGCCTACTGAACTGTATAAAATGCCTCTGTATCTGCTAGCTTCATATATATGAGTTCCCCACTTTCCTCGTCTCCTAGTTTTACAGGCTTAACCATTTCCATTTAACTGCAGAGTTAGAATTTTTATGAAGGCTCTGCTTGAAAAACCTGACTTCAGCTCCCCAGACCTCCTCAGGATTTTTTAACCAATATTCATTCCTCTAATGTAAGAATATCTATCCTTGATTTCCATAAAGCAATATTTCCTTAGATTTCCCTTTCTGGGGCCCCATTGCCATCATGCAGCAGTTCTCTGTAATGTGTTCAGATAAGATATCCTCTTCTTTTTTATTTTTTTTTTTTAATTTTATTTTTTGTTTTGTTTTGTTTTTATTTTCAGATAACTCCTGGGTCAGGCTTTCTGTTATTGTTAGTGACTTGGTGCAGCATCATTTTAAAATCACTGCTCATCACCAAGAGAGATGAGACCAGGTGCTTTCCATAGGATGAAAAAAAAAAAAAAAAAAAAAAGAATCATGTCAGAGCAATCTTAGCCATATGTTTGGATGAAAATTTGTATAGGCTCATACCATTTACCACCTTTGAACAGGTATATTGCATGCTTGCACCAAGCAGAAGAACCTTAGTGTTTAATTATGTGCAATCGAGTAGCCAACTTGCCTTTTACTACCACTAATGCAGGTTGTACTTATGCATATATTAATTGCAAAGCCATTAAGCTGTCCCGTGTGTGAGGTAGTACTATGAGGAAATGCCTGTTCACTTCATCTTTAATAAGTTCAGTATACGTTCAGCTAAAAGGGGATCTAAGCTGTGCGTAACCTGTGAGAAACAGAAGTGGAAGTTGGTACGTGAAGAAACATAAGTCTGCCATGTAGAAATGGGATATTTTCCCCTGTTTGCCATAGAATTATCTGTAAGTTATAAAATAGATTCAGTAAAAAGCTTGAACGGTTGTGTAGGCATATTGGTGTGTTTGGTAGACAGCTATAAATGCTGACCTTTTAAGAAGGATCGTGTCTTTATATAGAAAATGTATACTTGTGGATGAGATAAAGGTAGGATTACAGTAAGGATTTTTTTTGGCAGGAGTTTCCGTGATTGTATTTCTTAAGCAGATAGTTGATGGATTAAGCGATCATCTGAGATTTTCAGAGTTTGTAAAGACTTTCAGATTTACCAATTCATCATCTCTTGTCTCCATCTAATTATTACAAATCTGTTGCCTCTAAATATCTGTTTCTACTGGATATCGACTCATCTCCTGCCCTAGCTTTGTTCAAAGAATCTATCCCATTTTACAGTAAACAATCAAGAAAACAGAATAGATTAAATTGTGATAAATGCCAAATGCATGAAAACATTCTCCTGAAAAATATGAAAATTTTTCATGCTTCTCTGCCTCTGTTTTTTCATCGATAAAATGGATCTAATCACATTTATATCTGTAACGGATTTTTTGTAACAAACAGGCCAAGCCTGGGCCTGCTGATGGCCCATTCATGAACTTTCTCCTTGCAGGGAGATGATGAGTGAAATTTGGTGGGATGAGATTTTGTTCAACCAGCTGTTTCATGGGGACAGCTTGATCCCCGTGGATGTGTCAGGGCTAAAGGTTTGGTCTCTCAGCTCTGACCCTGGCAAAATGCTTTTGGGGAGGACAGAAGTGTCTCAACAAATATGGGAGGACGCAGAAGGAGTTACTTCAGGTTTCCAGTGGAAGATGTATTTTTCCCATCGCCACCCTTGCCAACTTCCTTCTTCACATCCTCTCACGTAGCTCTTTGTGGCACTCTGAGATAAAGATTTCAGGTCATCATGGAGATTCAGACTGATGGCTCTCTCCATATGCTAAGATCCCCAAAATATAAACTCTTAATAGCATCTTCTTTGTTTGCAGTGGGGGCCTCCAGGTCATGTTTATTTACTCTCCGTGAAATGTCAGTGCCCCCACGTGCAAACTGGTGACATTCCAGCTTGACCACTTTCTTAATGAAGATATCCTGTTAATATTAATATTGCAGTGAAAACATACTTTTTTTTTTTTTTTCCCCCCAGATTTCTCTTCTCCATTTGTTAACAAATCTTACTTGAAGGCAGGAGTGAAATTTCAGAAGGGCTTTTTTCTAATAGCAGGCATCAAACAGGCACCCCCACAGCAGATGAAGAGGAGTGTCACATTTGTCCTCATGTCTGGGAGACCAATGTAAATGACAATTCAGCATTTCAATTATCATTTTTCCCTTGTGTGAGGATGCTTGAAGGGTCTGTTTCAAGAGCCTATCTCATACTGTCATTTCGATTGTGACATTAGGATCTATCTGATAACTGAGTAAATTATTTTTTCAATGGTGTGGACTCTGTGATGGTTAGAAAGCAAAACATAGCTTGAAAGACACAAATTTTGAAGTCACTGGAATTTGACTAATTTCAATGAGGCCAGGTCTTCATCACAAGTCTGTTAACATTGCCACAGCTTCATGGGGCTGGATAGGAACTGTTTGGATGTTCATACAAAACAACAACAACAACAAAATATTTTTTTTTAGCAATGACACTTGTCCATTTCTTCATTCCTGGTAAAAAATATCTGCATGTAGTTCTTTTAAGGATGACTTCTGATCTGCTTGCCTAATTAGTGATAACGTCAAATGCACTTTTTCTTCTAAAATGCAAAACTAATACGGCATTATCTTGGCCAGTGTTATTCCTGCAATTTCAGCAGGAATTTCATCAGGTTAAACTTTTCTGTTAGAAACATTAAAAGAGGAGGCAGAAGGCCAAATTCTTCCCTGTTGTGTGAGTGTTGAGCTAGATGATCCATTGACATCAAAGAAATTGGGATTTACACTAGTGTAATCAAACCCTGAATTTCTCACACAGATTTGCTATATATTTTTGTGAACTCTTGAAGTATAGGACCATGATAATCCTTCTGTTCCTAAAGATGCACAAACTACAATCCCAGTGTCAATCATATTGCAGGGGACTAAGGAGGTGTGGTTTGCATTGCCTACGTGAAAGTCCAAAGATAACTGCAGTCTGAATGACTTACAGTGCACAGACGTGCTCATTAATACATAAACTACTGTAACCATGCCTTGTGCTTCCTAGAAGCTTGCTGCCTGCATTTTTAAGGACAAAACCAAGTTGTTCAGCAAAGATATGCTTGTTGGTGTTTTGCTTTGGTTTGCCATTGTCAAAATGTGCCTTTTCAAAATACAGTATAGAAGGGCAGAAGAAGTATGTTGGGGCTCTGTGGCTTTGGGAAAGGGGGTTGTGTCTAAGCCGTTGGTGGGGTGTCACTGCGTGGTGCATCCAGCCCCCGTCCTGGGCATCCTCTGAGTGTCGGGGTGAGAGCGTCTTGCTGCCAGCCCCCACCCCAGCTCACAGGCTCTGGGACATTCCTACAGCCTCTTTCCAGCGAAATCCCACGCCGGCAGGGTGACTCACATCAGAAGACATTCCAGAAAGAAGAATAATTATGCCGTTGCTGGAATTGATGTAATGGTGTTTTTCAGGATGCTTTAATAGATGTGAGTGATGTTTTGGCAGGCAATCGAAATAACCCTAGATATCTGATTGCATTACCAACTGCTACCAAGGGCATCTCTGGGGAAAGGGACATTACTCAAGGTACTTTCTCTGTATTTCTAACTTGCTGGAGCTAACTTTTAGCACAGCATAGGGTTTTCTTTCAGAAGACAGACATATTGGAGAGCTTAACCAAGACGTATAACAAACCAAACTCTAAACATATACAGATTCCAAGAGACAGGCCTGTGTAAACAACATCATCATTCCCTGGGTTATGTGCTGTTTAAAATAACATTCAGCTATGCATTCACCTCAAAAGATTGCCACTTAACAGTGTTGTTTCTTTTTGTAATCTTTATTGTTTAGGTTTATTATGGCTCTCATTTTTTTCCCCTTTAGAAAGCATAAACAATTCCCTCCTTTGCCCCACGAGCGGGATGCCCGTGTCCTGGCGACGCTTCCTCTGCACCACAGCCAGCTGAAAAGATAACTAATGAGGGCTACGCTAAGCCTCTTTCTCCCAGAAATAAGTTTATTCTCCCTGTTCGTATGTGTTTTAATACCATGTTCCTTAGGATGGTTTTTCTTGTTATTAATGATTACTACCAGCGTTTAAACACATCGGTTGGAATTGTGCTCTTGTTTAAGGCCCACACAGTCCCACCAAGGGCTCATTGCCTTCATTTAGGCTATATATTAAAAAAAAAGTAATAAAAGAAAGCCCTGCACACTGATGTCCCTGGGTTGTTTTGCAGAACCCCGTCGTTTAGCTGCTCTCCGCAGGTAAATAGGTCTTTTTCTTGGTCTGGCACGTTGATAAGCCTTCACACTTGGCTGGGCTCGAGGTGCGTTTGTGCAAAGGCAGATTGTTTTAGTTAACATAATCAGTGAACTCACTGTTCTACCTGGATGTCTGGGAGAATTGCCAAGAGATTTCCCAACATTTCAATCAGAGGCAGGGGCTATAAAGCTGTCAGTTTTCTTGTAGGCCAATTTGCCTTTGCCATGGTTCTAACATTGTGCTCATTTATAAAGAAATCAGCCCATGTCTTTTGGGGTAATATTTTATGCTGGTTTCAATTTGAAGAAGAATTATTTCTTTTTCTTTCTTTTTTTTTTTTTTTTTTTTTTTAATTATTTTTTTATTTTGAAGATATCTTTAAAAAGCATTTCCTGACACAGAAAACTGCCCCACTTTGAGATTCTGATACAATAGTATTTTTTTTTTTTTTAATAATTAATTATTATTCCATTTTTGTTGCCAGCAGTGGAGCTGAGCTCCTTTCACATATTGCACCAGCCTCAAGTAAATCTGTTCTTAAACAAAGAAATGGAGCTACTCAGGTCAAATGTTCAGGGTAATCTTGGTCTGCATAGTAATTACAATCAGAGATATGTTAAACTACCTGAAAATAATTCACTTCTACAGGAAAAAACTATACCTACAAGTTTATGGTTTGCAGGTCATTGTCATCTACCCTACTTCCACCTGCTGTAATAAATTCCAGTGAAATATCTACTACTGAGTACTGAACTTAAAGATTTTTTTTCCCAAGCCTTCAATATTTACCACCTTGTGCCAGATTACATCATGTAACCTTCAACAATGTTGTGACATCTTTTTAGTTGATGGGATGCAGAGGAGCAGAGGACCACATCCGCTTGAAATTTCTTTGATGTTCCCCACAGGAAGTTTTTCAATATTTGGTCAACTGGATGTTTTTCAAGTATTTCACTGTGGTCAGGATCTACGACAACTGTCTGCTATTTTTGCAAGTTGGCAATGAGAAAGGTGGACCCGTTCTTTCTGCTCTGCAGTGCTTGCCAGAGCACTCTTAGTTGGTTCATGTTTTTGAAGTTTTGGGGTTCCTGAGGGTCAACATCCCAAGAGAATGTTGGTGCAATGAAGAAGGATGATGGTGACTCTGGGAGATAGGAGAGACAGGTTGGGAGAGCTGGAAGTAAAACTAGACTGAACATCCCTTGTCATGGGAGGATATTACTAGTATCAGGATTATTTCAAGGCTTGACAAATTCACCTGTTGGAGGCTTCACACAGCTGATTTATTAGCCAGGAGAGGAAGAGACCTGCCTGGGTTTATCACAGAGTAAAGCAGCATGAGAAGAGGCACGTTAAAGAAGTTCTGCCTCTGCAACAACGAGAGCGCGACTGTTACAGCTCCACAAATTAGCAGACAGTTTTAAACCAGCTCCCAAGCACTGAAATTAAAAGCACTTAATACAGGAATCATATTCTCTAGCTAAGGCACAACGGGACTCTGGTGAATTTAGTTTATAATGTTTCCATGTTGTAACAGAAATTTGTCTTTTTGAGGCAATCAGGGGAGCCACATTACAGCAGGACTTACAAAGATTCGTGTTTGTTTCTAGTGGCTGCAAGTGCATTAACTCTTTCATTTGAACTTCTCTGTGAGTGCCGTGATTTCTTCTATGCTGAATTCAATGGACCTCTGAAAAATAATGTTCAGTTCAAGGTGAGTAGGACATAGGTAACAAAATCTGTCTCATGTTCATTTCTTGAAGAGAAAAAAGGTTCTCGTCATAGAAATATGTGAGTAAAGATATATTAGACCACCTCCTCTTTGGGTAATTTACGTGACTTTAACAATTAAGCAACAGTCAATCTCTAGTGATGTGGTTCAGCTAACAACCAGATCCACGAATATTTAAATCAAGAATGTAATTTTTGGAAAATTATTATTTTCATGAAGAAATAAAATAGTCTTACATTACTTTATTTTTTTTTTTTCCTACCTAAAATGGTATTGGGTAGACATGTCAACCTTTTTTCCCTTTCTCTCAGATGTTGGCAAACACACCACAATGCCATGCATTGTAATGAGATAGCAGAGAAGATGACTACCATGCTCATTACTGTTTCATTACTTGATGATTGTGAGCATTTTTTTCCATCAGTGCCCGATTTTTATATTATCAGGAAAAGGGCAAGGTCTTTGATGTTTTGTAACATTCTTCAGCACTAGTAGAAACCTGCTTGTTTTCTTCCTTTTCAAGGATACGTCAGTGGTCTATAATTGATCTGTACCAGATCTTTCAGATTTAACCTTAAGTCATATATAAAATATTAAATATGGCCATTATAGGGACTATGCCTTTTTAGAAAACTGTATGGGTGTTAGTCTTTATGTCCTAGACAAATTCCAATTTGGGTAATTAAAGTTTGCCTGCATTCATTTTCCATGCATTTTTAATTGGATACAATATTTTTCACTTCCAATACAAAGTAATGGTTCATTGTCCTGTGCTGTGAAAGAGTTAATATGTACTGAGTGAGAGGTTGCTGCACTTCAGTAGTAAGTGAATCTGCTACGTATGTTTGAAGAAAGAAACACAGGAAAAAGCCAAATCCTCTTGAAATGAGGTACAAAATTTGTCAGATGTTTTGGCATGCTGTAAAAGTTTAAAATTACCTTAGTGGCATCCAAGTTATCACATACATATCTTCAAAAGCAGATTTTCATAGTGTTCAAATATTCGGTGTGCGGCTCATCAGATTGCATTAACCACCACTACAAAAGGGAAAGGAATCAATACATATGTAAATGTGACTCTGGCTTAAAAAGCTATTCTTGGTTTTACTGTTACCATGCTAAAAGACGTTGTAAACTGCAACAGACCCATTTCCTACAAGTTGGCTTCCCTCTGCCACCGGAGCAAGCGGAGCGTGCGGCTCACCAGAAGATGAGCACAATGAAATGAGGGCTGGTGTTAATCATTTACAGAAGATCTTGTTCCATGTTGAGGAGGTGCCTAGAGATGAAACTCGTTTGAGAGGTTTTCCTGGACTTTGGAAATCGCATAGATTGTTTAAACATTTATTATGGATTACATATCATGGGCAAAACATACTTTGGTTTTTGGATTAGGCAACAAGTATTACCATTAACACTAGGCTTTGTCTAATTTAAGAAATCTGAGTCAGTTATCTGAGGCTGTGAGGTTTATTAGCACATTTTTCTCCATCTGTAGAAAATTTTACAGGTCCCCTAGCATTATACTTTTTAGTTTTCTACCCTTGAAGATAAAAAAATGACTCAAAATGTTCAAAAAGTCTTAAATTATATGTATATAAAAAAAAATGCAGACAAATAACATTTTCACTAAGCAGCAGTCCTTGAAGTTGTTTACATTCATATATATCAATAAAATCAAAAGCCGGGTGTTCTTCTTCATTTTCTCCTTTGTACAATGTATTTGTTTCCTTTGAAAAGACTTGGCACTGGAGAGAATAATGATTGAAATCCCAAAGGTGACAGAATTTGACCCTGACAAGGGTTGAGAAGTTTGGCAGAGCACAGCAAAGGAGTGAAACCCGTGAAGTGCTAAGGGGACAACAGTCACCCCAAGGGTGAAGTGCAGAAGAGTGTTGCAAGGATGGGAGCTGAGCCTGGGTAACCCCAAAAGATGTGAATCGCTCCGAGATGACATGCTCACCCTGACGTAGGGTATGGAAACCTGGCAAAGAACACGAGGGGAATTTTGGATTGGTTTTCTAACAGATGCCTGAGGGGGATCAGGAAGGCCATGTGGACTGACATAAGAGTTTAAAATGTTTAGGAGATAAACAGGTGGTAAGAGAAGGCAGAGGTGAGAGGACAGAGACCTGTTCTGCCATTGGTGTGGGAAGCAGAAGCTGCCTGGGTTAGGTAGCTGGGATTAGGGAGAAATAGCTCTAAATCATGAAGGAGCCTCAACGTCTGATAGAGAGATTCACTCCCAGTCCTCCAACAAAGCACTTGCCCACAGTGCAGTTTTAAACATGAATTCATGTTAAAATGCAAAGTATTTTGTAGAATCAAAATCTCAGTGAATAAATTCTTGCACACTGAATGCAGATAGGTGATCAATAGGGAAAGTTACTCATAAAAATATGATCAGAAAATATTCTGCCTTTTAAATTTGTTATTGAATAGCTGCAGTGGAGTTTTGGCTTGTTTAAGCTGAGGATCTCGAGAGAGATCCTCCGGAATATTTGAGGATAATCTGTGGGGATTTTTGCTCCCATCTGTGGCTTTCCTCTTGGAATTTAGTTTTAATGCTGTAACCCAAGCAGCACTTTAGGTCATTCTAAAACATTTATTATCTTATTAAATAGATCTACCTTCACTGGTCCTGCATCAAGTTTTATGGGAATAAACCCACAAAGCATCATGAACGGTGCCGTGCTTTGCAGGTTAAAGCAATACAACTGCAACTTTGAACCCTGTGTTTGAGAGTAACAAGCATTTGGGTTTTATGGGTTTTGTTTGTGTGTGTGTATTCTTGTGTGTTCAGTGCTGCTTTTATGGCACATGCCACCATGCCGGTGGGATGCCGTGATGTGGTATGCACCGCCCCGTTCCCCAAGAGCGTTGATGAGGTGGCTTGATGTGAGAGCAGCTGTACAAAGCTAGCGAGGCATCCCAGGCCCCTCTGTTGTACACAGCTGCTGTAAGCATCTCACCCATCAAGGAGGACCCATCCTCAAGCTTTTTCTGGCACCGGTAACTCACTGGATATGGGGATGGCTGTGATACCTGCTGGAGGTAAAGGATGAGCACTCTGAACAGTGGTTTCTCACTACGTTGTTCTGGGTTCCACCAGTCCAGGGAGTTGCAAATTCAGAGATCTTTAATAAAGTACCTTCTGAGGAACCGGAGGAAAGAAAAAAATATGCTGTGGAGCCCCTGGATTTATGCAATAACTGCTTGGTCACTTGGATATTTATCAGTGATTTACAAGCATTAATGAATTGGAGCCTCAAGGGCAAGGCAGTATTACCAGTCCACCTCTCCTCCCTCCCCACACAACTTGCAGATGGGGTAAAGGTAGAGCAACAAGGAGGGGGCTGATGATTTCTCATCTGATGCCTTTACCACGGGGATGTATTTCCTCTTTCTTTCCCCTCCCCCTATCCCAAATGCCTGAAAATGACACTTCTTTTCTGAGTATCTTTCAATCCACCTGTGCAGAGTGTCTGGAAAACCAAAGTTTTTGATTTAAAATAATAGCTTCTGAGAATTCATTGAGTATAGCACTTATTTTCCTTTTCCTTTTTTTCTTCATCAGATCTCCAAATTTGTAATCTTTCAGCTATTATATGACTCCATTATGACTGTCCAATGATTAATGTGGGGTTAATAACTTTTGTCTGGTGAATGTTGGTGTAAAGGAGTGACTGCTGCTGACTGCACCCTTATTAATGGTACATTTCTATTGGTTTGGAGAGCAAATTATTGTTTGCTTCACCTACTCAGAAACAGCTTTTCCATGAAAAGACAGAGTAAGACTGTATTTTTGGGAACAATCTGCTTTCTGTCTGTAATTAATATGTTCCGGATTGTTTGGCTACTTTGGTCGGTGTATCATAAACTAGACTATTATGCTCAAAGCTACTTTTGGGACATCCAATAATAGCTCCTTTTGAAAACATTAAGAGCAACCCCTGTAAATCACTGTGGGTTTGAGTAACTATCTAGCTTTGCTTAAACCATGCCAGGTTTCTGTAACAAGCTGATGAGCTATCACTGGGTAAAAAAACGTATCCTTGATTCACACCTCTCTGGTGTAAATCCTGTTCCAATTTTAAAAGCACCTTGTTATAACAGTGTTGGACAGAGGAATTCTTGAGGCTAAGTGACATTTACAGCCTATGATACTACTGTATCTGCACTGTGTATCCATCAACATTTGGCATTTAAGAAAATCTGCTCATCCTCTCATCGCCTGTTAAACAGTCACTCTATTAGCAAAAAAGAAAAAAAAAAAAAAAGAAAAAAATCATCCTCTTTGTATTTGAGTTTTTAATGGGAAAAATAAGGGGACAGTTTGACTGCAACGGCATGAAATTAGCCCCAAATGACCTCAGATGACTGTACACCTGGAAGCAAAAGGTGGGTTAAAATGACTTTTTTTTTTTTTTTTTTTTTTTTTGTCCACAAGTTAATGATGGAATAACTTGCACTCTTTAGCGTGCACAGCTGTATTATCCCGGGGGCAGTTTTTGGCTCGGTGTGAATTTACACATCTGTCAGATCGCTTGGAGATCCATAGGCAGAATGTGGAACACTGTGTGGATTTGGGATGTTTCCTGTAGGACCTGGGAAGCGCAGGAGAGCGAAAGGCTCGTCTTCTTGCCACAGCCAGCGTTCCTTGCTGCCCATCTCCTTCTGCCCTCTGGGGAACAGGACAAAAGCACTTCTGCTCACAGGTGATTTTAGGCTCTGCTTCAAAACTTCATTCCTCAGTCAAAATCACATTTTTTAGTTCAAAACAGCATTCTTCATTTAAAACCGCTCGTGCGCTCCCTCTGGTTTATTCCAAACAGCGGTTCCCAAGGGGTGTTTGAATTCGTGTTAAGGACTACAAGTTTGTCTGATTTGGTTTTTAAGAAGCGTAAACTGAGCATCAGATTATGATTATTGTAAACTAATCTAGGGCTTCGGCCACAGATCAGGTTCCTTTTTTCTTTTCTCCCACCTCCTGTATTACTTCAGCCATTTCTATGTTTTCTTTTCTTCCTGAGCTACCGTGCTGTAGTTGTTCAGCTCCCTATTTTTCTGTGTCTTTGAAACCAAGGGGATTTCCCACACCTTCTCAAGGTGCTCTGCTCTGTGTGTGTTTCTGACTTCCTCTCCAGATCCGTTCATACCCTCTTGATGCGGTGCCATGGCCTGAGCTGGAGCCCTGAAACCACACGATTCCCGCACCTGCCTCTGCTACCAGCTTCCCAGGTGGCCTCTGGAGTACTTTCATTTATTCACTATACAGTGGTTTTACACCACTCTGGTTCTAACTTGCATCGAGATTGCTGCCATGTATTTTAATGCATAATGCATTTTGGGATGCAGTTTGTGTGCTACTTACTATGTAAAATATGGCTGTGTTGTTCATACGGCAAACCATTTTTTAACTCATAACCCTGAGACAAGCAAAATGAGCACAATTTTTCTTTAATTTTTATACAGTGAGAGTGAACATGGTAGAGCAGAAAAGGTTTTTCTTGTTTGCGGAGCCGCGTTGCAGCGTTTGGGGCTGTGTCGTGCATGTTGGTGGAGTGAGACGCAAGGCAGACGTGCTGGCTTTGATTGGTTTGGGGGGAGGTTGTGCGGTGGCGTAGCTCACAGTGGAGCTGGCACAGCTTCCAGGCCTGGGGTTAAGTTGCTCAGTTTGGTTCAATTGGTAATTAATAAAAGCAATGGCCAATTTGACTTTATACCATGTGTCTGTCTGTGTGGAACCTGGCACACGCAAGCCCTCTTTCTACCGAGCAAGATGGTCAGTGTATTTTTTGACGTGCACATTATTCTGGGAACTTGGAAGCGTGTGAAGTTTTGGTGAAGGGGAAGAAGCCTCCTGGCCCCTGCCATAGGTTTAAAACGGTAGTTAAACCCGGCTTTGAAAATGTTTCTTAAGTGCTTGCGTAGGCTCCCCTCCCACAGCTTCCAGATTTTTAGTAGACAGGTCCATCAGAGTTTCAGGGCAGCAGCTCAGCAGTTGGGTTGTCTCGTAAACCCAGAAGGGGCCACCAACATTTTGGTGCAAGACTTCCCCCCACCACCCCTCCAAAGAGGAACATCTGCTCCTTAGCATGCTGCTCATTTCTATGGCAGGCCTCCAGTTGCTCTTCCAACGCAGAGCTCGGCAATAGTAGCGCTGGTGTCTGAGCTCTGGAACAAACCAAGTGGTTTGCGTGTGCTTTTGTGTGCCATGAGTTATTTCTACTGTGCGCTTATTTATAATAATGGGCATTCATTATTATGAGAGAGCCTTTTTGCTCAGGAATCATCACAGTACACGCTGTAAATGCATCCTGACAATAGTTTGCATTTGTATATTATGGACTCATAATACGTATTTATTTGTGTGTATAAAACTGTAATACCAAATGCATAGTAAAAAAAAAAAAAACAAAAAAAAACAAAACCAAAACAACCAAACCTTAGGAAATTGCGTGAACAGTAGTTCCATTTAAAATATCATATCTTGGCCAATTTTGTTATGTCCAAATATCCTAGTCACATTGTAGACTAACAGCCTGCCAAATTTCACTTAAAAGCACAGCCAATTTTTAAGTTACAGAAGCACAAAGAGCAGTGGAATGTTCTTTTTTAGGACTCTTCTAACTTAAACAAAAATTATAATGTTTTTATTGTTTTGCTTAAATCCAAGGGAAAAAAAATATTTGCTGCAACTCAGCCTGGATCACACTGCAAAATTCAGCATTTGGCTGTCTACATGTCCAGAGCATGCTACTTAAAACAAGTTGATTTTCTTGCTAGAAATTCAAAGCCTGTGTAAAAGTATATCTATTAGTAAATATGAGTCAGCTAGAGGAATTTTTATTAATGGAATCTAGTTGTATTTTTTATTTATTTATTCCTACCCCTCCTCAAAGCAGAGTAGTTCTCCCATTGGGCTATTAGCTAGAGATATTTCCCCCCCAACTGCTGTTCTGAGTTGGGGTCTGCAGATGCTTTATCTTGCTCTTTTCAGATTGTAACAGGATATGCTGTCTCACTCGTGGTGCAATAAAGAGAAAGTTTATAATAGTCTAAAGTAAGAAATACTGACTGCTTTTTGCTGCTATCAGCGGTGGTCAGGAGCTACTATTAAAATGTCTTAAAGGAAAGAAAATAATATTCAAATTGTGGACATAACGGGAAGTATTGCATGAAAGAATTGTTTGGTGGTTTTTATTTTAACCAAGGTTTTGCTCTCAGGAAAAAGAAAAAGAATCCACTTTTAAGATTTCTCATCTACGTACTTAAAATCATTTTCCACTGGCATCAAAGGAACAAATGCATGGATTCATTAGAATAATTACAGAAAAAAAAGAGAAAAATGGAGTCAGTGCTTTAAAATCTCCATTTTAGCACCATATAGTGCCCACCGTGCGGGGGGAAAACGGTTAATTAGGACAGCAAAAGACAGCACTGAGAAAATGTGCTGCGTGACAAAGGTGGCAGAACTCGTCCGTGTTGAATAAGTTATAACCATCCCTATAAGACGGCTTAGGAAAGAAAAAAAAAGAATCAAAAAATAAGTATATATCTAGGTAAAAGCTCCCAGAGCAATCCCTCGTTGCTTGGTTAGAATATTTCGGAGAGGTTACGGTTGTAAAATAGTATTTATTTCTCCTGCGCTGCCGGGTGGCTTCTCCCTCTCCCTCTCCCTCTCCCCTCCCCTCCCCGCGCCGCCCCCAGCCCTGTGCCGGGCTGCCTGGGCTTTATTCCCAGCGCAGCTTTTAGCCCCCGTGGCCAATTGGGGCGGCAGCGCCGGCCCAGGACCGCGCTTGGTGCTGAGCTCCAAATGTGATTCCAGCCCTGACAGGGGGATTATAGGAAACAGATGACTTACGCTTCTAATTTGTGGCCTTAAATTGCAAACAGAATTTCAGGAGTCGAGCGGAGTAATAAATGGCAATAGAGAAAGCCACACACAGCCAAATCAGTATGTGGTGGTTGTAGGTTAAACTAAATAGGAAGAGACAGGTTATGATGGTTTAGTGTATTACAGAGAAGAAAGTCTTAAATTACTAGTGCTGAGAGGTATTGCACTATGGCAGACAGTATTGCATTGTGTAGTCTACAGATATCACAAGCAGAACAATAAAAAAGCAGGTTTAGCATAAAACCTGTTGCTGGACAAATCTTTTTTTTTTTTTTTTCCCTTAGAAATGGAAGCTGTGTTTTATGTTTGTTTTGACCTTAACTATATGCTTGCCCCTTAACATCTGTTTTCTACTGTTGCAGTTTTTCACACCAAATTAACTGTCAGGGCTTCAGATAAAATAAGTTAAAAATACTTCCAAATTATTTTTTGTTGACTTTCAGGACAAGAAGAGTGTCCTGTTACTCTTCCTGCCCTCGACTGCGGTGCTTAGCTCTTGCAGGAGTGAAATAAACGCCGTCAAACATTTTCAAATGATTAAAAATCAGAATGGCAGATTTTAAACGTTTCCCCTTTTTTTTTTTTTTTTTTTTTTTTTGCTTATGGCATCTCTGCCAGCCGCTACTTTTTGTGTAATGGCACCAGAGTACGTTTTGGAGGAGGTTTTTGCGTTTTAACGCTGGATCTGCTGACTTCTTTTGTTATCATTTGTAGCTTCTGGTTCTGAAAAGCTTCGGCGTGTTTATTTAATGATGATTTGTATCAAAAGCTTGCTCCACGGTGTTAATTGGTGCATGCTCCTTGTAAGCCTTAAATTATAGAGATATATTCTTAGAACCCAGAGCATTTTCAGATCTGATATGTCGATGACTAACGTGGGATTTGCTTTTTTTTCATCTCAGTACAAGAGGGAAGGAGAGATGAGGAATATGCTTAAAGGTCTGGAGGAATATCTGGTACCACAAAAGCATATGTCAATTGTTAGTGTTTCTTAAGCCTCTTAATTTGAAGATGTATTTTAAAAAATGGAATGAGTCTTTTCTTTAACAATATGTGATCTCTGGAGTCTCTGGAAGCGGTTAGAAAAACATTCCCATTACACACCAAGTAACATAGTGGTATTATCCTACCACCCAGATAATACTGCCCTAAAATAACAACTGGCCAGACCTACAAATAGCATTAACTCAAAGATTTAAAACAAGAGAGGAAAAATAAACCTTTGGCTCTCCAGTACTTTTCGTTGCCGTGCCGTATAGGGCATTAATCTGTGCAACCTGTAGGCTCCATCCTGGTGATTTCCCAGCTGGAGGAACCCTTCAGTCTTTCGGGGCATCGTAGCAGGGTCCAACATCGGCGTTGCGTTCCAGGCGGCAGAGCCTGCCTGCATTTGAATGAACATAACTGTTATTATTGCAAAATGATTATTGTTTTAAGCAGGTCTTTTGATTATCATTGAAAATGACTGGCTAAATACATTTTGATTAATCACTTGCAAAAATTATGCTTGTTAGAGCTGTTTTATATTCTCTGTCCCTGTGTTCTCACTGTAGGTTATAGCCATTTCTTTACAGCTGAAGATTTTTCCCCTTTAAGTCACCTGGTGAGAAAGGAAAACAAATCTTAGTTGAAAGCTTTTGTCTGCGAGACAGAGTCCTCTTTTCATCCCTATGTCCTTTAAAAAAATGTTCAATTATTGTCTGTGCCATAGAGGAAAGAATGGGGCCTACATAGGACCTGAACCTTTTCAGACAGGAGATGGCTTTTGTTTTTGCACCCCATCAACACCACTCACCTAATTAAATCTGATATCTCTGGCTGAAGCAAAATGATTTGTTAATAGTTCTTTGGGAATTTCCTTAATGAGTTTAGATGTCTTTTGTATGGTACATGTGGGGGTATTTTGCAAATGGAGCTGAAAAAGAAAAAAAAAAAAAAAATTGGGGCAAAGAGAGAGGAGAAAGAGCACCAAACCATGGAGCAAGGTGTGGGCTGGCGGTGGGTCCTGGTGGGCTGCAGTCAGTCATTAGCAGGGGACACGCGGAAGAGATGCTCGGGGAGAGCCCTCCCCATCCCACACAGCCAGGGACATCTGTCAGGGACTCAGATATTACACCTTGATCAGGCCCAGACAGTGACACCATTTTCTTTAACAAACACCAGCAGCTTTTCTTTCTCCTTTATTTTAACATTTCTCAGGGGCTGGATTCCCTTTCTTCTCCTGCTCTGCTGAGAGTAAAAGGAGCTTGTTAACTTGCTTAGATATTTTGACTGCTGATGCACTTTGGCCACTTGCCTGTGGTAACAGTGTCAAAGCATTACTTGGGATAATTGCTATATTTGCAGTCTGAAGAGTGCTCTGACTTAGTGTTCAAGCTGCTGAATAAAAAAGAAATTGTCATTTTGGAAGAAATCTCTGAATTACCCTCCCAGTTAAAAAAGCGCACAATTTTCAAAATGCCTTTTCCCCTTGTATTCAAGCATAATGTTATGCAGATAATTAACATCTTAATAAATTGCTCAAAATATGAGATAGCAGCTTAAAAAGCTTTGGTTTCAGTAGGGTTTTATTTTGTTTTTATTTTTAGCTTTGGGGATTAACCACTATGGGGCTCTATTTCTTCATTCTGTGCATACCCAAAAGTACCCACCGGTCCATAAAAACACCGTGCGCTTCTAGCTTGGGGTTTTCAAAGGATGCAGGACCAAGCCCATAGGTTTCGCCCAATTTACTGGTCTTCCAGGTTTCGCACTTTGAACTAGTACTGTAAAATATCAGTGTTCTTGTAATTATGAAGTAACTGGGATATTAAAAATATTAGTTACATTGTCAATTGTGTCTCAAGTCATACTGCATATGGATAGCCTGTGACAATTTTTTCATAGCCCTTCATTTAGTAAAGATGTGAATAATTTATACATGCTCTTATGACATCCATTTTCCAAGTGGAAATTGAGACTATAATAGAATTTAATTGTATGAATACTCTATAAGAAATGGCACCTTTAAACTATATTTGTTATGCATTACACCTTTCTGACACGTTTGTGCATCCCATTTGTTGTACAACCTTTTTCTTCGAAAGATTAGAGCAGATGCCTTAAGCAAGTGTTGGTCTAGGAACAAGTCCAGGTTTCTTGCAAACTTCCCGAATGCCCTCAGGCTTCCTCTGATCCACCTTCCGCAGGGTCACCCAGCAGGATTGTGTCCGGTAGCAGCAAGGGGCTGGAGACCAAGGACCATGGTCCATAGAGTCATGTCAAGACTGCGATCAGCAGCTCAGGGCGGGAAGAGGAAGAGATGCTCCAAGCAGACATCGCTTCTCGTGGCCCCTTTCTTTCAAGTTTGCCCAAAAGCTCTAAAATATAAAATGAACAAAAAGAAAAGATGTTTTCTGATAGTCTGCATGGTGTTTCAAATAATACCCTTCTGGATTCACACTTTCAAAATATCACTGGATCTACTGTGTCATAGCACTTAATATATAGTAGGCTAAATCTATCTGGAAATCCATCATTTAATATGATCTAGAGGACATCCAGTAGGAGAAATGGAGTGATGAAAGTCTAGAATGAACCTTTCCAATGCCCATCCTCAAACTCAAGTTAATCAGCCTAGAAATTACCAGCATTAGCAGCCCTGCCGCTATTCCTCCTTTACCTGTGCGAGGATTCAATCCTGTTGCATCTGGCTCCTGTCATTTTACAGCATACTGATAAACAGCTGTTGATTTAATCAAAATTACGTAGGTTGGAAGCCAGGACAGTGCTTGGCCCCAGGAAATCCTGTGAGGAAGCACCTAGTAAAATTACTCATCCTGCATTTTTCTGTTGCTCGTAGGCTTCAATGCTCACCCGCTCTAATGCAAAGTGAAGCATATTTTGTTCTACTGCCTCCAGATACCTTGTGTGGCTGCCTGACACACTCTGATGTGCATTTTACCTGGCATTTGGGAGTATTTATTTAACATAGGCATGATTACCTCTCTTACGGTGTTAATTCTGAAAAATGCTGAGCTCTTCCAAAAAATGCCGATTGCTCTACTGACAGACGAGGTGGCAAAGGGGAAAGGTATCTGGTGTGGTGCAGGGTCCCAGCTGACATGACCTGAGGCTGTTGTTGGGGATGGTTTAATGTGCATGACAAATTTTCTGCTAACAAAATTGTTCAGGGGCCAGATTTTACTCTAGGTTATGTGGATTTAAATTTGCAACAGTTCCAGAGGCTTCATTTGTTACTGGAAATTTTAAAGGTGGGTTAGGTCAGAATCTGGCTGCCCGTGTTTTCGGGTGTGTTCCGCTCAGTAAGGGAAACCCTGTCCGTTTTAACTCTTCCTTTATTTAGTTATTCCTTTATAATTTCCTTGACTTAATTCTTCCTTTATAATTACCTTCATGTTTTTGGAAGAGCTATCTTTTTCCAGTTGGCTGTCCTGTGCATTTTCAAACTACTTTTGAATTTAAAAAAAAAAAAAAAAAAGACAAACCAAAACCAGCCCCCTAAAACCCACTACAAAAAAAAAGAAACCACCCCCCCAAAAAAGAAATTCTAAAAGTCAAATAGTATGAAAGAAAATCTCCTTTCTGTTAGGGTAGGATCACCGGGGCTGGGATAAGCCCCTTGCAATATTATACATATTTGCAACATGAGAGCTATTGTTTTGAAGCTTTACTCCATTATTGTCCTGCTTGTCTGAGTAAGAAGCGTATATCTCTGGTGGATGGAGGTTAGCTAAGTAAGTCATGCATAGATGGAATTTATTAAGTTTGCATGGTAGTGACAGCTGTGAGTGGGAACAGTAACTCTGAACGTGCCAAGGGCTGAGAAAGGGAAGGAATTTTCATATGTGTCTTAAAGGAAAACGGCGGGGTAATTGTGAAAGCTCTTCTAATCACTCCATCTCATTACCAAGGGGGAAAGTCACTGAAATGATTTTTAAAGTGTAATAGTCTGGCAGGGGGCTGTCTTTGGACAATCTCACCAGGCAGATGAGGACAAGGAAGAGTTGGGTTCTGTTAAGAACCACTGAAAATCAGACAATTTAATACAAATCCATTCAAATAGCATTATAAATATACATCAGTGCAATGTAGCAACTGGTTATCTGTTAAATTGGCTAAAAATGTTTTTTAAATATAGAATTCACCCCCAAATCACTTCCTAGCCATCTGATCTTCAGGAGCTTCTTGTGGAAACACTTTTTTTTTTTTCTGCTTTTTTTTTTTTTTTTTTTTTTTTCCCAGTCCTGCTCTGCCTCCCTAGATGAAATTCACCTTCGCTGCTGGATCATTAAAATGGCAGCTGTCACTTAGAGCGAGATGGATTCCAGTTTCTGGGGCTGATCCTGGCAGTGACACGCGGCTCACCGGGACTGCCAAGAAAAAGGTCAGCCTGGCCTGTGAGAGCCAGGGGTGGGCTCCCTGGGGTGCCAGCCCAGGCAGGGACTGAGGTAGAAACACTGGGAAAGAGGGAAATAATTATGAATCATCCACCTGATATTAAGTCACCTCGTCCTCCTGGTTTATTGCTCTGGTTGTGGTGGGTCAGGTCAAGCGACAGAACCCGTCTGGGGCAGGGATGCTCCAACACAAAAATAGGGTGGGGAGATGTCTCCTGCCTCCCAGTGCTGTAGTGAGGGGTTATGGACCAGAATATACTGTCATGGCTTGTTAACATCCCTTTGAGACTCAAGACCCTCCTCTGGTAATTGTGGGGCTACCAAAATGAGGGGTGATCCCCTTGTATTCCCTCTGCCCCTGCCTTTGATGCCCTTCCTCTTCCCGCTTTAGCCTCGCTGCACCCCGGATCCCATCCCTGTACGTTGTATATATCAAGCATGCCACAAGATGGGCCCTGTCGATAGATTTTAACTTAAGTATAGCACTGACTGTCAGAAAATGATACCTGCCCTATTTTTTTAATAGGGATGCTTTTTCCTTTTGTTTGATATTATATATATTTTTAAAATAGCCCCCATCTTCCTAGCTCTCAGCACCATCCAGATTTTTTTCAGGTAGATTAAAATTATTTCTAATTTATAGAGCTCTTTAGGTGGCATCTTTCAATTTTCACCTTTTCCGGGGCTTTTGTTGCAACCTAAAAATGAGCTTACAATAGGTTAAATCCATGTTCTTAATGAAGCACTTCTTGCTCTCTGTTTTCTTGTTGTTAGACCACATAGGATATGTTCTGTTGATGTGTGGGGACTTATGATTAGATGAGAATTTACCTCTGAGGAAGCTCAGATTATCACACATAAAGCATCAGAAAGAGAAAAATGATGTGCACAACCATGAAAAAAACAATGGATCTTATCTTTAGTTTTTTTCCTAATCACCCTCCAGCATCACTACAGCAGTTAAGTTGCCTCAGGGCTCGCTAGGATTTATAGTTTATTATAACATTGATAAGAGCAGCTGAGCGAACAGTGAACTAGATGTTCGGTAAATATTAGTTTGAATTCATGGCAGAATTTTGATTCGATGTGTTCACAATTCTTCTATATTTACACAGTTCACTGCAAAATTGCACCGCATCGACTGGTTTGACAAATTGTGTGTATGTGTGTGCTTTTTTCCCGAGCAGATGCCTGAACTAACCCATGTAGATCAAACAGCTCTCGTTGTGGCTGAAAACACAGTTTGAAGTTGATGTTCTGTCTGTCACATGAATTACATATTTCAGTTAATAAGTTATGCAAATGGTGAATTTTATGTTCGCCTTTTGTAGTGTTGACTTTGAGTTTTGAATAACATCCAGGCTAATAGTTTGATGGTGAAATTAGTGAATAATTTGGAATAGCAAATCATTGCTTTTGTGATCTGTTGGTGAATCATTTAGATAAACCTGTTCTCAGTTAATTGTTTTCTTGTCTTATATTTTGAGGCTTGATGTCACATCATTAAGGGATTACCCCAAGGAGCTTTCCCTTGATTTTCAGGGGAGTAAAATCAACCCCTGTAATGGGAAGCCCAGTGCTGAGTGGGAATACCAGTACTACCTTAATGCTACCTAATGGATGTCACCTCTGTGGATTTATGAATCCCATTGCATCTAAATAACAGAAGAGAAGTGATGCAACGCCTTTCACCTCTCATTCTCTGTGGCTCACTGGTGCTGGAGTCTGCAAGTAGCTTCTTGTAATCCAAATTCATTATTTGATGGAAATTTTGGTATTCATATTTTTTCTAGTCATGGTCAAAGTTAAGACATCCTGGGTTAGACTGTTTTAAAAAAGGAGATAAAACAACAAAAAAATTAAACCAAAGTTTTCATTATTTTTATATATATATATATATATTTTTAAGTGACTTTTGGGGGCCCATTATAAATCCCACTATGAAATACACAGCTACAATAGGTTATAAAAACAACAAGTTACCTGTAATGAGCCCATTGGTTTGCAGTGTTTGCCTGTTAGTAGGAAAGCAGCAGATCCTGCCAGGCCTGATGTACACCGTGAGCCCACGCGTGGACATGACCCACGTGCCCAACCTGCCAGAACAGTCTCTGCTCCCCAGGGCCAGGCCATGCCAAGCGATGCCACATCTGGGCCTCACATCTGCATGGCAAAGACACCTTCATCGCCTTCCTGAGTGCTGTGGGTAAGCTCATTAGAATATATAAAATACGTGTAGGGGAAAAAAAAAAAAAAAAAAAAGCCCCCAAACCCCATCCGATCAGATCTTGCTGGATAATTTAGAAAAAATGCTCATATTCTAAACATTTTAGCAGAGAGGAGGATTTTCTTCAAGGCTAAGATCATCTGTTGGTGCTGTAAACCAAAGAAAGAAGAAGCAGAAAACCCCCCATTCATGCTTCTCTAAGTTAAATCACTTACCCGTGTTTTACCAGCCTTTATCAGAGTTTGTACACTTCCTCCAATTAAATTATTTTTTCTTCGGGGGAGCTCACGAGGCACTTACATAAATTCTCTTAATTTCTGAGTAATGCAGTCCTGACAATCACTTAAGACAGTATAGTTGATACCGCTGTCAGGGAAGACTCTTTTTCAAAAGAATGTTTTTATAGAATATCACTGTGACACTTTGCTTAGATGGATGTCTTTAGCAGAATTTGATTAATGTAATGTAATAAAAGAGATGCACACTAAAGTGTCTGTACATGTCTTGTTAAGTATGTTTGATTCATTATATGTAGTTCTCCTCACTTCTTTTCTCTTTCCTCAGTTCATTTTTTATCATTTCAATAATATATCTATAAATATGAAAAAGTTGGCACTTTCTTTGACATATATGGCTATTAATTCATAACTCTAAAAAATTGTATCTTTCAACTTGTCACTTTAAAGCTTGTACAGTTTATTACAGTAAGTAACCTGTGTTGGAAATTAGATTTTGAACTTTAGCAAGGAGATAAATAAGCTTGTGGACATAGAAGTTATGGAGGAGATACCTAGATATAGTGCTAGAATAAAATTGCATGAAAAGATCACTTACTTGAAGATGATAATTTCAGAGCTCCCTCAGGATCACATTAAGATTGCGTATTGGAAATGGGCTTCAGCTTGAATTCCAATAACTTTAATTCCTAGAAATGCCATTATTTCACTTAATCCTTTTTCTTGGTCGGATGTGTTTGTCTCGTTCTGTAGGCCAATAATACATATTGGCAGCATGCAATTTCACTAAATATAAGAAATTTACTTTAGAAAGACTCCTGAAGATTCATCTAGGCCAAGCTTTGTCTTTCCTTTTGCAACATCTCTGGGGAAGAGAAAAACCTGGAAAATTTTAATATCTTTGTTACATAGTATATGACAACATTTCAAGTGAACCAGGTGATTTATTTCCTAATTGGCCAATTATGTCACGCGGAAGCAAGGACAGTCCTCAACTTTTTTGATTTGCTTTGCTTTGATAGCAAAATAGACACTCTGCTTGTTTTCTATGTAGTTTTTTGGTCTTCATGACTTTTTTCAAGGCATGTCTAACAGGTCCAGCCTTTGACTGCGCCAGGGCTGGGACTGCAGAGATTGTCTGCACTGAGGTTTCTGCAGCTGGGATGCCTACTTTGTGTGAGGTCTTCTCAGGACTCATCTGGATTTGGGAAACTTTCTTGATTGAAGAAGAGGAGGAGCTCCTGAGCTGGATGCCCCTGGTGATAGAGCCCAGCAGGACTGCATCAGCCTTCCTGGAGTGACCCCACGGAGGGTCTGCAGGGGCAAAGCTTGGACAAGCGAGCCGTGGGGAGAGGAATGAAGGAAGGATGCGACCGCTCTGCAAAATTGCCTCCATCCTCCTGCCAGCAGGATTATTTAATTTGGTTATGACAGGGCATGGGGCGCTGATGAGTGGGACTTGGCAGGCAGAGCCGCACCGCTGACATCCAGAGCGCAGACCACATGAAATGGGGGGTGGGTGGAAGCATGTGCCCTGGGGCCCAGCAACGGATGGAAGGTGGGTTTTTTGGCAGCGGAAAATACAGAAGTTGGGGCAGCCCAGGAGCGATGGGAAACCGCACAGTGTAACTGCTGTGCAGGTTTACAAATCACGAAGCGCCTGAGGATTACACAGAGAGCAGGGTAGATGCGGTGGGTAAAGATGTGTGAAATCAAAGCTCCCAAGTGAGGACAGATGGACCAGCCGCAGGAAAAGGGAGGCGAGGACCGTAGAGACGCAACAGAAGACATGCCGTTTGGTACGCGGAGCAGGCACATTTTGAAGTTTCTTTTTCTGAAAAGCAGGGACTTTATTACTAATGTTTTACCCTGGTTTATGTTAGGCCAGGGCATGTGGTGTTGCTAACACGTAGCCTGAGTGCTGTTGTCTTAACCAAGTATACGTAGTAAACAGGATGAAAAAAGAGGCAGGGGGATTCACTTTTGAGAAGTGTTCGAGTTTCAGTGTTTTCCGAAGCTTGGAGGAAGCTCACGCGGTTCCCTGGAAGCCACAGCCGATTGCCACGGGCTCGCAGGCACCCCTGCAAAGGGAGCTGAGTGTTCACAAAGCACAGGTAGGGTCCTGGGGTGAACACCAGACCAGTTGCACATACACCAACAGAGATAACTTATGCGATGTGGGAAAAACATGGCAGGATTAGATACCACCCCGTTGGAAAATGCTCTTCAGTAAATTGAGAGGTGTGCCATGCCCAAGAGCTGGGAAAAATGCTCCAAAGCTGATCCTCCACGATGTAGTTGTAGCTCGGATGCTGAAGTTCCTGTCTCTTGTGCAGGGAAGATGGTCCTGTCAGACATGCACAGGGAGGAGGGGAACTCTGTTTTCTCATAAATTTCTTATTTATAACAGTCGTTAACCAGGCAGGTAAAGAAAGCCCAGCAGGCTTTTCACCTTGAACAAGTTGTATCTCAGGGGACTCAAACCAGCTGTATTGATTCTTGTCAGCACACTTGTCTTTGGGGAATCATTTGTTTTGTAAAACCAGATTGCCAGATCTCTACAGCAGAAGGAAAAGGGAGAAAAAACAGGTTTTGAATGAAAATGAACAAAACTTCTAGGAGTGAAGAGCTCCTATCAGCGGTAATCTGCAATGTCTGAGTTTGAGCAGCTGGGACAGGGACCTGAATTAAGGAGTGAGTGGAAGGAGAGAGGACCACTGTAGTAAGAAAAATACTTTATGGACTTGCTCACCTCAATGTGAGCACAGCTCACCTCCAAGCTAACTGTTCAGGAGATGACAAGTATCTTGGTGTCTCTGGGGTGTTTTCACTGGGGAAATTAATTTTGCCCACCGGGTGCCACAAGCCCCCCTTGCTCCTTCTTTCGCCTGGGTTTCAGTTCCTGATGCTGATGCTCCTGTCCCACACAGATGTACTAACGCCCGATGCCAGCAGGTGATACACTGCCTGATTTGTGCCTAAAGCTGCTGTGATTCACCACGTCTCTGCTCCACACCTACCCTGCCCAAGGGGCTCAACTCTGCAGGGATCACTTTCAGCGTGCTGGGTTGCATACAGGGGCGAGGAGGCTCTATGGGCAGAGGATTTGCTACAGGAGAAGGTCAGCATTGAACGTTGCCTTCTCCTGACTTGTGGTAACGATTTGGATCGAAATACCCAACATCCAGAAAAATGACATTGCCCCTGAACGTACAAAGTTTTTTCCAATCCTCTTGAAAGTTTTGCGCTTTAATACGAGCATGTGTGTAAGTGCAGCAGCATGTTTGATATTCTAGGGCTGCTCGGGAGGTGCTTCATGCAACAACTGCTCTTATTCTCTAATTGAGTCCACTACTATAAAGTGATTGAGACCCAGAGGAGCATGCTCAACTGTAGAAACCGAGGGAACCTTTCATCACGTTTTGGGATGTACACGGTAGGGAGAAAATAACCAGTTTTTACTGTGAATCAGGTAAGGTACTAGAAGGTAGCCCTCCCACACCTAAGTACTTTTACACGTAGGCAGAGCTATATGTGACTACTATGAATAACATAGGTGATTAAGATGCCTGCTCGCCCTAGGAGGAGAATTATTACTGATCTCAGTAGATGTACATGTGTAAACCTCACACATCTCACTTGCCAATTTAGATAGCTTGGCTTATGGATTTTCATGAACCTCCTTCATGTGCACCCAGGTGTGCATGGCAGAGAAAAGCCTTAGACGTTCAGCCCAAGTACTGCTGAGGCCAAAGTGTGCTGCTGGCACAACTGGGGCTGCTCCTGCCCCAGAGCTGCAGCCCACAGCAGCACAGGTGCCTTCACTTGGGCCTGATTGCAGAGAGGTATCTAAACGAGGAGCAGCACAGGTGCCTTCATTTGGAGCTGATTGCAGAGAGGTAAGTAGAAGAGGAGCAGCACGGCTGCCTTCTTTTGGACCTGATTGCTGGGGGGTGATGAACAGAGGACCTGCTGCCTTCTTTTGGACCTGATTACAGGGGGGTGATGAACAGAGGACCTGGGCTTTCCCTTTTCTTGGGCCGAGGAAGAAAGGAGAGAAAGAAAGAAGAAGGAGTGCGTTATTTTTTTTAAGGTAATAACAGCTACTGGATGTGGGAAAACAAAGTTGAGGTGATGTGGTAGCTTATGGTCCTTTTATGTTTCAAAACTGAGCAACCAAATCTGGTTTTCTTTTTTATGCTGGAAAAGGCTTGGAACAATTTGTTTTTGTGGATATTTAGTGTTTGAGCCCTGGTCTTGCTGTTTGCTTTGGTTTCTTCAAACAAATCTCTTGAATATGTTCTTAAATAAAACAAGCAAATAAGGTTGTCTTAAAGGGGTTAGTGCATTTGCTTGTGTGATTATATTAAGTGTGTGCTTAATTGTTCTTTAATACTAGCCAAGGTACAAAAATAGCTGCTCTGAGTAGTTTCTGTGAGCTGATATCTTCTTTCTGTGCATTTGTGAATGAGGATTTCTTTATTTGTGTGTTATCTAGTGGCGCTTATGAGGTGGAAAGAAATAATTGATGCAAAATTGCTGTAAGTGTAGAGCCTTTGCCTGCAGTTAAAGTTGAATGCATTACAACTGGTTTTCAATGCTATTTTCTAACAAGAGAAGTGCCTTTCCTTCTGAAAGGTGCCTGTTCCCCAAGCAGAGGACTGTGGAAAATGCCTGTGCCTGGTTCACTCAAGTCCCATAAATGCAATGAGTCAGGTATTTTGCCCTTATATGCTGAGCTGTGGGCTAATGGAAATATGCTAAAAACAGTTAAGCTGGAAAAATAAAACCTCTATGATTGTTGATCCTGAAAGCACAGGGAGCTGATCTGATATTAGACTGGAAGGGGGTGCCCAGCTGTGTGCCTCCAGGAAAAGGGAGGAAGAGCTGGTTTGCTGCCTGTGGCCAAGGTGCAGGTTAGTGAGCACCAGGGTGGTAAACGGTTTGAAAATGAGGAAGGGGTGTTGCAGGGTATAAAATTTCTTCTGGAAAGTAGGGTGTGTGTTGTGGTGAGAGCACAAGGAGGTCAGTCAAGAAAACCGTAAACACCTCTCTGACTGGGCTGTTTCCTTCCCTGTTCCCTCTGCAGTGCTGGCCTCCCCTGTTATCCCCAGCAAGAAGAGAAGTGAGAATTAAAGTGTGATGTATTTGGGGGTGTCGGTGTCCCTGTTGCACCTGCTCAAGGGCTCAGCCACAGGTGTTTGTGGCTACGTTTGTGCTACTAGGAGGGAAGGGTGAAGGGCTCCAGCCCTCCTAGCAGCGCACAGGATGGCTGCGCCACGTCTTGGGGGGGGGGGGGGGATGGAGAAACCTCGGGTGCTGCAGGGATGCTCCTCAGGTCACACCAGCGAGGTGGCTGAATGTGAAGTCCTTTTATGTGTTTGATCTGCAATACCCTTCCTCCCCCCCCCCCCCCCCAATGAAAACCCATGGTTTATCAAGCTTCGTTTTCTCAAAGTGCCTCTACCGCCTTTCTAAGTTTAGTCTTCTCCCTTAATTGCATGCCAAGTTGGAGAAAGGGGGGGAGAAATTGGTTAATTGATTAGTAATTTAATCTCTGGTGATATGCTTATTTAAGAAATCTGCTGGAGTTATATATGTCAAATGATTCACATAAAAACAACATCAAGTGAATCATATATAAAAATGACATAATTGCTATTAAACTTAGAAGCCATATGTGTGGCTGAGGAAATTACTTTATTGGCTTTAGCAACTCTTTTATTTCTTCCCAAAGCAAGTTATACTCCTGTGAACAGAGAAGGCATGTTTATGTGTAGGAAAATAGCCCCTACGTGTGTTATTTGCAGATCTGTTAATTCAAGGAAGTAGGTGCGTATTCCAACAGTGCAGGGAAAAAACAAAATTTTGAGTGTTGGGAAGCTGAGAAAGGGGTCTGTCGCTTTTTTTCTTTTTCTCATCAGCAAGATTAAATGGCAGCTCTTGCAATATGCACCATCTGAGATTTTATTGCTCTCTGTTATTTTTAGTACTAGGAGGGAGATTAAATGAAATCCGGGATTATTTCAGACAGTGTTAAACTTTTTATTGCTCATTTCTGCCATCAGGCTCAGGCTGACCCAGTTGGATGGGTCATTAGAGAAGGTGGGCTCTCCTCTGCAAGCACCCAGACAATTAATTCCTCTACTTATACATTGTCTTACAGGAAAGTTGAATATAGCAACAGCGAAAGTAAATAGAGCTATTAACACAGCCAGTCTTTTATTTGACATTACTCTGTTCAGAAGTCTGTGTGCTGAACTTCACATATGCAAACAGTATTTTACATGTGGCTCAGCATCCATAGAACCTCTGTGGGATCACAGGCTTGTGTCGCTTTCCTGGGTGTTTTGGAAGATTATTTTTATTTATCTCCTTAAGGCTACTTGAAATAAACCTAAACTGGCTTAATATTTTGCATTTCTTTATCAGGAGAAGATTAAAAAAAAAGGCTTCTTTCTGAGACTGTATTACTTCAAATCTTTACATTAAAAAAATTAGCTTGATTATAGCAGACATGATGTTTGTTACTGATGGTTTCTTCATTTTTATTCCTTTTTATAGGGTGATGCCTTTTACATTAGTCACAGTCCCAGACATGTTGATATATGCAGTAAGGAAGGCTTTAGGTGGTGGTGGTGATGAATAGCTGTTGTAGCACTCTTCTGCTGTTAATCTTGGGATGAAGGAAAAATTCTGTTCTTCCTTCTGCAGGTTTCAAAGGTCCTGCTTGTCTTTGGGGTGGGTTTTGTAGGTTCATGAGAGTGCTTGCCAGCTGGTGCCAGTGCAGTTTTAGCTCAGGACATTAGCAAGTCCCCTTTGATGAAGAGGAGGGGTCAGTAGGCAGCTATTCAGCTTTGACAGGGTGCACATGTCTTCGGTGCTGAGGGATGGAGCATCTATGGTAGCTTACGTGATGTGAAGAAAGCCCTCTAGTATTTTCTGTAACTAGCTGCTGAGAAATCAACTTCTAGAAGCCATACTTTAAAGACTGTCCCGGTGGAATACCGTTTTAAGCTGTATTTGGTTATGTTTGGAATAACATTTCCCGTATTTCGGGTACCCTGGCTGCCCCGTGGTGTGTCCCTGCACGCGTGGGCGCTCGGTGACGAGCCTGAGCACACACTGAGGCCGTTTGCGAGCGTCTGGGCTGTCCTGGCACAAGCAAGTTAGTCAGGAAAGTGGGGATCACGCTGTCCTGAACTGGCTTTTTCCCTGCTGCATGTTTGTCTAATCTTGCTCCGAAGTCACTGATGTAAGAGGAATGAGCTTAGACTACAGTGGCCAGTGCAAAACTTCTGTGATGGGAATAACAATTTACTCTGTAAACACGCAGCACTAACGGAGCCCTGTGGCTCTGACTCAGCCAGTCTCTCGTTTTCAGCCCCAGCATGGGAAACCCAAACCCTTCCCTGTGCCTACTGGCCCCTTCTTTCCCCTCAGCCTTTTACCAAACGCAGGCTGGGAGCTCATTTCTGAGACTGTTATCCAGGAGATGCTGGTTATTTGGGTAGGACTGTCACTGAACTTGTTGGTAAACATAAAGGGCTTTTGTTTCAAAAAGTAAGTGCAGCTGGTTTGCTTAATTATTAAAAAAGAAATAAAAAAAAAAAAAATAAAAACCCCAAGAGACATCAGTCTAGTTAGGGAGCTGCAAAGTGACCAATGTTTCTAAAGAATATTCTGACTTGTAAACTTTCTAAATAGAAACACGTCTGAATGGAGAATTGGTATCAATGGTCATGAATTTTTTTTTTTTTTTTTGTGATTTTTGGGATCTCTTACTCATCTTCGTCTCAATTCAGGTTCAGAGCTGAGTCATTCCTTCTGCTCTTCTTCCTCTGGTGACTTTTCCGTGCTGTTTCATTTTTCCCAGATAGACGTTACTGGAGCAAGACTATGCTAACCGCACCGCGAGCAATGAAAACAGTGTGTGATTTCCTTGGGAAGAGGAGAATGTCCTCCGTGTTCCCTTTCTGCAACGTGTACCATGATCACACGGATGGTCTGCGCTTTAGGGGAGCAGCTCAGGATAAGGTGTGGGAGAGGCAGAGGCCGTTAGCATCTCTGGGTTTACCTCTAGCTCTGGCTAAAGAGGAAATTACCAACAATACATGTTGTAATCTTCACTCCGGTGCTCAGTTTAACAGCGCAGGAGGTTGAACGGGGGCTGAAAGAACTGGTGTCAGGAGCCATTCTTGCTTGGTGTTTTCACCTTGTTTGGTATTGACATAGCATGGGATAGCATGAGAGAGATGGGGAGAAAAATGCATTTCAGAAGAGGAAAGGGGCCCCCATATAATGAAGAGTTCAACCGAAATAAGTGGGGGGGGGGGGGGGAAAGATTTTTTTTTTTTCTTTGCATGCCAGATTTCTTGCCACTTTCAAGCTAATCCTTTCAGTTCACTTCAATACAGTCACTGAAGTAGCTTAGAAAAAGAGAGAAAAAAATCTTTGATATGCTAGATCAACCAAAGTTTAAAAAAAATCTCTCTTTGTATATGCCATTTATAATGCAAATCTCAAGTTGGCATTTTAGGCTCACTTACTGCTGTTACTGAAGTACCTTGGAATACAAAGGCTGGAGATGCAGGGAGATCCCAAATGACAGAGAGCCTTTGATAGTTCAATACTAAATTAAAAAAAAGAAAAGGAAGAAAAATTTACATTTTCTCATTTCTGTAAATACCTTCTACCTCTGCAATGTGTGTGAGACGGGAAAGAAGGGAATATTACTGTACAGAGACTGAAGTTATTGGTCTGAATCTTCTGGGAATTTGAATTCAGCTTTGCCTGTGTGTCCCCAGAAAAGATTTGACCCTGGCTGGGCTATCCTATGACTTTCCCCCTACCAGGGAGAAAGCGTATGTGCTATGTTTGCTTAGTCAGTGAGCAACCGGTTAAGTATTCTTTTGGAAAGAAGCCTAATTTCTTAAGAGTCGCCTCCCCAAATATATAACCTGATTTCTTTCCCTTGTGTTCCCAACATTTAAGCACTGATTAAATGTCACCAAAGATAATAGGAGAAATGCTCATGACGGCCAGCCTATTTTAAAATAGCATGGGCATGCTTAAAGCAATAAGTAATTTTGCCTCTGTTACACAGTGAGTTTAATGCATATTTAAATTAATCTGTAGACAACTTTGAGCAAGCTGTATCTGGAAATGAGTTATCTATCTAATTGTGGATATTTTGGGATTTGCCCTGCTGAATTTCACACAACTGTTCCATGAAAGGTGACTATCAAATGGATTGATTGTGGCCTCCTGTCCCACACATGCTCCACAGTGGGAGTGGGGATGTTGAGATGATCCTGTCTGCCTTTGGAATCCTATTATTCTGGTATTGTAAGAGCAGCAGGGTAGTAACTCTCTGGTCTGCAGTTTATAACCCAGCCTCATGCTAGTGTTTCCAAACCTTGTTTTCTCTTGGTGATATGTAATGAGGGCAGAGGCAGGTTTCTCTATAATAATTTATAACTTGGTTTGCTGAGAACTGTCTTCTCACCACAGACCTACAGTGCAAGACATTAATTTAAGAAACTGGCCAAGCACCCATAATATCCCCAAACATTGCAGTGTTTAGAATTGCTTTATGAGTGTTTCGTGGTACTGCTGCTCCCTGGAGCATCTGCCCATTGATACCTCTGTCGTGAAAGTCAGTAGATCCTTTGTAGGGTTGTAATACACTTGGTAGCTCAGAGCAGAGTGGATTTGTCCCACTCTGTTAACTATTTCTAAGTATCGTTATACCACAGACATTACTGTGAATAAAGAAACATAGCTGAGAATTGAGTAAAATGGACCTTGATACAAGAATTAATCTTCTTTTCCACCCCCTGCTTGTTGCCAGTGTCCTCTGTCTCCATTGAGAAATGGCTGTGGCATAAGAGTTGAAACATAGTTCAGGGGAGCAGCAAAGAAAACGTGCATTTTGGGAGTCAAAGTGTCAAGATCATGTTTTTATTTTATTTATATATTTGTCCCCACTTTTTTTTTTTTTTTTTTTTTTAAACTGTAAATATAATTTAAATCATGACTATAGTGTATGACAGACCGTATTCACTGAAAATGCTGGTCTTAGAGGGGTTTGGAAATGTTTTTTGAATCTGGGGAATGATGGGTGACAAAAAAAAAAAAATAATATGTGTCCTCTAACTAAGCTGTTACTGATTGTCTGAGTGCAATGTAGAGATTACGGGCCTTATCTAAAGACCACTGGGGTCAGTTGACTGAAGTGGACTTTGAATCAAGTCTTATGAATGTTCAGCGTATGCTGTAGTGGAGGGTGATGGAGATGAGCACAGTACGCTTTCCTCTCCAATATGCCTGAAATTCTAAAGCAGAGTTAGCTTTCTGGCTTGTATTGAGAAACCCTAAAATGATTGCATAGGGACTATTTTTAATATGTAATACGAGAAATATTCATTTGGGAGCACAGATTATTAGTAGCATCTCAAGAATGTGACTTTTCAGGTGTAGGAACTGTCTTTTCAGACTTTCTTTCTTTTTGGACAAAAGGGCGTTTCATTAAACTTTCTGCATTTGAGAATTCTGTGATCTAAATCCACTAGATTACGTTTTCCCACATGATGGTGATTCTATTGCCTATTTCAGGCTGCTACGGAAAAACTTCAGGGAAAAATATAAATAAAATATGCCCAAGCACGCAAGTCAATGATCTGTGTGTTAAGCCTATTGGCACATACAGGACAATTTTATTGCATGACCTACTGGTTAAAAACATCAAAAATATAAGTCAAGTCATTTGAAGAACTGCTGTTTAGTGAGTTAGAATGAAAGAAGTCTTTATTGAGTACACACTTCCAGATTCATCACTGGTTCTGTTCTAGTCATGCCCTATCCTAGTCTTAACTGCCCCAGGCAGTCTTTCTGAGGCCACTTGACCTGCCAGTCATATTTCAGAAACTACTGATATGGTACTTGCTGATTTAGTTTAGATTCCAAACAGGCTAGCTGCTGGATTACAGACTAATGACCCATCAGATGCTAAAGGCAAAAGCTTAAAGTGCACTAGTGAATTAAGCCTCAACATTGTCTGAAGGGAAGAATTTATTATGTCATTAAACTTGATTCAATAAGTTTCATTTCTTTAGATGCATTGCACTAAGCAAGGAGTAAGGAATTAATGTGACTGAGAGATACCATTTTGATTCTATTCAGGTAAAGCACTGATATTCAAGTATAGCATCAAGAGACATCATTTTGTAGAACTTTGGCTATATTGACAGAAACAATAGGTTGCGAAAACTCTGCATAGCTGATTAAACAGCCATGGACTCCTCAAACTAGGTTCACTTGAATATATGCTTCAGTTGGTAAATACATAGGAAAGAGAGGCTTGCCTGATTTGATGAGACCCTTGGTGAGGTTTCAGGAGCTTTTCATCAAATATCAAAGCCTCAGTGGTGTAAAGATATTAGTAGTAAGTTATATATGGCACTGGGTTTTAATGCAAATCTTAATACAAGCACGTAATGTGATGAGTCAAACGGGGATTGCAACTTGTCTCTTGGAAGACTATTATAGTGATCTGAAGGAAAAATCCTGCATAATGCAAAGATCACTTTAAAACATAAAAAAAAAAAATAAAAAAATATAAACATTTGGTGTTTTATCTATCTGCATATGTCTCCTAGTTGTGTTACAGCAACAGAAAAAGTGTTTATAAATAATAACAAAGATACTTCAGGAAAACGTTAGGATATCTGCCTGTAGTTTTGTTACTCATCTCTCACAGTATCTGATGAAGTTCTCTTGAGTTCTTCAAGATGTTATGTTGTAGAGGGGGTCACATTATCAGGAGAGAAGTAAAAAGCTAGAAGCAGTCAGTGGTTTTACTGAAATTCTTTTATATCAGACAGTAGGATGATAAAAGTGTATGTTTTTGAGTTTCAAAATAAATTTAAATGTGGTTAGATTATATTTTTAATAAATTATGTACTTTATTACAAATGTTAACTTGCACTGAGACATTGTGAACCATATAAATTTATATGACAGCAGATCTAGGATTAGGATATTTTTATTAGAAGATTTTAATCACTTTAATACAATTCACAATAAAAGGGAGTATTTAATATTCTGGTCTTAAAATTAAAATTGACCTAATGGGCTGATTGTCTTTTCCTTTAACGGAGACTATTCTTTCCCTAAACTGTGATAGCTTTTCCTTGTGAGTTAAAGAACTGGTAATGGTCATGCTGATTTATGTTCATACACAGCTCTACTTTTGTTTGTTGTTTTTATTTTTTTTTTTTTTGTTTTGTTTTGTTTTTTTTCTAACACACTGGAAAGGCAAACTTCACTGCGGTGCTAAAAATACTTCCTACTGTGATCTGAATGATTAAATCCTACAGGTATGTGTGTATATACACACACATACATGTATAAATTAATATTTATTATTAGGCTTCCAATGAGAAACATATATAATTCAACCGACCACTGCAAGGTCTTAATCTACTGGATGGGCTTCTGAAGAACTAAAGCCTGTAAATTCATGCAGCTACAGGAGCTTCAGCAGAACATCCAAAATGTTTTTCACCTTCCCGTCCTGTTAGAACGCTCCTAGTTAGTGTGATAATACTAAGTAGGTGTCTCATAAGTTGTCTCAGACCAGTATGAAACTCGGCTTTACCTGGTTTCTGGTGATGATTTTTGGGTGCGTGTCTTGAATTAAATGCTCTGCTAGGGATCAAGCAAAAGGACACAATTTAGGACATACCAGGCCAGTGTACCTCAGCACAAAGACTTCATTACTTAAGCCTGTGTGTTTGGGACTGGAATGGGCACTTCAATGGCCTAACATTTGCAAAAATTTTCTGATGACTTGACTTAGTGTTTGTAAAACAGATTTCAGAGTCTTGGAAGCTGCTGTGTAGTGGAGTTGTGTTGCCGTCAGCTTTTCTACCATCCTTTGTGGCAGCATTTTTGTCAAAGGCCCAAACTGAGGTCACCTGCAGCGCTTTGAGTGGACATCCTCAGCCTTGGTTGTCTTGTCCTTCTCCTTTGAAAATCTCAGGAAGCTCTGAACTGACAGTATGAAAATTAAACAGATTTTAGTATTGTGCTAAAAAGGCAAGATATGCTGTTTAAATATGAAAGGGTGTATATTTATCTTCAGGAATCGTCTGTGGCATCTTATACTGGTTGAAAGTAAATGTTATCCCCAGCTGGTGCAGTAGGACCCTGTTTCTCAGCATGTTTTTTCCATTCTGCTGCTCCTGGCCCAGTATGGGAAAAAACAGCTTGCTGGAGTTTGAATTGCAGAGATATTTCAAATTTATGGGGTCTCCCAGATACCCAATGTGTGCCTCTTTGTACGTGGCAACGAGTGGTTCCTCCCAGGAAGGAGGGGTAACGTTGGTTGGGGAGGAGAAGGGTGAAGAATGAAAGAGGGGAATGTGAAGCCACAGGTGGCCTCAGCATGCTTCTCCTTCTCCTTTTGTGAGTCAAAACTGTTGAGCCATCCTATAGCTGGTATGGGGAAGGCCGTAAAAGCATTAGAAACTGTCTTTCCCGCCCCCAGAAAAATCTCAGTATTTTAAAAACATCCAGCATTTCCTTTTTTGGCACTGAATAAGGGCATGAAAATGAGGACCTGAAGCCAACGAGATCAAACTCCACTTCTGACAACTGACTCCATGTAGCCTCGACACAGTCTCTGTCTGTTTTCTCTAACTGTGTAGCAGGGATAATATTTAACTAGCTCGTGGTGGTGTTAAGTAATTATTGCTTCTATAGTAGCATGTTTTATTATTGATCCTACGTCTGTTCTTTGCTGACTTGGGCAATGTGTACTTGCCTGCTGTATTGTGTGACTAAGTGTTGTCAAGTGGCTTCCTTTGTGTAGCAGAGTTGGGACAAACTAGACTTGGTGGCTGGGGTAGTAGAATATTAGGAAATGAGATATGCAGAAGGAGAGCTTTTTCACTGTTTTTTTGACAGCATGTGCACCTTTACTAACGTTTCCTGGGGAATAGTTGCAATCTGAAGCCTCTGGAAAAGTGAGAACACAAAATACTGACTTTTCCCATGAACAGTGTGTGAGTGGACTAAGACAGCAGGGCAATGCTGCTCGAAGGCCACCTTAAACTCTTCTGTCTCTTCAAAACCTGTCCCATTTAAAACTATATTTGGATTTTAACCCAGACTTAAAACTTTCCATAGCATTACAAATGCTTATTAATTTCTCTTCTTTGACTACTAAACACATCCTGCAAAAGAAATGATCTGAAAGGGAAGGAGAAAATCTCTTTCTAGATTATTGCTGTCATTTGCTCTATAGATCAGACTCTGCTGTGTGTGCAGACACAGAGTAAAAGGATTCCTGCTAGTGAATATGAATTTGACTTCTGTGTGCCAGTTTCGTTGTTATTTATGGTATTTCTTTGGCCTTTTCAGAAGGTACTATTCCAAAAATACTTTCAGGTTTGGAGTGCTTTGCAAAATGTTAGCTTTAATGAAAGAAGATGGGATTTAAGCAATTCTCTCATTTTACAGAAGATGAAACTGAGACATGAAAAGCCACAGCTGGTCAAAATTTTGTTTTTATATATTCTCTGATAACAAACAGAATGTCTCTATCTGCAAATTAAACTTGCAACCTGTTTGTACAGGGCAGAATATGGATTGTCTTAGTCTCCTGTTTTAAACAACTTTTTCCCCTTTTTTTGTGTGGAACTAATTTTTTTTTCTGGAAGTATATTTTATTTATATATATGACGTGTACTTAGCATTTGTTTGTTTAGTAAAGTGTGTGTGTATATATAGCATTTTCTATTGTTCAATGTAGTCCTTAGTTCTTGTTTCTGATTATTTTTTTAATAATATCTTGAGATACTTCATTAAAACTATTCTAGATTTACAAACCTGGAGAGTCAGTTTAAAGGAAAAGAGGGGAAAAAAACTCCCAAAACATTATTCTAACATGTCAGGTGGGTTTTCTTTCCCAGCTATAGTGTATAGGTTTATCATCAGGTCTTGGCAATGAGAGGAAAGCTAACCACAAAGACAAAAAGCTAAAATGATAGTATGTGGTGGTGTTTTGTTTTTTTTTTTTTTTTTTTTTTTTTTCTCCAGTGGATGACTTTAATTTCAAAAAAGGAGTTTCAGTTACCTATTTCATAATGCTTCACTTGGTCCCAGGTATTTCAGGTAGATTAATAGCCTGATGTAACGTGCCTAGTGTGAAATCAGTGATGCGGTAGTGTTACCTTGGATGCAATAGGTACAAGGTACAAACTTCATATTTCTGTTTTTCTCTTACTTGCATTCTGTCTTCCACCTTTTGGTAAATTTTAAACAGACATTGAAGCTCTAGAAAGGATGTTGTTGGGTTTGCTTAAAAAAGTAGTGCAAACCAGTTATTGAAAATGGGAACAGGTCATTACTGTGGAGACTACATTGAAGCTTCAAGGAGTTCTTGACTGTTCCAAGGATTTTACTTCTGATTTGTTGTAGTAAAATATCCATTAATCAGATAAAAAGATGGAGTATAATACGTATTGTGTTTATCTACCTGCTGACCTTAAACATTTTTGCCACTCCTGTTGCCTTTGCTTCTTGGCCTGTGCTCTCCCACAAATGGCAATGTGGAAAGATATCTGTGGCTGACTGATGGAAAATATTATAAGGGTGTTATGCTTTCAGAAAAAGAATGTCTGGAAGTTTCTAGATATGGCCTCCCAATCACAGGGTGGCTTGGTCTCCACAACATAGATGTTAGGCCTATGTGAGTTTTTAATTCAAGAGTGCATTTGGACCTGGCTCTAACACCCACTGAGCAAATATCATGTAGTGCCTGAGGGTCTTTGTCTTGGAGAACCCCATGAGATTCTAAGGGTGGCTGCTTCTTACAGAGAAAATAAGAGGTGGAGGGACTATCACATTCTAAATGGATTTGAGTAGATAATGTAAGCTGGAAACCTAAACACTTGCATAAAATCTAGCCCTCAAAAGGATTCCAGTGACTTTTGTTGACACATAAATTACAAAAAGAGTGGTCAAATTTTCTGACCCTGGGCTGGCCAGCTAACTTTCTCTGGCTGTCCCTTTTTTCTCCCTCTTGCTCATTTGGGCAGCAACACAAAGATAGAAATAATTTTAGAAAGTCACACTTGTAGAAAGATATTTCCATTTAAGTTCATGAGATCAAATGCTGGTTTTGATTACAAAAGAGTAAACCTATTGCCCTCCACAGGGCTGTGTTGATGTAATACAGTCATAAAAGAGCACAATTTGTTTAGCCTAGCAACAATGAAGACTAAGAGGGGTCATGATTGCTCTGTGGAAAGAAAAAAGAAAAGGGGGGATATAAACACCAAGAAGAGTTGAGTGGTCTCAGTTAAATGATAATATTGGCACGAGAATAAATGAATATTCAAGAGCCATAAATAAAATCAGACCCTAGATTAGGAAACCTCAAGTTATCCAACGAATGAAGTACTGGAAAACAGTTCCAGTGGAAATTATGGGATTGACAAACTTCACTGGTTTTATGAAGAAGTTAAATAGTTTATGAAGAACATTATATGATGAGCTTTCTTGGGATAGCAAGGAACAGGGCTCTGTAATCCAGAACTGAAAAAATTTCCTATGTTTCTAACAGCAAAATTTGGCCTATCTAGTCTGCAGTGTTTCCACTTCAGGAGATATGTTTATATGAGCCCTTTTTGGTGAGTATGACTGAGAATGTCCAAGCTGCATTTCCCAAACAGGATGATGGATTTGCTTCCTTCAAAGTCTGCCATCCTCCTTTCGTTTAGGTATGCTGCAGGGTATTTGATGAACTGAAATAACGTGAGCCCTGCCCGTCTCCCCTGGGAAGCGGATGGGTTGTCCTGTGTACCTCCCTTTGGCAGGGTTGCTGGACTCTGGATGAGGCCAGGAAGCCATCTCTCCCCGTCGTGCAGTGGCGGTGACCCCCTGGTTCCTGCTGCTCACTCCGTGATGGCGAGGTTCCCACACACGGGGCTGGGGCACCGTGTCCAAGTCCATGCCCTGCTGGGGGCCTGGGGATAAATTACAGACAGTTGCAACTTTAAATTTCCTTGCTCTCTTGGGGGTGAAATATAATCCTTGCCCTCAGTCTAACACATCCTTTGTGGTTTAATTTAAATAGTGATTTTTACGGTGACATGTGATGTTCATCTGCTGACCTTTTACCCAATATGTTCAATTTAAAGAAGCATCAAATCTCTGAATGTGCCTCTATCTAGAGATATGGAAGCATGCTATAAGGTAGTTTACCTACTTAGGTTGGTACCTAAGAGCTTGTAAACAAATTCATAAATTTGTCATGCTGATTATAGTGTTGGCAAACACAATGGTTGATCATGTTATAAATGTTTATCAACACCCGCACTCACCCACCTGCTAAGAGGTGCTACGCTTTAATGAAATTGTTTGAATATCAAGGGTGGTTGCTAAGATACAATGTTCTTGTTACCAGGGATGTGATGCTTACAGATTTCTGTTATCAAATAATGATTAGAGATGTGCTAACCTCAAGGTGCTCGGTGCAGTGAAAGGTTTACTGAGCCACAAATTAGTAAACTGTCTGCCTGAGCAGACACTTACAGAAGGAGCACATGTGCATCAAACTTACAGAGCTGACATTTTAAAAGAAGACAAGATCTGGCAGTGTAAATGTTCCTATATATGATGAAAGACTGTCATAGGAAATGTTTACATGATCTGTTGCCTAGCACAATGTCTTCATGCCATTTTTTCCCCAACTTAGAATAGTGTTGAAATCTCCAAGTCAAATAACTGCTTTCTTCTTGCTTACTAAAATGTCTCCCAGCACTCACCTCTTGAAATTACACCGTGGTTTGCAAATGTTGATTTCTGTTTTCTGTAGGCCACACAAAGAAGGAAACAAAGATGTGTAACAAAATGGCCAGCATGTAGGTCTGGTGGGCAAAAGTTTGCATTTCTGGATACTGTGATGGATTCAGGGTTGAAAGCTTTATTGATGTTAAAGACGACAAACATCAAGTATTGATAATGTTCTCTTTTAAATGTAGGTGCTCTAAGCCCTCTGATTTGTTAATGCACTTTGTAATAAGGTATACATATTGTACTTAATTTTATTCTTTTTAACAAGCGCGCTGCAGTGTTATTAACCATCAAAGAAAATAATGAATAGCACAATACAGGTGATCAAAAGGATTTTGCTCACAGTACTGAAGTGCTAAGTAATCTTTAAGTGTAATTGTTGATCTCATTATTAAATTAAGGTTCAAGCTGTATTTACAGTACCTACTTTGGCATGAATTTGAGTTTAAAGCCAGTTCAGCTGAAATAATGTAAATTGTAAGCAGAGTTCACACTTGCCTGTGGGACTCTGTATTTTTACATCACCAGTAATTGTTTATTTCAGTGAAAAAGAATGTTATTTTTCTGATCCTGCAAGCGTCCTTTTGTAGCTACTTCACAAGATGCTCCTATTACTATAACTATGAATCTGTTGGCAATTAGATTCAACTCAGTGCAGTTCTAGTAGATAGGTAGACAACTTTTAAATTTACAGAATTGCAAAAAAAAAAAAAAAAAAGCAATAACTTACTACGGTTATAATTCATGATATTAAGCTTTACCCCTTGGATGTAAAATTTGTACTTTATAAAATGATACAAGACTGCATCCTACAACAGGCTCTTAACATAACCCATGTTCTACCTACGCTGTGTGGGATGTTCAGACAAATAATCGCCTTCAGCAGATGCCTTTGTCATAATGAGTGTGATAGTTTAATATTTATGGAAGAACTGCTGATTTTCAATGCCTGCTTTAAAACCCCAAGAAAAATGTTGCCAGCTCTAAGGACTGCGTGTGGATGAGATGTTGTGCAGAGTGAATGGAGCATACAGACCTTTCTGTGGCGCTTCCAAATGGTGGGAGTGGGTCTATCGAAGGAGATAACCTGTGCCAAGGTTCTTCCTCCTCCTGCCTGCCCCCCCTTATATAGGGAGCAGCAGGGGGACTGGTGAAAGAGGCTGATCATCCTCATGTAGGTAGTAGTCGATGAAGGGATGCAGAATTGCTGATTTTTCAGGGAGAACCTGAAATCTGGCCTCTATGGGAATGGATTTGCACCGGGGTTTGTGTTCACCTCCTGGGACAGCTGATCCCCTGCGCCTGCTCTCCCACCTGTTCCTCTGCCTCACCAAGATGGTTTTCACTGAGATTTGGACCTGCATTGAATTTTATGACTATGCTATAATATTTCTGACGCTTTTCCTTTTGCTGTAGCATATATTAGCTAAAAAAAAAAAAAAAAAATTGTCTAAAAACTAAGTCATAAAACTTCCTTTCCTTCTACCACTAGTGATCAGCAAGCTAGGACTGTAACTGTGGCCACCATGGAAATAGAGGTGTACAGAAACACCTTGGAATAACATCAAAACACAAATGCTCACCTGGCCATTTATGACAATATAGACACTTTATCTGTTGCAGCTGTCTGTGAGGGGGGAGGGAAATTGAGTTTTTTCTTTATTTTTTTCCTTTAGGTTTGTTGTAATGAGTGATTTACATCGCATTAGATTATGTTGGGATATACTGTGTCAGGTGGCATGACCTGATATAACCCAACTTAATGCAACACACATGTTTAGATTGTATTACACATGAAGAAAAATTCCCTGAGAAGCTGTCAGGAGCAGGTGATTTCTGTAAATGGAAAATATTTGCACAGTGATATTTTATACGAGTCAAAATTGAAAGGTGTACAAAACTTTAGCATGGATTTAGGAGCCTTAAACCCATTGACTTTGCCGGGACTAAAACTTTTAAATGTCATGGTTCCCTTTGGAAATATGATTTAGCATCTGATGTTGAGTTGGAAATTTTGCAAAATCTTGTGTTCCTTATAGCCAGATCTGAGCTGATGGAGTTGCAGCAGTGTAAGAGGGCTGCAAATGAGATCCAAATCAATTGACTGGCAGATAACAACAAAGGAGGATGCAAGGAATTCACGCAAGCAAGTCTGGATTATTATTTTCCTTTCAAAATCTTGCGTGCTTGATTGATTCCCGTTTTGGAAATCAACTTGATAGGAATGTGGGCCGAAGTGCAAGGTTTACATTTCACTCCAAGATGACTATGTTGAGGTACCCAGCTCTAAATTTGGAGGCTCATATGGATCTTATTTTTTATTTTATTTTTTTTTTTTTATTTGGTGTCAGAAATAGGAGCCTAAATTTAGGCTGCGAAGTTCATTTAGGAATCTAAGTATAAATGTTCTGCTTTTCAAAAGTGCTGAGCACCCTGCAGCTCCCACAGACTCCATTGAGACTTCGCCTTGGTGTAGGATGCTGCTCCCAAACGCACCCCATCCCAGGGGAAGACTTGTGCATGTGTGTATCGTATATTTGTACATCACTTTGAGCATACAAAATCTTGCAGTGCCCAGGATTCAAAAGTCAGAAAATGCTTATATGACCTTAATTGTATACATATGTAGTGGCCTTCTCATGTGTATACATTATAATACAGTTTGAGCACGTACTTCGCAGTACTCAATAGGGTAAATGTTTGGAAGTGTGATGTGAGGGAAGCAGGGGTTACAGCAAGACAGATGTTTATGTGAAGAGGAGGGAGGAACAAAAAGCCCATGGTTTGAGAAGCCAAACATTGACGCTCCAAGCTTTTTTCATGTGGGGTCTTCTGTGGACAAGCTGTTTTCTTTGTGAGTTTAAAACCAAAGCCAAAGCACATCATGCTTCCCTTGTGGGATGGTTTTCACCTGCAACATGTTGGATATATGATGGGGAGGCTCCTGGCTCTGGGGGATGGGGCAGCTCTACCCAAAGGCTTCTCTGTCTTTTCTGGTAGCCTGCATTTCAAGTGGTCTTGATCAGGTTTTATTCTTCCCTCTTTATCCTGTTTTAGCAGGCTCTTAGTTTCCTTCAGATTTCCCCCAACCCCTCTTTTGGTTAATTTCTGGCTGAGGAGCATTGATAGTTTGAATTTAGGTTTGCTCTGGATGCCCAGACCTGCCTTGGAGCCAGCATCTGCAGGTGGTGACATCTTTTACTCCTGTACCCCTAAGCTCAGCACAAAACTCTCCCGTGCTGCGTAGATGACTTTTGAAATCCCGGAGAAAGCATAGGTGTTAGGTCTGTGAGAAAACACATTTCAGCTTTTAGAAGATTAAGAAAAAGGGATTTTAAAAGTCTCTCAGAAACTAAAGAAGTATGTAAGAATAACCTGGCCAAAATCAAATGGATGATACCGGACAAGAGCTACCCCTGCTTCCACTGAATCTCAAGTTCCCACTCTGAATAGTGATAGGATCTTTGGCAAGAATAAGTCTTGCTGTTATTCTGGGCAAGGCAATACATTTCCTCTCCCCAGCCCTCATCAAAGAAATGCCTCAATTTTTTTGAGCTAAAGTGTCTCCAAAGCATCTGTCTCTAAAACAGATACCTGGCATAGAAATGCCAGCTCAAACAGTTAAAATTGGCTAGATAAAAAGTGACTGAAATCAGTGTCTATTAATAAGAGGAGGTTTTGGGCAAATGATTATGTGCATTGCTGCCAGTGCCAATAATGCCGATATTTATTTTTGTGTTGTTCTGCGGCACGAGTATTACATACAGAGAGCTGTCTTTAAGCAGGATCATCTTTGTTACAACACATCATCAAGGGCTACTCCGTTCTGAGCATATGGCAGGACTGTATCTTGGAGAAGTGGGTAGAAGCTGGTAAACGCTGACAGTTGAGAGCAGACCACTGTCACTACCCCAAACGTGTCTGCAGTCAGGTTGCAGAGGCAGCAGTTACCTGTTTTGAAGGCTCCAACTTTCTCCTTCCGTGCCCAGGGAAGCAGAAGAGATGGGAGCAGATGTCAGGAGCCTCAAATTTGGATCTGATAAGGACTTGGATCAAAATATCAAACAAAAATATTTTAGGGAAAGATTCTGGGAGGAAGTGAGCTATATGGGGAGCATGGCTTGCCAGGCTTTTTAAAAATAAAACGTTCTCACTCTGTGTTTAGCTCTCCCACAGTTTGAAACACTTGCGGTGATCGAGCCTAGCAGCCCTTGTCAGTCTACAGTACATCATCCCCCTTTGGTTGGCTGGGAACATCTCTCCTGTAAGGGCAAAATAAAGCTGCTCATTTTGCACACATGCTTTTAAACTATAGGCAAGAATACCTAAATATAAAACAAGGGCACCTTGGGCTGAATGTTTCCTGACTCGGGCTGTTATCGCCCTTTCCCCTTGCAGTCACACATGTGCTGCTTCTGCCTTTTCTTGTGCACACCTGTAGCTTGCTGACAGTGAGCTCTATCGCATACGTGAGCATCTCGGATTCATAACGCTGTTAAACCTCCCTTGCTCTCGTGCTCAGGAGCGTTTTCCTCCAAAGTAAATACCAAAACACAACAACAGATCTACAAAGGAGGCAGGAATGTGCATAGCACGGGTGGAGGCAAGAGGGTCCTTCTGGTGTCTTTACAGACCAGTGCATTAGCCTCAGCCCTTTGTTCACAGGGGGGATACGAGTTTTGGGGGGCGGTGAGCACTCTCAATATCTTCTATATATTTTACCTGGGGAACTACATCAGTTAATAGCCTTGTGGTAGTGTGGCCAGGAGGAAGTTCTGTATGTCTTTAAAATTACTGTTCATACGGCACCTAAAAATGTATAAAGTGGAATAGTGTTCTGCACCATTCTTTTTGTTGACACTTTCAATAAAATAAAAACGATTGACTAAAGCTAAACTTGATAGTAACTGCCTTTAAACTGAAAAATGGACAGAGTTTTCTATTTTTTGAATTGAGATTGCCTGCACTGAGAAGACAAGGTGCTTTTCAATGCATAGGTTATGAAAGAGGAGATTAGCAGAGCTTCTTCAAAGAACCATGTTAATCAACAAGGCTCTTTATGGTGATTAAAAACTAAAGCAAATGATACAACTTAATAGTGAAAGGTGCTATAGAAGTTTTTGCCAATTAACAACCAGAAACAGTAATACTGAAGTTCCTATAATTCGTAATATGTCAGTTTGCAAAAGCATGCAAAATAAATTTTCTGTTTCATGGTATGCTTTTTGGTTGCTTTTCTTTTGTTACTTGCTAGTGAATTGTAGTGTAACTGGCTCCCATTTACCACGAAGAGATGACCATCAACACCTCATTTTGTGGGCTATGTGGCCTTCTCAGGGGTGAAGGGAGTACTATTTTGGTTATAAATGCCACTTTCAGCCTGTGAAAACATAATACAAAGGTTTATTTGTCAAAATAAACTGCACAATATTCTTAGCTGATGTCCATTCCACACCTTTGTATACCAGCGTTGGAACACTGAATCCCAAATTAAGATATAACATGGTTTATTGAGGTGTAGGTGATTTAACTCATTTTTATAATATTATAACATCTAGATATAACGTCAGTCAACAGTCCCCATAAACCATGCCCCTAAAAAATATTTTATAGGGAACAACTGAGTTGGAATGAGCATATTGCAGAGCGTTGCTTTGTATACTAATTATCTACATCAATGGAAGAGCAGAGGGGCTCAGAGCGCTGTACCTGCTGTGCCGAACAACTTGCTCATAGTCATGGAGTATATGCTTCCTGTGGGCACCTGCCTGTTCTGTGCATCGCATCACATTGAGTTATGTCACGTTATGTCACATCACAGATGAGATGTGACCCAGTGTAACCTGACACAGTACAGTGCCAGCACTGCAGTGGATCAAAACTCGAGAAAACCTAGCAGTTGTGTTTGTCAAGGGCAGTAAAACACAAGCAGGCTCCCCGTGAACCTGCAGGTACTCTAATTTTCCCGTTAGCCTTGCTATTTGTAGATAGTTTGGTATATCTCTCTGGGATATAAATACAAGAATTTCTCTGCCTGTGTTTATTTATGATACTTGTCGTTTGGGAAACAATAATCTTCCTACTTCTTAATCTAAATTGAACCACGGTGAGTACACCAATAAAACACGTCACAACAAACAAAGGAAATTCTCCCTGTATTAATAATAAACTCTTTAAGATTTATCAGCCTCTCCCTCTTTCTTCCCTTTGTACGATGCAGTCTGAAGCAACTGCTACATTTATAGATGTCTGATAAAATTTTAATAGAAGAACCCATTACCTTTGAATCTAGAGTAAAGAGACTATATCAAAAACAGGAGCGTTGAGCCTGAGCTAAATATAGCTTGTTAACTGAGAGTTAGCAGCACAGGAGCTGTATAATGCTGATGGATTTACTTTATTTTGCTACAAGGAGGAGGACGGGGAATACTATAGCAGGTGAAGTGTCTCAAAACAGGATCAAGAGATGTCCAGAAAGAGCTGGTGGAAGCTGCATGAGACCCACCATAGAGGGTATCTCCATGAAACTATGAGCTCTGAGAATTTTCTTTCTTGATTTTTGAGGGGGCACTGAAGTCTAAACACCACCTATGTTCTTGCTAAGATGGGGTTTGCGAGTCATTAAGTTTCTCTTTGAACTAAGTCCTCGATACAGGATTTAACAGCCAAATCCGGACTGATTTGGGGAAAGAAGTGTTGTTACTCTGCACTCCACGAGGGCTTCTCGGGAGTTGCTGTCTATCTAGCATCTGGCTCTGACTTCTGGGTGCTCTGCTCACCTGACATTTAGAGCCTACATAACCACCTTGTTAAGGACCACTTCAGTTTTTGTTGAAATGTTTAAGTTTTTTTTCACTTTAATATTTTATTTTGGTTTATATACTTAGTAATATTTCTGGTAATTTATTTTTTTTTTCCTAACACTTAAATCTTTAGAAGAATTTTTTTAACACTTCTGACACGTTACTAAATGAAAGTTGATGACTTATTTTAAATATATACAAACATGCCATGAAATAGGACATTTTCAGTGTCATTTAGAGAAGAATTACTTTTTTCAGGGGAGGAGGAGCTGTAGCTCAAAGCAGCTCTCAACTGTGTACTCTATTGCTGATTATTGCTAAGAAAGTAGGAAAGAGCATCTATGGCACTAGGAACTTACACTGTCCTATTGCTCTTATAGTTCACAAACTAAAAATTAAAACTATACTCTTTGTTAACATTTTTTCTCCCCCTTTTGACTACAAATGCACTGTTTGCTTGGAGTGTTGTATTAGTAAAAAAATCCAGATATTCCTCTGACAAGATGGAGTTCTAAAGTCTTGGTGAAAACATAAAAGGCAAATGAGGGTCTTAACTGAACCTGTATCTATAACAGAAGGAAGAGTGTATTATTGAGCTAATACTCAGTGTTGTAACTAAAGTTTCATGATGCAGCAGGGTTCATACAGAAGCTGATGACCTCTATTATCACACTCCAGTTTAGAACCAGATGGAATATAGTAAAATGTATTTAAAAATATTTCAGAAACATATGTAGCTACCAGAATCTAAAGTCCTAAGTGCATATAACCTCTATTTCTCCACCAAAAGATGAAGTCAGTAAATACAGTGACATCCTCTCTTTCCTTGAGCTGAGCTGAATTTAAGCTGTAAGCTTCATTTCCACAATTCAGTGTCCAATATGCAATCTGATCACACCTCCACTTTTGTGAGTTGTAGCCATGGCCTTAAATTAAATTACAAATCCTACATTGGACTGACATAAATCTGATTTCGGCCTGAACTTGAAGTGTTTGAAATACCAAATCACTACTCCCTGATCCCTAATGAGAAGTAATCAAAGAATTTAAGCAGCAGTACAAACACTTACACATCACTACAGATGTAGCCAAATTGACTGAAAGTACTCTTTTTCTCTATGAAAAAATTGTGTGCAAATATACCTTACTGACACAGGCTATCCCAGTAGAATTGCTAAAGAGGAGGGGAAAATGATCCTGGTTTAATTCTCAAAAAAGAATTGTAATAACTTTTTTTCCTTCCTTTCTAGAGATCTCTAGTTTTCCCTGCTATGTTTTACATTGTGTCATTTACACATAAACACCAAAATGTAATAAAGAAGTTACCCAGTCCACCTGAATGGAACTTGGACAGTCGTTATCCTAGTGTATCTGCCATGTTCCAGGCACCAATAAATTGGTTGAGGCTCCTTTCTCCTGTCTGTTGCCAAAAAGCTGGCTTGGCAGCTCACTACTCCAAATGATCATGATTTATTTGACTGCCAAACTTCCTTGTTGTCTCCTTAAATTTTCCACAGCAGTTAAAAATTTCAATGCATTGGGGCAATTATGACAGTATAGTGTATATGATGGTACTGGTGTAGACTAAAAAAAGATAACTAAAAATCAATGGTGATTGTATCCTCCTGAGGAGAGGCAGCAGTAAATCTTGTCCTGGTGGGAGTGTGAAAAGGTATGTCCTGAATAGTAGCCTTAAGGTGATGTAAAGTGAAGGAAGCTGTCTTCTCTAATGAACTGAAGCCCTTGCCTTCTTGACAATGGAGAAGATTGATTATTTTTTTTATTCTTCTTTTTATTTATTTATTTATTTATTTATTTTGTCTGTGTTAGGAAACCTCTGCCTTTTTTTGGGGGTGGACATGAGTGAGAAAACAGTTATTAATGTTACTCTAGGCATTTTTTTTTTTTTTAAATTCCTGAGTGAATGGCATATAATACCAGCTGCTCTGGTAACTGTATAGTGGGATTTAGGATACTGAAATAAGGTGACCAGACTTTAAGTCATTCTCTGACTGCTGGAACATAGAGTAAGATGTAATTTTACACCTGATATTTAAGATAATCTGTCTACGTCATGCATGTCATCTTTCTCCAACATATATTTTATTACCTAAGAAAGCTTTGTCTCTTTCTTAGGCTGGAAGCTCATGTTCCTGGGTCAGTAAAGTGCTGTAAATTATGCTTTGTCTAATACACCTATTTAAAATGTACAGCTATCATATGAGGAAAAAATTATGGTGGATGACATGAGTAACACTGCAGGTGCTGACTGATATATATACTCTTAAGGTCTCATATCATAAATTGTGCTTGTAAAGCTACACTAATAACGATCCTATTGTATGCATTCTATGTGTATAAAACACATCTAGGTAGGAGAGCTTATAATAATTTCTGAAGTTAAGATGATGGTGAATATTATTTTATACGTAGCTGTAAAGGCAAGCCTCTACAAGGACATAGGCTGCCATCTATTAAAACATCCATTAACAATTAGAACAGTGCATGAAAGGTATTAAATGTAGAATAGGTGTCTGGTTGCAGTGTCTTCCACATTTGAGCAATGCTTGGACCATCATTTTTAGCAAGGAGATTTATTTTTGGCTCTGCTGTTAAGTTACCAGGCCGTAGTGATGGTCAGTGTTGATTTCAGTTTCAGAGTTTACATGATGAATCAGGAGTTCTAGGTCTCTCTTTGTAGAATGGATAAGGCTGACACACCTTAGTGATTGTTTCTCTGGTTGTTTTCTGTATGGACCTTCTCCTTGGCTATTTGACTACAAGCTGGTAGAAGAATGACTCTGCAGTTATAGATCCTGTGATTCAGGCGTTAGATATACAGACCCGAGGCCAGTGAATCACAGGTTCTCTGCCTGTGCTCACACAGTGCGCACGTATCTTTCCTTAAGCCCTTGCAAAATCTGGAGTCATGAGGCTCCAAATGAAAAGTTCAGAAAAAAAGGTTTCTGTTCCTTCTTTCTAAATGTCCTGAACTTTGTCATCCAACTTCCCTCAAAATAAACCTCATGGTCTTGTATTTTGGTGTGGCTTCTTTGTAATGAACTTGTTTTTGCAAAGGAGAAACCCATATGACTTTCAAAATGTCCACAAGGATTTGTGAGAGAAGGTATGCAGAGCTCTGTACGCTGTATTGGGAGGGCTGTAAGAAATATGGTCACTACTAAGGTGTCTGACCTGAGGACGGGGCGTTCAGATCCATTCAGCATCAGCTTTCTGAGGACTTCCAACAAGGAACAAGCTTAGGTCTTTGAAGGTAATTAGATGTCAAAAAATACAGGTGCATGCCAGGTGGGATTTTGACATTTCATAGGTCTTGGCTCTAGAAAAAGACTTGAGTTTAAGTGTCCAGCTGAGCTTTAGCCATAGAAATTTAAAACTTGGACCCCTAGATTCTGCAACCTACTGCCACCTCACCTTTGAATAGACTTAGACTCCTTAGATACAAAATGGATGTTGATAAACTGTAAGTGCTTCTGAGAACTCCAAAATTGCTCAAGCGCAGCAGGCAACACCGCGCAGGGCTTCCCCTGCCTCCCTCCTGCACTGTCTGCCCGTGGCGTCAGCCGGGCAGGACTTCTCGGAAACCATGAGTGGGGTGAAGGGAAGCAGATGGGGGAGTAGAGGTTCAAGCCCTTCCTTTTGAAGCCTTTCTCTCTGGCTAGTGTGGCTACTCCATGGGGAAGGACGTACCCGTAAACATGTATGTTTGGAAAACCTTATCAAAGCATAGCTTCCGTGTAGAAGGAAAACCTAATTTCTGCTCCAAGTGATACTTTCTTTAAATATTTGTAGGATGCAAGGTGGGGTGCTTCATGCACACTAAGCAGAGATGACTACTCTAGGCACCAACCCCTGTCTTTCACAATTGCTGTTCTTGGTGTTGTGTGACCTCCTGAAGACTCATTTTTTTTTTTTTTTTTTCCACACATTTCCTCTTCTTTACAGTAGTATGCTGACACTTAGGTGGAGTTGGAGACCTAGGGAATGGAAAAAGATGTTATGTTGACAAAGAAGGTAGTAAGAAATTTGGTTCTTTAAGCCTTCCTCGGTGCGTTTTTTAAAACTCCTCCTCCTTTAAGGTGAGGTGAGAAGACCTCAAATGTCATAAAAATTAGGGAATGGGGAAATTATTTTCATTTTATTCGAACTGCTGCATTGCAGGAACTATGGAACAGTCAAGTTTGTGAAGTTCATGTCGGATATATTTTCTTTTTTTTTTTTATGCTAGTAGAAGTATGAGCTCACCTATATGTGAAATTAGTTTGGTAGCTCTGGGCAAGTGTCTTTTGCAAAAGCAGTCCTACATCTTCACTAAGTGTTTATCTGCGCTAATTGTCAGTGAGAGGCAAAGGAATGGAGCTATTTGGGTAAGATAAGAGCACTTTGACAGAGACTGACAAGGATAAAGTTATATAGGGATCTTTCTGCTGTGATAGTCTGCTCTGGGGATAAATAGGGGAGATTTTTCTCTTTAATGTTCATGGTAGTTTCTCAATTAACAAGGAAACTCACTTAATTTAGGAGAGCTGGCGGGGAGGAGAAGAAATGAAAATGAGGAAGTTCTTAGTACAGTACCAGAAAAAAAAAAAAAGGCATATTAACGATAATTGAAATTCACCTCCGTGAGGGCAATGAATCATCAGAAACAGCCTGTGGAAAACAAGGTTGTGCAACCTTGACCAGTGTGTGTCACTGACTGGTGGAATTTTTAGAAAAGCAGCAGTTTGGGCTCATCGCTGTGGTTCGTGATTGCACACACCTGTTCGGCTCAGAGGTTTTGCAACCAAATTAAAAAAAAAGGAAGCTGAACTTGCTGCTTCTCCTGAGCAGTGCAAAAAAGCAGAAAACCACAGCTGTTCTAGCTGTTAACAGATATCAGCAGCATACCCCCTGTTACATAATTGAGGATAACGTTTTTGAAGCATATGGGCTGAAGGTATTGTAAACTCATTAAAACTTTAGGTGGGAAGCATTCTAGCACATTTCTAGGTTTGATATCTTTAACAAATGTTTACAATTAGTGCTCCTACAAACAGTTTATTAAATAATAAATGAAGGAAAATCTTGATGTGTAAGTAGAAAGTCAGGAATTTATGTGCAGTGACATGCAAGTTGACTTGTGAAGGATTGCTGCCCATTGATTTGATAATTAGTCACTTTGGGCAGCTTGAGGTTCAGGGTGCAGTTATATAGGTTTGTATATAATCTGAGAAAAAAAATAGTTTTCAGCAAGCTTTGAGACGTGTTTTCTGGAGTTACTACCCACTGTTTGCAAACTTCCAACATCTGACTAAGAAAAGCTGTGGAAAATTAGATGGTTATAAAGTGAGTCTTGAGAGCTTCTATAGTTCTATTAATCTGATTGTTCACGTGAAGAACAGAGGTTCCTGCTGTAATTACATCTGTACTAATACTGCAGAGATGAATTTGGCCCATTTCTGAAAGCCTTTTCGTCAAGAAAAATTAAATATATTACAACACCGAAAGGTTTAACATGCAGGCTTTAGTGAACATAGGTGGCTAAGGTCTGAAAACAGCTAATGGTTTCAGGGATGCAGCTGCTAGTAATGTGGTTTCTGATGTTATACAGCCATCTTATCGATTCAGGAGACTTGACTGCTAATGGACAGTGGACCTCTGGCTATAGGTCGGCAGTTCAAAACCAAGTCAGATCAGTGAACGAATCTGGGCAGCGTGCAGAAGTTTATAGATTGGGAAATACTTGGTCTGTGAGTTTTCTACTGAATTTACCAGTGAGGCTACCAGCTAAAGCCAAAGAAGAACAATGTTGGTTTTGCAGAAGCGGTGAAGTTTTTCAGATGGTAGCAACTTCTGGTACCATTTTTACTGTCTTAATGCACAATCATGAGTGATTCAGTGTTTACAGGGAAGTGGACAATACATCCTGCAGTTCTCGGGAATATTGCCTCTCCAGACAAGGTTGAAGGCAATGAGTTTCATGCTGCTTTCCCTCCTCTAGACCACAGATCTCTTCCTAGGGTGGTCCTACAGGGCCTTGGTACCAAGTCGACCAGAGAAGAAAAGTGCATAAGCTAACAGAGAACCCTGCAATGGGTTAATGCAAATGCAAATCTATATGTTACCCTGTGTGCCTATGCCCTGGTCTCCTCCCTGTGACACTGTTCAGCATACCCAGAACAGTGATTTCAATTGTAATTGATTTCAGTGGCATAGGAAATGTAGTTTGTTTAATCTGTATTTCATTTGGTTGGCAGCAAAGTGACTAGAGGGATATTGGTGGGCACAATACACATTATATGAGAAACATGTTCTTGATGATTTATTATTAAGGACCAAGTTTTTCTTTTATGACTAAAATTCAGCTTAAGACTTGGCTTCTTGCTGACTGGTTGGCACATTCCCACAGCATGAGATGTGGGCTATCCTAAAAAACAGTTAGCTGGGCCTCAAGTAAAACAAGCACTTGTTAATGAACATCATGATGATTTTGTAACATAGCTATATCTCCAAAAATGATAATTTAAGTAGCAGGCTTAAAAAAAAAAAAAAAAAAGTCTAGGATCTGACATCCTCTCATAACTGATCCAAATTGTGCCGAGGCCAGAATTTTATCCTTATAGTTCTGAGAAAATTCAGAGGAGGACCTGACCCTCTGGTGCTGCCTACTTGCTTTCACAGGTGACCCAAACAGAACAGGGTGGTTTTTGTTACGTATGGACTATGTAAAAACTTAGCTATATTTATCCAGTAGCACAAGGAAACTGGAGACCTACTTCCCATCTGTCTGTTTTTTTGCCAATTCCTTAACATGATTAAAAATATATTTTTTCTAATGCAATCCGATGCTCTTTAGAAATAGGAATGTGTTTGAAGGCTCTCCATAACTTCTGAGAAACTATCTCTTTTTTTTTTTTTATTTTTCTCTCTACTTTGCTTATAGTTAAGATTTAAAGATTGTGTGTTGCATATTGTTAATATTCAAACTATTTGAAAAGTATTGGGTTCTGGAGAAAAAAATGGGAAGTTATTGGCTTGGTTAGGGACTTACGAATTATTCAGCTTGCTTACTTTAAGGAAATACCCTGTTCACCCTAAATGCAACAAATATTTGAAATGGATTCAAGCTATTCATCAGAGACCTTTTTCTCTGCATGAATTTCAGATCTATAACTTCAATGCAATTAGAGGTTAACCTGATCCTTTTGTTTTAATACCAATCCAAAACAACATAGCACAACTCTTTGTAAAACCAGTAAAAAAAGCAATGCTAATAATATTGTGATCGCTTTGGTAAATCTCTGGTATTCATAACAATTGAATATATCAAATTCATATGTGTCATTAATTGTACTTCAGCTTTATGGATCAAGAACAGCTGAAAAGGGAGGATTTACTGGGGTAAGAGATAATCTATGGAATATTTGTGAAAATTTGGCCACGTGTGTATGGATTTTTGTACATCATGAGAACCCTGGTCTGGTGGTTATGGTTGTGCAAACAAACTGCCAGGAGAAACTCTTTATAAATTTTATCTGATCACTGGTAATGTCCTTGAGATGCCATGTTCCCAAACTTGTCTTGGTGCCAAAAGCCTAGCTGACGTAGGGATTTTCTTTTATTTCAGCTTTCTTCATTTATTCACAGGATATGGGGGAAGAGTGGTGAACCTTTTTTGTTTTGCTACAACTTGATGTGCAGTGTTTTAATAAAGGTGTGTCACTTGCTATATCCACATCAGGATGGATAATGTTATGAGACATATTTATTCTGGAAGATAGTAATGAAAGTGAATGTTGGCAACGTCTGTGGACAATGAGCACCGGATTTCCAGCTAATCAGGTTATTTCAGACTAGTTAAGCACATTTCTGAATCCAGTATTTGTTTATGTGTTTCATTCTAAGATGCTCTGTGATGCTTTCATGACATTAGAGAGTTTTGGAAGGGCTGGATAATTGACCTGTTTTGCAAAGAACACATCTGTTCACTAAATCAAATTAGAAAATGCCTAAACTATAATTTTTACTATACGAGGACATCAAGGAAAGGAATGGCTTTGACTTGTAATGAAAAAGTTGAACTATTGAAATGTTTTGAGCTCTATGTAAATACGTAGAATAACTTTACGTGGCACTTTTTATTAGTGAAATAGTCCTCCCTTCATTAAAAGTGCTTTACTAGAAAGGAGAAAAGCAGAGGGCAAAGTTTGCTAGGCGTTTTAATTATCCCAAGTTTTCCATGAAGTTTCTCATCTTATGGTGTGGGTGTTTTCTTTAATAACCTCCCAAATACCTGTAAGGTTTGAAAGTGGTAAAACTCCCTGTAGGGTTACAGAAATCCATTCCAGTCTCACCTTTGGAAGTGAAAGGTCAGTGCAAAAACATTGACTTTTCATGCATGCCGTAACTGAGACTTTCGCCTCGTTGTTACTGTTTCTTGTTTTTGAACTAATGCATCCACTTACATCTCCCAGATTTCCATGTTAGTTGAGTGCTCCTGCTTAAGGTGGAAAGTGTTCAGAGGTGTTTGTATGACAAAGCAAGTCACATCAGGGTAGGAGACTGGTGCTTTCAGAGGTGTCTGCAGCTCTGAGCACCTGAGTGAGGTATATTCGCAACAGCTTCAAACTTTGCAGTGCTGTATGTACATGTTGAGTTTCCAGCAGAAGCCAGGGGCAGAAGGGAATTAATAATTTTTGAAAACTAGACTGCATATATCTAGAATTGGACGTTTACAGTAAAGAAATACCTAGCCCTTACTTTTCAGGTTCATGTTTCCCAGGTTGTAAAAAGGAGCCAAATGTATTATTTTTTTGAAGGGTGTTTCAAACTCTTTGAAATATTTGACTGAAAGATACTTCCTAATTGTGAAATACTGTCAATTCCTGAAAATTCAGGGCTGTGGGAGAGTCACTGCCCATTATCTGGCTAATCTGGGCATATCGTCACGTTGTTCTTTTAATAGGTGTATTTGTGAAATGAGAATAAGGCTTGCGTGATCACTTGTGATGATACACGATACCCAGTTTCACAGCAAACTGTGACACTAAAGGATTGAAAAAAATCTTTCTAAGTTATACTGAGATTCTCACGAATCATCCTTTTGTCTGACCCCAAAATGTGGGTGCCATTGCCTCGGTGCTGAACACTGCTGCGACTGTGTAGTCTCTGTTTCTCTATGAGAAGACAGAAACCATCTGGTCTGAAACACAGCCCCCTTTGAAAATACATATCCTATTATGTTAGCTCTGAAACAGTATGAGCAGCTACACTTCTGAAGAGGAGATGGTATCTTAATATGTAGAAAACTTTTTTTTAAATCTAATTTTTCTGGGGGGATGGGGAGAAATGTCAAGAATTTTTTTTTATTCTTTTCTCTTTTTTTTTTTTTTTTTTTTTTTTTTTTCCCCCCTTTGGTCCTGAATCTGCCTGCTAAAAGAATTTGCTCCCAAAGAGACAATGTAGTGTGCCATGCTTGCACAAAAACTTATTCCCTTGCTTTGCCGGGGGAGTGTGGCGGGTCCCCTGCAATGCCCTGGGGACCATGCTCTGGTGTGCCCAGGGGGGCAACCCAATCCCTCCCTGGCCTCCAGTTTGTCCCTTTTCTCTTTTTGTCTGTGCCAAGCGGCTCTGGCACAGGAGGACAGCAAGCTGTGTGGCTTCTGGCCACCTGTATGCTCTTCCTCTTTCTCTCCCTCCTCCTCCCCCCCATAACTCACAAGGTCCTCATTGCTCGTGTCCGTTTGTCTCTCTTATCAGAAAAGCCACTGTGCTGCAAGAGACCTGGCCCAGGCGTTTTCCGCAGCCCTGTGCTTTGAGAAAAGGTCAAACAGGCAACTAATCTGATTTGGTTTCTATTCAGTACTTGCAACTTCTTCAGCAAAGAAAAGGAGGGGGGGTGAAGCATGTGGGCTGGCGGAGGGGAAGGTCCGTGGACCCTATGTGATGCTGCAGCAAGCCTGGTGCTGCTCTGGCTGGGAAATGTTCACTTCTCATCTACAGCAGCAAGCAAAGAATTGGATTCAATTTAACTTTCCCCCCCTTCTCCTGACTGGTATTCCTGAGTAGCAAATTATGCTATTTATTTATTTATTTATTTTTTAAAAAAGGTGCTATAACTCCCATTTAACAAGATAGTAGGCCAAATGGCTGTGCAAAGGTTGCTAAATGCAAATTTAGTGATATAATTAGACCTTCAATATTTTTTTCCATTTTTAAAAAAGCCTAGTTTTTGTTTTTTTTTTTTTTTTTTACCCTTATTTGCCTTTTCTAAGGGTGCAGGGTTTTGTTTAGTTTCTGTAATAAGTCTTCTGATGATAGCAGATTTCTGAATTTGGTTTGATAAATCGGCCACTGTGCTGCTTGAGAAGCTGATATTCTCAGCTGTGCATAGCTTAAAAAAAAAAAAAAAACAAAAAAAAACCAAACCAAACCAAAACAAAAAACAAAACAGAAACCAAACCCAAACAAACAAAAAACAAAACAAAACAACCCAACCATCAAGAAGCACAACAACCCAAACCCCTCATTTTCAGTCCTTCATTTGGTTATGACAGGCAGCTCAAGAGCAGCACTCATGTTCTTCTCTCTGAGGATGTGAAGTGCATGCAACCAGTAACATATTCTAGGTAACCATTATGTTTAAGTCAACACAGGAACACGCTAGGAATGTTGCTGATGCTTCAAGAATGCACCTAATTAATTTAAAAGTAGTTCTGTGGGTTTTATTAGCTAAACTAATCCTGAAAGCAATTGCTATTTTCTTTTTAAAGGAGATAAAAACAAAGCAGAGCTGCTCTGTTTAGGTAGGAGAGCTGCCTGATTTTCAGGGCAGGTAAGGTAGATTAATAACAGACCACTCATAAGAAGGTTTCAGATCTTACTGTCAGAGGGTAATAATTAATGATCAAATGTTAATGGAGATGCTGGGCTGTTGATGCCATTAATTCAGCTCAGTGGAGCCAGTCCTGCCCAGGACCTGCCACAGCTGTCACTGCATTCGCTTAATTATTCCAGCGCCTTCAGGCTCTTTTTCCTTTTTTCCTGCTAACTGCAGGACAGTATGTTTTCAGTGAAGCAGAATTATGAAGAATGCCCCGCTTCCCGGGCAGCGCCCAGCCGGCTCCGCGTAGAAACCTACGGGCAACAAAGGCGACCGCGAAGTTAAACAGATAACTTCCACCCTCTTCTCCATGAAGTCTGGTTTCATGCAGAAAGAAGTTAAAAAATAACCAGGAAAGAACTCGGGGTGGGCACGGTGTGAATTTGGGAGCAGTGAAGGGTTGCGGAGCCAGCGGTGCCTGAGCATGGCTGTTCAAATGCATCGCTGGCATCAGCCTTACTGGGTTTGGGGGGCTGAAGTACTGGTCCATGCTGGAAGTTTGTCTAGGTATTTCTATGCACTTCCTACCAGTTTAGCCATTCCTGCCTACTGGTAGGTAGTTTTGGTGTTCCCAAGGACTGCCGTGATGGAGCATCAACCAGTTCTTGGCTGGAAATGAATGTTAAATAGGGCAAGAATAACTAAAACCCATTGAAGTCCAAAAATTTGGAGATTACTAATCCTCAGAGAAACAGTTAAGGCCAGAGGATCTCAGATTGAGGATGAAAACGATTGGTTAAAAGGACGTTATCATTAGACTGATTTATGACAGGGAAACTTAAGATTTCTATGTTTAACTCTGTACAGTCCTACTGAAACGTGAGAAAAATCCTAAACCAATCTTTCAAACAATGTTCTAAACTGTCTTTTTAATGCCTTGGCTCTTTTTCTGATGCAAAATATTACATTTCTCCCAATTCTTCTTAAAGGACATACTAATTCTTTTAATTTCCCTACCTTTGCACCCCACCCCCACCAAAAGAAAAACAAAAAATAAGAAAGGCTTTTTTTTGTTTAATTTCCAGTTCTGAGGAGTGCTACATTTTAAAACCAGTCCAGTGTGTCTTGAGCTGAGAGGCTGGAATGCTTCTTGACTCGCTTCCAAACTGAAGTACTTAAAAAAATGTGAAGCACTACAACAATTTTAAATCACTCTATACACTGCACATGGTGATTTAAAATAATTGAAGCTCTTCAAATTTTTATATGCCCTTGAATTTGGAAGTGATCAAGGTTCTGAGCATGTGCAGTACACAATGATTTAAAATTATTAGAGCTCTTCAAATTTATCATAAGTGTTTCAGCTTGAAAGTGATAGGGAATCTGGACTTCAGCAGTGTAAAGTGATTTAAAATTATCAGAGCACTACAGATGTTTTATAGGTGCTTTAATTTGGAACTGATCTCAGTTCTGGACTATAGCAATGTATAGCATATTACTTTTAAAATCATTGAAGCAGTTTCATATTTTTCCAAACCAGTTTTCTTAAAGTCAAACATCTTTAATAATTTTAAAATACATTATGTTGCAAGTGGCACCCTTTTAATAGAATATTTTGCACTTCGTAATGATAGCAGAAACGATTGCAGTTTGGTTGCAATTTGCTTCTGTGACTTTTTTTTTTTTTTTGGTAAAAGGATCAAAGGTTCATGTACAGATGCTTACAGCTTCACCCTTCCAACACATCTGATGTGAACACCGTGCAAACCTCATGCTGGAGATTGGCGAAAATCTTCTGTGTCCACAGCCCACGAGGAAGGCGGGTTCTGTCCATGTGTGTGCAAATTAAGTAAAAGCATGTGCAAATTGTATTTAGTCATGCAGTTGCCCAGTTTGGGGGTGTAAATGTCCATCTGCTGGCCCTGATTTTACCTGGATAATTCTGGTTTATGTATTGGTGATTTCTTCTCAAGTATGTTAGGTCATTTTAAGGAAACAAGTGTGAAATATCATTGTGTAACAAATAAAAGCTGAAATGCAGAAATAAGACCTTTTCTTAAGAATTATTACTGAATTTAGTGAGATCAAAGAGTGAGGACTACGCTGTTACCTAGAAGCAACATAGGCCTTTTTTATTCAAAGTGAAAATACTGCCTAAAATATATTTAAAATTGTGTTTGAAGCTGTCAGTATAAGATCTAAATGCTTAGAAGAATATACTTCAACATCCCTTAATGTTTGGTCCTGAAGTTTTTGTGTAATACTTTTACATAACTTATTGTCCTATTTACACTGGAGCTGAGTTTTTGGTGCTGGAATCAGGATAAGCTTTATGGTTACATCTATATTTCACCTCCAAAACCTGCAGGACATGTGCTGAATGTTATGAAGATGAAGCTTTCTGTGATACTCTCTCAGACCTGGCTAAGCTTTTCTTATGTGTAAACTATGAATGCCAAAAGCCCGAGTATGAGCAACTAGGTTTGAGGCTGAATTCATGCTTGTGCAAGTAACTTAATGTCAACTACCTTTTTCTTTGGGATAGTTGCTGGCAGCATTTCTGAAGATATTTTTGTTGAGGGCCATGAATATGGAGACTATGGTCCAGACTCAAGGACAAAACTATTTTTTCCATAGAATCATATGGTAGGTGTCATGAACATGACTGGTTGGGCCGGCAGGATGTATTGCACAGTAGGTTACTGTGGAGAAGCCTTGTTTGTTGAAGATGCAATAGATATTTTTAGAAACTGGGGCGTGCTGGGTCTGAGCCAGGCACTAACGCAGTCAATGAGCACTGTAGCTTCAGCATGGTGGATGCTCAGTGAGTGATCTCTGTCTTCCTTTTCCTGCCCCTCAAATATTCTCTGATTTTTATTTAAGGTTACAGTCACAGAGGTAAAATCCCAGTGTTTTTCCACTTACTTTCCATTCTTGACAAATATTTTAGTTTTGATTAAAGGGGAAAGAAAAAAAGTAGAGTAAATGAAAATTAACTTACAGAAAAGAGCAACCTCCATTTGAATTAGAAATTTCTAACACAGAGGAGTCGTTTGACCTGTGCTCTACTTCTCTGTCTCTCCAAGTCACTGTGAGAGGAGAAATTTAACAGGATTAGGAATAAAAGATTCTAATAATAGCAAGTATTTTACATTTAGGATTATGATGGAAGATACCATCATTAACCTTAGCCCTAGGACTTGTTCTAACACCATTAACATCCTGACCTAAAGCTTAACACCATCCTATTTTCCTTGGTTGGTGAAATACTTTGCTTTGTCTTAAATTTTCTTATTAAAAAAGCAAGTCTAACAGTTTGTGTTTGTTTAATGTTTTAAGGTCTTTCTCTTTTGACGTTTCTCTGTTGGGATAAGAAGCTTATGATGAGAAAGGGGGAACAGTAGTCATCGTTTTCAGGTTTAGGCTAGGGATATTTAAATGCAGGAGGTTTAGCTAGGTGGCCTATTTCTGCTGCAGATCAATGGTGTTGAGCGCTTGACTGCCCTTTGTACTTTGAAAATATTTTGCTAGATGCGTGATGTTAGGAACATAAAACCATACATGGGCGGCCAAGTAATTTGCTTTATATGAAAAAAATTCAGTGTACTTGAAGTTTCCAAAATGTCTGATCTGGGTTTGACTAACTGTGGGTTCTGGAGACAAGCCAATGTTTTGGGTGGGGTGAACTTCCAGTCCAGTTTTGTCTTAATCTTGTGGGTAAAAGCTGAACCCAGTCATGTAGTCTGGTGCAACAGCCTCTCAATCTGCTTTTAAGGGGTAAGAAAGTTGTGTGGAGGTAACGTATGTGTGTGGGGTATGTGTGAGAAGGGGAGCAGGGGAAACCATAGTATGCAGTGTATTCATCTGCTGTATTCTACAGCATCTCTCGGGTATAATTTCTGATTAAAATAAATTTTAACATCAGTATTGTCATATGGCATTAGTAGGTAAAGAAAATGGTTTAAGAGAAGGTTGTGTAATTTATGCTCTATTACTATTTCAAAACAACAAATTTAAGAAAAGTTACTTACAATTTTCACTGATATCAAGGAAATTTAACAGTTATATTGTAATAACGCTCTTGTAGTTTTCCACTGATTTACTGGGTTTAACATAGCAGGACTATTAAGTCTCTTTCTGGCAGAACATGTTTGGACTTCTTTAATGGCACCAAGTGTCAAAATTTTAGCTCCTACCTGAAACGTGGTACAGCAGATCAGCACAGTGTTGTCTTTTCCTCACTTCTGGCAAGCAGTATTTCAGAGATAAAAGACACTCTTACGTTTAAACCCATCATACACAGTTTTGTCCCACATAGTTATCTGTCATGGGCCACATTCACAACTGCTTGATTCAGTCTAACTCAGCTTGTGTTTGAAGCAATGTGAATTAATACAATTTAAGAATCTACCTCTGCACAGTTTCCTTTTGTTGATCTCTAGGAATTACTACAAAGATTATTTTGTTAACATGAAATTATTGGCTGAGTACTTTGGGTATTTTTTTTTTTTTTTAATTTGTTGGAGGGGGACGTTAACCCCTTTCTCCCCACCTTGTGCATACCGTGACAACAGTCATTGGAACAGAATATTAGCTCTTCATGCATATAACACTGTGAATAATGTGCAGTTTAAACTAGATTCTGTATAGAAAGGATACAAAAGGGGTTTTAATGCACAAATCATCTTTAATGGACATTGTCAAAAAATAGTGAAAACTCAACTCCTTCCCCTTGTAGTCCTATTCGATTTACAGAGTGTATGAGATATTACAGGTTTTAAGAAACACAGAAAAGTGAGAAATTGTCACAGCATAAAGCAAAATATGATATATTGACACTACAAATCCTTAATTAGATGGGATTGTTTTAAAGTTGACAGAACTTAGATCTTTGTAATTCATTTTTTGCCTGTACACAGAACTCGATCTCCATTTCCTTTTCCAGTTGAAAGGATGCATTTCTTGGCCATTACTTTTTTTTTTTTTTTCTTTTTTAAAAAAACCTAAAAAGATAGAGTCCTAAAATAATATGAGGTACATTATTTTTTATTTGCAGTGGTAACAGATTTGCACTTTTAATTTGACTGTGTTAAATGTTATGGAAAAAGCAGGTCACATTAGGGTGAACTGTCTTTATTGTTATCCTAATACATTTAAAGGGAGACATTCAAGTCATACTAATTTGTGTGATAATAACACCCTCATCTGGGCGGTCCCAAGCCAAGGAAATCACTTCATCTGATTCAGCCTTTTGCCGAGTTATATTACATATATTACCATGCATTAGTACACTATGTAAATTTGCTGTCCTTTGAATGACAGTTTATTATAGTGGTGCTGGCTAGCACCTCGTAGGTAGAGTTGTGTAGTCATCTTAAAGCAGGTTTTCGTCTTCAAAATATGCATATTTTTTTAATTTAAAAAATAGAAAGTAATTATATGAAAATGGTAATTTTTCCACTGAGGGAAAAACTGTCAGTTGCTATTAAGTGGACTCCAAAGATCCATGACAATTAGTATTGTTTTCTAAGTTGATCCCTGTTTTGAGTTGGTCTCAGTCAAATCATGTGCGGCTGCTCAGGTTCGTTGAATGAAGGGAATCGGGCAAGTGAGGAAATTCAGTCACTGGCGCCATTTTGGCACAGTCTTTTTGCAATGGTGAATGCATATATTCCTATGCAGATGGGGAGCAGAAGCTCCATCCTTGCAAAAGTATGCTCATGGTATGTATGGAGGTTAAGACACTGAAGCTTCCCTTGAAAGTCCTTCTGAGTAAAACATTTGCCAGACACTGCTTCCTAATGTATAAAAAAATTAGTGCAATAATTATTGGCAGCATGGTGGTACTTCTGTTTGGGTGGCTGGAGGGACTGTCTGGCTAGAAATACCTGTAGTTCAGGTAACCATGACACTTCTGGAAGACTACTACAGAAGATATATTTCTGGGAAAGCATTTTCACCTGGCTTAGCAAGGCTTGCTCATAGACTGAATTATTATGAGTTGAAGAGATCCTATTATACTTGGTTTTGGTTTGTGGTGGTTTTTATTATTTTTATCCCTTATTTGATTTTTCGTAAATGAAAATTTGAAAGGACACTTGCCATTGTATTTCCATGGAAAAGGCCAAATCAATTCTGTAAGTGAATCTACTAAGAACAAACATGATCGTTTAACACATACCATCCTCCACCCCAAAAAAAACCCCAACAAACCCTAACTGGCTTGGCACCCTGAAGTCTTAACATTTAACAATTGATGCTCCAAAGAATATATATTAAATTATACTTTGGTGAAACTTAGGTTGGAGACTGTTTTAAAATTTTTGATACCATATATTGTGATTTTTAACTCATTCAGAGTCCAAGTATATGATATCCTAGGATAAGAATATTTTAAATACATGTTTAAAAGGTAGAAAACCACTGTATTCACAAAAGATTAAAGTACTTATGAAGTTCAACATGAAAAGAATCCCAAATGTATCTGAGAAATAAATTAGTAAATATTTTTTTATTTAAAGAGACACATTGGCCTAAGAAAGGTACAGTCTCTTAGAAGTCTTAAATATAGATGAGAGTGAGAAATCCAAGCAAGAAACACTGACTGCTGAATTAACTACATATTGGGTGTTATCTGGGTTATAGAGAGCAAATCCATGGGCTGATGGAGATGTGAAGTTGTGTGTTTGGAGGCCCTGAGCCATGAGAGGAACCGGTTGATCACCCTGTGTAGCAATACTGGTGCAGTGGGGTTTCTCAGGGACAGAAGCTTCTGCCCACACAACGCCAAAAGCCAAATTTCTGGAGTTCCCCTATGAATGAGCCAAGTTTTTCCATTTTTTTTTTTTTTTTTTTCTTTTAAAAAAAAAAAAAATTTTCATCTTACAAGTGCCCGGACTAAGTGAGTAAGTGCAGAGAAAGCAGAGAAGTCGTTCGTGCCCTGCCTTATTCTGTCACGCCTCGTGGGTTTTGCATCTCTGTCTGGCTCCTCTGTGTATATGTGAGTCACAGCAAAAAGTCTACAAACAAGCTCAGGATGGAGGATTTGCCTCTTGAATTTTTGTGCTTTTGTTGATTTGTCGCATAAATGTTATATAAATGTAGCTTTTTATGTGTTAATATTACATACTGTTGAGGTGCTTGCAGTCCCCTCAGCATTCACAAACGCTATTTAAAAATTAACTAAAAAGCAGGTTCCACCATTTTATGGCATTACCTGGTTTAACGTGAGCACATGAATTATTAACTGTCTGTCTTGTTAAGTACCAGATCAGTGGCTTTTGCTGTAGATGGAGGTGGAAAAAAGCATGCAGTCTAAAAGTACTCTGCAAAACAGTTGTAAAATATATTAAAAAAAGGAAAAAAAAAGAAAAAAGAAAACTGAATGTGAAATCTGGGCCTTGCGTGGCTTTTTGTGAGTCAGTGAGAACTTTCCTCAAACTGGTTGAACCATCATTGCCAAGGTGCTCATCAAATAAAAATCACGGAATTTTGCATGTTTTCAAACTTACCTAGACGATGAGAAATTTGAGCTAAATAATTTATGTATCAAAAACGCTGTGAACTAATTTTCTGACCTAACTGTAGAAATTACTCAATTCCAGCATGGTTCATTGACAGTGGTTAGAATTGCCTTCGTGAATAGCTATGGTGTTTAGTGTTCAGCACATCCTCTCACTTAACAGAGGTGAGTGGCTCAGTTTTTTCATCAGATGGTAGCTGTTCCTGGAAAACATAAAAAAAGTCCATCTCTTTTATAAAGAAAGTATTCTCCTTTAAAATATATAATGTGAATGGGTTTTTTTGCTGTCACTTGCTTTGGAATAACAGAAATCAGCCCAGAAGTCGAGCAACAGAAGGATAGTAAAATCTATTTGTAACCAGATTCCTTCTTAGCCAGATTCAAATTGTGGCCATAATATGAATTAATGTAGGTGTATCACAAAGCTACTGTATTTCAGTACCGAAGGTGAAGTCCAGTTTTTGATAACTGGTAAAATCCTTGATAAATACTGGAAAACACTGAACATTTCTAATTTTCTCATGACACTTTGAAATGGAGGCACCAAGGGGATAACTTTCTGCTTTCTGAAAATGAAATGCAAGCATCATTCCATGAACTAAATAGATTTTAATTTTTTTTCAAAACCTAAGTTAAAAAGCTCTGTATTACACAACAATATTGGTACATTTGACCTTAACAAATATTTACCTAAAGAGCTGTTGGAGTAGTGGTATTCAGAGATAAATGAAAAGTGTTCCTGAAGGGTCATTCTCTGTCACTCCTCAGTTCAGTAACTGTCATTTCCCTTCTGTTCACCAGCCACTTGCACTGATTAGTTCTTCTGGTGCACACGAATGCCTGGTGAATTGATACTCTTCATGTCAGCAATATTATTTCTCTCTTGCCTGGATTTATCTGCTGTCATCTCAGCTTTTCTCTCTTCCACCACATTCCCTGCTCTTCTCTCTCTCTCTTTTTTTTTTTTTTTTAAATATTTCCTTGGAATGCCAACTCTAGCAGAAATTGTCACTTCTGCCTCCTGGACTGTTAAGAAATCACATGGAGCCAAAATGAAATATGTGAGCAACCTAGGTATTAAAATGTATTCATTACTGGTGGTAAGTATTTAACTAGTGCATAAACTTACTAGCAGTGCCCACCCTCCAACCCCCAAAACAAACCAACCAAACAAAAAACCCCCAAAAGCCAAACCAACGATCAAAAGTACGGTCAAGGTACTTAAGATTAAAATGGATTTGTATTGGAGATATGGTCATTTAAGGAGCCTCCTCTCTCTTGCCTTCTAACCTCCTGCAGACTTGTTTTAGATGAGACTGTGTTGTGCCATTCACTTGAAAAGCTGAGATGCAGCCCACAAACTGCAATATTTGCTAATTGGCTACCTGGGAGATGGGACATAGCTGATTTTTGTGAAAGGCAGGAATAAAGTGAGGTTAAAGTATTAACATTTTTTCTCAATAATACATGTAGTATTTGTTGTGATTCTTTTTTTTTTTTTTTTTTCCCTCAAGCTCTCTTCCCTATTTGACCCATAATTTTCTTGTGAAGATTCCCTTTTCCTTCTCCCTAATTATTCTTGACCTATAGCTCATGAATGGGGCTCCTGATTGTCCAGCTGATTTCAAACCTCTGACAGTGTGGAGCAATACGTCATTCCCAGTGATTTGGAACAAATAAGGCCATTCTCTATCCCCACATGAAGTCCTGCATTTAAATCACACCATATGAAATCTATATCTCAGTGAGGTCTTCAGGCTGCAGCAGTACACAACTGCAAACTCCCATAGAGGACTGAAGCGTCCCACAAATTGTGGCAAATTTCCCACAAAGTCCTGCAAATTGCAGCAAAATTCATGGGAAAAGAGACAGGAAATGATTTTTCCTGCCTGGGGAGAGCTGTTGCAGAGGTCTGATCTGCAGGTTCTCACAAATGTTGGAGGAAAAATACATTTTTAATATTGCACTATGGAATATATCTCTTTTCCTATTTCACACTTAGGGGAAAGCACTAAAAATTTAGTATGTGTTATAGATGTTACTTTTCACTGGTGTGATATAGCGAACGCCACAGGTATATGCATTAGTACAATATAATACAGGGATGCTGGATAACGTGACTGCTGCTGAACGTACACTCTTGCTTTACCTACAACTTGTCGACTCCCTAAAGTGGCAGTACTTGAACCACTGCCACTTCAAATATTAGTAGTAAGCCACGTATTCTTTCATGCTTCAGTTATAAAGGGAATATATAAATTATTTAATTGGGAGAAAGTATTGCATTAATATATTTACACTTCTAATGCATTTACAGAAACATGCTCCTCCCTAGCGAGAATAATAAAATGTTGGTGTAAAGTTGCACTGGAGACATGACTGCGGATTGCAAGGAGTTATGGGCTGAGAAGCAGCCCTTTTTCATCCTCTCGTAGAAGGTGGTTGCTGCGTTTTCAGAGCAAGATACAGCTGCCTGCTGTACCCTTGCTGGAGCTCTGCCAGAGCCTACTTTTCCCTCAAGAAACATGTGGTTGTTATACATCCGTCTATTTTGCCTCGCTGCTCCCTTCATCTCAAGGGCAACTGCTCTCTACAGATCACTTGTACCCTCCCAAACCGAGTTTGGGATAATCGCCCCACCGGTGCTATGTGTCTTAATCTGATTGCCAATGTCAACTCAAAGGAATGTGTTTCCTTAAAAGTCTTCTAATTTAAGTGTGCTGAAGCTTTTGCACTAGTCTAGTTAACTAGCACCCAGGCTTGTGATCTGCTTAGGCTTATGTTTCACAGGTACAGCTAGAATTCTGAAATATTTAAAACCATATGCCTGTTTGCCTCAAAGAAGAGGCCCTGTTTTTTAAATTTCATTTAATCCTTTCTGGATTTACACTTTAAGGCAATAGATTCTCAGCTGCTGTAAAAGTGCTGAAATTAGAGTCCAGATTAACCACAGAATTTAAGAATAGCGTCAATGCTGAAAGTGGTTTTGAATGAGATGTAGGTGTTTATTAGGAATGCTCTGCCGCACAAAACCCACTCTCAAGCTGGATAGAGTCTGATTTAATGAAGGAGTGAGCCAAAAGGATCAGGGAACGCTGTAGGCTCATGTGCATCCAGTGCCTGTGGTCACAGGAATGCTGGATGCTGGGACTGAAACGTGAATAGGAAACGGTCACCCTGGATAGACGAGATGTTGGTGTTGTCCATAATCTTCTGTGGAGCCAACGGAGCTCCCTAACAGGGTTACATGAGCGCGGTCGGTGGGCTGTGTGACACCTTTCAGATGTGCTTTCCCACCTTCCTGTGATTGCAGCTCGTGTTTTTCCAGGGCTAAAGATATATATACCTTTAAGGAATGTATTGAGCCGCTCCTGGCACAAGGGTTTGGTAAAAAGGAACTGGTACATCTGTTTCATCAGGAAATGTTTCTTAGATCTAGGTTAGCAGTTTGGATCAAAGCTGGGAAAGAGGAGATAGAGGGAGAGGGTTGGTGAAGACCAGCCTCGTTTATATGGCACTAGGCTCTGCCTCAGGATTGGTGTCCTGACCCAGCGACGTGGGAGTGGAGCCCACCACTATGCTCTGTGCTTTTGCTACTGTGGGTTTGCAGAACTGCTCTGGTAGGATTTAGAGAGGGCTGTTGGTCTCCTCTTATGTTTTCTCCTACATTTCTCATTCTGTTCTTTACTTCTCTTGTGGCTGGACCTCGGCAGGTAAATGAGAAACATGCTCTATGTATGCTGGTGGCTGCAGGAAAACAACCCCGCCTTTGATTTGACCTCCAGACAGAATAAACTCTCTTTCATCCAAATTTTTCTGCCTAAGCTAATACTTCTTGTGAGAAACTGAGGCAAAACCATTCTTTGAGCGTGGATTCACTACATAGTGTTGGACAATATAGACATTCACTCGCTGCCTTGACCTAGAGTTGCTTTGTTGACAAAGTGTGTTTATGTTAGTACTTAAACTATGAGGGGACCTGTCAACAGCTCTTTGCAATTTTATTGCTTGCATTATTTTAATCACCCCCATACAGTACCAAAAAGTACAAGTATTCACTAAAAATATTAATGAAAACTCCTCCTTGGAAAAAAAAAAGGTAAAAAAATTAACCCAAGCAAACAGTCTCTCCCAAGCCTGAAGTTAAGTGGAAATGCTTTTGATGCCTTCTTTTTAATAGAATAAAGATGTGGACTAAAAGCACAACAGGCTTTATAACAGAATGACCCTCTGTCCATTTACTGTTACTGAGAGAGCAGCAGACTTCGGCTCGTTCTTCTTAGCTTCCCGAAAGGTGTTACAGCTTCGCCTCAGAGGTCTCGTATCCAGGATAACAATGATTTACCTTATTTACTCAAAGCTGACCTACCCTTTAGTATACTGCTCCTTCACTTAGTCAGCTCGATGGGTGCCAGATATTGTTCTCCTGCAGGAAGTTCTTCCTGGAATTCTGCAGCAAACCAAAGGTTCAGGCAGTGGGAAAACGAAAATAAGGTCAACTTTCCCTTAGGATTAGAGAATACAAGAAATACACTGACACTATTTGAGACCTCCTTCCCAGAAAAATAGAAGCCACAAATACAGCCAGATTACACAAACTGATTCAAGTATGTAACCATTTCTTACCATTCCTTTTTTTTCCCCATAATTAATTTAATCTAACCTGTGTTTAAAGGAAAGATGAGACCGATTTAATTCTAGGAAAGATTTGTTAAGAGGTGGCTGTCTGATTTTAATATGAATGATTTTAATATGTAGAAATGTACCCAGTACAATCAAGCCTTTACAGAATCAGGTCACAGCAGTTAACTTGTGTAAGGCAAAGTAACAGTATTTATCTGTGTTATGAATTGTGCTGAATCTAGCTTCAACTAAACAAATATTCCTGGCAGGTCTTAGCTAACATCCTCCTGGCTGTCCAGGGAAAATGTGAAGCATCTCTGAGAAGTTCTGTAGCGCAAGCAGTGCTTAACATATGTCGGTGGCAAGACTTTAAGGCATGTATATTTTTAGGATATTAATAGTTCCTTTCACCCCACTTGGCCTCAGTTTCCAGAAATTATGAATCATAGTTTTTGATAAAACAGAAAACAGTAACAGTGAGGAAAAAGCAGTCGTCCATATTTCCTAGGAATTGTTGCTGAGAGTCAGCTTGTCAAACGTGTCTCCTCTTCACATATATCTTCACTTTCTGGAAAAGGGTCTGGTGAAAGATTTGGGTCTGCTTTTTAAGATACAGAGATTACTGACAAATTACAGACCGGTGTTAAAAAAGAAAAAAGAGATGATGAGGACAGGAATACTGTAGAGCTTGGGCAATAAAAAGTGAGAGAGCTGAAAAGTTACCAAGGAATGTTTCAGAGAAACAAAGGATGTGGTCTTAGGGTCTCCAGAGAGTGCAGTTATTTTATTATATTCTGTTCCTATTATCACTTTAATTTTGTTCCAGGGAGATTTTCAACAACTTGAGAAATAGATTTTGGGGCCAGCTATCCCTCAGATATGTGCACACAACTCCCCTTGACTTTAATTGGAGCTCTGTGTAGGCATCTGAGGGCAAAATGTTGCCTTTGGCAGATGGCATTCTGTAGCCAGCGTATAGCATCAATATACACACACAAAAATGCAAGTATTTGTGCTTTAACCTCTCATTAACATGCAAGGTTCTTAAGGCAATGGGGACATGTTATTTAGGAAGTATTGAGATAAAAATATATTTAAGGCTACTTTTATCGCCTATGCATCATAACCATACTTTATTTTTTTTTTTTTTTTTACTCATTGAACCAGCAAGCACATGCAGTTGCTGTAAAACAACCACTAGATCCCATGTGAGGTACCGTTTCAATTTTACGGTAAATTTCCTGTTTTATAGATTCCTTTCTGAAAAACTCCTCATGGTAGTCTCCAAAGAATCTGAGCTTTTCTTTAAAATGTAAGAAATCGCTGCACTTTTTATAGTGTTTTGCTTTAGTCCTAACTTTGCCTTTATCTTTGGTCTCACCGATTGTTGTTATTACTTCTTAAATGTTTTATTTCTATTTTACATGCTTCTCATTAGGGTTGCTATTTTAGGGTCTTCTTAAAATATATATTTTATTGCATTCAGCTAATTACATAGAACTTCTTCAGATGTGAGAATGCATCTTATTTACAAAACCCCCCTCTGATCAGGCAGTAGTTAAAATACATGTACAGGATATTACAGTTTGAAGTGTGCAAGGCATTTGTGTTTTAATTAAAATCTTAGAGGAGAAACTTGTTCACATGAATTACTAGCTGGATTTTTAGCAGGTTGTATAAATGGTGACAAATTACATCTTTGTTTTCAGGAAGAGTGTGGAGTTACTTGGTGAAAATCACTACATATGTTAAATCTTTTCAGTGCCTGCTATAAATATTAAAGATACGTGGGTATGAAATTATATGAGTGCAAACGACCCAAGAGTAATTAAAATACTTGATCTGCTTCTGTTCGCTACAAAGAAAAAAAAGTTTGAAAATCAGACTTATCTTGTAAAACAAAACAAAAAAAAAAAAAAAAAAAAAACCACAAAACAAAAAAAGAACAAACATCTATATTAATTGTAAATACTTCTTACAGTATCAATATCCATGATGCAATGGGACAGAGCAGATAAGGTTCAAATTAGTTAAGGAAAGTCCTGGCGAACCCTGAAGGGCAGCACTTGGTTCATACCCTGGTTTAAGTGGTGAGATACCTGAACACCTTCCCTCTAAATGTACTGTGGAGTTATTCTATGGTGTGATTTGATGTATGTTTACTCTCTACCTTTAATCTATGTCCATATTAATTTTATGCAAGATTCTGTCTTTCTGAAAACATTTAAAATGTTCCACCTCAATTAGGAGATGATGATGAAGGTGTTTTTTTAGGTGATAAATTAATGTTTTAGGGTTGTGAAATGTCAGTGATGTCTTATTTACTTGAACTAGAGCACTAGAAAACTATGTATTTCCCACCAAATAATGATTGTATGTCCATGCATGTGGTGCAGCTAGAGAAATTAAAACTGCTGGTAAGAAGCTGGGTTTTGAGAAAATGGAGAATTTTAAATTCAGTGAAATCTGCAGAGGATACTGCATAATTACTGGTGAACCTCACATGCTTGCAAAAATACCCTAATATCTGTCTAGAGTACAAGTGCTCATCTTCAAAAATGACACCTCTATTAAACTAACTTGTTTCTGCCAGCCTCTTGTTTACTTAAGGGTGCTTTCACTGTTTCATAAAATGCCAATAATGGAGATGACTTACATCATCTCCTTCAACATGTGCTCTTTGATGTGTTTTTATCCCATATGTACAAGAAAGGATTTAGGTCTTGTGATTAGCTCGAGAGACCTCAGTTTTGCCTTTTGCTTGCAAGCTGTTACAACTTCCAGCTTCAAAGGTGCTGAACATTTTCAGTGGCAAGTTGGAGAAATGCAGCAGCAGGTACCTATGTCCTGGGAACCTGGCTTACATATATAAGTGTACATACACCTATAGATGGATATAGATATGCATATATTTGCAAAATAAATATATCTATAAGCTGATTTTAGTTTTTCGAATTAGGTGGTTGCAATATTACCTTAACAAATGTCCCTAAAGATTAATTTATTCCCTACAAAGCTGCTAGTGGTATTCAGATAAAGAAGTGATGTGACTGTTCTTAACAAATGAAACTGAAATGAAATGTTTCATTTTTAGACATGAATTCAACAAGAATTTCCACTAGAAAACTTTTATGGGAGTTGTTCCCAGGGTTTTTGGACATCTTTAGACAGCAAATATCTATTGCTTTAACTAGGTATTGAACAGTTCTTATTTCATTGAATTACTGTAAGCCCCATGTGCAAAGTTAGCTGTGTGTATGTGGAAATTTACTTATAATACGTTATTTTACTAATTCCAGTCTTCTGTTTCAGCTCTTCAAACTTCCTCTAGTCTGAATGGCATGTTTTAATTGATGACTAAAATTTAAGCTAATGCTTTCTCTGGGTCCTGTAAAATCTTAGGTGGTGGTGGTGATAGTTGTTGATTCGTTATTATGATAATGAAATGGCCCCGAATCTTTAAGACCAAATGAAAAGTCCACAGGAGCAATCTTTCTCAACTAACGTACATGTACTCACCTTGAGGGTGTTTGTCAAAATACATATAATCTTTTGATGCCATATCTCCCTCCGTGGGCAGTGGAGGGAGGGCTGCAGCCACCATGTACACACCCAGTATGCACATAAAGATTAGAGTGAAGAATTTTTTGGCTGTAGGAGGCACTGAACTAATTCTAACACCAAAGGATCCTCCCCAGTTTGCTTTCTCTTCTTAATTTATTGATTAATTTGTTCTTGTAAACCTACTTACTGATTCTTGTATCTTTTGTATCTGATAACGTAGTCAGCACTTCTATTATTCTGTGTGCTTTCAGCAAGATTTATTCTCTTCCTTTATTTAGTAATGTTTTACCTTGTTCAGAAGCCGCGTTAAGGAGGCAAGTGCATTTACCACTTCAGCATTATCACGAGAGCCTACTGTGTCCCTGAAATTCAAACTCTAGCACTCAGCAATAACTCTAGAAGAAAAAACACAGGACGTCAAAGCTGAGAAGAGCTACTAATCCTGCAGTGTCTTATGTGCTGATCCTCCAGGTGTGGGTGTTTGAGGTGGTTTTTAATCACAGACAAATAACTTCTAAGCATTTCCTTAGTGGTTTCTATCACTCAAATGAGTTGCTTAACTTTATGCTTCTCTGCTTTCTGCTTTTGAGTATATGCAGACAATTTTGGCAAAGCCCCTCTCCTGCGCTGGCTCCTCTATGAACATCTTGCTCCAGACACCATGCAGAGGAGGAAAAAAATCAGTGCCTGGTTTTGTTTGCTGTGGTTTGAGTCCCACCGCTGCTTGTGCTGAGCTGAGGCGTGAGGTTCGTCACTTTTTGAGCGCCGGGAGAAAGGAAGCTGCCGCTGCGGGGAAATCCGGGAGCTTCCTCTTCCTGCTGGTCAGTCTTTTTCTTCCCAGGGTTGGCCTCTTTCCCAATGGGCTGCTAGAAGCCCAAAGCTCACTGGCTGAAATCCTGGCCTAATTAAAATTGATGCCAAACCTCCCATTGACTTCAAGGCTCTTGCCCAGCTCGTCTTCATGTCCAACGGTAGTCTCACTCCATCATTTATGAGATTGTTCTGATGGGTTTTCTAAGGTGACGTTCAAAGAGCTCACAGCTCTCCTCTCCTGCTGACAGTCATCTGGCTCCAAATCAAGTTCATCATCAGACAGCATTTTATCAGTTTTAGCACAATATCTTCGTAAATCAGGCCAAAACAAGACCCAGATCCTCAGCAGTTTCTTTCTAGCTGCAGTCTGGAACTGTCAACTTTTTTAGTTTTGGTTTGCTTATGCAGAGTGACTGGGAGATCCTTGTGCAATGCCTCCTGAAGTGTAATTACATACGAGAAATCTGGTGATGGGAATACATTAGCAAGCCAGGGGAAACGGTAAAGAGACACCCAAGGAAAGAGTTTAGCCCATAAAGTGCAGGATGCCACTTTGACAGAGCAAAAGATAACCCAGTTCTCAAAAGGTACTGTACAGGGGTAATATTCATGCTGTTGTATGAGTTCTTTTTACTCTTTGGAGATGTTGATGTGAATAACAGTTAAAAAACAACTTTTAGAAATGGATTATTAACAGAAAAAGTCTTTATTTGGGGTTGATAGACCTCTGTTTTTATATTCCTTCAAGTTTCATAATATATTAAGGTTGGGTGTTGTTTTTTTTTTTTTTTTTCTAATTTTTTTTTTTTTTTAAAGGGAAAAGGGGCTTTTCATTTTGATTAATCCATTTACTTGGACTTGTTTGGTGCCATGTGCTATAAAAACAGAGGCAAATATAAACATAAAACAAATGATTATGCAAGCTAAAAGAATCTCGAAATAAAATATTCAGACTTGATTTGCAAGTGGCTCGCTCTGTGGTCCTTCTGACCTCAAACACAACAGAAAAACACATTATTGGAAACCGCTAAAAAGTAAATAGCACTTTTGGCTAGTAATAAGGAGGGACTTGATCCTGCCTATGCCCTGAGCATTTTCGCTGACCTCCGCCGGTCCCTCGCCAGGTCGTCTCCCCAGCGCATCCCACATGCTTGGCCGCGCTGCCCCCTTCCTCCTGCACTGCCTCCCATCCAGGAAAATACTTTGTAAACCATTTTGGAAATATTTACTTTTAGTTTAAGCCCTTAGTGTTTGTTTTTGCAACTGCTCTAGCAGAGGAGTTTAAGAGCATGCAGATGGGTACAAGGTATTTGATGCGAAGGGTTTGTGTGATGAGCCAGGTATGTGACATGCTTATGACGGAGCCAGGGCCAGATCCTGCCTTCCTCAAAGGCACAGAGCTCTGATGCAATTACTGGACTTTGAGGTATGTAGTAGTAGTAGCAGTAGTGGCCCAGACTACCAGCACGTTTGAGAGCTGGTGTGCCCTTTGATTTCTGTGTAGGAAAGCATGAAATCTCTTTAATTTGTCATTTACGCTTTGTACTACGGGATGAATCTGCATATGCCAGAGCTTTAGTTTTGCGGAGTAATTTTTGAATCTTGTAATGCAACAAGGGAGGAGAAAGAAGACTGTGCAGCATACAGGAATCCCCCCCAAACGATTCCTATCTCCTTTAAAGAAAGAAAAGGCAAGTGAGAGAAATGATTTCATAGATTTAATAAACAGTTCAAAGTCTCCTGCAGGATTTCTCATACTATGCATGTTTTTCATTGTTCTTTAATGAGTAAATGACCTGCTAATGTGCATAAGAACATATCAGAAGCACATGGCAGTGAAGAAGCTTGGGTGGTAGTAGATTTGATCAAAGATTTTCAAATCTGACCCCAAGTATTTGATGAAGATTAACATGGAGACAATTTACCAAACAAATACAGCATTAAGAGCCAAGAGACAGGCTAAGGGAATTGAAGGCTCCAGATTGCCCACATAAAGAATATCGTTAAACATAAAGAAAACAAAGCTAGGATAAATGTCTGGGTTGTGGAATCCCATGGAACAGGATTTCTGCTGCCGATTGATTCTTTATTTTCATGCTATTTTTAATATGGCACATAAGATATTCCACCCGCCCCTCAAAAAAAAAAAAAAAAAAAAAAAAAAAAAAGTTGTGCCTGTGACCTGGGTTCTAACAGTGTTACTCTAAGCATTTAAAAAGATTTCTGGAGCAGAATTGGTTAATTAGTGCTTTGTGTTACACTGTGTTACATATGACCTGACCAGAGATAAAAAGGTTTAAAGGTCTCTTGTAACCCTGCAATGCCATTTGTAACACAAAAATAACCCCCTTTCATTACTGGCATGCCACTGTAGCAGGCAGGTTATTTTTTCCCTTAGCTGCAATGAGGGCAGCTTTCGCATCAGAAGAATTCTTGGCAAATTAATGCGTTACCTCTTGGGCTAATTAAATTAGAAAGGATCAAAAATACAGAGCAGCTTTTGTGGTGGACACAATGTTGTGCTTCATGCATCTTGCTCAGAGAGGAATTTCTGCCATTTAGCCCCTTTTTGCCTCTAGCAGCGTTCTGGACTCTCTAACACAGTCAAGTTCCTAATTTGCCTCAATGAGAGAGAATTATTAACTGATAATAAGAAAAGGAGCATTCACAGCTCCAGGCTGGGCTGTGTGGAAAAGGGTGAGCTACACAGCACCTGAAGCGCATGCAATTTTTATTAATTCCTGCCTAAAACAACGCATTGAGGAGTAAAATTGCTGTGCAAATGACAAAAACAATTATAATTTTGATTCTTTGGTTCTGAAAATATGAACTGTTTTATCTCAAATAAGACTAGATTAAGCTAGTAATAAGTTCACCTCTCCTTGAGTCTACACGAGGCAGTTGTGGTTGTAGCAAGTGCATTTCATTTTGAAGTTGGTTCCACTTAAATTGATTGTTCTTGTCTTTAGAAATATTTTTGAAAGCACAAGCAGTGTAGTTTTTTATTTAAGCTAGCAACGTAAACGGTATGACTGCTTTTACTCATTGCAAATAACAATCGCACTGTTTAGAGAGAATGATCTATACAATAAAAGGTATTAAACTGTATTTAGGATAATACAAAACAATGAAGCAAGAATGTACATAGATGGACATAACCTTATAGTAGGTGCTTTTTTTTATTTTTTTTTATTTTTTTTTTTTTCCTGGAAGACATTTCTTGTTAGCACAGAGATACGTTTTCTAACAGACATCATTGTCGGAGTCGGGCTGGACTGTGCTCCTCTTCAAAATGTAATTAATGAATGCAACCAAACAGGCACACGGGGCCTTACTCTGCCTGCACTTAGGCAGGGGAAACATTTATTAAAGCTAATGGGAGTTGGCTGGATAGGGAAAACAGGATGAAGACCCTGTATTTAAAGCTTAAAAAATAATTCTTTGTCCAAGAACCACTAAACTTTCTCTTCTTTCAAGCTATTGAAACCTCTGCTGTTTTTTCCTATGCAGATACTGACCATAAAAAAACAGTGTATTTTTGCCCTAATAGCTCCACTCACTGCCATACTGGAGTCTACTGAACTTTCAGGGATCATCTGTATCTGCTTTATTTTTTATTTCAACCATACGTGCTTTTATACGTGTCTGAAAAAAATAAATTCAAAGATCTTGGAATAGTAAGGAGGGCATGTATGCAAGTTACAGCAGCCCCAGGGTAACAGTATCCTGTTCACTAATGATTCACATGGAGTTTGTGACTAGACACACTCATATTTTCTTTTCTTTTTCAGAATAGTATGCTGTTGAAATAGCTTCTATTTCATTGGCATACTTAGCATCTCCTCAAATAATTTTTTTTTTTTAATTTTTTTCATATATTTAATTTGGAGGGAAAAAACCCATATAGTAACATCAAAATCTGGAGTTTGGGTAATTTCTTGCACTTGATACGTGTACCAATGCGCGGCACATGCACTTAGTGTGACTTGTGATGACAGTCTCTATCTGCATTTACATTAAACAATGCCTAGAGGCCCTGGTGAGATCAGGTCTGTGTTGAGCTATGCACAGGGTAACCTCATGGCTGTAGGGGAAGTCCCTGCCCTGAAGAATTGCAATCTAAATAGATGTGGAAGAGAAACAAGTCAGAGGGAGAAGAGGAGGGGGGAAAAGCGACAGGCTTGCCTATGGGCATGCAGGAGCAGGATAGTGCCCAGGCACTCCTGGTACCCGGCCCCACTGCTGCTGCTCTGCTCCTGCTGCTCATCTAAAAACCCTAAAAATCATGGGGGAGATGGTGGGAGGAGAAGTGAGAATTGAAGACTTTAAAAATTTGTCTCCCATATTCCTGATGCTTCAGAAGAAGCAGCTTGAAGGGGGGAAAGAGAAAAAAAAAAAAGCCGCAGCTCAATAAACAGTGCAGAGAGCCTAATTATTTCAATTAATTACTTTTGAAATAAAATACTCTTGGCGTATATAAAGGTGGGAGATAATGACACATAGTTTATAGCTTTTTCTTTTTTTATTTTTTTTTTTTTTCAATATTATGGTACTGAATAAAGAGCCCTATATAGAGCTTTTAAGACTGCCAAAAACCTGGAGGTCCGTGTTATTTCACTAACAACACTTGTCTGTGTGTTGGGGTGTGTGTTTGTTTATTTTTGTGAAAAGGAGGGGGGAAATGAAAATGAGAGTGTGTGCAGCTCACAGGCTCAGAACTTGGAGACTAAAGATGTTTCAGTGGGAAATGGCACATTGGTGCCTGAGCCCCGGGCCATGCTGGGAGGATGCTGGTCTGTGGACTTGTGGTTATGTCAGGCCACTGTTATGGGTTGCTGCATTTGTACAAAATCTCTGCCAAAATATCAGATTATAAAAGAATTCTGTTGTCATTTTTAAAGATTTTTAGATGATCTGGGTCATAGGACAATTGGATGAGTCACAGAAGAAAAATGTTCTTTCTGTGTGTCTGAGAATGGGCAGAAATAGAGTTTTATAGCATGACTTTTGAGATGGGAGGGACTTGAAGTCAAACTCCAGGACAGCTAGAAAAGTTTCCAGGGATGAGTAGACACCTTTTTGTTGCTGGGTTAGCAAACTGTAGGTAGTACAGGAGCAACTTCTCACCATACCAACATCAGCCCTTGACATGGCTTACCCATTTGCTGGCAAAGGAGATGGCTTCAAATATTTCTGGCTGTTTAGTTGAGGGATCAGTGAGGCTCTTATAGCACACTATGATGGAGTATAGGCACAAATGAGGTAAAACAAAACTATTTAAAAAATAATCTCTAAACTAGAACTGAAAAATATTTTTATCAAATTATTCAAGAGAGGGAATGATCTCTTACAAGTCTGTAGAAGTCTTTTGAAATATTACTTCCTGTACACTCATTAGAGTAATCTGGTATAAAAGAAAAGATGATTATGCACATAATTTAGGAAAGAGAGAAAAACTTGGATATTTCAAGCAAAACTGAAAGGTTTGTATTAGTCAATCATTATAAAAAGAGAAATTCCTGAACTTGCATTTATACATTTACATGAAATAATTTTGTGGAAACATCACTTTTAATTTCTAGACTCTTATCAGGAAAACTGTGAAAAAGAGATGGCCTGATGGCAGTTAATTTTTAGAGCTAGCTGAAGTTCAGTTGCCAGGAATTTCCACAGCCCACGGATGATAAAGTCTTTCTATCCAGGTGACTTCCAGTAATACAAGACTGGGCATGAAAATCATATCAGAAAATATCCCATGTACATGCAGAAAAATGAAAACCTGGGCAGGTTCTGATTGCTTTTTACAGTTTGTGATGTGAAGTGAGGCTTCTGGCAAAGAAAACCATCCATGAATTTTAAAGAGATAGAGAACCCACTCTGCTGGTCCTGCATTTCCAGGTCTTCTGTCTGCAGTGTGGTCCCCTCTTGTGCTTGGTTTGCACCGTAGGAACGGTTTCTGTCTCCTGTGGTGGCTGTGATATTTTATTATCAGGACTTCAGTGATTTAAATAGAATATCACATACATCACGTTACCATATGCATAAAAAAAGGTTGCCCTTACCTTGCTTCTACTCGCCGTGGCAAGAGGAGCGAGGCTCATGGGTTTAAGCCCCTCGGCGCATGCCTGAGGTCTTAAACATGTTGCTTGTTTTGCTGCTCCTCTGTTATTTAATGGGAGCCATAGGGGATTACGCAGCTTTCAGACCGGTGCAAGCAGCAGGGCTTGCCTGGGGGGAGATGCAACAAACCCGTGAAAGCTGCGTATGTTTTTCTGGTGCAAGCATATTACCGATCTGTAAGAAATTGTCTGTATGTATGGGGAATAATAACAGTTTAAGTGACCTAAATCGAAGTTCAGCTGCCACTACAACTGCGTTTCCCAGTCAGTAAATCGCAGTGAGATGTTGTGAGGTTGTAAATCCTTCTTTGCTGGGCTCAGCCCTGCGAGAGGAGCCGCAGTCGGACCCTCAGCCGGGACCAAAGCGGAGCCCTGCTCGCAGCGCTGCGATGAGCCTGGCTTCTCCTCCCCTCGAGAGGTCAGATCCCTGCCCCAAACATATGTGCGCTTTCCTTGAGCAAATTTTGTTGATGTCTGTTTGCTAAACGAATGTCGTCCTAGATACACAAACTGTTGCATGCTTTTAAAGCAAAACCAGTTTGGTGCTGATGATTCACTCCATGCAGCTCTGCCCAGGCAGAGGGATTCTCTTTTGATTTTTTTTTTTCTTTCTTTTCTTTTCTTTTTTTTTTTTTTTTTTTTTTTTCCCCATGAAATTTCATTTCCTGACAGTTTGAAACATTTCTGAGCTGTATTGTATTTGCTGAGGACTCCCTCTTTTTCCAAGGTGCTATAGCATAATATTTAGTTACTGGCTTAGCATGTTGGAGATGCAGATTTAAACGTGCGTTTTCCTGAACTTGGAAGTTGGTAATGAAAAAACGTGCTCTGCATCTAAAAGGATGGTTCTTGATCTGGGTATGTGTTATTTGAAGGGCCCTTATACTATCTGCATGGAGGAACTGAGGACTTGGAAGCTTGGAAAAGTAAAAAAAAAAAAAAAAAAAAAGTCTGACAGCTTTTTTCTTAATGATCGGAAGTTTTGTTTCATTTCCAGTCAAAAAGAATTTTGGGATGATATAAACTGCTGTGGAAGGAAATTCATTTTGCAGTTCTGCTCTTGGATCCTACTGCAAGTTCAGGATTGTGTGAGGACTTTGCATCTGTATCTGAACTGGAAGTATTGATGTTCCAGCAAGGCATTGATGGGGAACTCTGTCACTTTTGGATAGAAATTTTTCACATGGACATTGTCACTGCTGCTTTTGCTCAGCTCTGGTATCCATTTGGGAAGTCCTACAGTTTACAAATAATTCAATTTCTAGAGGAACAAAGGTGACAGAGAAAATTTTGGTGTCCCGATTCCCCATTCTGGGTTATTTTTGACTTTTTTCTCTCTGAAATTGCTAATAACAGATGCTTGAATTCTAGTCAAGTGAAAAATTCCAACTGATTTCAAAAGAAGTTGGATTGGATCCTAGCATCAGTTTGGCACCTATGAAAATACAAACATATGCAAGGGCTTCACTTTCAACTGCATTCAGATATAATATTAAAAAAAAAAAATCTCACAGCAAAATTTTGAAATTACTTATCTAGAAGAAAAATCTTCAAGATTTATGGATTTTCTGATAGGAAGTTTAAGATACTGATTTGAATGAAAACTTGAATAAAGCTTATATTGCATATTTGTCAAAGAAATTGCCTTTGATCTCATCCCACTTTTTGTGGGTTTTATATTCAGTAATACTTGGTTCTGAAGATACCATACTTTGGCTCGGGATTCCCATGTATATGTTTGATTTGGGTTTGCTCTTGGGGTGTTCTGTTCTAGTTGGGCTCGAGCATATGGTTTGATTTTGAGTTAACTGACACCATTTCTTACATATGCACATTACTCATTCACCATGCAAGTTCAATAAAATTATGGCATCTTTTATTTTTTTATTTAAAGCTGACAAAGAAGTCATACTTAAAACCAATCTAGGAAATTACTTCATTGTCAAAATTATTTCCTCTGATCATTTCCATGCTTTAATTTTATATTATTCTTTCTGTAGCTGTGGTGGAGGACTTTTACCACTGGAATGAATGGGAAAATGACATCATAGTAAAATGTCATGTTTTTTCAGCTCTTAAATGACTGAACTACAATTAATCAAAATTGGTGTGATTTTTATGAAGTGGTATGACCAATAATTTAGGATTTTAATTGGTACCTGAAATCTCTTTTTTTTAGGCATAAACATTTAGAAATAGCTGGAGTTTTTAAAGAACAGCACAAAAATAATATTACCATGCATTACTAACACTGAATATAGACTGTATGGTCTGAAATGGTAAATATAACATGGCTAAAATATGTCTATTTTTCTTTGCACTATCCAAGAGGATGTTGTGCGTAACTCTATGCAAAAGATAGCTTATTTCATTTTAAGTTGCACTAAGCAGCGTATGGGATGGCAGCCTGCCAATTAGTGATCCATTTTCTCAGAAACCTAGTTTGAGGCCATGCCAACCAGTCACATACATCTTATCTTCAGCATCATAGTGCAGTCTCGTAATTCGTGCAAAATTATGTTTGACGTTAAATTATAAACCCTTAGTGTAATAATAAAAAAAATAAATAACCCTAAAAGCAAATTAAAAATTATGTTTTCACTGGAGCAGGTTATAAGCCCACTAGAAATGTGATCTGTAGTCATCAGTCTATGGGCAAAATTCCATTTCTCAAGGTTTTTTTTTTTTTTTCCCCCTCTACTGAGCAAAAAAAAAGCTGCAATTCAGAAAATTAAGTTTAGTTAGTGCAGGAATATATATATGTATATATATATATTTTTTTTTTCCTCCCTCTTTGAGGTGATGAATAAGACCTTTTTTTTTTTTTTTTTAAATTAAAAAAATAGTTAGCTGTGATGCAGCAGGAGGGTGCATCTCTGCCATATCCCTACCCATTTCATGAAGGGTTTAGCTTTTTTTTAGTTGAAAAGAGGGCCTCTTTCAGAAACTAATAGGGAAGAGGTAGATCGGATGCTGTCCCACATCCAAAATTTTGTAGCATGACCCCTTGGAGTGGTCCAGTGTTGCCAGCTATTGGTTTTGGGAGGCAAATCTGCCTTGCATCCCAGAGATGTGATGCAGTACCTTGTTCTTTAAGCCTTTAAGAGACTTGCAGAGGCTGAGAAAGAGAAGATGGAAAGACTACTTGAAATTAAAGCCAACTGGAGGGTTGGAAACTATTTCCTTTTCTTTTTTTTATTTTTGTTTAATCCATGACAAATTTGGTAAATTACAGCTGGGTACTTTGTATCATCTTACGCACATAACACATTACTTTTACACCTAGCCTCAAAAATTTTGTTTCCAACAGAACTGTGGAGGATTATTTATTTTTCAGAAACATTTTAAGATAAGGAAGACTTCTCTACTAAGCAACTTCAAGTCTCCCCACATAGATGAAATCCTAGGCCGAGTTCGACCATTTACTGGTTTGCTGGTATCATCTGTCAGGATGAGTTCATGAGACTGAAAATATTAAAATCTTGGCAATGTTTCCGCACATAATTTTACAAATGTTGGCCATATAAGTAAAAAAGATAATTAGTGAGAATATTTCTGAACAGTCTGAGATTGTTTGCATGTAAAATTCTCTTCATTAACTGGAATTCAAGCTTCAGTGAAAATGGTTTTAGGAATACTTCAGTGCCCAAACATGTGAAAATTAATCCAAAATCACTTAAAATCTGACTTTAACTTGCTTTACAGAGTGGACTTCACTTTAAACTCACAGCCTAGATAATTACTTGACACCTCTAAGTTCATACTTATCACCACCCATTCACAGTGTTCATTTAATGGTATAATGGGCTGAAAAGAGCTTACTCACTTTTAATTTGGATATTGTCTCTTTCTTTATGTGGCCTAGAACACCAAGAGTGGGAGTTTATTGGTTTAAATGCCCCAACTGGGCCTATTGCTCTCTTCTCATTGCCTGGCTGTTTCCACCATTCCCAAAGGAAGACCGTGGGTTGGGAGAAGCTCTATTCTCCAGTGGCAGGCATGGGACAGTGTAGATTTTCATCGTAATGGTGTTTCTGAGTCTACATCTCTGCCTCTGCGAGGTGGCACGCACTAATATGCTGCGTCCAAGATAAGACTTCAAATTGATTGCCAGGTAACTCCAAGCACTTTCATATCTTCTAGTGCCAAATTAATTCTAGCATTGGAAATTAATTTCCTAGCATGTTTTGGGAAGGAAGAGGTGAATTAATTACTGTGGGCACCATGATACCATCCAAAGTCTACAGTTAGTCATTGGTTCAGATTAGCATGAAACCAGTTGTAATTGGGTTCCGCTTCTTTATCATTCAAGAGCTCTTTTACATGACAACAGGATATATGCATCTCCAAGGGATACCTTTGGCACTTCCACTGCTCTGATTTCTTTGCACACCCTTGTTCATTATTGAATCTTGGAGCCAAAGCAGGATACGGGGAGGTCTGTCCGTCTGCTTTATTTCACCTAAGCAAACTCTACGGTCCCTTGTTAACACAGGAAGCATTTACAAAAGTTGTTTAAAGAGCAATTGCTCTTCTTCACTGGGGATGTTAGTCTTTGCTCTGAATTTAAATCAGATTCATGACGCAGAAGGGAAACGTAAGGCTTCTGAGCTGTGTTTATGAGCCGAGCACTGCTGATGGGCTTCACAGTGCTTCAGCAGAAGGAGATCTCATCAGACTGGTTGTGTGGTTAGGCAAATATATAGCTCTATATTGCTCTTCATCTCTAGAATTGTGTACAGAAGACAATTAGGAAGCTTAAAAATACATAACGTAAATAATTTCCGAATGCTGTCAGGTAAATATAATCGTATTGCTGAAACTGGAGATCCTAGAGCCGTACTGGTGAAGAAAGCAAGTCCTGTGTCTATGTGAAAGAATTTAACGAATACAGAGTGTAGGTCAACAAGTGGAGCCTACAGTGCCTATACTTGTTTTTATTGTTGCCGTCACGTTTCCTGTGTGTTTTGCTATGAAGTCTCATTCTCTTTATCTGTCTTGACAGATGGAATCAGTAAATGTTACATTATCAAGTTTTATCTAAAAATGTCTTCCACTCATAGCGCATTTTTATCATGTCATAATAGCTCTTTGTACCAAAGCACTGAGAGCTGGGAAAATCCTTGCTAGTGAGTAAGCTTGCATTTTTAAAGTAGTAAAAAAGTTCTTTGTTCTACAGCATCTTATTTTTAGAGTGAACTTAATTAGAGTGAGTAAGGAATTTCAAAATCTGGAATTGGAAAAAATGGGTCATTATTAATTATTATGTATATAATAAATCCAGGGGCTGTGGTCTTCTTTTTCTTCACAATGCATGTATGTCTTTTCCTTCCTCACAGGCATTTTTCATTACCAAACCACTCTACTTCCTTTCTCTAAGGCCCTGGTTTAGCAACTTATTGAGCTGAGTATCTAGCTCTATGCAGACAAGAAGGACTTTTTAGGGCTCTTTCTAGACATTGTCAGGAGCATTTCCATGCTGAATTAAGCATAAACAAAATCCAGTTTCACTAATATATCTCTGCAGCCACTTTTCCTTCTCCCAGCCCTTCAATACCTTCTCCCTTTCACCAGCTCCCTGTGGGTCTTTAGTCAAGGAACAGGTGTTTCTGTAGGCGGGAAGGTAAGGTTTGCACAACCACAGAGAGTATCAATGTCCCCAGCTCATTATTTGCAAGTAGCGTTCATATTCCCTAATCCATCTAATTCATCTTGGTTTTCTCTGCCCACCCCCTTTTTCTCCCTCTGAGTCAGCATTCCTCTTGCCAACCACTTTCTCTCCTGTTTTTTTTTCTCCCCATCACCCCCAGCTCCTGAGCTCCCTTGTGACCTCCATGATTTGATTTTTCCTGTAGATACCTGGTCCTGTTTTGAGTTCCCTTCTGCTAAATTGCCACCGCTGCTGCTGCCACATGAGTAAAACAGCATACTCTGGGGACAGTCAGGACAAAACCAGCCTGTCTGTGTCATCTGGGCCTCCCCTTTGCTTCTGAGTCACTGGGGAAGAAAATGCCCAGGTAAAGCAATGCAGGATTGCCTTGATGAAAACAGCTCATCTGCAGTTCCCAGGTTTGGAGTAGCAAATATGATCTCTTCCAACTTCCACCATGTTTTCTACTTCTGTGTGAGACAAAAACATCGAAATAATTTTTCCTTTTTTTTTTTTTTTTTTTAAATAGTTCCAAACTAGAAAATGAAAACGCATTTCTATATTTTCTCTAGTTTTAAAAACTAAGAGTTTGATTGCAGCTTCTTTTGAGAAATGGAGAAACACTGGGACATGCGCAGTTCCTCTCTCCCCTTCTCTCAAACTTCTCTGCATATTTCAGTTGGAGTTTAGATCTCCTAAATTATTTGTTTTAACTATGCCATGCTGGAAAGAGATTACAATTACGATTCTTTTGGTTATACAAAAATTACTAAAATTCCAGGACTGGACTGGTTTGTGCTATTCAATATCCTGTTTTTCCACTTATAATTCTAGGATTATTCCCTGTGACATCCTGTCAAATAACTTCAGTTTGGACTCTTGTAAATGATGCCCCTTGGGTTTCTCTGAGTGCCTACAAATAGACAGGAAATGTTCAGCAGTGATTAAACCACATCAATATACTCTGTCAAGTAGCTGCCATATTTAAAACTACAGGTGGATAGATTTTTAGCAATGGAAAAATTGGCTAACTAAACTAATTATGCAGTTTACTTTTAAGCTAGATAAAGCACTATAAATACAATACATATAGCATATTTATACAATGTATTTACAGGAATGAAAAATAATATAAAGAAAAATAATCCCTAGTAGAGTTTTTATTTTGCCTCGTAAAACTCCAGTTTAACTGTATATATTAACTACTATATGACTACTAAAGTGTAAAAGTAAATACAAAAAGAAAGACAAGAAAATGAAGTTTTTACTGCCGTTCAGTATTAGCTTTTTTCACTTGACTGTTGGTTTTTCCATATGTGACTTATGCAGTTGTAATGGAATAATGAGAGATCATTATTACCAGCTTTCCAGTAACAGGTGAAGGGTTATTTTTTCATAGGCCAAAATTTCTCTTAGTGGCAAATCTCAGCCTTGCACTGTTGATTTGAGTTTTTAAGTTTGTAACTGACAACTTTTCAGAAAGGACTTTTAATCTGCTCTTACGTGGCATTAGAAGGAATTCTTTTAGAGTAACCTGTGGAGAGAAACTAACTTTTGGGGGGGAAGAAGGAAAAAAAAATCTTGGAACTAGTTGAATTTCCCTCCAAAAAGGTGCACAAATCTCTTGATAGATCCAGTGCTGGAGGTCATGTTTTGCAGATGCAAGAACACACCCTGTCATCCCATCAGCAAGCAAGTTGTGTACTCTAAAGAAGTGCATTAGTTTAAGAATTTCTGTGTCACGGTGCAGATGATTGTTTACTTGGTTCTTCACAGGTGAACTGTAACTCTGTAAATCTATAGTGGCAGTGGGTGGTGGGGCTCAAGGAAGAACACTTTCAAAATGAAAGAGGTTACCTCAGGGCCATGTCTTTTGTTAACTTGTCTCTGTTTTTGGATCAAGGGGGAGCAACTTATTTTGAAAACAAAACAAAACTTTGGTTGGAATGGTCCGTTGAGGAATGAGTTAGTCACAGTCTTGCCTCTTGTTGTTTCTCACTTTGGAGCTTTTGAACACAGAAGGAAAGGTGGTTGAGAAGTAAAACCTGGTGGTATTTCAGATTTCTAGAGCCTGTTGCTGCAACCCCTTACAGAAGTGTGTCACCTCTCTGCTGGGGTGACATTGGGTTAGACATGAAGCCGACACTGTATTTCAGGACTGATTATTGCTTGACCTCCAAACCTGCAGATTTTTGAACTGTTCTTAGCGGTGTTCTTTTTTTTGAGGGAGAGAGAAGTGGGAGGACAAAAAGAAAGTGTAGTGGAGTTTTGAAACTGGAGCCAAATTTCAAAACTCCTTAACTTCAAGGGATGTGACTTCAGGTGCTGGTTTATTTTTAGAGATAGTGGCTGGTGACAGGCAAGATTTAGGTCTGTAGTCACTCAGACTCCTAAACTTTGGAGTCAGGGGTTGGATTCAGTCTCGTAATTTAGACGTCTTTTTTTTTTTTTTTTTTTTTTTTTTTTTCCCCATTTGTTATACGCACATAAAACTTCTAAATGTTTCACTAAGGCCCATACACATGCCATAAATACCTGCTGTGGACGTTCCCTGATGCCTATAGGTGCCAATGTTAAGCTTGCCAACCTATTACTCCAATCTAGGCTTCATGAGGACTGCTCAGATACATTTAATTAAAATGATAGACTAGAGTTCAACCAAGAAGTGTTGAGATAATTTCATTCCATAGGGGAAGAAACAAGATTAAAATCCAGAAGGGACTCCCCTCCCTTTCCCATTTCTCCAGAATTACCATCAGCCATGAGATTATCTTAAGGGTTTCACGTAGATGCATAAACCAAAAGCATGCCATGAACACCTACCCTTGAATGGAATGAATCTATCATTCATTCAAACAAACAAAACCCCTTCTGAGCCTAATATCCTTAGTGTCATCATTAATTATAATGCACAATCATAATCATTTTGGAGGTAGACCTGGGGTTAATTTGGCCAAACAACTGCTGATCGTTAACAGTGGCCTATTCAAGTGTATGAAAATGATCTCCTGTAGTTCTTACGTGTATGACGGAAGTAATATATTGTGTTCTTTTTTCCTACAGGCTGCATGCCAAGGTATTAGTTTTCCCTGCGACTGATTCACAATAACTGGATACTGTTAGCTCTATCTTTTTTTATGAACAGGTGGATAGGAAATCGTTTTGGCATAAAATAAATAGGGAGAGGTGCTGCAATGGGTTGTCTCTGTGTTAAGGGCTTGCTGCCAGTCTTTTTTTGTTTTGGTTTGTGTTTTTTTTGTTGTTGTTGTTTTTGTTTTCTTTTTATAGCAGGCTTTAAAACAATATGCAGGTTTCTTTTAGTCAGAAGGAGAGTGAAGAATGGGTCTTTTGTGGCATTCAGTTATGTCATTCTCCTTCTACCTGCACTGACACCCTGCTGCTCCCCGAGAGCTTTGCTTCGCTTGACAGTAGCTTGGTAAAACTGATCTTAATGAAACCCCAGAAGTAGGAGAAGACATGGCAAAATATTGAAATCAGCTCTGCTTTTGTGGTTGAGCTGTCCATACGGCAGCTAGGGCCTGTTACAATATTTACGTATATGCTAATGTAATTACAGAATGGAGGGGGATGTTGATTGAAAAACAAAAATAAAAGCAACATCCTTTTCTGTTTCACAGCTGCATAGAATAAACAGTTTTGAAGACAACAGTTTTAAATGGTGAAATTTTAAAATATTCCTACAGTACTTGAGCAGATCAGCCTGCAGGATACATGCTAATTAAATTAACTGCATGTCTGTTGATTTGATCCCCTTTAGTGGCACCCCAAAAATAAGTTGTTTGGATGCAAATTTATAAATGGAAATAAGTGGATCCATTAGGCTCCTTTCCACTGACAGATTAATAAGTGGTGGCTGAAATAACTCTAATAAAACAACTGATTATTCAAATAATGGGAAGCTGAATAAAATCAGGTGTGTACAGCACACATTTTTTTACCCTATGCCTAAAGAAGGGTGTCCTAAATTCGGGCAACCAATCATACATTTTGTTTTTAACTACAGTGAATTGAACTGATTCAGAGTAACAGAAGGAAAAAAGAAAATTATATGTGAATGATCATATTAATTCATTTTTTTCTCTGTTTAAGGATTGTTGTCTGGGAGAAGGGGAAAAGGGAATGAATAGATGCTGTACCTGAAAGAAAACTCATGATGGAACAAGGTGATATCATGAAAGGTGAAAAAAGACTTAGTTGGAGGATATTTCAATTCTAAAACATTATTGCCCATGTATGTTGTAGGAAATACACATGGGCATAAATGTCTAATTTTAATGAAAGAAAAGAGTTGATTCACTCATAGGCAGTAAACAAAGTACCTTATTTTATAATAGCAAGAGCCAAGCATATGGTATTCATCATTAGCAGTAGCACCAGAAGCAGCTTCTGCTGGGCTGTGGCTGGGTAATGCTGCTCCAGCCCGAGCCCCCCCCCCGTGCCTGGGTCCCCACCTTCCCGCTGGTAGCGATGCCCTGGCACCGCTCCGATGGGCACCCGCGGCTCCCAGCCTCCGCGTCCTGTCTGACATCCCGACCCCATCAGCTGCTCTTGTGTCTTCTGCCATTTGGTCCTTGGGGTCTTGTCAATGGAACAAGTTCCCTAATTAATTTTTTTATCTTTCTTTGCTCCTTTCTCATACTACAGTTTATGAGCTCTATTAATCTACAGGGCTATCAGGTCTATCTGAAGAAACACTATATGACAAATAGAGCTTTTTATTTATTTTTCCCACCTCCTCTCTTAGTGATTGGCTGGGGAGCTCGGAGACCTGAATCAAAACCTGAAGCTGTCAGCTCACTGAAGTAGTGAGTAGCTTTTAAAATGTCTTTACCATTCAACATTATCATTATGCTTATATAGTACAACAGCAGCTAAACATTGGTTTGATAGTCACAGTGATCATCTGTATTTCTCTATAGCTTTCAAAATGTTCCTCTAAAACACAAATGCTTGGCAATACATCAGGATTCAGACAAATGTTTAATATCCATGTTACTAGTGGTAAAACTGAGATACAGCTTAAGTGGCTAAGCTCAAGTACGTTATGGTGTGAGACAGCTTTCTGAGCTGGGTAGTAGCCCCGGTAGGTCCCTCTCACTGGCCCGTACGGCTCCAGTAACCAAAATTTTAGTCTTACAGACACTTCAGCTCACTTGCCAATGACCTTGAGTACGAGCTCGGCAGTTATTGTGGTGCTATGTTAAATTACGTTTGAGATGAGAGGAAGTTTATATGGCTATGGGTATTCAGATGCCAAGTTGGATGGGAAACATTTTGCTGACTTGTGATGGATTTTTGAGGCAGGAAAACTTGAGCTCTATGCTTTATTATATTTGTAGATATCTAGAAATAAGAAATGAGACACATGTAGATGGCACAAAAAGAGTAGTACCTCTAACATCAAGCAGAAACTACACAATAAGAAGCTGCACAGAATCTAGTTGATTTGGTACCTTTATCCAAAGCAATATTACCTGTCAACATTTTCCTTTGCAACCTTTATTCTTGTTAAAAGACAGTTATTCCTCAACATCAAACTTCCCTTTGTTCATTTCTCTATTCATTTAAGCTACTGAGTGTGACGAATCTAGCAATGGGCAGGTCTGTGAGTAGTCTGTTTTTGTTGTCTTCAAAACTCCAATTCAGTTTGTACTTTCTTTTTACCAAATCCCTTGATATTGCATAATATATTGTTATGTTATGTCAAATCAGGAAAATAATTGGAAGCTACCATTCATCTCAGAATATTTTAATTAGTGGATTTCTTTTTCTGTCTTAAATTACTAACAATTTCCTCTCTGAAACTAGAAAAGAATGGAGGACCTCATTAGTTCTGTCTCTATATTGTACTTTAGCACTTCTAGAAATATTAGTTTGTTACTGAAACATAAGTTTTGCTTTCAGTACCATACATTTACTTTCCACCCTCCCCCCCCACCACCCCCCAATATTCCATATGAAATATAATGTTTCTATTTTTCCTTTTTCTGTAAAGGTTGTTCCATAATGATGATAAGACTGTGTGAATACTAATATATGTATTTGGTATTCTCTACAGTGAAGGCAATGTAATTTTTGTTCTGTAAATACGTACAACAGTTTATTACTTTTATGAAATATTGGAGGAATTCTAAGATGAGTTTAGTAGTTTGGTAGGAAAGCCAAAATCCAGACAATGCTTCAAAGACTTTTAAAATAAATCTTTATGTCGGTGTTGACAAAACTGTGGATAATTCAGCTGAAGTAGTACCCTTTGAGACAGATTTTCCATTGAGAGGCAATTTCAAAAACACAATTACATTCATATTTGGCCAAAGTGTTGTCCTCTCTGAGGCCACCTAGATGCAGAGCAAGCTGAACCCTCTTGGGCTAAATTAAAACATGAGCCTCTACCCAGAACCAAGGGACCTCTGGGGTCCCTCTGGCTTCCAAAGAAGCTTCCTGTTCTCACATAAGCTTACGGAGGAGTTGATGGCAGTTTAGGACTTTATTACTTATTCTATAGTACAACTCATCCCAAATCCTTTGAGGTGAAAGAATTTCTGTATTTCTGTTTTTGACCAAATTGCTTGGCTAAATTTAGGTATCTGCTTGGCTGAGCCAAACCATTAGTCTTTGCCCGACTAAGGCCTGAAAGTCATTAATGCAACAAATTAATAGTCTAGGGTGAATTTTAGGGTTTTTAATTTTTTTTTTTTTATTTATTTTTTTAAAGAGTAGGGTCATTTCTCCTTCGTTTCCCTGGGGTCTTTTTGTATTCTCAATCCTTGTAAATATTTGTGAGAAAACTGCACTGAACAGACTTGAGTTTTAACTTGAAAAGGAGGATGTACTTGATCCAGCCTCAGTGTTCAGGTGATGTTGAATACCCACCTAGGACAACTCTTGTCCTGTGATCCACCGAGCAGGGTGGTAATTTCTACCTGTCAGGCCCCCAGCTTGCAACAAAGCAGGAGCAAGATAATTAAGATAATTAATGAAATTGGAACAGGGAAAAAGGCTGTAGAAAGTGGGGAGGGGAAGTTCACTTGTAATTCTAAGGATACAACTTCCCACACCGCCTTGCACCCTTTGGATGAAGGTGCCGTGTTTGCACTGAGTTTGTCCCTCCTGGGGCTGTAGTTGATGCTGGCATCCTGGTGAGAGGAAGAGGAGGGTGGTGAGGCTGACAGGAGCTGGGGGGGCAGGTGGGCTTCACTCTGTCCTGCTCTCATCCCTGGGACGAGGGGACATAGCACCCTTGACTTTTGGATTGGTGGCTGCATGGGATGGGATGAGCACTTTGGAGAATTGGTAGGAGCAGGCAGATTTTACCAATTTATGTTGCCAAGCTACATACCACAAATGTGTCTGTAAGCCCTGAGAAATAAATATGACTGCAGCTTTGTTTATAAGTGGCATAAAAACAACAGAGACAGCCAGTCAACCAGCTTTTATAAATTATAATTTTAAACTGAAAACATAATATGAGGTCAAGACTGTTGCTCCGATTTCCAGGAATTTTCTTTTTTTTTATTTTTTATTTCGCTGATTTTTACCTCTTCCTCCCTCATGTACTTTTTCCCTTGTTCAAATGTACAGAATAGATAAAAATGAGGAATAAGGAGTATGATCCTTGAAGAGGAAAAGAGGATTAGTTCAAATTAATTTATGGGGTACCTTATCTCTTTGAGTAATGCCACGTTTTCCAGAGGTAAAAGGTGTGCAGCCCTTTAGCTTCAGTTGCTGTACTTCAGAAATTCAGCTGAAGATGTGTTCGTAAGCAGTCAAAATGGCCTTCGCAGCACATAAGGGAAATTCAGGTTTTAAATTAGGTGTTTAAATTAAAAATACCCCACTAACAACAATTCTATTGCTGCTGTAAAATTATCCCAAAGTTAAAGGTGTAGCACTTCGCACTACTGACATTGGTGGTAGATGGAGGAATTTATACAAACTTTTGCTAATTAATCTCAACTGTTTATTTAAATTGAACAATATTTGCTTTTGTTGTTTAACATGCAGATGTCCTCCCTTTGGATTTTTTTTTTTTTTCAAGATTTTAAGGCTTTTAGTGCTGCCTAATCTGTTTAAAGGTACTGTATATCACATTTATGAAATGTATTGGTACCAGAAAGAAGCAGACGACTTTGTTTTTAAACAAAGACCTCAGGATAAGGGGCAATGTTTTTCCCCTCACAGGTGATGGAGTACGTACAAAGAATGCAGCGGATAATGGCAGTCCTGTCCTCTGAACAGATGGTGATGGTCCTGTTGCTAGGATAAGGCCTGAAGAATTTAGTTTTTAATTCCACATTATTTGCCTCAGTGCCATGAATATCCCTAGGTTTCCTCAGGCAAAAATACAACAAATACACAGAAAGAGAAAGAGAAGTGACATGTGGATAGAAAAGGAGACAGAGCACGGGAAAGGACTGGAGCCAGGTCAATAGAAGCTTTTGGGAAAATGTCTGCTCAGCTGTCTGCAATCACCTGGGTTTGAAAGGCAGGCAGGAAGGAAGATTGGTTTGGCATGAGAACGAGGCCTTTGATGCTTTAGATACCACAGAGAAAAATACGCATTTCTTCCCATTAGAAGTCTGTTGACTTTCCTAATTAAGATAAACATGTTTCTGAAGAAGTTAGCTCTCACAGTACTACATTTGTAAAAACAACCATGCTTTTAAAATATATACACAGACAAGGACGTGTGCCAAGAACTAGTGCTGGTGTGGTCTTACAAATCACTTTACAGGAATATTTTTAAATCATTGCCTTATTTAAAAGTAAGCGAATTTCATTCCCTCCAGTCAATTAAATATCTAATTTCAACTCAAGTAGATAATAACCAAAGTATTTTTATATAAATGAATGAACAGTTAGAAAACTGTTAAACACACAGCCCTCAAGCATGAAAAATATATTCGTTTAACTGTTTTATTCTTTTATCGTTAATTTACTACAGAGATTTTGTACTTACATCATTTTAGTTTGTGGCACTGGGGGAAACAAATCTTATTTCAAAAAGATTAATTCAGATTGAAATTCTCAAGGATCCCTGTGCCACCTGAATTATTTCAGCAACCACATTATGTACGTGGTGGATGATGCCGATAGACGGTCGTGATTTTTCCACAATGGCTGTTTAGCGAAAGAAGCTTGTGAAAACTTCCAGTGACCCAATCTCCATAACAAAGCACATGCAGAATGTTTAAAAAACATGTCAAATTCATAAAAGGGCACAGTGCTCATAGAAAGGTGTAATGTCTGAGGTTTGGGGGATTAACTGTAATATTCTACCCACCCTTTCTAGATGCCTGCACAAAGCCAGACCATATCACGTGATTTAAAGGAGCCCCTGTATCTGTTACTCCCATTGTCAGATGCTCTGTGATTGGTGTCTTGTTCAAATTGTTGATTCCACCTCCGTAGCAGTTTTGTTAACTGGGATGTATCCACACCATTCACATTGTGATCTATCACATAACAATGTAGTGAAAAAGAAACCACATGATGCAAACATCTCGTGTTTTGTGCCTAAAAATAAGTTGAGAAAAATCTAGATGAGAGTATATGACAGAAAACATACTGTGTGCCAAAATACACCATACACATTATTTTTGTGTGTGTGTATGCGTATGTATAATTCATGCTTTTATCCCTAAAAATCAACAAAATCTCATTTTATCAACAACAAAGAAAGTTATGTTTCAGTAAGAGTTTCAAAATTGTCTCAGTTGGAACAGACACTCTTGCAAGTCTTCAAACAGTTGCTGTTTTCATTATGTGTCCAAAAATATTCATAAGTAGTATAAAATGGACCAGAATTTATTGATATCTGACAGTTTGGGTGCCACAGTTTCTTGGAACCTCATAATCTCCAGATAGGTAAGCAAACGTATTTTCCCTTCTCAGTTATATATTCTTCTCTTTCTAATCGCCCATGGCACTACTTCGCTTTTTACCTTGATCCCTCTGGTGAGATTGGTGATTGGTTCATAGACTTTCTTCTTCCACCATCTACAGTGTCTTGAAAAAAATCCAACTATCTGATTTGTTTTCTTAGTGCTTATAGATGCTACCTGGCTGTTCTCATTCTTCTAGGGCACAGTCATTATTTCTACCACATTCAGAGAACTGATAGGCTTTTAGTTAACATTAGATTACAGAATCACAGAATGGTTTGGGTGGGGAGGGAGCTGAAAGCCCCCCCAGTGCCCCCCCCTGCCCCGGGCAGGGCCCCCTTCCCCCAGCCCAGGGGGCTCCCAGCCCCGTCCAACCTGGCCTTGAACCCTTCCAGGGAGGGGGCACCCACAGCTGCTCTGGGCACCCTGGGCCAGCGCCTCCCCCCCCGCACAGGGAAGAAATTCCTCCTCATATCTAATCTAAATCTACTCTCTGTCAGTTTAAAGCTATCACCCCTCATCCCATCCCACCCCCCCGATTCAGAGTCCCTTCCCACCTTTCCTGCCCCCCCTTTAAGCACTGGAAGGCTGTTCTGAGATCTCCCCGGAGCCTTCTCTTCTCCAGGATGAACACCCTGACTCTATAAGATGTCCTAGATGCAGACAGCATCTGACTGTGTAGGGGACATATCTACAAGTTAGATGTCTTAGTGAGGCTGCTGAGTAGATGTATTCTTCAATCTGTTGTGCAAAATGATGAGGTGAATTTGGTTCACTGCCCTTCATGTGTAAATAAATAAATAATAATACCTCTGAAACTTGATCAGAGATGAAAGAAACCATTTCCTTCAGAGAGCTAGAGAAGTGGTTTCCCATGCCGTGTGTTTTATGATACACACAGAAGCCTTTGTGGCTCATGTTGTTTATCCTTCATATTATAAAACGGAGTCAGATGCATGCCTTAAAATGAGATAATGTGTCACTTCTGATGTTACTCTTTTTCTCTAGTTTGTGTTCTTTCTTTTAAATATTGGCTGTTCTTTGAGAAGCCCCTTACCAAGAAGGATATGTGTGCTATTCTTCTCAATTCCTGGTTCATAAACTATCACACAGTTATATTTTTAGATTATCAGAATGGAATTCAAATTGGAAAATACTTTATTTCTTAATCTCACCAAGATTTGATATGAATTTCCTTAAAAATAAGCTGTTTTCTTTGCTTTCTAATCTTTGACATTTTTTTTGTCATACAAAAGCAAAAGGTGCCAGTGGCACAGATACCTCATGTAATGAAACACATAGATTTCTCTTCTACTTATTTTATTTCTCACATTCATCATTCATATTTAATGCCACAGGCATTTGACTTCTTAATTCCCTGTATTGAATTGACGAGGCATGCACAGCATGCATTCCAGTTTGATGACTTGTAATTCTTCTTCATTGATGACATACTTTTTCACCTGAAAAACTTGTGGTGCAAAACTTCCTCTCATATCTGCCATGTAGTCAGTATCCTTAACAAGGTGGTGATGGCTGAAGAGCTGAATGCCTGGAAAGTGTAAGGTGCTAACCTTAAATGCCTCTTAGTTTGAGAGAATATTGGCCTAAGGGTTTTTCTGTTGAAATATATATATATATATTTTTTTTTTTTTTTTCCCTGTAGTTGAACTTCAGTTGTTGACTTCTCTTATGTTGGCTCTAGAACATGACCTTTTGCTTTGTGGTTCTCCTTTTGTGAGCCAAATTTCAAGTAAAGCATAAGTCTCCCACCCTAAGCTAATTAGCATTAATCTACTGAAGAGGTTAGCCAATAATATTTTAAACAAAAAGGTTTCACAGACTTCACAGGACTAGCAGATCATATTAATGACAAATTACAGTATTTAACTTCAGTATTTTGAAATAAGATAAGATAGACTAAGAATTATCCTGAACATTATTATTTACAGATATCTCACAGGAGCATCACAGTTAATTATTTGTAAAAGTTTAAGATTTTAGAATAAAATATTCTGTAGAACTACAAAGTATTATGGGTCATTATAAAAAAATTGCACCTTTCCAGGTTTTCAGAGCACTTGAGAAACATTTACCAACTCTCATAGCCCCTGGGTAGCATTGGGTAGTCTTATTGATTTGCTAAATGTGTAGACTGAGACGTTGAAGAGTTACGGTTTGCCAACTGTGAACACTGATAGCCAAATGCAACGTCTGCAGGAAAACAAAAGTTGACACTGAATTTCCCCTTTAACTATTACAGAGAAACCTTCTGGACACTTTCTCTCTGACGCTTCCAGAAAAACAGAAAAAGCATATATAGAGAGAGATGAAGTTGCCTGGTTATTCAGGAAGAGCACACCTGAATGAACACAGGGGACGGTGGAGGTGTTTTACAATTAAACTCAACTCCAGAGTAGAGGAAGAATACCTTTTAATTCAAAACTTTTTCAAGGTGTGTGTGTCCTTCATGGAAATAGGTGCAGTGTGGATGAATGGGGAGAAGATTTTTCAGAAAAGGAGGATTAGAGAAAATAGGTCCGGTTGGGTTGCTCGTGTAGGCTTCAGGCTAGGCACTAGTTGATGAAAGCTGTGAAGAATGAACATACAGCTTTTTGAACAGTGTTAAAATCTCTGCTGTCTTAGTAGTGTGTTTACTGGAGTCCTCTTTCCCTCCTGTTGTGAGATCCTGTGAAACCATTTACTGCCTGACAGTGACCTCTCTGTACACAACGGCTTTCTGTCTGTGATTCCAGCACAGCTGTCCTGCTGTGAAAAGGCTTTATTCATTGTCAGACATGTAGTGAAGAGGAGGAGAGGTGGAGGTTATCCAGGTACTGGTCCTGTTCAATGTAACATCAATTTTTCAGGAAGCTCCAAGAAGTGAAAGAAGTTATGTTTGAGTGAGTGCAATGGTCATGAGAAAATGAGAATTATTCTGCTAATGAATGGAGATTTAACCTTAGTCTTTGTAATATCCTTGAAGTTTTCCTTTGGAATATATCAATAAAGTATTAGGAAAAAGAAAAGGTACCTATTGCAGAAGAACTTCAAACATTTCAGTATAGAAATACAAAACTTATGCTTGAGGGGGGTTTCAGAGGTCATCTACTTCCAACTTCTGTCCCAAGACAGAAGCAGCTCTACCTAAAATGCACATCCATGGTCAGTTTTTTTTTCCCTCTTGGAAATTTCCTGTTATTTTTATAACTTTCTAATTTTTCCAATACTTCTTTCCCTGCCTTTCCTCCCCTACCCTCCCCAAACTTAATGTATTTAGTGTTCTGATTTCTCCTTAGTAGTTAGAAATGTCTCAGAAAGTGGTTATTAATAAATCATTAAAGGTTTGCATCTCATTTAATTTCCTTGCTGCTTTACTACTCTGTATTTTCAACCATAGTACAAAGCCGTTCTGAAAATCTAAAGAGGAATCTTTTACAACTGAGCCAAAGCTAAATGATGAGGGGAAACCTGTAGATTTTTTTTTCTTTACCTGCAATACTCTTTATTATTCAAGCTATTTGCTTAGATAAAAGATTTCTTAACCTGATCTTATTTTATCTGGCATCTATGAAGAAGGAATAATCATCCATGCAGGGCTTTACAAACCGCACATCTTGAAGAGAACATGGAGTCACTTCACCAATAGGGCTTTCCTGGGAATAGGGAATAGCAAGGTTGAATATAACGCTTGATAACTATAGATATTTTCAGTAGCACCAAAGGAGGTATGGGAAGTGATGAAAAAACTTATGAAAGGTAAACGGACTATAATTCATACTAAATATCTCCCCTTGTGCAGAAGCTCTTTTTAAATTACTCAGATAAATGAGCTCATTTATAGAATATTTTGTACTGCATGAACTTATATGGGCACCTGTCATGTATATATATTTTTAATACTGAACTCATATAGATGGCTTAAAGTCCCCCTTGCCCTTTAGTAAATTTAAATCTCCCACAAAGCTGCTGTACAGTAGTCATAAAGAAACATTTATGGTTCAACATAATTTCCCTTCATTTCTTTTTCTCTTTCTTAAAAAAAAAAAAAGGCAGTTTAAAAGTAATAAAGCACTTCCTTCTGTAAATCTTTGATCTTTTTTCTTCCTAAGGGAAGATTAATTTGTAAATATGCTAATGGATTTGTATAATATGAAACCTTCATAAGAAAAACTACATTAGTTCATATGAATGAACACATCTATCTTATTCAGTTTATAAACTAATGGCTAAGAGCATCAACACTGCATTCTGCTTGGTCTCATGTCCAAAATCACTGCTTGCATTTCTAAGACAACACAGAATTTTACAAAAAAAAAATATGTGTTAACTAGGACCAATTTTGTCACCTCTGACTATTTTGAGGTTTATTTTTTTTTGTTTTTGTGTGTGGGTTTTTTTTTTGTTTGGTTTGGGTTTTTTTGTTGTTGTTGTGTTTTTTTTTTTTTTTTTGTTTTTGTTTTTTTTTTGTCAATATAGTGAGGTTTGCTGCTGTTCCAGCCAGATGAATACCTTGCTGTGAAGAAATCCAACATGATGGGAGTTGCACTATGTGGACATGGAGCACTCAGCCGCCTGCCCTCCTAATAAATCCCACTGGTTTCCAGCAAGGTGCTGAGCATGCCAGCACAGCAATCACTTGGGCGGACACCCCAGAAGCTGCAGGACCAAAGCTGCTGCAGCATCTAAGTCTTTATCCAGGTTGCTTACACAAGCTGAGAAGTTAACCCCAACCAGCACCTCCCTGGAATAGTTGATGCTGTTGCTTTCTTTTCTAGCTAGAAGTTGTGGAGGACTTTGGTCCCACCAGCCTCTCCCTACTTGCCCCCGTCATTGTAGCTGCAGTGGGGGCAAAACTGACCTCCCTGCCCCACGGCAGGAGGGGAAGAGACATGGGCAAGGTCTTCATGTGGGGGGATTCACCCCCAGTAGAGGTGTAGTGGGAATTATTTCACTGGAACCTTCTCTTCCCGTTACTCTTACCTATACTCTGGGAGCCTTCGGGCATCCCAGGGCTCCCTCCTCATTCTCTTTGGCTCCCCAGGCCTGCGCTTCACTTCTTCCCTTGCTTTTTTTCCCTTTCTTTGATTTATCCCAGTGCTTAGCTGAGAATCCAGGGAGGCCTAAGGCTTGCTTCCAGCCTTGCCTGCTAGTGAGGCCATGGTTCCTCTATCACATTTCTTCCAGAGAAACAGGGGTGCAAGTGGAGATGGAGAGGACGAGTAGAGCCTACTGTGTTGACCTCTTTCTTTCTGACAGTGTCTCTTTGCTATTTAATTTTCTCCATGCTCCTTCTCTCCGGGTTTCCTTTTGACTCTTTTCTTTCCTGAACCAAACAATACTTACAGAAACTTGGCACTGTATTAAATCAAGCAGATCTAAAAATCAAAGTCTGTGTGTTGATCCGGCGGGGCTGTGCTGTACGACTGTGTGGTCACCCCGTGGCAACCCAGCCTGCAGGTAAATGCTCTTCTTAGCCATGGGTTCATCCCTCTGTTTCTCCCCAAAGAAGAAATACATGTGTTTTGGTTTTATGCCCTTAAATATATAGTATATCTCTTAACAAAAAGAGTAGGGGGAGGATTTAAATTGATTTTGAAGCTAGCCCTAATTTTGATCCAATTTTGTCTGCGGAATGAAGCTTAGTGCTGGAGGAGTCTAAGTGGTGACCCTGAACCTCTAAGCTTTATAGAGGGATTTTTTAGCATTGCAGGCCTGGTTTATTAAGGTAAGGATAGATATCTTGAACTTCAAGCCAGCATAGTCAATGAAGGACTTGTTTGATGTGCTTGTGGGACGCAGCGCAGAGGAGGCGCGTCGTTAGTGGCTTCAGCGGCAGTGTTTTCCCAAGGGCTGATGGATTTGTGTCCGGCTCCACTGCAGGGCTTTCATCCTGCTAGACATAAACAAAAGGTGTGCATTTCTTCAGGCATGGAGCCTACCAAGATGCCTGCCTGCTGTCATCTGACTGCTCCCCTCATTTGATGCTATTGCACTCTGGATAAGAATAGAATTGTAATGTGTACCTTAAGGCTGGAGAAGAAGGAGCACAAGGAGGCAATCCACAGCTGATTTATAATGGGGGTGGGTGGGAGGGAAGTGTCAAACACTGCTCAGAATAGATGAATATTATAAAGGGTCCTGGAAAGATCAGAAATAAGAGAGATTCAGATCTTTTTTTTTTTTTTTTTTTTTTTTTTTTTTTCCCTCTCCAGGAAATTCTTTCCAGTGCTTCTCAATAATAGTGGGGATAGAGGGTGAGCAAAGCAAAACTGGTGGGAGAGACTTAGCGGTTGTAATGAACAGAGCTTCAGACATGAGCTTGCAACGTGATATAGTCTGTTCTCTTTTTAAAAGAAAAGGCAGCAGGGTGGAGGGAGGCTTTAGGTTTTTCTCTAGCAAAGTTTTCTTCCCAACAGTCAAAAATAATAGAACGTAGACATAGAAGAGATCTGTTAATTGATCTTGTCCATATCTTGCCCAACACAGGGTTATTCCCTGCAGCATATTTACTAGTGCTGAGTTCAGCTTTGTTTTTAAAACCTCCACAGTGACAATCTCCCGAGGGAAGTGGTGAAAGCCTGACTCTATAGCCTACTACATCTCCTTGTCGATCTGCTTTGCAGAGGGAAACTCTCACAATCAGGAAATATTTTCTGACATCCAGCCTACCTCCTCCTCCCTTTTTTTTTTTTTTTTTTCCTATTTTAATTCTGTCTTATTAATTCTATTTATACTCTTCTGTATCATCCAAAATAATGTCCTTCCAGGAGCGCCATGGGTTAGCTTATAACATCAGAAGGCTGGATTCTTGAGAAAGAAGAGCTTTGCCTCATGCTGGCACTGTTTTGAAGTAAATGCATAATTTTAGCTACCTGACCCATTGCTGGCCCATAAATCATTGTTAAATAATCACCTTAACTGCATGTAGAAGTTTTGAGTTGGTACCTGCATTTTTCCTGCCTCTGAAATTGAGATATTCTGCATGAAACAGATCCAAGAAATCAATAGTATGGATCTACAGCATTTTTATAATTTATTTTGTGCTCTGGATCTTTTTTTTGTTTCACATTATCAATAGATGCTTCTCTGTAAAACATGTTCTTTTTCATTGTCTTTTTGCCCCTTCTTAAACTTAGCACTAGATCGTGATTTGGTCAGGGTCCTATTTAAATAGTTTTGGGGTTGCCAACATGGTGTGTTCTGATATTCAGATCTCATAATCCAATTTTGAAATTAAAGAGCTTGGGGCAAAAACATTCACAGAACTGAAATGCATGTTTTTGAGCACTGAGCCAGAGTTTTCTTAAGAAAAATATACCAAATCTCCTTGTTATTTTCCCAATTAATATAACAAATGTCATGCACAAAATCGTTCTTTTTTAACTTGTGCCCCATACGAGGTCAACAGACAGCAGAAGTTTAAGCTGGGCTATGATTCCAGGCAAGGTATCTGAATTCAAGCTGAATATGGAAAATATGCAGAATAGCAGCTGATTTATAGTGCCTCATTTTCTGTCTTAACAGAACGATGTTCTCTGTATTCCCAACAATAAAAGCAACAGCAGGGAAAAAATTAATCCTTTTATATTTTTTCTTTTTTCTCCCCCCCCCCCCCCCCAGGTTTTTCTCCCCTCTGCCCAAGTCATCATTTTAAGTTTCTCAGTATTAAATCTAAAGGTTCATCAACTCACATCTTTACAGCTCTGTCTTTCTGTATACAGGACCCTGTCTGCCTGTTTCCTCTATTGCACTATTTTGTTTGTACTACTGTAATCATTTTGCTGGCCCAGATCTGTGTGGGTGTGCTGGCAGCTTTACAACAAAGTTACATGGGAACTGAGTTAAGGTTGAATATTTATTAGAAGAAGCCATCTGGCGTCAGGCTGTCTGTACAGGGGGGCTTATTTCTTTAGTAGTCTCTCCTTTTTCTTTCTAGCTCTTCCTCTCTCTCCGTTTCTCATTTACACGCCGCATATATGTGAAAAGTGGAACACACATCTTGACATATTGATTTGATTCTTGATATTTATAGCAATTAACCCCGCTCGTGTGATTATCCTTGTCCCCTCTCCCCATACCTCTCTCTCCCCCTCTTTCCCCACGGTGGGGGATGCTCAGGGCTGGTTCCCGTGGTGGCAGCCCCACGGATGCTGCAGGGCTCCTGCCGCAGACCCTTCCCGCTCGTGCTGTTTCCCATAGGCTCCAGGCAGCTATAACTTTGCTTAAACATCCCGCTCCTACTCCTTCCACACTTTCCCTCCTCCAGCCCGTGAGCTCATAAGAGAGTGCTGCGCTCCGAAAACTCCCGACTCACCATATTAAACAAACTAACCAGCAGAAGGGTGTCCGTGCTATTTCACCATTTGTATGACATAGCCAGGCTTCAAAGTGCAGCACTAAATTGCCAAAAGATGTTTACTTTACTTGCTTAAGAGCTCCTCGTAATTCAATTGTTCTCTCTCCCGCAGTAGAAACACACATGCATCCTGAGAGCCGTGCTCTTGTGAGCTCCCACTAGTTATTTACCCATGGGGTTTCCTCCGTTGTTTTTTTGCAGAATGGTCAGCGTTGTTTTTTTTGTTTTTTTTTGTTTTTTTTTTTTCCAGGGGTTTATGGCTCAAGGTAATTTGCTTTTTCTGGGGTGCTCAACTGCAAGGAATTTGAAAAATACAGCTGTCTAGCTGGTTTTTGTTTGTGTGGGTTTTTTTGTTTGTTTGTTTTGTTTTGTTGTTTTTTTTTTTTTTTTTTTCTTCCCCCCAATGATAGTCATTTAGTGGCTTTTCCAAAAGAATTTTTTTGTTTCCTATTTTTTTTTTAAAACATGCATGAAGTTGAACATCCAAAATCGACAATCACCTTGGAAAACCTTGACCTGTTTTTCTTAGCAGGTCAGGGAAGATGATGCAGTCTAGCTGGCAGCCCTTTCCCAGTGTTCCTGACTTTTGTAAGTTAATATTCCGACCTCACCGCCTTGCGTAACCTCCTTGTCCGTCGGTGTGGTGGTTTTGGTGGCAATGCCAGGTGGGAGAAGGGGAGCACTGGGCAGCAGAGATTCTTTCCACTGACAGAAACAGTGAGTCACTACTGTCCTGTGATTGTTCCCTGGCCTTTTTGCAAAAGGCTGCCTGCAGGGATGAAAGGAAAGTCCTTTCTCCATGACCTATGCTGGGGGTTAGCAGCCTACCAAGCTCTGGCAAAGCACAGCACGTGGGCTGATTTGAGTGGCATAAAACAAGGAGCAAGGGCTGTGAACCATGATATCTTGAAGGACAGAAGCTGGGAGAGATGGTGGTTCCCAGCTTCATCCTCCCACTACTTTTCCAGCAACCGCTGCCCCATGATACTACTGGTCGGATGATTGGCAGCATGTTATCTCCTCCCCCAGGTAGTGTCTCTTGGCTTGCTGTGTCTTTTTATATTGTTAATCTGGGAAAGAAAAAGATAAGGATTTTTTCATGCAGTGTTCTAGGATGGCTGAAGAACTGTGCTGCTTGTGGGAAAGAGATGGGGAGTGGTCCAAGGAGGTGGTCCAATATGGGGGCAATGCATGGAGGAGGAACGGTGCTGGTGATAAAGGAGGCTGGAAAGAGGTAGCTGCTGAACTGACCTTCCTCTTTTCTAAGTTTATATGAAAGAGGTTGCTCAACTTAACTAGCCTACAGTTATTCTTCCATCTGCAGTATGGAGATGGGTTCTCTGGTGAGAGCTCCTCTGGGGAGTCTTAGCTCCTGACTCCCTAGCAAAATGGGAGAGGAAGAAGGTGAATCACGTAGGCTTTGTTTTACATGCCCTATGCACGAGAGAACCAGTCCTGGATTTGAAGCTTACCAAGACTTTCACTACCCAAAGACTGGAAGAGTTGCATTTAAGGCATTGGGCAAGAGTTGTTGACTTTGTTACCACTCTTATAGTCTTTGTCCTTTGGCAAGACACTTAAGTCACCTTGCCTTGCTTGTAAAAACATAATGATAATTACCTTCTCCTAGAAGGATTGCAAATTAAAGATTGCTATTGGTAGTAAAATTCTCTGAGATGCTTAGAAGAATTATTGTGCCAAGGTGTATAGCTTAATCTCCCTTGTCAAATTTAGATGTCTAGTAGCTATGCTTTTTCATTGATACAGGAATCTATTTTATGTACAAAAGAACAGACTGAGCTGTTAGTTACTGGTCTGAACAAAATAATAAAAATGTTTTGAATTCAGTTTTGCTTTAAAGTTAGTTGCACTTATTAACTTTCCATGCTCTCTGGACAGGCAGCGTAAGTATTAATCTCCGGTGAAGTATGCCAGCACTCTCCCTGGGTTGGTGTTACACAGACCAGACCAGATAATGCCGGAGCAAGGACAGTAACGGGGCAGCAACTTCTGACGAGGACGAGAAAGCAGCCGTGAGACAGGATGAGTGTTCAGGATGGAGCAGGACATGGGAGAACATCGGTGCCAGATTGAGTATGTTAAGCAGTGAGTACTGTCACCAATTAAAATAACCATAAAAAGCCAGACATTCCTCACTGAAATAACTCATAACAGATCCCGAGCGCTGCGTTACCTTTCAGCAGAGCTCTGCGAGGGAGCCATAGCCTCAGCAATGTGTAGAACTGATCTGGAAAAGGGATAGAGAAAAGCTTGTTCCCATCTCCCTTCCCAGACCACACCATCTCATTAGTGTTACTCCTTGCGATGGCTCTTCTGAGGCTCTTTCCCCATTTTTAAACCCTGTGAAGCTTTTCAGCAATCCTTTTTCTGGTGTACCCCTCTCTTTCTGTTAGCACAGATGCTCCCATCTGGCTGATTTGGGGGTAACTCACGAAGCTGGCAGCTTTACCTTCCAGCTCTCCTGTCCTATTAAAAAACTGAATTTGGCCCACTGTGTTCCAGGCATGGATTGGGAACTCCTCCAGGGCAGAGGTAAGGGGAGTTAGAAACGCAAACCAAGAAAGCAGGACCACCTGAGGTCCTCTGCTTGTCCCCCTTAGTCCTTTTCTTGAAAAAAAATTACACCCAGGAAACCCCAGAGTAGCTAATCTAATGTGTAAACACAAAGTAAGGGAGCATGTGTTTTAATGCGTGCCTTCAAGCTGACAAGTAGCTTGTTTTTCAGTACCAGAAGTAAGAAAATACTTTAGATTTGTCTCTCATCTTCCTGGGTAGTCATTAAAAAGTTTCAGTTCAGCCTTTTTTTCTGTTTAAGAATGACGATCAAATTTACCTGTAGCCAAATTTATTATGTTAGTTTTTAAGCCCACAAGTGTGAAAGTGCTGGCATGTATTTGAATAAAAATACAAGTTGAATAATAATAACAAAGTAAAATACAGACTTCAAACTATGAACTCAAGCAGTGTGATTTATCTTGAAAGAGGAGATGAGTATCTGAATTGTAGTAGGAACACGTGGCCTCTGTGGTGGAGCAAACCCGTCCTCCCAGCCCAACGGTTATTCAGAGAAAGAGCCAAGTAACACAGTTTAAATAACTACTATGCTAAAATCCTCATTGGTTTAGTATTTTGCAAAAGGAGGATAAGAATATAACAAAAATGCTTGCATTTTGAATTTTTAGGTATGATATATATTGCATACCAAATCCAGCATATACAGTATCTATATTCTGTTCTAGTGAATATGTTTTACAGCAGTGAAACATCCTTAGGATCCTAAAATTAAACTTTTCAGATATCAGTGAGGACCTTAAAATTCACTCATTATGCAGGCTTAGACCACATAACTTTTTAAAAAATTTTTCATTTTTTTATGGAGGGGGGAAGGAAGAGGTATTATGTTGTTTGTGTTGTGTTTTTTTTTGGTTTTTTTTTTTTTTTTGATTACTTATTTGTTTGTTTTTTGAGTCTATATTAGCTGCTTTAAAATTCAGTCACTACTCACAATAGCCACCTCTAACACTTGCCCCACAGTTTCAGTGTGCACATAGGGAAAAAATCAGTGCCTCAGGCGTGTGTTTGTGCTACCAGTGCCGCTGTACACACGTGTATGCACGCACACATACATGTGTGCACACACACAGGGTCTCTCTGCCTTCTTGTCCTTTATAGCTATGAACAGGGGATGCTCTTGTTTGCGAGGGGGGTTTATTAGACATTTTCCAGTATTGCCAAAACAGGCGTGCTACAGATAAAATACTTGCATTAGAGGGATTTATGCTGCTTCCCCCGTCACTCAGAGGAACCCAGCCGCTTGAATCAGGCTGCATCAGACCCAGATACTCTGCTCATGAAATAGCACATGGTTTAAAACTCAAACCCTCCTCTCCGCTGCTCACTTAGTCAAACAAAATATTTTTTATTGTTCTTTCTTGACTTTTTCTTTTCAGACACAATTCCTCTGGGCTATTGTTATTTCAACAAAGGAGGGGGAGGATAGGCTCAAAAGAGGGGGAGGATAGGCTCAGCTAGTTACTCTGTGGCTTTCTGGTGAGGAATTAAGAAATACTCTAACAGTTTAATAATGATAATCTCCAAATAGTTCATAACGGCATTAAGGGTAATTAATGACATTTGAACAGTAAGAGTTCTTAATCCCTAGGGAACTGTGACATCTACAATTTTATTTACATCTGAAGTTTTTTCAAAGGTAAAGGGAAAAAAATATAATCTGTTTTTAAAATGGTTTCATATTCACACTCTTTCAGATTTTATCTTTATTTATTGTAAGAAAATAAAAATAATACATTTTTCGCTAATAATAAAAACTGCATTCCATGTTAAATCCAGCATTAGTTTAAAAATAAAGAGGAACTCTTATATGTTTCCTGTGGGATTAAGATTTTCTGAAAATTATAAATCACCAGTGATACTGTGGTTTACAAAGAAGGATAACTTCTTCTAAAAGACCCACATATTTACATTTTAAAAATATTTTTCATAGCCTTTAGAGCCATTAAAAGAACTTAAATAATTTTGATGATAAATGCTACGTACTGTAGCTTTTATGTTTTTGTAGCACTTCTTATTTTTTCTTCACATAGCTGACCTCGCTAAACCTTTGAAAAATGCTGTTACATCCTTTTACGTTTTCACAATTTTACAATGAGGGGAAAAATAACTCCTGTGATAGTTTTCAAGATAATACTTGAGCTAGCCTGATTCAGATGTTTAGGTTTTGAAAGTCAGCAGAAGGAAGAGGGTTTAGTTGACCTTGGGTTTTGAGAATAAATAGGATAACACCTGATTCAAGACAGGAAGCTTTAGTTGGGGTAAATATACAAAGCGAACCAGAGTGTGTCAATCCAGTTTAGCATTTGAATGCAGCCTCTGCTCTTTTGGTTATGCTCTTGAGCCTGTTTCTACTTTTGGCTTTTACATTCCACAGAACTTCTGTAAAATCAGCAGGGACAGTGCTAATAAATTTATAATGTTGTTTTGTATTTCTGAACATAGTACCTCAGTAATTAAGTGAAATATTTATGATGAATATAAAACAATGCAAATTCATTTGTTTGCCTGAAAGCTAGCTTGTTATTTATTTAGATTTATCTTTGAATGATTCTTTAAATTGAATCACAGTATGAATGAGAGTGATATTTAAAGCAGAGAAAATTTGCTATAGTGTATTAATGCATTACAATGTATTATCTAGTGTTAAAGCTATGCAGAGGATGATTAAAATAACCCAGAAAACAAAAAAAGCTTTGACCTAACAAGCATTCTTTAGTTGTTCTCTTTTTTTTTTTTATTTATTTCAGGAAATTCCACAAGCTAAATCATTTCCCAAAAGCTGAAATCCTTGATAAATTTTATGCTTTATTATAGCTAGCTGTACATATGCAAGCTGGATCTTGAATTTTAGGACAGGTAGGAGTAGGTTCAGCATAATGCAATCTCATTTTTGCCTCAGCTGGCTGTATTTTGTTTCATGGACTACTACTTCCACTAGTTTTTGTCATTTACTATTTTCAATCCTCTAACCAATTCTAATCCAATGAATGTTGTGACCTATGAAACGAAATGTCTGTGCAAAGTGTCCCTGTGTTGATGATTAAGAACTAAATTGTTTACTTCAGTCAGACTTTTTTTCTCCTTCCCTAAGTAAAAATTACCTTCCAAAAATAACTTCCTTTACAAATGTACTACTGTTGCTCTCCTCATCTTTCCTTTTGACAGTCATCGTGTTTATGTCATGGCTAAGGAATGGTTATCTTAATATAAAAACCGGAAAATATGTTTGTTTAGTTTGAAAAAGATATTTTATTTCATAACTATTACATGATAAAATGTTGCACATCTACTAATAAGAATAGCTACGTATAGTATTTTATCTGACTCGGGATGAACTGCTATTGTGCTGACAAATTGTTGAGACTCATAGGTGGGAAGCCTCGCCTAAGATTTTAGGAAACTTTAGCAGTGCATGGTATACAAATATCTTCTGTTCCTTGTTTGATCTTGGTTTTGCCAAAACAACAAAGCTGACCGACTCCTGCGTGAGTTGACAGAGTGCAGCTGCCATAGGTTCTGCCTTACTGACGAGCCTACAGCCAATACCTGGGTGCTTGGTGGAACTATGGCCATTACTTGGAAGCTTTATTTAGAAAAGCATGCTGTTCTTCAGCCTCGTCATCGTTTTGTGTTTGTTTTATAAACATATTTTATAATAGATTTACTTCATTACATGAAGGCCTCCCGGTGGCTGTGTTCAGACCGAGGGCAGGGTTCCTGGGCACTGGCAAAAGCAGAGGCTGAAGTTTCCACCTCTTGGCTTCCTACGTTGCCCCCGGAGACCCGGACTGCGACACCCGAGCAGCCAGGGACGCGGGGATGAGCTGTGTGTGACCGTGCGGATCGCAGCGCCTTCAGCCCAAGGCGAAGGCGGGCACCTGTCAGGATTCACAGGTTGGCATTTCTGTTTGGTTGAATAGCTCAAGAGGGGAAAACATTAGCGAGGCGTTAAGAGATACCAAGTGAAAGATGTGCCATGCTGGCCAGGAGCAGAGCAAGGAGTTCTGAATGACTCTCTTGACACTTTTAAGAAAGTTTTAGACACTTCTTTTTTTTTTTTTTTTTTTTTTTTTTTTTTTTTTTTTTTCTTTTAGAGAAAAGAAACAACTTAGACTTAGCAGAAGGACTTCCATATTTGCTTTTATTTTGTCAGTGAATATATTTTATTTTTACGTTTCTCATGACTCAATATTGGTAATTTTATCTATTAACATATGCATCACACATGGACTATCAATGATGTAAAATATAGCCATTAAACCTAGTATTTAAAAGGATAAATTATCAATAAATTAACCATGCATGCTGCTTACTTTCTGGGCTCTTAGAAAACTATATGAAGCATGCTGTAAACATAGAGGAGGGCTCGAGAAGTTCAGTTGGCTTGAAATGTGCTACTGTGTGTTACTATACGAATGCTGTTTGGAGTTTCTTTCTGCCACGTACATGTTTTTGGGAAACAATTTCCTTTTGGAAATGTTAATCAGGCGCTACGATTTGATGCGATAATAGGGCTGTGAAATCAAAGAGTAGACCTCCGTTGATACAGAAATATTAAGCACAGAGAATGGGAAATGAGTGATGTGCTATACCATATATTACTACAGAAATTTAACTTATGATTATGCCTTAGAAAGTTACAATCTAGACATGATGGACAGTCTCTGTCCCTTTTCTTGTTCCTTGGTCAAAAGGTCCTTCTGGGTTTTCCTTCTTTTCAGGCTTTCCTGGGAAGAAGATGAAGTTGTCAGCTTTAGTAAGTACAGTGATGCTTCCCTTTTCCTTCAAACCTCAGTGGCATGAAATTTTCAGCTCTCTTCATTTTTAAAATATAAAAATTTATTTCTCCTGGTGGATTCCCCATGTGGAGAGATTTAAAGAAATATATGAAGCACATTCATAACAGAGAACAAGCAAACATTCCCACTCTCTCAATTACTTTTGATTAAAAAAAAAAAAAAAAAAGTATTTTTGAGCAAATCTCATAATTTGAGGGCTGGCTCAAGGCTTCAGAGCCCCAAACTGGCAGTGTTGCAGAGGTAACAGGGTGTGCTGGGGAAGGGCATGACAGGGAAAGTCCTACCATTATCTCAATCCAGCTTCAGAAAGGAGCCTAAAAAAGCCCTTTTTGAAGGGATATTTTGGTTAATGTTATATTTCCCGATATTCCCGGATTACACGTACTGTCGAGCCAAAAGAATATTCAAAAAAATCTCAAAATAGAACTCAAAACAGGCCTCCAGCAGTACAAATAGCATTCAGACCAGGGTGCAGAAATAGCCCGAGCTCAGCTCCTCTCCGTTCCCGTGCTGGGCCCGGTGCTGGTGGGCTCAAGCCCATGGTGTCCACTCTTGGGGTCCTGGGGCTCCCTGGTCTTGCTCTGGATTTCTAGGTCGCCGTGACACCCACAGCTATGGTTAGACTTCCTAGCCGTTTTGTCAATATAAATAGTGATGCGTTTATGTTGGGTCTGAGGAGATGTAAGTTCTTGGCCTTGGCTTGTTGATGTCATTTTGGAAAAGACCCATGAGAAGTTGAAAGTGCATGTATTCAGAGGAAAAAAAAAATAATTAAGAATATAGTTGTTTACACTAATGATCTGGAACATGTTATCTCAGAAGGGCTTTCGCTATTGAACACTGCAGTATGTTTTTAGTAACGGTATTGCTAGTTCCTCCCTTCCCCCTCAAAAAAAAAACCCAACAACAAAACCAAAACAAAAAACAGAAAACAAACAAAAAACCCAAACAAATCCGCATTAATGTGGTTAGTAGTATAATTGCCTCAGTCCTAAGATGTGTTTCTGTGCTGTGGTTGACAGTGCTGGTGAACTGGCTAAGCGATTCTTGGATTTTAAACCACAAAAGGCTGATCATGAGTCCAATATTCACTTTTCAAACTTGGGAGGAATGTGATTTTGGCCTCAGAAAAGGCACAATGCCTGTATTTCTTAGCATCCTCATAGATATTTTTTTCTTTAAGAGACCCTCCATAGGAATACCATGGTGTGCCTGTAACATTGACTCTTTTTATCTCTCTTTTTTTTTTTTTTTTTTTTTTTTTTCTTGGCTTTTCAGCAGTTGCAGGTCATAGCTTAAAACTAATAGCCTTCTAGAACAGGCTCTGGGTTTGCCTGAGATAAAATGTAGTATATGTGATGGACAGCAGACCCAGTAGATTTGCTCCAGTAAATGATAATATTTTCTGCCTTTGAAGAGATGTTAATTGTTAGAAGCTTGCAGTATGCCAGGTAACTTTTGGTTGGGAAAAGAGAACTTACAGTGACTGGAATATTCAATTATTATGACTGGTTGGTAGGCTTTGATATGCACATGTCTTTATTGGATGCTGTAATGGTGTCAGTGAGCTCACCTGACTGCGGGGATCATGTGGGATCTATGAAGCATGTGAGTATGGCCCAAATCCACCAGGATTTAGTGGGAAGCGATAGATCCCATTTCGGGAAGAGTCTTGGGGGAGGAAGTAAGAACTGGGGAAACATGTAGTATACTAAAACACTAACACTGTTATGCAAGGAGGCAGGTCTAAGTGGGACCTCAGTAGCACACAAATGGATATTATAATTTTGGAAACATTGATAACAGAATATAGTCAATACAAGTGATAGTCTACGTATAGGGCTAGTAGTGAAATTGTGGTAATAATGAAGAATGGTGAAGAAAAACAAGAACAACTCAGAACCCAAATTTTACCTATAAATTCAAATACAGATATTTTCATTATTTTTACTGGATTTCTGAAAGCCACTTGTACTAACTTATCTCCATACATTTAAGTGGAGATCAGATACCATGCCAGTAACAAAAATTTGCCTTAATTATGAAATAAACAAAATTTTTAGTGGAAATTGAAGTAATTTAGTTCTCGATCCTGCAAAGAGTTTTATGTTTGTGTTTAATTAGTGTTAATGTCTCTTAAGTAGTCCCATGATGAATCCTATTCATGAAAATGGTGCTGCTCAACTAGGGTACAGTGAGGCATATAAATATGGCTTTGCAGGGTTAAGGCTTGGTTTATAATCATGTAGATTCGTTTTCACTGGAGATCTCAAGAAGAGAAGCTTGAATTCAGAGTTAAAAATACATTTTGATTTCACTGTTTTATTCCCCCAGTTATTAAGAAAAAGGCGAGACATATTAACCTGTTGCTCCATATATTATGCCATACACAATGCTTGCTCCTGTGCATAAGAAAGAAAAGGTTTAAAATCCTTATCATTCTGCTGGCCTGATTTCCACCCTCTCATAGCCTGTTATTCGCACCAGCTAAAGTATTTCCACTATCCCTCAGAGAAAAGCAAAGCCAAAGCAAATTAATCAGAGTAGCCACCTGCTTATATAGCTTAGATCATCTAATCAAAGAACAAGAGCACTACAGTGATGGAACATTCGGTTCAAATAGCAAATAACACATATCAAAGATTGAGAGGAACAGTGTCTCTGTTTTGAGAGAGAGTAATCCCTGCTTATCAGTTGGCTATGATGAAATGGTCAAATATTCTGAATTTTAGATCACACACTGCATTTGTTGTAACTTAATACTTCTCCCAAATAAAAACAAATGAGGCAAGAAGATGCTTGTCCCATTAGCAATGTGTAAGTGAAAGTCTGCAAATAAGTAGATATCTAGGATACATTACACTGATAAACACTTTAAATTATTAAAAATATTAATAAGGAGCACTAAAGAGGTTGGATTTTTTTTCCAACTAAGAAATGGTTTTCTGATGAAAGTGAGAAAAACTATTCTGTATCAGTGAATAATTTGTATGTGCTGACGCTGAAAATTCCATAAAGCTAGGAAAATTTCCAGTTAATAAAATTTGTTTTCCTGGAAGAACATGTCTACTTGATAGACACGTGTACACACCTGTTCTTATAATCACTCTTAAAATTTTGAATTTGCATTACAAATTTTCCTAAAATTCAGACTATCATAGAGACTTCATTCAATAGGAGCACTGAGATCACAAACACAAGGTCAAGAAGCATTGGGTGTGGGTGCGTGTCCATGTGTGTGTAAGAGTGTGTTATGCCAGATTAGGAGCAGCGCTTTGCCTGCCTGCCTTTGCTCAGTTATGAACACAAGGAGGGATGTTAACTTGCTTACATTTTAAAAATGCAATCCACAGGGGTTATTCAGAATGAACCCTGTCAAATATTGACATACATTCAAAATGAAGGAAGAAGCTTTGTTAGTGCCTGGCCTACTTTCACACAACTAGTGAAAGCCAGTGCCATGAAGAAGTTTGAAGAGGTTAGTGTCTTCTAGCAATCTGCCTGTGTTGACCATTGTTTCACTGTGCCCCTCCTGATGGACCTGCCCAAGGTCTCCTCTGTGTTCAGCAAGAAACTTTTCCTTACAAAACTTTAGGCCTGTGACTGCACTTGCTGCTAAACTATGAAGGCAGGCTTCCACGGGCATTCATGGGATCTTACTGGCCTGATGCAGTGTACATGGTACTGGAGAAGAAATGTGTATCTGTGTGTGCTGCAGTGAGTATCTCAGCTGAAAGAAGGAGCAATTTTATCCCCTTCCTCTCATATTTTTTTTTTTTTTGCTAAAAGGAACTTCCCAACATAGGTGAAGAAATGGCTGGTGTTTTCCTTAATTGAAAGCAAAACATTAGTGGAATGAAATGCACGTCTGCCAGTGATGCTCAAGGTAATTTAACATTGAAAATATTGTCAAGAGAGACCATGTCCTGTATTGGTGGGCAGGTGAAGTCACAGAGACCAAAGTCCTATCATCAGGACTTGTTAAGATATTTGGATGAACCTGTCTGAATGGAAGAGGTGATACTCCAGTGGTGAAGACAAATAGTCTTTCCTACCATCTTGGGTTGACTGATCAGGAGATTACTTCTTATGTAGGTAGGTGACTTGATCTGAAGTGTTACTTCACCTGTTATACATGCTTCTGTTTTCTTTCTAGTTGTTACCATGAGAATAATGTGATATATTGTAAGCATGCAGCATGTTAAATCTGGACTTCACTATTAGCTTACTATAAAAGTTTAAGAGCTCTGTGATTTTCTGCTAAGCCTCAAATTCAAGGTGAAAGTCTTGGTTCTTGCTATCTCAGGTATTAATGAGCATTTCATAGGCAGTATAGAATAAGTCACCTAAAAATTGTTTACCATAGTTGCCATGTTTTCTATGGTTTCTACAGCCATGGAAAAATCACAGAATATTCTTGTTTTTCAGTTTTCACTTCCTCAAAGTGGTATAAATACTACTGTCTTCACCTACTTCAGAGGGGTGTTGTAAAGACAAATATCTTGAGTCTTGCTGACTACTAAGATCCTTCTGTGTGCAAATATCCGTAGTGTGTCTTCAGAAGAAATTTCTGTAAAGACCTGTGAAAGGGCTTTACCTGCTCACTGCTCTCCTATTGCATACTACTCATGCTACCCTACCTTTGCTGGCCACAAAGTACTTGCAGTGTTATTTTTAAAGTCCGTCTGCTTGACTAGTGTCCATTTGCTGGTTCTTTTGTGCTAGAAGTTTCCACCAAGGGCTGAGATTGATGCTTGAAAAAGGAAGGTGGAGGATTTGAAGACCAGTCCCCTGGTGAGATGGCATCCTTGTGAGCAGAGTGAAAATCAGGAATACATTCTACAGGTAGTTGGGCTGATTTAAGGGAAAATGTGGGGAGACAAAAAGCGATCACCACTGCGCTATGAAGATAGGAACAGAAGGGGAATGAGATGCTTTGAGTGGGAGGGTTAAAATGTAAAATAACTGGGTCAATAATACTAAATCTCACAAGACTTTGTGTTTAACTAGGCATACCAAAGGCTGTGTCTTCTGCAGCATGACGTGTGCTCCTTCCTTCCCTCACTTGGTATTTATCCTTTGCTTGTGATGGTGAATCAGACAGGTCACCCCAGTGCATTGCTCCAGCCTGTCTTGCACACAGCATGGCACTGAATTGATGGCTGCTCTTCGCCCTGTGACTTCCAGCTCCTCTCAGCTTTAGCACAGTGAGTTCCCTCTGATCTGAACGTCTTCAGCTGTTGTCCTCCACGCAGGGGGCCCTCGTGTTTGGCAGACACTGCTGGATCAGGCCCATGCAACTGCTACCACAGCTCGTCTTGGCCAGCTTAGCTCCGGGTTACTTCAGTCTGAGGATGAAGTCAAAGATCTTTGATCCCGATGAAGCCAAATGCATTGGCAGCTGGAAGGCAGAGGGACCAGGACAGGTTCCATCAGGAAAGGGGTTGAGCAGTAGAGAAGGAAACTCTTGCACTGAGAGAAAAATGCTCTCAAAAAAATGAAAAGAAGCTTTGTGGTTGATTTATATTTCTATTATAGGCTTATCCTGTTAGCTTGTTCTTAGAGAAGAGCTGTTCCCTGAGGTACGATTTATCCTTTTTAGAAACTCTCCTCCCCCAAGAAACTTGCAACAGAAAAAAGAACAAAAGTTGGCGCTGTGTTTGAAGGAGAAATCTAGCAAAAGTGATTGAGCAGTTGTATTCAGGACTGTATAAAATGTCTAACTCATCTGGGATGCAACCACTCGGCATAAATAGTTGAGGAACACTTGCCCCTCAAACAGAGGGATTTCATGAGAGCTATAATGGTGATTTTAGAGGTGTCTTCCACAGCAACATTTCTCCCAAATTCTGTTAAGGTGATATTTTGAGAGTTATAAAAAATAAAATTTTGGAACTCTTCTCTAGGGATCAGATTATTACTTTCTTTTTTTTTTTTTTTTTTTTTTTTTTTTTTTTTTTTTTTACTCCATGGGAGTCATGGGGAAGTTAGAGGATGGTAAGTGTAGTGGGGGGCTAGATGGGTGCAAGAGACCTGAAAGATAAAGTCAGGCCAAGAGCTTGCAGAATGCAGGAGAGCTTCGCACCCATGAAGACACCACTGCTGAGACAGGCCTGTGGCTGTGTGCACACCCAAGAAATACACATGTGCTGATAGAAAACAGATTTAAAAGGTAATCATGAAATTGCTTTAGAGCTCTGGATGTGTTTGGAAGTTTGTGACTGGTTGTCAGTGATGTCATAACCATATTTATTATAGCTCATAAATGGATGGGTCTGACTGTTTTCCTTATTTTAATGTATAAATTGCAGTTTATAATGGCAATAAAACACTCCAGGCTGTGCATTTCAGGGTGATTATTGCATTTCTCAGGTGGTTAAAGTTACTCTAACTGCCTTTAAGCTCAGATTTCAATAGTTTTTGCCCAGTGTTCAGGCCATTTTTACTTGTATTTTTATGTACAAACCTCAAATTAAAGTGTTTTATTGCTTTTTAATTAAAATGTTGAAGTGTAAAGAAGGAATGGTCACAGGCAGATAGAAAGTCGTGGGTAGTAGGTGTTTTGATGTAAGAAGGGAATGTATGAGAATGTAGATGGGGAGAGGAGAGGCTGCAGAGCCTGTGACTGTGTTTGGGTATTTCACAGGTACCCACTACTGGTTCCAGTAAACACGTGGTTCAGTAGAAACATTTGTGAGCCAGAGGCGTTGGTGTCTACCTCATAAAATCTAGAACAGAGAAATTACAGACTAAATGGCTGTGAACCCTTCTTAATTAAGTGCTCAGCACCAGCATGCCCTCCTGGTTGAAGATGAGACGTACTGATATTCCCCATGTGGTAGCTTGTGATGCTTCAGCTCATGGTGTTCCTGGTTTTTAAAGGGGAAAAAAATGCTCCAGTCTCCTGTGCTCTCAGTCTTGGAGACACTGACCACCTCATGCATAGGTGATTGCACAGGGCAGACTCCAAATCCAGTGGCGATGGTGGGCTTTTAATGGAACATAACTATTCTAGAAGAAATAATTTCCTGGGTATATGAATGAATTAATTCACCAGTTTGGCCCATGTGTAGGGTGAAGTATTTGCTAATTGAAATCCTTTTGGATGACATCATGTCTAAATATCTGCTTGCTAAAGCAAAGCACCAAAGTCCTCGTGTTACACGTATTGGCTGAGTGGTGACTGCTGTCTCTGTGTTAAGGGAAAGATGGTCCCGTAGAGGTAGGACTGCTCCCTGTTGTCATGGGGCTGATGGATCCACAACGATGCTGTTCCCCCACGCCCTTCTTGACACAGTACTGCTCCTTCTCTTACACTGGGACAGCACAGAGTCCTGGACCAACCCACTGGTGAAATGTCCTCTTGCTGGAGGTGCTTACCACCCTGAGGATCAGTGAGGCCCCTTCCTAGCTTGATCCTACAAGCCTCTGAGAGGGCATTGAAGATGAGTGGCACAGCATCCACACGAGGTTTCTGCTCCTTCCTAAGTCCCCAACGCTGACAGATGTTGTTTATGGTGGTATCTCCATCTGCACAAACTTTCTTCTTGAGGTTGGGCCATCACAGCACTTTCGTTGGGTATCTTGTTATTTGCAGTCATATACCCTTTTCCACGATGGGTGTGGGGTTGGATAGTTGTACATACAGGTCAAGCTCTTTAACTGGGATTATCTTTTATGGTACATCTTTACAGGAATTAGAGTCCAAGGCCTCTAGTTCATATTTTGTGGGTATCATCTTAAATAAATTAAAAAAGAAAATCATGGACCTGCACATATGCCCTTAACAGGTGAGAGCATGAATATTACATTTCCTCCTTCATGGGGGAAAGTTAAATTAGGGACTGAGCCTTTTGCTGAGGAGAAAAAAACACCAACAAAACCAACCAAAAAACAACTGATTGGAGTGTCTAATTTTATAGAAAAACTGTACATAAAATATTTTTTTCAAAGCAGGTTTTTTTTTTTTTTTCCATTGTTTCGCCCATCTTTATTTCTATTTCTCCTGTGCAAAATATCCCTCTTGCATACCTCCCCTTTCCTCCCATACAAGAATGGAAGAAATGTTTAATGGGAAGCAAAGCACATTAGGAATATTAAGGAAAAATTACAGTATATACACTATGAAATGAAATGCATCTTTTGTGAATAAATCCCCCCAGAAATCTTATATTTCCAGGCATCTACTCGCATACCTTCATGTAACAACTTATACATTCGTAAAACATTCATTGAAAGCAGCTCTGCAGTTTTATAGAAAACAACATGCCAGGGATGCAAGAATCTTGCCAGTTCTGTGAAAAATGACACCAATTAAAGCTTAAATTGCTTGTTTTCTCATAAGGTACATATTTTCATAACTTTGAAATCAAATAATTGCTGCTTTTATATTAAATACAATAAAACAAAAAGGATGCTAGTTTAGAGGAACTGCTACAAGCATTTTAATATAATTTTCCCACCATTTAAAGTCACAAAATATGGAAAACAAGTCAAGTATGCAAAGTTCCAAGGAGATAGAGAAACTCCTTCAGATTATTACATCATTTGTCTTTTGTGTCAGGAAATGTGTATGTGATTTCATTGTTTGATTAAATGCCAAAAAAAGGCATATTGCTCTTATCTAACTGATTACAGATTTTATTCATCTGAAAAAGTATTTGTTCATACTTTGACATTAGAAGGCAATATTTTTTTTAATGGTCCAAACAAGCATTTTCAAAAAAATATAATCCTAACTTCCCAGGCTTGCTTTTTATTTTGTATTAACAATGCACTGTACTAAAATTTCCCATACTGGAACACAGTCCCTAGTGGTTTTCAAGCTATAAACTGAGTAAACAGTCCCTTTCTTATTGAGTGTCTGTGTGAATGCATGTTGTTTCTGGAATACATCATATTCATTTGCAGAAACCCTGTGTATGGATCTTTAACACTTTTTTTTTTTTCTCCTCTTTTTCCGAGGTACCTAAAATAATAGTATTACAGTCATATAACTTGTTGGGAAAAGCACACTATGGCTCACAATCTGAATTAAGCATGTGTCATTGTGGGTAAGTTTCATTTAAAATACCTATATCTGCTAATTATTTAATATGCTAATGTTATGCTGCTGTACTATCTCTGAATTATGTTAGCATGTTTTTGGCAATGCTGCACTAAGGAGAATATAAGAAAATCAACTAAAAATATTTCCATATTGAGTTCCCTACTTTTTTTTTTTTGTAAGTGCATATAAAGGTGGCACTTATCAGTGACATTTTTTGGACTCTCACCATATCAGGGTTGACAAACTTAGCTTTGCATACTGAAGAATCCTTTAAAAAAATACATAAATAATCTGAGGACAAACACGAAGCTTCATCTGGGGACTTCAAGGTCAGTTACCATTGGCCTGGCCTCCATTAACCCCCACAGGAAATCTTCCAGGATCCTTATTTTATCTTGAGTGGGTGTTCCCAAACTATCAGTCTTTTTTTTTTTTTTTTTTTCCACCAAAATAGAGACACAGTTTCCTTTAAAAGACATGAATTTCATCTGGTAGAACATTTTAAAAATGTTTACAAGTCACAGAGAAATTTGCAGAGAACGGTGATATTTTAAATTCCTCTATTAACAAAACTCTGTCTAAATTTGGAAGAAGAAAAAAGATTTGAAAACTTAGTAAGCGATTAATAATAAGATATTAAAAGACAGCTAAGTATTTTCAGTCACCAGGGAAAATAAACTGGTATGATATAATGAGATCCCTACAGTCTTGTGATCAATCCAAAGTAACAAGAACGTAATACCAATGGGTTAACTAATTATATGTATATATTTAAAAAGTCTCTCAGTAGTCTGAATCATGTCCATTATGAGCACTGAAGATTACATGATCTATTATTAACCCATTAGTACTACATTTTCGGTGTGCTTTGGCAATGAAGAATGTTAGCAGGAGTAAACTGTCTGAAATATGGGTCTTTTTAATAAAGTGGGTAATTTTTTTGTTGGGGAGGGAGAGTATATCTTATTTATGGTGTCATTTTAAACTCAAGTTACAATGCCTTAGATTTAAGAGACAGGCCAGTAATGCAGGCAAGGGTGTCTCCTGCAAGGAGACAGAGATTAATGCCATGTGTACTGATGATTCTCCACCACAATTTAGGATTCTGGTGGCGCCATGACGCCCCTGTTTTTTATGGTGGTTTGCCAAGAGAAAATTACTTAAACCAATTGTGAATGCATTCCTGTTATACTTTTACACAACCACATTTATGTACATAAATAGCATAATGAGTATTTTTTAAATGATCTCTCATTCCAGATTCACCTACTTTGCATAAAATGCCAAGCGCAGGAAGGAGGGGAGTTGGGGTTTTGTTTGTGTTTTTTTTACTTCTTTTTTTTTTTTTTTTTTTTCTAAATGAGAAAGGTTTTCATATGGGAATATACTTATTTTTTTCCCCCTCCTCCTTTCTCCATGACAACTGACCACAATTGAAGTAGATTCTTTTTAACATACTGTAATGTGAGAATTTTCTTCAGCTGGAGGGTGTTTTATTCCCTAAATTGAAAGCTTTTCTACTTTACTGCATAAAATGTGAACTTGAAGATTAAGATGGGTACCTTTGCCAGGTAAAAACTGGTACAGAGTGAGCTTGAAGGCCCTCGAATCCATAATAAAGTTTTAAGATTTTACAGGTCTGAGGTTGAGAATGGCTCATAGGCTGAAATGTTCTGAGCTGAGCAAATGATGTCCTTATACTGAGGAGAGTTTGTACCAGGCAAGCAGAGTATTTTAAGATGTTTTGGCTAACTTCACAACTACTTTTATCAATTTACTTGTGTATGAGTATAGGTATTCATGTAGCATTCATCTTGTTGGTTTCAAAATTTTGCGAAGGAGGCATTTATTCTTTTTCCCCAGTCTATGAAGAGGCGTTTGTGGAGTTGTCTATTTTATGGTGTTATTTCTGTGAGGCTGCTGTAGGTCAATAAAACAAGATTTATTAGCGGCTTTTAGAAATGTTGGTATTCTAATCATTGCTATATTTTTAGGAGCAAGTGTCTTTTTGTTGCCTGAACCACTTAATCTGTCTCCAGGAGTTTGATTCTTGGTTATGTTCTTGTTTGAAGTCACTTCTCAAGTGCAAGTGTGTTCATGCTGGGTGATGGAGACCACAGAGCTTGGTCTGTCCCTCAGAGGGTTTTGAAAACTCAAAATGAAATTACATATCTAACTTGATATTTAATGGGAGAAGGGTTGCGTGTAAGGACGATGGGCTTGGAGTCCACCTCTGCTTTTGGTTTCTTGTACTCTGAAAGACTTGTAATTCTTTTAAAGTTAGTGGTTTCCTACTGTGACTACAAGAACTATGGTAATCAAGCCTGAAGCTTTTGAATGTCAATGTCATCGTGTTTAAATATTAATCTGGCTGGAGTCAATAGAGGTATACTGCTGTAGCTGGGAGAGAATAATATGCATATATAGATAAGGTCTTTGTTCAAGGCCAAAAGGAACATCCTCCCTTAGTCCCTAGGCATGGGCAGTTCTTGGTCTGACATGTGGTGTGGAGGGGTTTGATAAATATTCTCTAGTGAGAGTTATAGTTTTTGTTAAGAACGATGTCAATGAGCGTGCTGAAGAGTGAGAGTATATTGGATACTGTCTTGCAGCTATTGCAACAAACAATAGACAGTTCACATTAAACCCATACAAAGCAGCTGACCTAACCATATTGCTATTTTTATGGTGTTCATGGTAAAGAGGTGTTTACTAAGCAGACCTGTCTACTCCATGCAAAAAAGGTGGTCTCCAGTATATATTTATGTGTTATTTATAAAAATATTTTGGTTTGAAAATTAGAGATTGTGTTAAAATTATTACCTATAGCATTTGAAAAGTAATTTCCTCTTGATGTGCAATTAAGGTCAATGTTTACATATAACTTCAATGTCATAATAACAGTTTTTTACTGCTACACGTGGTTCCCGTAGTTAATATATCCAGTTGTATCAATACTGGCTGTTATACTGGTGCGTATACATGGGGTGGTCCTGGCAATACACTTTCTCTGGATGTTGGAGAAATCTTCTGGCAAAAGTGAAGAAGAAGGGCTAGAAGATAAATAGTTTGGCAACCAGGGCAGAAGAGGTCTACTGGCAACTGAGGGGGAATTATTGGCACTGAAAATGAAGAGGGTCTAGCAGTGTGGAAGGAGAGAAAGAGGACTTTGGAAAAGAGATGGAAGGGCCAAGTACACAGGACAGAAAGGTCAAGAGGAAGATTGGCAGGAGAGCAAAAGAGTTTGCCTCCAGAGAGAAGCAGAAAGGGATGACTTCTTAAAATAGAAAGTCCAAAGAGTATCATCAAAGGATTCAGCTGTGGGAAACCTGTCCAGCTAAAGAGGCAGCAAGTCTGAGATGTTTATTATTTTTAATTTTTTGGAATGCTGCAAGATGTAAACCAGTCAATTTCATTAAAAAAACATGTTTAGCTTCAGACTGACAAATTTGCCTTTCAAATTTTCTTCAGAAAACTCTGGTGCAGTTCAAAATGTCCCAAACTAGAACCCCATGTTATCTCAGGGTCTTACCATGTCTGGGTCATAAACTGCTCAGCTATTTGAAACACAGCTGAAAATGGGGGCAGTGGACTACTTTTCAGACATATGGAGCCTTGTAATAAGGAAAAATTATAGTTTGAATCATGAAATATTAAGTGTATTTTAGCCCAGTCTGACTCTTTTCACTGGGTAAAATTTTCAGACTTATTCATATTTAACTGTTCAGGTACCTTTATGATCACCTATTATACAAACATCAGTACTTAGGTTAGCTTCCAAAGACAGGACTTGCTGTTAAAATTTTGCAACAAGAGGAAATATCTGTTACTTTTTATGAGTGTATGAGATAACACACTGTACATCAACTGTTGCCGAAACATTGACTTATGACATAATTATTCTAGATAGCTTGATTATTCCTTGTTATTTTACTTCTTGATATAAAATTGGTTTCTGTCAGTTTTGAACTCCAGACCCAAACATGGACAGTTCTTGCAAAGTCAGCTATACAGAAGTCTTCACTTAATGAACATATTTACTTTTGTGCTTCTATAAATAATTTATAATGTAAATGTCTAAGGCCTAGAGTCCCTTTTCCAGAGGAGAAGTAATGTTGGTACAGGAGTTCAAAAAATTTAATACATTGCTGCTTCTGCTCACAGCTGTTCAGCTTTATATGATATGATATTAAGTGATAGTATGTTTGCTTTTCACCTGAAATTTTCACTTTTCACTTGATCAATAATGTCAGTGAATATTATAGAAAAACAGAGCTGTAGACTTTATTCAGGTGACTGCTCCCTGGACTGTCTTGCTCAAGGGGACTTCCAATTTGTGGCTGTTAGGTGTATGGAGAGGACACTTGTATAATAAAGGTTGGGTGTTTATGGGAGTTATTCCCAATGCCACCGTGGGCCTCTACTTTTGTGTCCTGGTTTAAAAGAGAATTAATAAAATTTAACCTTAGTGCACAAAATGTTTGACACATGTCATGTTATCATTGTAGTCCCATAAAAATTTTATACTACAGTTTTGATTTATTTCACATCCATAATAAAGAGAAAAAGTTATCATTTTACCAAAATACACACTTAAGGCTTGAGCCCTGTGTGGAAAGTTTTGATGGTTCAACACTGGTATGTAAGAAGGAAAAGAAATTTAAAATGTCCTTCTAAGGAAACTTCTGTTTACTGATGGTTTCTAGCTAAGTAAATCCACTGTACTGGGCTGATTATAATTAAGTATTTCAGAGGAAGAGAGAGGGAAAACATTTTGATGAATTTAAATGAATTTAACAGAAGCAAATGTTGATACAGGAGACTGTCACATGTCCAAGTTTCCAACAGCTGGATGAGAATTGTGTTGTAGAACAATAACCCTACCTAGATTGCTTTCAGTGGGATCAAAGCCCATATTCACTGAATTTATCTAGGATTTCTAGTTAACCATGAAGTTTTGCATGCCTTCTGCCTACCAGTCTCCTCCATGCCCACTGCAGATGATGGCCTACAGCTGAAGAGTCCATGACATAGGTCACCTCAATATACCTCCCAGCGAGAGCCAGCCACCTTCCTAACCCCTATAACCTTTCATCAGGAAGCTGACTGTGAACGTTTAACATGATTATTTATTTCATTATTTCTCCTGGGAGGAACAAGGCTTTCAGGGAGGGCTTTGGGAAAGCAATACGGATCGAGCCATACTGTCATATTCAGCTGATACAGCTGTTTATTGTACAGCCTCCCCTTTGTGTTTGGACAATTGCCATGCATGATTTAAACGTGTCTGGGGTCCTGGTGGGTGCAAGAGCCTTGCTGGGCAGTCTCTGCTGGGACCAGTGACGGAAGAGGGCATCAGTCTTGCTATCTAGTTGGTAAATTCATGCAATGCAAAAAATAAAGGAAATTAAGGGCTAATGCTCTTAAAATGGGAAGCCTGACACATAATGGAGATGGGGCATTGAGCCTGGGTATGTCAAGAACATAATTTTTAACACAACAAGACAAATGTAACCAGGCATGACACATTGATGTGCTGACACATGAACCAGCATATCTGAAACAAAGTCAGTTTGCTGAAAATCATATAGATTCCCTTGCCCTGAACAAATTTCGGTTTACAAGACTTCATGATTAACAAGCTTTCTAGAATATTACAACTTTCTAAAGAGTGAGGATTTTTTTTTTTTTTTTTTTTTTTAAAGAAAGCTAAATGGAACACACACATTGCCTTTGAAATGTAGCCATAGGAAGGTCATATATTTAGGTGTTACATATTAAAATATTGATTTTTTTAAAATATAAACCCCTTGCTTACAATAAATACAATGCAAGTCATAACCTTTATTATAAAAATATTTCGGTGTTCCACAGTAAAGGGTCATTAACATTGCTAAACTGTAGAATTTGATCATTAGTGGAGGATACTACATTTTGTTTTTAATAAGGCAGTGATTTATATAGAATCTTATTAAGAAGCAAGATATGGCTCATTTCTGATCTCTGACATGCTTAAAAGATGTTGCAAATTAAGGGATTGATCCTGTAGATTGCTGAGCTGATATGAAGAAATGTCGATAAACAAAGTGCTCACTCTGTCACTGGCCTTTACCTTGCACTTAAGTAGATGCCCAGCATGTGATGGAGGAAACTGAGATGGTAAAGCTTTCCTGACCCCAGCCATTTCAGATTTCGTATATTAGATGTGAAGCCAAGCATATGATTTTTTTTTTTTTTTTTTTTTTTTAAATCTAGACCACTGGTAGAGCGTTTTTCTGTGAAGTGGAGAAAACCTCACCCTTAAGAGCACATTGGGATGTTCTCCCGTGTGGAGTCCATAAGGAGCTGACTTTGCACCATCTTGTACTCGACGTGCACAGCCAGGCTGCTCGTGTGTGGCCAGCCATTGCACAGGGGCAACTGGGAGCACTGGGGAGGGTGGATGGTAAGCAGAGGTGAGAGGGGATGCAGCTACAGCAAGGAGATGGTGTCTGTCAGACACTGGCTCTTCGTCTCCTTTTAGTGAGGGCTGGAGCTCAGTAGCTGCTTCAATGCAAAAAGTGTCTGAAATTCAACAACACATTGGCAAAGGGAGTTCACGTGAATGACTGTTATCTGCCTGACAAACTCAGGATGAGCTTAAATAATTAATTTAAATAATTCAAGGTGCAAAGTTCAACCAGAAGGATTGAACTGGGTACTGGGATGATCTTGGCTCTCATCAGCATCTCTAGCACTGGGAGCCACAGCGGTACCTGCAGAGCCACTCTCTAAGACAGTGACAAGAAATACAGTGTCTCCTACAAGTGTGACACAAGCCACCTGCCTGGGACGCAGGTCTGCCTGCATGGCTGGGACCTCCTGAGATGGGCAGAGTTGAAGTCTTTGGGTTGAAGGACGCTTGGGGTGGCAGTAGCAGAGCTAAGGGCATGAAGGGAGGGGACTGACGCATGGCAATTAAAATAACTGCTGGAAATGGAGAGTTCCTAGGGGGAAATATCTTGCCTTCGTATAAGACCCTTTATGTGTGCAAATCTGTGGACAGTGTGATGAAAATGTATTGTTGTATGTTACCCAAGAAAATTTCATAGAGGGGAGAAAAAATTTCCTTTGCCAGAATGATCCTGTTGCACATGCAGTACTTATTAATGTGGGTGAGGTTTTTTTTTTGTTTTTTTTTTTTTTTTTTTATTTATTTTATTTTATTTTATTTTTTTTAGGTAGTGCATGTTTTTCATTATTTTAATTGGGAAAAGCCTGATAAAAGAGAATGTACACTTCACGTGTTAAAGAACATGCTAAAGCTTTTTTATTCATATGTGAAACCTGCTTATATGTCACTTTATATGATTTTCTTTTTAAATTTTATTAGCTGAATTTTAGTGCTCTTTAAAGTAAGAGTGATAGCAACCAGGTGCATTATGGGGTAGATGACACAACCCTGCCAACACACCTATGTGAATAATTCCCACATTTACAGTCTTTGCCTTTTGTGCTGGATGAGGTAGTTGTTTTGTGCTGTTGATATATCGAAGGCTCTCAGACAGATACCACTAGTCTAATTTTGAAACTGTAAATTACATTTCACTCTTCTAAAGTGAAATACTAATTTAGAAAAAAAAAACTCAAACAGCATTGTTCTTCACAGATTTTGAATTTCTGTTTACATGATTTTTCTCTAATATTTCTCAGTTCTGATGAAAATGAAAAGAAAACTGAACAACAAACCCAATCCCCTTACTTCACCTGCTTTCTGGCTCAACCAATTGAAGCCTTCCCATGGCTGTTCAAATAACATCTGGAGGGAATGCCAGTTTGTCTGGTAAACAATCAACAATAAATATATATACTTGTGAAGATAGTGAGAGGCACAAACTGCATCCTGTGCAGCTGCTGCTGTCTGTACCTACACGAGCTTGTAAGTACAGCTTAAAGATTTTAAAATTTTCTGTGGCTGTATCTTTTTTTTTTTTTTTTAAAAAAAAAAAAAAAACCTTCAACATACTCAAGCAAAGATATTTGCAACCTGTGTTAAAAAAAAAAAAAAAAAAAGAAAAAAAAAGAAAAAGCTTTTATATTCTTTCTCTTGAAGCCTTTGATCCTGACTCTCCAGTCGTGGGAACAAGGAGAAGTCATCTTCCGTGAACTGTGAGTAGGAAGCTGCGAGGGAATCGGCAGATGAGTTTGAACGTTAGGCCTTGTTTATACTGGGGATTAAGTCATTTGTGGTCAGTAACCAATGCAGCTGGGCTGCTGCAGGCTCCCAGTTCACATCAGATGAGAATACTGGCGTGAAAACCAGGGGTACGCTGGGCTGCTGGAAAGGGAAATTTCTGCCCTGGCCGCGTGCGTGGGGGCATTTCCCTCCCCCCGGGTACCGGTGGTCCTGGGCCGGAGCCGACCTTGTGTTCCCGGTCCTTGTGTTGCCAACATGTCAGGTTGGAGCAGCGCTCCTTGGGTGAACGGAAAACTTCAGAGAAAAAGGGTTCTGAAGAAATTGATCAAAACCATAATTTTATGGGTGTAGCAATAAACAGCCAAGCCAAGCCAGAGCGGCAGAAAGAGCCGCTCAGGGCGGCTGCTGCTTGGTGTTTCTCAAGGTCCTAAAGAAGGCAACAATCAGAAGATAGGGAAGTGAAGGGGGAAAAATGCCTAAATTGCTGCAACGATCTGTCTGCGTAAACATTTCAAACATCTGTCTGCATTTGGAAATATCCTGGGTTGTGCTCTAAAAGTATTAAGACTTTTTCCAAAGGTGATTTTATTGTCAACTACTATTATGGCAGATTTATTATTTTCTAGGAGGCACATGGTTAACATCTTTCTGTGCTTCTAAATATAAACTTGCTTCCCAGTAGTATTATCCAGGTCTCATTCCTTCTCTATTTCTCTTTCATTTTTTTCGGCTCCTCTCTTCTCCCTATTTCTCCTTCTGTCACCGTCTCTGTGCATTTGATGAGGTTCTGAGTTACAAGTGGACTCTGTGAGGATGGATTCCTTTTGTGATCTGTGCCGAGTTATACCAAGACTTTCTGTAAAGTTTTACTTTCGTGGAGTGCTATATAGTGACTTTTTATGTGTCTAAGAAATGGAAACATTTTGTCTCATATAAAAAAAAAAAAAAAAAAGAAATATTTTTATACTGTGCTCCATTCACAGACCACATCAGAGGTATTCTAAGAATAGAATAGATCAAATATATTTTATGGAAATATAATGAGAAAAGGATGTGTTCCCAAAACTCACTCTGAACAAAGGAATGCAACATAGTCAGGAATACTTTAATGCGCCTAACAATTTTCTCATGTGAAAGGCTGAAGGAACAGTCTTGGTTTGAAGAAATCTTCCAATTCTCCCCAGGCACCCTGAACTTGAAATCAGAACTAGGAAAGCTATATATTACAAAAAAAGAAAATGTATGGAAAAAGTGACTGAGGGCATTAACCATAAAAGACGTTTTGAAAAGAAAAATAACATCAATATGAAACATTTTGTCATGTTTCATTTCATTGATCATATATTTATTTTATGTGCTCTGGAGCGCTGAAGCTTAGATGTAACTACATTTCAGGAGCCTCATATTAGACCTGTCATTCTCTTTGTGGTGAAAACTAAATAGTGAGGAAAAAATAAAATAGATTGCAGTTATTAGATTTGGGTTGGATTCCATCGGATTGTGCTTAGAAACTTCAAAAATTGAACTTAGAAAATGAGACATAACATTAACAGCTATTAAAGACACTGCCGATGTGACAGATAGAGAAGTAGGAGGTACACCTACAATGTAAAATAATGCATCTTTTTCACAGTAATGCAATATGTTCACCTTAAATAGGCTTGTAATTAAAACTGTCAGAGTTGATTAGATCGACCATGTAAGAAAGATGCATTTGTATTAGTTCTAATTAAATCTATTTTAGACAAGTTGAAGTTACAGATTGTTTTGTGTGTTTTTTTTTTTTTTTTTTCTGTTTTGTTTTGTTTGACTTCCCGATACAATGACATGTATTTCAGCTGCTGTACAGAGCTCCCAAGTAGTACAGATCTCAGTTTAAAAGACTCAGCCTTTTCTGTAGCTGGTCTCTTCTCCCAGGTTACTTCTATCTCAGGTCTGGACTTCCTTCCTAGGCAAAACCTGCAATGATTTAAAACAGGGCTGTTGCAGGAACACAATAAATGAGACCAGGCCACTGTTAGCATCATCAGAAATTTTTTTTAGCATTGGTAAGGAAAATGAAAGCATTTATCATAACTCAGGCTCCCGAGTTATTTGTCTTAATGTGTTTTCCAATAAATGTAAGGTTGGCTTAGAAGTTAGAAGCAGAGAGAAGCGGGGTAGGGAAAGGCACGAGCTCGGGATGCTCTGGCAGCCCCTAGCACATTCTCTCAGCTTTCTCTGGTGCTGGGTGGCTTTTCTCACACTAGGCATCTTTGAAGATTGCTGGTATAAAGCCCAACGAGATACACTGTGTTTTCAGAACTCCCTGTTGGAGTCTGACACCCTGTTAGAGCTGAAAGTTATACTTTCTTTGAATTGACTAGAATGAGGATTTGGCCCTGAGTGGATATTTTCAGATATATCAGGCAGTGTAATCTATAAACGCTAAAGAAGCCCCACCATAATGGTAATTTAAACAATGGTGTTTTATGCAGTTCAGGTCTCTTAACAGGCTTTCAGAGGTGTAACTCCAGGGGAATAATATCTGTCTTTCTCTTGACTCCTCATCCACCTTCTCAGTGCAGAGCAGACCGTAGGAGCAAAGCGAAAGCAAAGCAGTCTGGAGCCTTTTGTCTCCTCTCTGGCCATGAACCATGCTCTTGGGCTTTCTCCTTCCCACAGTCCTGGTGGCTTTGGGTGAGCACATGCCAAGACCGTTTTCTCCAAGGCAGGATGTGTCTGGAGCACAGAGGGCCATCACTGGGGGGGGTTCCCAATAAGGGGTGATGGCCAGAGTTGCTGATTCACCTCTGGGCACAGTGTGGCTCTGCTGCTTCAAACCTCTCCTTGACCCCCAGTAGCTGAGTGGGTCAAGATTGATGCTTGTGGCTCTGTGCATGCCATCTGTCTTTTTGAAACAACCTGAGTGCACAGGAAACCTCCAGGAACTGAGAGAGCTGTGTTTTGGCTTGTAATGCAACTGGAGAAAATAAGTTGTGCTGTTTTCCTATTGCTTTTCCTTTTCTTGGTGCAAAGCTTTCCATTTAAATGGCAGCAGACTTGAGGCACAGAATGGGAAAATTGTTGAGCTACACAACTGGGAAAAGGGCCTGATTTTCTGATTTGGTATCCATGTTATCCAATTAAGTTTTGTCACTGTCCTGTGATTTCATGTCCAGTGCAGTATTGCTTCCACAGAAGAGCTAATTATAGAGTAAGATAAGTACCAAAGTGCCCATATTTAATTAATATTATATAGTATATACAAGAAGATTTTTTCCCCTAAAATTGTTTTAATTAACTTGAAAGAAAAGCTTTTGCTGACTTTTTATTGTTGCAAGATAGAGAGAAAATTATTTCATGCTAACATTGGACTGTATTTAGCTTCCATCTCTCTATCTACAGAAGAAAAATTGAAAATTAGTTTATGTTAGATTGTATTGCTCCTTTTTATCTCATAAGGGTTTCCTTGAAGTACCATTAAATAATGATAAAATCTTTAGAATATTAGTTAACAGATGATAAATATTTAATTTCTGTTGTTTGGTTTTGTGTTTTGACCCTTTTATATTTCTTAGCTGAGGAAGAAATCTTCCACCTTTCAGAAACCTGATATTTTGCACCAAATCCCTCTCTGAACAGGTTGTATGCTGCCCTTTTCAAAATCAAGCTATCGGAAGATGCCCTTCAGCAGAAGCGTTAAGAGGACTTGGTGAGCTTAACATGTTTCGCCTGCTTAATTTAATTTGGAAAAATTCAACCAGAAAATGAAGTTATTAACAGGTTGGTACATTCAGAGATAAGATGATGTCACAGAAAAGCAGTCAAGTGGGTTGCTTGTCAAAATATAAAATATGTATCTGTCAGAATCAAATGATAGATAAGCTGTGGCTGGGTGTAGGATGCAGTGAAAATAGTGTGCTAAAAATTGAAACTGAATCCCACCAGTCTGGAGCACAAGCTTTTAGTAACTATTGTGGTGATCAGAAATATAACAGTTTTGGGGACATGAACTGAACTGCTTAAACATGGTACGCGTAATTTTTTGGCACTAGTGGCCAGAAGCATGTACATCAGCACTAGACCTCAAACAAACTGGAGAGACCTTGAAAACGTGGCTATTTCAACAGATGACTTTGAAACTGGGACACCCCATTAGCTTGGGTATGCGAAAATAAGGATTAATAAACCTTTCCCTGGGTAACACGTGGACCTCTAAGGCCTTAAAATGTGAAAATAGAGTCTGTCTAGCCAATGTGATGAGCCTTTCTGTATTAGAGAGGTTCAGATCAAAGAGAGAAGTCTCCAGTGTATTCTTCAGGAACACATACGTGTCATGTCAGTCACAGACCTCTTCCTGCCTCCTGGCTTGCCATATAAAATAGCTGGCACCAGGAATTTGAAGTTAATAAACTCGGGAATTTTAAATGGAAATTTGGAGTCTCGTATGAGCAAAACAGAATGGGCTACTTAGCAAGGAATGCAGTCAAACTCCCAAATACTGTGATGGCAAAATGAAAGAAGTACCATTATAATAAATGTCGGTATTGAGTTATCATTGAATTCGGGAAAATGATCCCACTTATGTGGAACTTGATTTGCTGCAAGTTGCAAAAGTGAGCTTTAGGACTGTAAACTCTTGGAGACAGCCCATGAAATCTCTCTTTGCTCAGGATCTTCCATGATGCAGAGTACAGCGGTGACTAGGAACTCTCAGGAGTAGCAGTAATACAAATAATAGAAATCCTAACTAAAATGCTGCTCTTATATTTAAAGGTCAGAAGGGACAAGTCTGACCTCTTGATCTATAGGCCATAGGGCTCTGTTCAGCAATACCACCGTGATGTTTCTAGTTTATGCTTCAGCTTAAATAGTTCCTAAAACCTCAGCTTGGGAAATATTCTTCCTCAGGAAAGACTAAGTTTAAATATGTTGTTCTGATGTTATTTTTTTCAGTATTTAAAATATTTTTCATTGAAATTTCTTTAGCCTTAGCTTTTCACCTTTGAAATTTTATTGTTCTTTGCACTTGAATAAACTTCTCCATCAAAACCCTTCTCTTTTATAAATGAAACAGAGTTTATATCTGTAAGGTAGGTTCCTAAAAATTTTAGTGTGGTTTTTTTTTTTTATTTTTTTTTTTCCTAAGTCAATTCTAGGGTTTTTAACATACTTTTTATTGTGGGAATGCCAGAACTGAATGTTGTTTTTTTGTAATGACTTCCCCAATGCTGTACACTGAGATGACAGCAAATTTCTGCTGCTACGTGTTATCCTCCATTTTATGTATTCAAGGATCATAGTCACCCTTTGGGACTTCATGTTGTTGGAATTATATGTGCTAAGCTTACTCTGTATCACGATAATTTTTATTCAGCAATAATTGTAATGGTGATATAGAATGATCTGTATTGTTGTCATACATAAGTTTATAACATCATAGATAAGTATCAACTTTTAAAGTTGAACATATGATCCTTTTTTTGGTTAAAATCTGAAACTAAATTGCAAATCTCCCAGCATGAGGAACTCGGTTTTAGACTTGTATAATGACAATGCCCTTGTAATTGAAAGAAAAAAGAAAAGGAAATTTGGGAGACTATTAGTCTACATGTGGTATACTTTTTTTTCTTAAATTGCAAATAAAAAAAATCCAATGACACATTTGGGCTGAAAAACTGTTTGCTGCACATGTTTTATATATGTGGGTTTATTACACAGATCATGTGTCTTAATTAGGTAATTTATATTGTGTTATCCAAAGAAGATGTTCTTGTTCAATTGGATACACAATAAAAGTTTCAAGAAAACTTGTTAATCCTGTATTTACAGAGATCAGTGCATGGATACAGAATAACAACTACAAATGTATCTTAATATGCTGGTACAGTTACCTCCTAAATTATGCTCCATTGGAGAATCAGTGTTGTTATATATACGCATGCAATATAGGTGGGCATGAGTTGTCTTTTTAGTTGACTTTTTCTATTTAATTATCTTCCTGAAACTAAATGTATTAGCTTTACCTACTGGGCAACTTTTAATGCAAACCCAAAATCTAATGATAAAAAAACCCCTAACCCCAATGAGGAACGTTCAGTAATTTCATTGTCTTGGGCAATTTGGCTCTCTTTGGTCTGTGCTGTTTCAGAGGGGTAATGGCAGCCTGAACTTGAGGTACCCTGACTTTTTTTCCTCCTTCCTACAAAACCTTTATATTTCCTAAATGAGTGTTTTGTTTCCTTGTATTAATCTGATACTGTTCACCCAGAAACTGAATCTAGTTATCGCTGGTTACGTTAATTGAGATCTTGTAGTTTCTCTTCCCCTTTGTCATTAAGCTGGATTTGAGCTTCACGTACCCTTGCAATTACTTTGAAATTCTAAGTCTCCTTGCAACTACTTTGAGAAATCTGAAAGCTAAATGATTCCCAAGTTTAAAATATGATGTTCCCTAGTTGAAAGGCAAGAAGCAATATTGTTATATTTGTATTCTGATGAAATTCATTATGTACAATATAATTTATGTCTCCATAACAATCTACTTTTCTTCAATTAGGGATTAAGCCAGATACTGAATTTCCTCCAGATCTTTGTAGTAACTTTTATTCTTTTTTCATTGAGAATACAGAAGGAATTTGAAGTGTGTGTCACTGGCAGTAAAATACACGTTTACAGAGGTTTTTCTTCTGTTTATTGTAAATCAACTACAGAACAGCAACCCGTGGCATTAGTCCAGGAAACTGAGATTCTGAAGTTAAGAAGTAGAAAGATGAACAGAAAAATCATGTTTATGAATCTCAATGAACATCTTTCTTGCTATGCAGTGAGGACCTGATTCAGCTCTCTTTGAAGTCAAGGGGAAAACTCCCACTACCTTCCATCAGGAGTTGGCTCGGACTCTGCTCACATTTGTGTCCAGGTTGGGGTGGGATATGGCAAGATGCAGTACACACAGAGAACTGTAACTAATGGGATTGGTCCAAAGACCTTGGATGCAGTGGGAGATGAAGGTGAAGCTATTTATCGCACCTCATCAGACTGATTTCCTTATTCATGGAAACCCAAGAGCACTGGAAATGGTGCCATATTGATGGCCAACTTGTTGATGTGTTGCGAGTCCTAGCTGCTGTCCACAACTCCATTCCTCTGAACAGTATCTAAAGTGTAGCCTAGGAGAAATCTGTTGTAATTTGTTCTCCTCCTTTCTGTATTTATAAGCCTACAATATTGTAAGTTTTTACTGTGGGTGGACAAGCAACATCCACTCATATCAAAGAAGATACAAGTACAGATAAATATAACTTTATACATTCATTTTTATATAACTTATGTAAATGTATGCGCAAGTTAGTCACAGTCCCAGGCTGGCAGCAGATCGCTGATGTGGTCATTGTTGTAGCTTCGTTTGGACACTTGTGTTGCTGGATGATCCCGGTGCCTTTAAGCAGAGCTTTGCATACATAGGTTTGCTCTGTGCTTGCCAGATCAAGGTTTGGTTGGAAGGGAATGGCAGGATGGGACAGAGAGGGGCACTTGTTTCTGGCAGTTGTTCATCTCTACTGCCAAGGTAGGCCTCAGACAAGTTGCACGTTGAGGGTCTTTGCATTTTCTCTCTTGAGGGCATTAACAAAAAGGGTTAAAGTCTGAAAACTGAGGAATGAACCACAATCGGTTGGCGAGTGGACTGTGGCCCTCAGTGGCATCCTTCTCCTTGCTCAGTGCCCCAGTCTGCCTCCTGTGCCAGTGGGATCGTTGCTCTACACCTTTTAAATGAAAGAAAATATTTCTCCCCATCACATCACTAATTGCTTTAGGAATGGCATGTTTTACCTACTTGTTGTTCAGTGCTAACTGACCATCTTAAAAAGCAAATCAAAATATATAGACACGGCAGCTTATTGTTTTTGTTTTATGGAGACTTATCTGTTGTTCTCCAAAGACTAAACAAAACAAAAAGGTCAATTTTGACATGTTAGGTTCACTTGTCCGAATTAGTATTCTTAATTCTTATCCTTATTTTAAACACCCATGAATGACTCGATCCTATTGCTTAAATTATAGGTTTTAGTGCATGAATTTTAATAATTCTAATTAATGGTGCTATCTTTATTATATTACTTTGTGCTTTTGTTCACTCTTTCATCATGAGATCTCAAAATGCTCTATTAAACCACACCAAATCTTTGTAAAGTATATGAATTTTAGGCTATTGAGTTTATGTATCGGATAAGTGTAGAAAGGAGAATGAACAGCTTTTCCAAAGTTCATTTCAGATCTTTGCGTTCATTCTCTGCAATATTTAAACACTGGGAAAATTAGGCTCCAGAAAACTTGACTCCCACTTCTACGCACTAAATTATGGATCTCTTTACTCCCCATTCTGAATTTCAAGTAATCTTTGAAAAATTTGTATTCAGGAGTCTTCAAATATGAATAGTGATAATTATATCAATATTATTAATATGCACTATTAAAAGACATAAATCTACATTTGAAAAGCTTTGATGTGCTTACAAAACTGAACTTTTAAATTAAAGTACATTTTTAAATCATGTATGTATTACAGAAATCTATTAAGACTAGTCTCACAAAGATCTGCATATGCTTAGAGCAATGATTCACGTGCTCCTGCAGTGGTGCCCAGGGAGCATTGTAGATATCTGATGGAACAGACTTGTTCAGCATCTCACAGGTTGTTTCTCAGCCCATTTTTGTTGTGTTTTCTCCTCTTTGTTAATTCTGTTTTTTTTTGTGTGTTTTTTTTTTGTTTTTTTTTTTTTTTGTGTGTGGTTTTTTTTGTTGTTGTTGTTTTTAAATCATTGTTTCTTGTATCATTACATTTATATGTGCTTTTTATAATGCTACAATGGTGAACTCTGAGGATTACCACCTGGAGAAGTTGTGAACTAAATTCATACCAGATCTCCATGGTGGACTCTTATCTCTCTGATAATCTTGCCTTTCAAACACAGACACACCGATCACTGTAGATAGAATTGTACGTTTCTTAAAAGTTACATAGGTCTTCCATTCCTTTCCCACTGCTGTACAGCAAGGTGAGAGCTGGTCTTTCGCTACACGGATTTCCTGCTTCTAAAGGATTTTCATATTTCAGCCTTGTTAAATAGCTCAAACTGGAACATCATTACTCTTTCTTTTCCATTTGGACACTTTAAGACTCTTAGCAAGTTTAAAAATAATGAAATTGTGATATTTGGTTACCATTATAAGCTTGCATTTTGAAAGCTGTGCTTATATTTTGAGGTTGCTGGCTAGGAAAACCAAAATTAACTGAACTGACTGTAATTCTGAATGCTTCCCTCATTTTAATGCTGTTTTTTGCTGTTGGGAATTTTAGTCTAAAGGAAGGTGCATGCTTAAGAGTTGCTCTCTGACCAGGTTGCTGAAGGCACAAAGTTACTGACAGAGAAGCAGAAAAGTTTTGAAGAGCAGTATGAGTCTCCCTGACTCTTTTGCAGTAACCACCAACAGCTGGAGAACAGGCAGCAGAGAGGGAAGAGAATCACATCTTATGGATGTGTGTGCATAGACATGAGACTGAGCAGAGTTTCCAGGGGAAAGGTTCAGGTTTTTGTTGCCTTTACTTCAATTTCTGTAATTACATGGAATGGAAATTTTTAAATGCTAGTACAAATCTTTGCAAAATATATGATTTTTAGTCTATTATGTATTCAATGCAGCCAAACAGCATCAGGGAGAGGACCTAGGCGGGGGGATACAAAAAGTGGGGAGAAGAGAAAGGGGATGTTTATAGATGATCAGGGAGGTTTCGGACTTTCCACTATGATTTCATATCCCGGGATCACTGGATTCTGCCTTCTTCAGTAGAAGTGCCAGGCAGGGCAGAAGTATATGGGAGTATGTCCCATTGTAATTTATGGCTGTAAATGGTGGCAGGACAGTGCCCATGTCTATCTGGTCTCAGGTCATATGTGGTTGGAAAATGTTTGATCTCCTTCAGAAGACAAGGAGGGTCCCACAACCACCTTTATTTCACCCGCTCTGGCATCTGCTGAAACATCTGGTGGTGGCTAGTGTTGGAGACATGACAGTAGACGTGTTGGGGAACCAGTCTGGCTCAGGATAAGAGTTTTTATGCTTCTCTGTGCTGCAGAGCATTGGGGGATCTGGAAGTCTTTCATGATCTGACCTTTAGGAGATTGAAATGCTCAGATCCCAATTGTCATTGAATAAACAGCATTTCTAGCTTAAAACTTCAGGAAGCACATTTTTATTTTACTCGTATACTTATAACCAGTGATTAAAGATTGAGTCTTTTAAAAACTTTTACCTTAGACCATCAGATTTTATGCTTAAAATATCCACCCCTTTTTCCTCAGTAGTATGCTTTTGTAAAATGCAGTCATGTGAGAATAGTGTTGACTAGTAATTATTTACTTGGTCGGACTGGTTAGTTTTCCTTCAAATGAGGTAATTCATTTTAGCAGTGGCATCTTCTCTTAAATAGTTATTTAGAGAAAAGCTGCAGAAGATAGCAACTTCGCAGAGGAGGGGAAAAAAAAAAAAAAAAAAAAAACAAACCAAAAAAACAACCACACACAAGTTGGAAGGGCTTAGAATAAATTATTGCATGTCATTCTGTGGGAAAATCTTCCTGTACGAATGCTGTGTTGTTCACAATGTGAGTGCCAGATCCACTCAGCTCTGCTTTGCACTTCTGTCACCCTTATCACTCATGAGACGATACTCTTCTACTGTAAGTGCTACCCCCAGCGGCATGTATTCATTTATAGGACTTGCATACTTATGCTTAAGTCAGACACCCAAGAGGCACAGGATGAATTGACAGTATAGGCAGATGCTTTCAGCAAAGAAACCAGGATGTTAAAAGAGCTTTAGCGTGGTTATTGTTTTGCCAGGCAAATCCATGTACTTGTCATCAAGGTGTTCGGGAGTATTTCAGCCTCGTCGTACAAGCTGAATACAAGAGCTGTAATCAAGAGTTACATCATTTGGTGAGACAAGACCTCAAGGAATACAGCAAAGGGAAATGTGCATAATTAGAACAGTTCAGTTACAAGGGAAAAGGGCTTTGATAGTGTTAGAAACACAGCTGAAACACACAGTCTCCATTGCCCTGTCATCAGGTATTAGATGGTAGATGTCAGTGGGCCTGAGAGACCTCAGGAACCAGTGAAGGAGTGAGGGGTTTCCCCTTTGAACCTCCTCAACACTTATGAAGCTATCTAAGGTGACCATCTGCTGAGCCATGAGGTTTCCTTTCTGTGGACAAACACTAAATCAGAGCTTAAAAAGAGGGTCACTAACTAAAAGCTTAATTTGGAAAAAGGAGTTTGGTCTAATAGTTGGTCAAAGAATGTTGAAAAATGAAAGCACAACACATTTTCCCTCTCTCCTCAAAATTTCCATAAAGGAAGAGCCTGACATGAAGAGGGGTGAGACATGATAGCCATGGTGACAGGGAACCCATCGTAGGTCATCAAATGCATTAAGGCCAACGCGCTTCCCATGGTGCTTTCCACACTAATATTTTTGCCAAAATCCTTCCTAGAAATTTCACTTGGGAGAAAAAAAAAAAGAAGTTCTCTAGTGACACCCGTTCTGAGTATACCACATCCAGCCTGCTTTATTTATACTTTTTACAAAATATTTATCACTGCCATAGTGATAACTAACCTAAAAAAGGAGACGAAGTTTAAAAGCAATTTGACCTTCTCTAGACCCTATCTACAGACATCTCTATTCTTACATGTGTATTATTGGCAAATGTTTTGAATTTTTGAGTTTGTAGAGGAAAATGTTCAACATCTCAGGGATTCTTGAGCCATGGGAGACTGCTTTCCACCCAGCGCTAAGTAGGTTACCAGACAATATTTAATTTTTAGGTGTCAAATATGTTGTAACTATCCCTGGGCCTTAACATGCAGTGACTTCATAACATTGATCCTCTTTGCCTTTTCATTATTCTATTTATTGTAAGCCAAAAGCTGGCAGTTGTGGCAGCATGTGAGTGAGTGACTTCCAAGAAACACTGTTCGGTGAGCACTGGAGGAAGAGACTTGGATGCAGCTGTAGAGCTGATGCTCCTCCAGGACAGTAGCACCAACTGACATCACTCATTTTTTGGGTGAGACTATGGCTGGAGCCCTATCTCCCAAAGCAAGTGCTGCAGAAGGCTCTGCAGGTGAGCAATTCTGAAAATAACAGATTTAATGATAATATAAAAGTCACGGTTAGACATTTTTTTTTAATTGAGGCTTCTGGCTGACCGCTGCTGGGTGCTGTGGAACGTGAGCAGTGCTATGAATATCAGGAATGCTAATAATGGGGTCCCATTTCTAACTTGGGAACAAGAGTCTCATTGCGTGCACATAACTTCCACAGGCAAGCATTCCTCTTGTCTTGCTGGATGTCGGGTGTGGTTTTGCGTGAATAACCCTGGTCCTTTAAAAGAGTACTGAAGGACAGACAAAGAACTGTTTCTGTGCCAATAATCGTAGTGTGGAGAGGCGCCAGGCTCAGGTTTTAATCCTGCAAATGACACCAATGCTGTGAAGGATGCAAATATAGAGTGCAATTCAAGATCTAGGTCTTTGGGTTTTTTGGGGGGACGGGTTTGTTGTTCATTTGCTGGGAATTTTTAAAAATTTTTTAAATTAATTTATCAGCATTTTCTATGGAAATGTTTGACAATTCATAGTGTTGCTTATTAATAAGGCATTAATTGTCTTCAGGGTGTTTAATATGGAGCGTTAAAACAAATAGCATAGGTCATGTGAAAAGTATCAAAAGACCGCATGTATAAGCATCTGCATATTTGATTTTGTTTGCATCAGATTCCTCGCTCTCACTGCCTTAGGATACCCAAGAGGGTCGCAGTTGTCATAAACATGTTTTAAGTGGATGCTTCAGAATTGTCCTAGGATGGTATTGAGCCAATCTAACGGCTTTCTTGCAAGAAATATGCACAGCGGAAGAGGGAGAGCGGGAGGAGGAATGCATGGTATTCCCCTTCGTCTTTCTGGCACAATTGTCCTGATGGTCCTGTTTCAGCCAGTATAATCTAGAACAGCTCTGTGGCCGTGCTACAGCACGTGAAGCTCCTTTTTCTGACCCTTATATGGCACATAATTGCAGCATGGCTGGCGGGGCTTACAGCTCCTTTTCTTCTTCACTCCCTTCAGCCATGATGAGCACAAATTTGATGTGTTTAGGAATCTGGCCTTATATTTTAAAACTCTATGCAAATATGGTAATAATAACTAAACTGACATTTGCTTTTGCTTCTGTATAGTATGTCTTTAATATGATTACTACCCTTAACATTTAAAGGAACTTTGACAGTTATGTAATCCCTTCAACATTTAAGTACAACAGGAATTTATTATTAAGTGCAGTGGCTGGAAATGGAGCACTTTTTTCATTCACACTATAAACAGTTATGTTGGATTAGTAATCCTGCTTGTCAGAGTTGTTTACTGTTTGATATTAATCAGTAGGTTTATGAAAGGTGCAATAGAAGGCAGAAATGAACAGTGAAGAAGTTGTAAACATTGGTTCCATAAAATCAGACTCTATCTAATACTTAAATTCACAATATTTCTTTCAGTGACCATTAGATCAAGGGAAAAGGAAGTACTGCATTACAGTAATGGTACCCCTAACTATCTTTTGATAAACATATCTTTAGTTTGTCACTATAAAAATGCAGTAGCAGGTAGTGATGAAAGCCAAGACTTTTGAGAGCGTTTATAGATTGTTTTGTAAAGAGTATGTTTTTCAGACTGTTGTATAGATCGGGTATGATACCTCCTAGCAAAACACTTAACGATCAAATATTACATGACAAAATGAATAGCATCTCCTTTTAGTGCTTATCCACTGTTAAAATCATGTGCAAATCACTTCACCTGAATATTTCTACCTAATTTGTAGGTTGTTATCTTTGAGCTACATAATTAATTTTTGTATCTTGCAAACTGTTGCACTGCAGGGTTTGTTTTATTAATGCTTCTGAATTCCTAGTACATGTTCATGCAGTACATACAGAGGAGCCAGGTCCTTTGGTTGCAAATGTCATCCTGTGAGATCTTTAGATGATCAAAGTGGAAATGACACCATTGTAACGCAAGATGTCTTGAAACAGTGCATAATAAATTACCACGATTGGTTAATGAACATACATGATTAATGAAACAAAATATAGACATATAATAAAGGCTTTTCTTGTAAGTGTCACTCATCTTCCCTGTTCAAGTGCTTCCAGATACGTCCCCTATACACCTAACAGAATAGTTGACACGTATCCATATGTATAGAGTAATATACAGTAGTGAAAGCAAATTACAGTGTATGACCTCTCCATTAAAATTGAAATTAAATTTAATAGTATATTTGACATGATTCTATGTCTAGGTTTGTTTCAAGTTATTTTTTTCCCCTCTATTTTTTTAATCCTGCCTCTTATAGTTTTGTTTTGTGTTTAAAAAAAAAAATCTTCATTGAATAACATTAGTCCTCGTTAAACTATATATATCTTTCACTGATCACTTTTAAAGCAACATGGCATTAGTTTTTAAAATTCTTCTGTCTAAATTTAGCATTTGTTTGTGGTAGGATCAAAAGTGTCAAAAATCTGCATCACTGCTTCATTATCAATCACTGTGATATTTTTGGAGAAGCCATTTGATTTGCATCGTTGGACCTCCTACCTAGCATCACAGAAGGCTGCACATCAATAAAATTAACTTTTGTCACTCAAACCAAATTGGGCTGAGACACTCTTGCCAAAACAGCTAATGTGTGTACAAGGACAGTGGATACCGGAAATATTCAAACCTTCTTTGGAAAGGCAGAATATGTTAATTAATCTGCTTCTGGGTGATGTCCCAGAGCTTTCCTTATATCTCAAATGAAACTCCACAGCAAGGCAATAGAAGGCCCCCACCCACAGCCTGTAAAATGAAAATGTTATGATCCAACTAGAGGTGCAGAGAGATGGAGACAGGGTGGACCAGACTCTGCCTTGCACTATCCCAGCGGGCAAAGCCCAGCTCAGCTGTGCCTCACCTGCAGAAGCCTTGAAGCTGTGATTTTTTTTTTTTTTTTTTTCGAAGTTCCCTGTTGTTCTGGAGGAAGCTGCTGCAGCTCTTTGCAGAGTACAACGTACCTCTCATCTCCTGCCAGCTCTGCAGAGCGGAGCAGTTCCGAGCAGCAGGATCACCACCCTCGTCGCCGCCTTCCTCACTTGCCAAGAGGGAGCTGCTCTCCTTCCAACATCTGGAGGTCTGGTCTGCAGCATGGGGTGTCTGGGGTTCACACGTTCCCCTTCTCCCATGGATCCAGTTCCAGTCATGCTGGGAGCCTTTCCCAGTGAAGCCCAGCCAGGCTGGTTGTCCTTGCTGCCAGCAGGCCACTGCAGCAAGGCAATAAAAAGACAAGAAGACTCAGCCTTCCTACAACGTCTATTATTTTTTGCTGGAGGTTGTATTAGAGAAAGTCAAGGGAGGTGCATGTGTCCTGCCTGGCTGCATCCTGCCTTGCAGCAAATCCACGTGAAACAAAGTTGATTTTTCCTGGGCCTTTTGGCAAAAGAAACAATTCTGCTAAGTTTTACTGACTCTGAAACTCTGTGTAGTTTTAAGAGAGAAAGTGAGGTTTTGTTCTTGGGCATCCATATCTTATTTTTGATAAATGTCAGCTCATCATCCAGTTATTACTATTTTTCCCCTTCTCTCCCAAATTTGTTTCAGGTGTTCTCCACTGTACTGTAATTATACACAATATTGTCTGCTAATGATATGTGCTTGGTGCATCCTGTCCTCCCTCCTCCTGTGAATCCTCCAGTAGTAGCTCATTGATATGTCCCTCATCCATATTTACTGAAAGATTTTGGTATTCTCTGAATTCATGATGAAGAATAGTAGGTTTTTTGTGCATTTCTGGGGTTTTTGTTTGTTTCTTTGGGACTTAAGTTGTTCCATGGTTCCAGTTTGCCACAGGAGTCACCTGGTCCTTTTTTTCTTCTTTCCTCACTGGTGGATATAATACGACAAAGCCCTCAAAGAACTGAAGAAACCACTGAGCTTTTTATATCCCCTGAGGAAAAGGTAGCAACTTATGGAGAGACTGCAAAAAGGCAGGATTAAGGGACTTTAGAAAATGTAAACCTTTTCCTTTTTGGGTTGCATAGGCCTTTCCCAAGACATCAGTTCTAAGGGAAATGTGCTACTGTAGCATAGATGGATGTAAAGTTTAAATTCAAGTTTGAACAGAGTAAGTACATGTGCACTCTAATGTGCTCGGGGATGGATGCTGTCAAATCTCTGCCTTAGTCATTTAAATGACTGTTTCAGTATTGTCTGAATACTGACACAGTGATACAAATATTTAGACTTTGATCTATTTACAAAGCCAGATAGTTCTTGGAAATTTTCATAAGTATTTCGCCATTTCCTGAGCCAAGGAAAGGATTTTTCAAAGCCTAAGTCAGCTTGTTTTATCTCAGAGGAAATAATGTTATTTTAGTGTACCTGGTGAGACCACTGGAATATGGACATTTCAATGTGAGAATACTTCAAATGCTCAGGTTTTTGCAAATGTTTTTGAAAAGTGAAAATCCAAACAGGACTAAGGATTTTCTTTTAAACCCTTAAGCAAATGAAATATATAGATTTGTGCTCTATTTTTTATATTAATCTTCAAATTCTAATTAACAAGTAATACTGGCCATATGCAAATTCAAGTGAAATTTTATTAAACTTTATCAAATTAATAATATGGGACATGAAAGGAAATGATCTTAAAAATATCAGCAGAACACTAACTGGTAATAACGCTAATCGGCTTCTCTTTGCTCCTATACTGCTGTGGATACTTGGATAAGTCAGTTGGAAAGAAATAGATAAACACATATGAATTGCACTCTGTGCTGGGTGAGAAATAATTTCAAGAGGCTGAACTGTTTCATGGCAAGAACTGGGCCAAAATATTAAAAATGACAACATTTTTTAAACCAGCTATCATCCTTTCAATGTTTAAAAGGAGATACATTTTGACAAAAAAAAAAAAATTGTTATTTTTTCAACCTTTTTGTAATTTAAAATTGCTGGTTAAATTACTGCAAGAAGAAATATGGGGTACTCCAACAATTTATTAAAAGCTTGGAGAGAAAAGTCATGAAAAGTAACCTGATTCCTCAAACAATTCTGGTGTAACAAGACTTTCCTCTATTGGAAAAAAAAAAAAAAAAAAAGGTTTATGACAAAAAAATACTATTGGTTTAATCTTCTAAAATACACTGATTATCGTAAAATAGACCCTACATATTCATAGTTATTTGTTTTAAATATAAATGCCGTTTCAGAAGAGACTGCCATTCAAGAGTGGTCGTTTGAATTGCAGCAGGTGGAGCTGTACTGGGCTGCAGCTGTCGGAGGTGATGCTGGGAGCTGGTGCCGATGCAGGGGGACGGAGCCAGCATTGGGGGACACCTCACCACCACGAGGAGACTGAGAAGGTACCATCTGGATGATAGGGGGACTCCCAGAACTTATGGTTCCTTTCCTTGGATGAAAGAAAAGCTTTTGCTACAGCAACTCCATTTCTGGACCTGTCAGAGGGTTATTTTTGTCAATAGAGAAAAACATGACTTGGGTCATCTTATTTCTATTCCCTGCTGGCCTCTGATGTTCTGTGGTCCTGGCGTTGGTTGTTATGTCTAATCATGGACTGTGCTCTGCTCTGACATCAACTTCTAGCCAATCTCCAAACCTGAATTAGTGGCATCATCTTGAAACAGATTTTACAGCTGAAAGTAAATAAACTGTGAAAAATCTAGTCCAGAAGACAATATTAATTAGTACAAGAGCAAACTATCAAAGCATCCATAGAAATAGAAAAGCTTCCTTGAAGCAAACGGTCCTTTCCTTTCTCTTCATTGCTTACCCCTTTAAAACACAAGATGAGTAATTTTTAATGTTTGCATACTGTATTTTTTTTCTTTAAATTTATTCCCTTGTGTCTGACCCTCCATAGCCTCTCTGTCCAAAAGGTAATTGTAGTATCACCTAATTTCTGTTTCTTCAAGGTTAAGGATATCGGTAGGTATCCATTTAGGTCATATTTATTCAAAGGTTAGAAAGTACACCGAACTGTTGTCTCGTGTAGACTTTATTTTAGGAGAAAACATAAACACGAAGAAACTATAATCCTGGTGTAATGTAGGAATCTAATTAAGACTAATGAGGCAACATTAAATTTAATGTATGATGCATTTTATATGCCTTACCATTAGAGCTGCAGCAAGCTGTTCGTCAGAGCATCGAACTTTGGTGAATAAGCCCCTCAAGGCATTGTTAAACAATCTGGGCTCAGGCCTTATCCTGCCCATTAGATTGTGTTGGGCTTCCAAAGATATAAATGGAAATTGGGGGGTGGGGGGAAGTGGAAGGTGGGAGGACACAAGAAGTTCTGACCATCTTTGAAGGGCTCAGCTTGCTGATAAAAAAGGAAAATAAATGGATGACTGCTTATGACACCCTGGAGGAGGCACAAGGCTGGGACAGAAGAGAGGAGAGTGAAGGGTAAAATGTGAGCTCCTGTTTCACAGGCACCTATAGCAATGGGAATGCAAAAAGGCTGGGATTTAAGTGGCATAGTATATCAAGAAGAATTTTCTTTTTCTCTTTTTGTTAAACTTGCTAAGTTCAGTAAGTTCCTTACTTGTATTTAACTGTGCAGAAAAATAGGAGTATAGTTCTAGATTTAGATTTCACTTTCCAAATCTTTCCCCTCAGTACGAAAGAAGACCCCTTCCATAATACAACCAAAATTTGAACAATGTTTTACCAAACAACATTTGATAGGTGAAGAAATAGATGTTCAGTATATTACCATGGTGCATGAGCAGCAACTTTGCAGCGGAGTTCTTGAAGGTGAGGGATCTGGATGTCTCTGAGATAAACCAAGGGCCAGTGTTGGCCTTAATAGTCAGGGAAGTATACAAGGCACCATGAAGGTAAAGGTGGGGTTGGATGAAGACTCAGTGCTGAGGAATGGGGAAATTTTTGGAGGAATATATAATGAGTTGACTTCACGGATTTACAATATGAACTGACACTGTGGTGGTCGGAGCGCATGTGTCAGAAATGCAGTCTGAGCTGTAGCTTGGACAAATCTGTGGGTTTTGGTGTCAATCAGTGATTGCCAGCTGCTGTCAGATGGGGCCAGGCATGAGAAGAAGATGAGGTAAGGAAGAGTTAGTGGGTGTGGGGAGGAGGGGACAGGGAAGGCTGGTGTCAAAGTGCACTTTGAGCCTGCGGCTCCAAAAGCTGAGTTTTAGCTTACTACATCCTGAAAATTCATTCTCGTTTATATTATTGCATGTGTTAGTGATGGCTTGAATGTTTCAGACTTTGAAGTATTTCATCTACACATGAAACTGATTTTTTTTTTTCTTTTCTTTTTTTTTTTTTTTTTTTTCCTGTGGAATATAGCCATGGAAACCTGTAGTCTGTGCTGGAAAATAAATGACTGGAAATGTTCCTCAGTGACTAACTTGCTACAAGATGTTATTATAAGTGCAAACACAAAGTTGTACTTTTAACAACAAACAAATGCCATGTGCTACTTTTGAATTAGAGATTCAGCAGCAAAGCTGGTTTGAGGCAGAAGATCCTGTTGGGACAACTGGCAGCAGTGTGGTAGGAAGACCGAAGGTACCTATTGCACAGGTTTGGGCTGGGACAATGAGTTATTCCTTTCAGGAACATCAGAGAGCACCATGAAAACTCAGCTGAGGGCAGAAAGGAAAACAATGTCTCCAGAGGGGCTTCGGGGTGGGTGGGAAGGAGCGATGCAGCGAGCGACGTGCTCACAAGCGTTTCGGTATTGACCTAACTCTGTTGCCATTGAAGGGGGCGGGTGGGACACGACGGCAGTACAAGCAGATGTAGGCTGATGCTGAGAGTTTTTACAATCTCCTGGTGTGTGTGTAACATGCTGGGACCACCCGATCGTACCTGACCCACGCTGCCCGACAGATGGAGAGAAAAAGCACACGTCAGGGGGGTCGTTTTCTTACCATAACCTGCTCTGCTCTTTCCCTTCCCTAAGGGCATGCCTGTGTGTGTCTACCTGTACAATCTTGAACACATGCTTGTGCTGCTTACCTTCACTCCCCATTCAGTGCTGAGTAGAAGGTAGATGAAGGATGCTTTTAAACAGGGAGCTGTGAAGGTTTATGGAAGTAAGCAACTCCTGTGACCCCTCCATTGCTCATCCCCTTGTGCTCCGTGCTCATCTATTTATAGAAAAACCCACAGACAAACCTTAGAAAGTGCACATTTATTGCTAAGGGAGTTCATTAGTTTATTGTCATTTTACTTTCCCTTCTCTAACCTCCTTCTCCAGGGCTTCAGCTGGAGAAAGGTTTCATCAGTGCTGAATCCTGACCTTTCTCATGCCTGAACTAGAAGCATGCATGCTTTTCATAGCACATGTATGGGTCATGTTTTTTCCCTTTAGGATTTCACCTTTTCCTTGAAGACATGTTACACTCTCTTCTCAGCTTTTGCCAGCTGGATGCTCTCTTCCAGGGCTCCTGTTTTTGGGTCCTGTGGACCATGCTACTGGGGTGTCCCCCCAGCTGGGGCTCACCGAGCTGCTGGCTTGCACACCAGTCTAGAGGGCAGCGTGTGCCCCACAGGTTTGTAACACACAGATTTAGGCACACATTGCAACCAAAGTGGACAGGGCTAAGACATTTGCAAGGCTCCTAAAATCTCATCACTTAGTATTTAACATAATTCTAGGGCAAGTGCAACAGCTAAACCTACCTGCCTTTCCTGGTTGTGTATGAGTGTTGTTTGGATTTAGGTCAAATTCCTTGAAGGAGCTAAACATCCTTTTTTTTTCCTCTATGTCCTGCTGCAAATGGTTTTTCCTTTAGAAATGGATTCTCGCCCTCCTTTGCAGCCAGCTTCCTTCTGCCAGAATAATCTCCACAGGGAAGTGGTGGATTCCTTAACCTTGGACACTTTTAAGATTCAGCTGGGCAGGGTGCTGGGCCATCTTGTCTAGACTGTGTTTTTGCCAAGAAAACTGGACCAAATGATTCTTGAGGTCCCTTCCAACCTTGGTATTCTATGCTTTCCCTCTGAAGCAACAGTGGTATTGCCATAGCTTGGGATTTCCTTCTAGTACGTTAGCACAAACAAACAAGGATGGTATAAACCTCAGAATAAAACCAAAGTGTTTGGTCTGATAGAAAACCACCCAGATGAGCCGTAAATAGGATTCATAAATTGTAGATGGATCTGGTGGTTGTCAGAAGTCCTTAGTTATGTTTACTGCCAATGTGGCCAAGATGCAGTGGGAACTGCTAACTTTGCTAGTGGAGTGTTTTTCCTGCTAGGGTGTGGGTTGTGCTCTCAAAATCCATCTGGCCATTGCTTGTTTCTCCATCACAACAAGTAGGTCAAGGTGGTTTTTGCATAAGTAGCCCTCTGAACGAGTGAAATAGGTGTTTCTTGCCCAAAAGTATTGCAGGGCTTTTTTGCACCTCTCCCCCTTTGGCAACGCTCAGCTTCTGTAGGCACTGAGCTGGCAGAGCTAAGGGTTGGTTTTAATCTGCTCCTTTTAACCTCTTCCTTCCTAGGGAGCCTCTCTTTTAAAAAGTAAATCACAAGTGATGATCTGGGAGAGACTGATACTCCCAACCTCTTCAATAGGTAAATTGCCTTTTTAGAAGAGCGATCTGTGCTCTTGTCCTCATTTTTCATATCTCACTTAAAAAAAGAAAAAAGAAAAAAAAAAAAGAAAAGAAAGACTAATCTTTCAGGGACTTTGACTTAAGAAAAGGCACTTTAGAGTCTTTTTCTAATGTCATTCTGAAGTTAAAAAACAATTTGACTTCAAGGGAGATACGGCCCAATTTTTTAAAAACTTAATAGGATTAGTCATGGGAACTATTTTTAGCAAAAGTTCAACTTTATCCATGTATTTTAATGTGGGAAAAGTGTGTCCTTTTCCCTCTGCTAATGTTTGATGTATTCCAGCCCTCCTGCGAGTGTGTTTGAGTATCTTAGGGGCTCTGGAGTGGAGGAGAACTTCCTCTCGGATTCTCTCTGTTTTCTTTCGTGAAAATGACATTCCTAAGCTGTTTCACTTTCTGACAGGAAATGGAGCCTTGCCAAAAATGATTAAAGTCCAAGAAAGCATAACAGTTCCAAAGCTGCAGCAGTTCTTTAGGAGTCCCGAGTTTGACATTGTGTCAAACAAATGTGAAATATTGTTTAATAAATTTGAATAATACAGGGAAAGGGAAAAATGGTTCTTGGCTTATAATGCTGGTGCTCTTTATTAAGTCTGTAAAGGACTGCCTAGCCCTAATAAATTGAAATATATACATAAATATACTTGTGCATGGATAACAGTTTAATATTGTAATATATAATGAATGGTGCACATGCACCCCCCACACGCAGACATAGATTTATATGTATGTATGACCATATTTACATTGATATATGTGTGTAGACCCACTCACAAGTTTGTATATATTTATACATGGAATTACCATTTTCAGGCAACTCCTGTGCCTGTTTCATATAAGAAATATCATAACTATTATTTATAAGGTGTAGCATGACATTATGACTTTATAAAAATACTAATCTAATGCTAGATAAAACACAATTTGTTAACAGTTTCTCAATGTTTTTTAATTCAATGTTTGTTTAAAGGCTGCATTGTGCAGTCTTTACTCAGGCCGAGTAACACCTTATCATGTAATTCTAGCATTATTAGAAGGGCTGTGCTGAAGCTCACTGAAAGCAGTGAGAATTATATGGCACCCAATAGCCTGGCTGGGCCACCTCTTCACATTTAATAACTCCTTCTACTAGAAGGGCTACCAGCCACTGAAAGTTCGACAGTTTTCAATATTAGGCTATTAACATAACAGCTCTATCAAAATGAGCCAGACTTCTTAGAAGTTCCTGTGCTGTCAACCCTGAGTGTGAAAATGTCCTGTCAGGCTTCTATAATCCCAAGATTACTTCTCAGAACTCCCAAAAAAACAATATGCCTCAGCATTTGTAAGTTGGCTTCCAATTTCTTTTGGATTTTGATCATACTCTGTTCGCTGAAATCACATTTTCAAGTTACTTTCTGACCGCAAGGCCAGGAATTTCCCTTTTTCTTTTTCTTCTTGACTTTAACATGAAGGCTGAATTACATCATCACCAACTTCCAGGAGCTCTGAATTTAAAAATGAATCTAATGACTCAAGGCTCAATAAAATCAGGACAGTTGGCAACTTTACTAGAAAACATGAAAAGTTGCTTTGTTGGTTCTTGCAAGAAAACTCCACTTGGTTCCCCTCTGCCAGATGCATTGCTTCTCCACTAAAATATATCAAATATTCAAGAACTTATAAAAGAATAAAAATGTTCCACTGACACAGTCTTAAAGACAAAACATTCTTTAAGTGAGATGCGTTTCAAAGCAAAGCTATAGGAAAGGTTACTATTTTTCATCCCTTGTACAGGACTGTAGTGTTATTTGTTTAAAGGGAGTCATCTTTATCAGTTTTCTAATGGCATTTGAGATTTCACATCGGTAAAGTTGAACTGGGACTGTTCGTACAGTCGTTCGACAAGGACAGCAATTCACGGCTACTTTTCAGACAAGCTAAATTGATCAGACAAGTCAGTCAATGTCATTGAGCACTATTTGTCACTTCATAAGCAGCTACAATCTGCTGTTCTATAAATGTAGAGGGACCGTCGAATAAATCACATCAACCAGTGGGAGTAGATAGTATCCCTTCATCCATAATTGGTGCGGTCCTCCCCTGTCACATTCGCTCATTCCCCACGATTCCGGCGCGGATTGACACTGACAAAGAAAGAGCAGCCACTGTCAAAGGCACTGGAGTCTGTCTGCTACTCCACTCTCCCCGCTAATAGATATCCATCATAATATTGCATTAACATCACAAAAAAATCAGACTTATAACTCCGCTATCTGGGTATATCGATGACATATGTAGGGGTCTCTCATAGGTTACAGGGAGAGCTGATTGATGCAAAAGGAAAGCTTCTGATTAAAACCACTTACCAAATCCATCAGCGGTGGGAATATTTACTGCTGTGTGTGCTGCTGCTAATTTCACAGGCAAGAAAAAAAATAATAAAAAATGAGGGTAGAACACGATGATTTGTTGTAAATAGCCCTTCCGGAAATTTGTTAATTGTTATTCTCTGCTGGTTCAAGGATCCTTTATGGACTTTATTCCTATGAATTGATCATATGGTGATATAGTTACCAAATAATTAAGGAAATGGAACACTTTGAAAAAATATTAATGACTGTTTATCACTCCAAAAAATGCCCAAAACTATTATCTGGTACTGGGTTTGACATAAAGGTGTTTTCTAATCGAACAGATTAAAATAGCAGAGAATATTTATTGTGAAGGTGTGCCAGGCTACAAACTTTTTTCCTGGAGAAATGCTGGACAGTTTCTACCAGGAATATGTTAGATTAATCAGCTAGCTCAGCCCTGGCGAGAAATCACAGTGGAATACCCAAACTGCTGTGTTGTCACATGTAAATCTCTCTGACAACCTGGAGGCACGGATCATTTGTTCAGCGTTTGGTTCCAACAACATGCTTGTGGAGGAAAATACCTTGTTTGCTTATAAAAAGATTGTAGCTGAATATGTAATTTCTGAGAATGGAGCACGGGGATCCTGGGTCTCCAGGATGAAGATCTGGATCCTTCCCGTTCAGTTTTTGGGGAGAAAAAATCTTGTCAGTTTGCTTATGCGTAAACAAGGCTTCGTGTTGCCTGTCATGTGGGAAAGTAGCGAAATGCTTGATTTTTAAAGGTGCTTGGTATAAATGTCATGTTCCTGGCTGAAGTTTTTGCTGGGCTCAAAGGCAAAGCGTAATATCAAATGATTCTTACAGGTTTTAGCCTGGGACATCTCTTGATGTGTGTGCACAGACAATGAACAATTTTCTTTTCTGTTTTGGTTTCTTTGCCTCCTGGTGCAGAAGAAGTTGTGCTGAAAGCATGCCAGAAACCTAAGTAACAGGTAAGCAGTAGAAATGATTTTATCTATGGAAGACTTAAATCTGTTAATATTCATATAAATACAGCTGGTGATCAAAAGAAAACTCGAAGCAGTAGATCGTAAAAGTATGCCTCACTAAATACAACGTTTTGGCTTGTTTTTAAATGAACACAGTAGAAGCGTTAGGCCTAAAACCAAAATGTGAGACAAATCAATGTGCAATGGAGAACTTAACAGCATCCAGAGGAAGTGGCTTACATAGGAGAGCATTCATTGTCAACATCTGATACTGAAAAGGTCAATAGTTAATTAAATAATCCATCACCTTAGGATAGAGAGCAGTCCTCACTTCTGACAATCAATGACAGAAATATTAAAAGGTCAGAAAATGAGTTACTATATATTGTGTTTTCTTACTGTGCATTATAAAGATGTGACTTGGATTGAGCAGCATGGGCATGAAGATAGGTAGGAAGAAATATTAGCTGTTTCCAAAATATTTCCTTAAATGCTCTTTTACCAGGCTTCTGAAATAAATTTTAGAATAAAAACTTAAGACTACATCAACAGCATTTATAACTCCCTTTGTTTAATGATTGGGGTGTTTTGGGGAGCATCTTTCTCCTGTGCTGCTTGAGGTTATACTGGAATAAACTGGGTGAGTGTTCTGATATTCAGGTTTTGTTTTGATAGAGGTAGAGTTACTTTAGGAGCCCAAGTGGCAGTTTTTCTGTGCCTGTTTTTTAGACTCAATGGGAATGGGTTTAGTGGGGTGGATGAAGCCCACCCACTGACTCTTGTGTCTGTCCCTGTGTGCACTGCGCTGCCAATGTGCAGCACGCACATGGTTCCAGGATTGTCTTTAAAAAATAATTACATAACTTAATATAGGGTCATGTTTTGGACACAGAATGTTTATAAGTAAGTTAAATACGATAATGGTGTTGCCATAGACATTCTTTGCTTTGCTGCCCATTTTAGGCTCTTCTTTTGCAGCAACCTTTCCCTCCCTAGTTGTGAGGCTATTCCTGCCTTGTGTTTGCCAGATAGTGAACGTTAGGGACTCTGCTTTTTTCCATTCCTTTCTCAAGGCAGGCTGAAGTTTTCTTGTTTTCTGAATGGAAATTGTGCATTACATATGGGAGAGAAAAAACTGACTCACCTTTCTGTGCCCACCACAGCCACAGAGGGATCCTTTGGGTGATGCCTGCCTCGCCCCATCCAGCAGCTCCGCCTCCCTTGCCATACTCACCCTCCTTCACACCTCTGTGTGCATCTGCAGAGCTGGGAAGGACCTTCCTACTTCAGGTAAGGGCTATGAACACACCATAACAGGGATCTGATTCCCTCTTCTCATTATTATACAGTGTGGAACCAATGCATATTTATTATTACTCTCTCTGTTTCTAAATTTTCTAAATGCTTCTTTCCTGGTACATAGCTTTTACCCTGAGTATATGAAAGTGACCATGCTGAGTTCTGCCAAGTGTTATATGATTATTTTATCTCTCACTATAAAGCGTTTTGAAAGACTTTGTATGAGAGGCAATATAAAAATAAATTGAATTGAACTATGGCTTCACCTTCCCACTTTTTTAGTGCAGAAACCTTTAGAGCAAAAACTGCAATATAACGACAAAGGAGAAGATTAAGACTGTGTCATGAAAGAGGTGACGCTGTGTGACAGGTCCGACTCTGCGTGAGCAGTTTGGTGTGTTTGCAATCAGCTGTGTATTAATTAGATTTTAAGCATGTTCACAACTGGGGAAAAGCCTGTTTGTACTTTTAGCAGGAAGGTTATTTTAAGCCATGACAAAGGTATTAGATATTATCTACTGTGGTGTATTTATATAAACAAAGGTCTACCTGATGGTTGTGCAAACATCTGTTCTGTTCTTACCCAACATTGCATGGTTCATTAAAACTTACCCTGTTGGCCTCTGAAAGGTCGGTTCTGGAAGCACATAATCTTACTTACAGAATCCACAATTGCAATAATTTGTCTTTTAAAAGAAAATAATCTTAGCTTAGGGTAATGAGGTTTTTTTTTTTTTTTTTTTTTTTTTTTTTTTTTTCCCCCTGTAGAAATATGATTTTATGTTTTACAAAGCAGGCTCAATAAATTACATTAATAAATGACTCCTGGTTCATGAGAAGTGCTGTATTTTGACAATATCAGCCAACCTTTCCATTTGTTTAAGCAAGAAAAGTGGGGAGCCAAAATAAAGCTGTTACAGAAGAAATCTCAAGAATGTTTATGAAACTCTGCTCTAGCTACATTTATTAGGAGTCGAAGCATAGTCTTAATTTGTCATGCAGAATTCCAGGGGAGTGAGTAATTTCTAGAGCTTCTCTAAATGCCAGGACTTAATATTTTTCTGTAGCAATTTGTTTGTAAACATGGAGTAAATTGTATAGGTTGCAATGTGACAAAAAGGTATCTAGGATTTGTCATCTTCTGCTAACAGCTGTTGGGTTTATTTTATAGCATCTCATGGGGTTTTTCAGATAAATGCACTGTTGATGGCAAGCAAAAGCACCCTGAGGATCTCTGATGGTGGGCACGTACAAAGTTTAACTGCAGTAAGCTGTTTGTCGGGGATTTGATCTCCAATGGATCAGCTCCCCTGGGTCGCTGCAGTTCCCACCAGGGTGTCTGTGTGTCACCTTCAGAGGAACCCACGCAGAACAGGAGGCGAACTCCAGGCAAGGCAGCAATCTCCCTTCTGGCAAGGATGCCTCTAGCATCGTTTTTCTGATGTGAAGGGGGGAATCACAGCTTCCAAAGGAGAATTTTTAGGAGAATGGAGTTCATGAATTTTACTTGTCATATTCTCTAGTGTTGCAGGAACCCAGGATATCTGGTCGCTCTCTCTCACCTCTCTTTCTCATTTTGTGACATACTGTAGTTGTGGGCTTTGGTCTTTTATTTAGTGGGCTGAGGCTACGTCTATGTTAGTGAGCAGTAGGGGTGGATCTGAAGAGGAGAGTAGCTGGTGCTGAGGACCTCACATCTACCATGTTTATGTTTTAGGGTTAACCTTGAACTGAGACTAGTATGTTCCCCTTGTTAGTGATTGGACTCTGTTAGGTCTGCCCTTGGCATGCATCTGTATTTTGGTGCCATTCAAAGGGCACCTAGAGCGTGGTTTCCAGATAGCTCTTTGTCGTGACTCCTGATGTGGTGGGCAGAAGGGACTGGGAGATATCTGTCGGAAGTTCACTCTGGACTCGGGTGAAAATGCTTGCAGAAACATACACCTGAATGTTAGACAATGCTTTGTGGCCCTTCCTTATGTAGCATGAGACCTGTTCTACAGACTCTTCACAATTAGATGTTTCCAACAAGTTTTCTGAAGATTTCTTCCACGCTTCCATGTCCTCATTCAGTCTTTATGTAGCAGGCAGGTGAACATCTCCATAAGTGCCACCAATGCTCTGCCACTGCATCTCTAGGCTCAATGTGAGCACACCAGTAACCTCAGAAACTAAAGTCAGTTCACAGACTTTTTCTTGGGAGAGACATGAGCCTGCCCCCCTTAGACCTGTGTGTTCTTCTGTCCTTTCAGAGGTTTTCCATGGCTTTGAATAATGTGTCAGTGACTACTTGTCTGAACCAGTACATCAGTTCTCATGGTCTCCTGCTCACGAGATCGATTACACCATGTCAGACAAACACAGCAGAAGTCATCGTCTAAGGGGAAAACCCACTCGTTTCTCACTGCATTCCCAACCCCTTCAGAACCTCTGCCAGCACATGATAACTCTGATAACGTTTTAAGATACTGCTTTAATGAAATGAAGGCCTTGCTTGCAAGGCCACATTGTCTGAAGTTCTCTCATCCCTCATTTAAATCCAACATAATTAGTACAACTACAGACTTTGTTGTTATACATGCTGAAGTATAATGGCTGCTATTATAGCAGCTTGCAGGAGCAAAGATATATGATATTGAATGATATGTCAAGGAAAAATAAACGTTTCATTTCTTCATTAGATAATGTTTATTTATAGCACAATATATATCTACCTCCACTGTACCATTAAAGTTTTGACTGCTTTTTAACTATAAAATTTGATATTGTTATGGCAGCTGCACTACCCAAATGATTGCTATAGTACAGCTGTTATCAAAGAGTAAGATTTATAGCTACACTACATGGTGTAAAGATATGTGCATATTTACTTTGTGTTTTACTACTTGTGTCCTATATTTTAATGACACAAGGTGAGATGAAATAGTGAAATAATAAAGTCTTTTGCTGCTGCAAAAGTAAATGGCACAATTTGTTTAAAGTTTGGTGTTTAATTTTCTATTGTACTAACAATAAAAAGAGTTATTTTCTCTGATATTTTGATTTAAATATAATTTACATCTTAGTAGTAATCTTAGTTTTTTGTTCTTTTTTTTACTTTTCAGAGAAGTGCTTTGGAACTGAAGTGAGAACTGCATGCTTGATGAAACATGTCAAACTATGTTATCTCCTTGGAAAAGATCTATATTTTAACCCTTGGTTAGATTGTTAGACCACAACAAGTGGCAGCTTCCCACATGGTTGTCTTTCTAGGAAAATTATTAGATGAATGTGTGAAAAGGACACCAATATCCACTTTTATGAGGCTTCTGTCCCACATGTCCAGATTGCAACATCTGCATGAGCCCTGCACCAGCTATGAAAAACAGGCTCAGAAGATCTCTCAGTAAGGGAAGGAATGATAAAGTCTGTCCAGCTCCATGGCCAGACCCTGACCATCAGTACAAACTCATTTATAGCCAGTGCTGGGCTCTCCTGCTCAAACTTTGAACTGACTCACAGGGCTGAAAGATTTATAACTGGTACAAAGCATTTGCAGGGAGGTACCTTTGGTTGCCATCTCAATTTTGTCAGTGACCGATGTCTTTTTATACATCCTCCCTAGTTTTCCACTAACTGGATCTCACTCAACAAGGAGCATCTAATCAAAAGGGCCTGGAAGCAGAATTAGGTTATTTCATGAGGCTGAGGTATTCTGGCAAAAACAATGTGACAGAGTTTGAGTGCAATGTATAGTCCTCTGTGTAAGAGGAGAATTTTAGACTCAAGCATTCTCTGAAACTCCAAAACCAGAAGGAAACAAAAAGAGAAATTATCTACAGAGGAATGATGAGTGATAGATTTTTACATTCTTAATTAATTTCTAAGATGTGCTTTGGGTACCTGTTTTTGGTCCATATTGAGTCCAATCATGTCCATGGTAAATTCAATCACATTGCCCCTCCTTCCCCTGCTCACAACTAGTGCATCAGTCACCCATTATAATTATCCAGTAAAGCTGTGTTTCTTGATGCTAGCCTCCTTTCAGCTGAGTCAATAATGTGTTGTGTTTCCTACCAAACTGTTCTGTGTGTTAAATCTATTGCATTTGTATTTTTGTTGCACTTCTTGCTTTGTTTGAAACAGTAAAACGTTAGTTGCTGCAACTTGCCAATCTGCTCTCCTTTGAGCATAATTCTGCCTGTTGCCTTGAATTTCATCTATGCCTATGCCATGTACGTATACTTCTCCATCATACTTTTAAAATGTTTGAATGAAATCAGAAGAGCATTTGAAATATATACAACTGAAAGAGGAGAGCTCTGGTGCTTTGTTCTGGGCAAAGCCGTGCTTCTGCTCAGCTCCTGCTGAGCACTGGACAACTCAATGTTAACAGTCTCTCTCTGAAGATGTAGTCTGAACATCATGGGACAGGAACGTAGGGACTCTGCCAGGTTTTAATGCATTGTACTGGCTAGCTTGACTTGGTAAGCAAAGTAACTCATCGTGTCATGGTACATTCTGTTTTGTTAGCTCGACATACCATTTTTTGCCCCTGCATTCACACACACACACACACACACACTCTGAAAGCCATGTAAAAATGTTGTGGAAACAGTCTTTCTCATGAGGTCTCCTTTCCTTCCTAGATTTTCTCATGTCATAAATCCAAGAATAGCCTTTTGTCTTGATGTTTTGGTATTTCTTTTTTTTCTGGCACAGAACAAAAAAGCTATGACAAATTAAAAAAAAAAAAAAAAAAAAAAGTAATAAGAGAACCTAACTTCATTTTTTGTAAAAGATTTGGCTCAAGGTTTTGCTTGAGGTTTGAGAAAAAGCTTCGGGCTTCCTATTACTTTACTCACTCATCCCTACCATGAACTTATTTTGCCTTAGGGTGATGGCTTGTAGAATTTATTTAAGCATTACTTCTTATCAAAACTTTGACCAACAACTTGGTGATCACTGGAGTCCCTAAGCACAGACTGTATGGAGAATTTACAGGCTCAGTTAATATGCAAATTACTGCTAATTAGGCAAACAAGCTACCAGTAAAGTGGATCTGGCAAGTGAGTTGACATTAGGTAAATGTGATAATTAATAAGCAGGAAATTTGGATGGGTCATCAGAACAGAAGATACATCGGTTTAACTATGCTGATCAATAGATGCTGTCTTTGTGTATTTTGGTTGAAGTTGTACCTACCTTTGTCATCAAGCAAAAAAGGCACTTCTGTGAAAAACATACTGCCCAGGCAAGCAGGCATGCCAGACAGATTCTGTCCTACCAGTTTCAACAGGCTGCTACAGAGGTAGGTCTCTCCCAGTGTAGGGACCAACTCCACAGTTATGGAGACCAGTATTTTAGATTAATTAACCTTAAAAATCTAAGTGTTATTTTTCAGTGCTTTCACTGCTTTTTTTTCCCTTCTACCCTGGCAGATATTACTGAAGATCAGATTTTGCAATTACAGAGTAACCGCATCCTAATCCTGGGTTTTCCTGCTAATCAGAAACAATATTTCTGTTGTTGGTTGTATTGCTTTAATTCATTTTGTCTTAACTCTTTAACTACATTTAAAAGAAGATAGATGCCTAGAAATTTTCACCTCTGTTCTTATGGGGAGCTTTTCCACTAACCAGACATTAACAACAACTTTAATAATATAATGTTACAGAAATATTCTTTGAGCACATTAAGTGTATGACTATTTGAGTTTCAGGAAACAGAAATGAAAACCAGTAGCTCTGCTATAAAGACTTCTGCATCATCTGTTGAGTCCATTTTCCTTATTTAAAAACACAGAAAAAAAAAAAAAAAAAAAAAAGAGCAGTAAAAAAGATAGAAAATAAGTAGCAGAAAAACACACTGAAATAACACACCCACTAAAATAATGAAGCCATAAACACAAGGAAAATTTGTGTTAAGGCTACAAAAATACTTTACCTCAGTTCCCTTGAGGCTAGTCTTTACAAGACACATGGCCCTTTTCACTTTATGAGAAGAATCCAAGACGCTAAGCTGTATTTCCAAGGCTGGGCAATACTTTAAGAAAATATTGTAAGACTGCTATGTCTGGTCTAACCCAGGATCCTGAGCCTATATTCAAAAGCACTTTATAAGTACATGCTGGAGCATATGCTTGACTTGAAGTATGTCTGTCATCCAGCTGATGATGCACACTGGTCCGTTAGCTGATGCAGGACCACCCCAGGACAGTCATTTTAAAACTCAAACGTTGAGTATCTCAACTGTGCGACTGCTTTTTGAGATTGAACAAAACCCAAACTCGTAAAGCAATTATTTGTTTATCCTTTCTTGGGCACTGTGTCACTGTTTTATGCTTTGCAAATATGTTACTATACTGTGACTGAGATGTCCACCTTTCCCTCTACCATTTCTTCATGTCTTTATGTTTTCCAGGGAATAAAAGAAGCCCACTTCTTCCTCCCGTGCAGTGGTGAGGTGATGCAGAAATATTTATAGAATTAACAATGATTCTGGTTTGTATCCAGTATGTAGTGATAAAATCTTAATGACTGGACAAAGATAGCTCTGTCTTAACAATATTTATACTATTGTTGTCTTCTAGGTCTTAGAAGTGCTTTCCAGTGCCAGACAAAATTAGTATTTCCTGTGACTGAAGTCAATGAAGCTATTTGTGTGAGTGAGTACTGCTGATTATGAATGGCAATTGTATATTTTAGTGATTATGGCCATATTTTGACCATAAGTACTCTGACATCTCAGCAAGTGCCAGATTTTCAGCAGGGTTTGAAACTCGGTGCCTTTGATTCTAAATCTTGTGGCCAGGTTTTTTACTGAGATGAACACCCAAAACTCAGTCAGGGTGTTGAGCTCTGCACCGAAAAGGGAAGGGAGGCCTTGGGGAAATCCGGCTCTGTGCCTTTGGCAGCCTCGCAGCGGCTGATGAACAACCGGCCGACGGTGTTGTTCCTCCACAGACTTCCACCAGCCGTGCGAGGGGTAGCGATGTTCCATAGTATGCGAAAGCGGCACGCAGTTTTGACTTTCAGGATGGCTAAGTAATGACTGCATGTGTGGGTGGGATAAAAAGACGTTTTGAATGTTTTTAAGGAAGTACCTCTTTCCTCATGTGCTGCATTAGGCAGGACTGTAGCATTATCTGATAAAGCAAATCTCAATATCTCTTTGAACAAAATGCTTCTGTGGCAAGCTCCTTGCAAATCTATAATGCTACACTTGTGTTTAAAACCATGAAAAGGGAGCTGAGCACAGCTGCTGTACTAATTTCACAAGACCTCGGTCTCCCCCTCGATGTGAGGCAGTATGTGCTGTACCATCAGCAACACGGTCCTCCTGGTCCCCCCTCCAGGTCCTCCTTCTCACTGAAATTGTTTCACCTTTTTATGACCTAATGGCAGGAATGAAGCTTTTTGACCTAATTTTCACAATGGTGTGGTTTTCCTTAGAGATTCAGAACAGAAGTTGTTTTTCCTTTTTAATCACATGACAATGCAGCAAAGCCATAACTAAGTTGAATTGAAATGATTTTCCTTCATTATGTTATGATCACATGAGAGAGGAGAAAAGCTTTCAAATTATGTCTGTGGACTCTTACATTAATGACAATATTGAATACATACTATTATGAAAAAACATAACCTCTTAAATTTACTCTTACTGTATCTGATCTGGCATTTGCTGCCTATATGCTGGTGTCCATATGTGTGTGTTATAGATCAGTGTGTGTGTATTGTATGGACGGAGGAAGAGGGCTGACCAACTAAATCCATCAGATACAAATATGATACAATACCAGTCTGCTTCAATGCTTTTCTCCGTGTCCAGAAACACTCTCCTTTCCATCAGGCCCTCTAAGACTGCTGCATTTTTCCAGAGCTCCATCCCACCCTGAAAGAGGGGTGGAAGTGCCTAGAAATTTACTTTGTCAAGGTTGGTTTGGGAACTATTTTGGGGTTTGCCTTCAATTTTCTGTAAACTTTCTTCTTGTTCTCTTGAATGACCTGTTCATTGCCCTTTCTACACTGTAGGATTTCTACCAGAGATTTAAAAGATGCACCTTCTCTACCCCTGCAACAAAGCCCAATGCAGATGTTAAATCCTATCTCACAGATGTCTTCTGGAAAAAAAAAAAAAAAAAAAAATCTGTTATAAATGAAAGTTCCTTCCTAACACATAAACATTTGCTGCGTTTTCTTTACTGTCATTTAGCTCTGGTATTTTTTTTCCTGGAGTGACCGCTCAAACTAACGTACAAAAAAAACCCCAAAGCACACATTTGTGTCAGTTTTTTGATCGACTGTTCAGTGGTCTGCAGCTTTCTTAATAGCCGTTTGAAGATAATTTAAAATCTTAATAATTTTCTGTAGGCGCTAGAAGTATGTGTCAGTTGTCAATATCTGTTTCTCAGTTATATGAAAATACCTAATTTCTGGTCATACAAAAGTCCTAACAGTTTTTGACATGAGTCACAGATGAAATCCTACTACTGCCTTAGATTAACATTTTAAAAAATGGAGTATTATTTATTTTTCCACAATAATTAACATTTATGAATAAGCACATAATTTTCTACATATCTCATGTATTTTCTTATTCCAAATGTACTGGTAGTCAGTGTGATGGAATTTAAAATAATCTATTTCCTGGTTTTGCTGGAATATTTACACATTCTCAGTCATGTGAGTTGTAGAGAATGTGTGAACTGGAATTGGAAGTAAAGATGCCTTAATACATTGCAGGGTACACCTTGACAGAGGTATTAATTCACTGCAGGTTTGCTCCACATGGAATCTTTGTATTTTTATGACATGTACAGTTGGTTGTAATGCTATACTGGATATCATGTATAACATCAAAGAGTTAAGTAAGTATAAAGGTATGCTGCATTTCTTCAGTTCACGTCAACAAAATCTTTTCCAACCTTGGATACCTCCCGCTTAAAATCTTTAGCTCTTATTGCATTTTTGTTTGCAAAATTTCTGTCCAAAAAAAAGTATTTGTAACAGGAAAATAAAACGACTAGACTATCTTCTTTTGGTTTTGTTATAGTTTTAAATTGTTTAACTCTTAGGTGTCCTTGGAAAGTAGTCAAAAGTCTACCAAATAAAGCTAAATTCTTGGGGTATCATTAGCTTGTTTTCTACCCTGTCACGAAATTGTTTTCTTAAATTAGACTGCTTCCCAAAGACACCATGAAATTTTCCCCTACTGAGATAACGCCCCACAGCAGATTTGCTGAAGTCTTTAGAAGTTACTCCTGTGCCAGGATTGCAGGCTCTCCTGAGAACATTGACAGAGTTTTTCTGTGGGCAGGCCCAAGCAAGGCAGATAAAAGCCAGGTGAGACATTGAAGCTGTGTAGATGTTTTCACATGGTATGTGAACGTGGGGTAACAGATCCTCCTGAGAAGGAAGGCTTGCACTCTTGAGCTTGGTGGAATCCCATGTAGCTGCAAAACTCCTGAGAAGTTTGTAATATGGGTAGCTTGAGTGTCTGTCTCCTTTGGGAAGGTTGCTGAAATAAAGGAGTTTGGATGTGGAAGGTCTGTCGAGCTGATGTTTTCTGAGCTTGGGTGTACGTTTATGAGAGAGGTTGAGACAGGCCTGGAGCAGATTAGTGTATTCTCTGTTCCCTTTGGAGATGACCCCATAATTCCCCCGGCCGAAGAATGGTCAGGCTGTCCTCCCCCAAAAGAATATAAGGGGAATGATTGTCCAACCTTTGTACGTACTGATGAGTATTTACCACTGGCTGGCAAAACGTGTTAGAAACTGGAAGAGATTTTGTTTGACAAAATAGTTTAAAATAGTGGTTGCAGTTGAAAACAGCTGCTGCAGATATTAGCTCTTGTAGTAATGTAATTATAATAATCTTTACACTTTCTATAGTGCTGCTTCTAGCAAGGCAAATGACTTTCATAAGTTTATTTTTGTACAGTGTATCTGAAAAGTGCCCATCTCTGAGGTGGACAAATGCCAATTGGTACATAATCTGTTGTGTAACATATTCCAACTCTGGGCTCAGAAATGTCATAGGATCGACAGTACCCTTGAAGAACAGACAGGACCTCACCTTCTGACGTGTCACTCAAAAGATAGGTTGTATATGACACATAGGTTGCTTTATACCACTATATAATTTGGTGTGCTTATGCAAAGAAGTACGTGTGGGATCGATGGCATATGGTATATTAAGAAAGAATAACACCAGATTTTTAAAAAAATTTATTCATCCATTAAATGGTGTAAATTAAAGTAAGCTGTCAAAATGACAGCACAATAATGCCATCTTTGCAATATCACATACTGCAGCATAGTTAAATCATACCACTTTTGTGGAAGAATTACAGATGAGATCCAAGAAAAAATTGCTTTTCAAATGCAATTCTTTGTTAGTTAAGAATCATCATTGCTAGCCAGGATCCCCTATAAACACATAAAGTACAGAGTAACCATAATAAATCATGATAATTTATATCACAGCTAATTCTGGGGAAGTAGCATCAGGGGTTATACTTCAGATACACTTCATATTACTCAAACTGTAATTATTTTCATTAAAATATAAAATTGCTTACAGCCGATTTACTTGAAACACACAGCATTGCACATTTAACCATGTACACAACAGGGCCACAAGAGTTCAAGATAAGTAAAGTCAAGTGTTAAATAACAGCACTTGACTCATAGTTTTTAATTACATATCTTTGTAGACACAATCAATGTACTTTTAATATTCCTTTTTAGTGAAACATTGGACTAGCTTTTTCAATCTTCATCATGTTGATTAAAAGTCAATGTCAAAATAAACTTGAGAAAATGCTGTTAGGTGCTTGTAAATACAGCCTCTCTAATGGTTTGTGCATGTCAAGAGGGCAAATTTTATTTCAGGAGGAGAAAAGGAAATGCTTCAAGTTTGTGAGAAGGTGGGTGGTGGAAAGCTGAAGAGTTTGAACGTTTTCAAGTGTAATAATTTATAATGCCATTCTCTCTCTAGTGCCTTTCTCTAACAGTCTCAGTGTGTTCTACAAACAGTAATTAATTATGGCCTCCAACACCTCTATGAGGTAAATATAGGCAATATGAGGTGCTCTTCATCCGTCCGTGGGAAAGAGCAGCCCTATGAACCCCTGGAAGATACAGGGCCTGCAGGAGAGTTTCCCTCTTCCACTGTTAGTCTTGAGCAGCCTGATGACATAAGATCTGTGCCTAATAGTTACATATTGGGTTTGATTTATTGCTGGTTATTTGATTTCCCTGTTTATATGTTCATCAGAGCAACAGAGGTGCTAATTAGAGAACAGTGCATTAATAAGTTGGACCTACTTATTAATCCTACCCCATTGGCATGCCGTGTAGCTGATGGTGGGGTTTCGTCTGTCGTCTTTTATTTTTTTTTTTTTTTTTTTTTAAACAGGTGAATGAAATCCCACTACTGGAGCTGGAGTTGTGCTAATTATCTTTTCTTTTGCATTTTAAACCTTTACTCCTTGAAACAAACCCACAGTAACTCTGTGTCTCTTTGCATCATTTCTCGTAGTGGTGACCTGGGACAAAAGTATGGTAAAACAGAACATAAAGCTTCATGGCTGTGTTGAAGAAGGGAAGATGAGCTTTATCAGCATACACATTGCTCACTTTGTGAAAGCACTTTTTTCTGAAGCTTCAGCAAACTGCACTAGCTTAAATGCTTGTGCTGATCAGGATTCAGTCTTAACACAGAGATCAAGAACATATTTTGGGACTCTTGAACTAAGCAGAACCAAGACACCTTAAATACATCTATCTTTATAAAATCTAGAGTCAGATACTGAGCAATAAAATGTAGCCTAAAAGCTATTTTCCTGTAGGATCATCCCCCATTCACTGCAAAAGATGGGTTTGGCTGCAAGGGGTGAATCAAAGCTGGGGAGCTAACAAGGTCCTCACCTGTTCGCTGCAGAAGTTACATGACAGCAGTGGATGATGCAGAGATGTCCAGAGAAAGACAGGGTGAGTTTTCAGGTGTGCAAATGACCCCTGAAGTCAGTGTGAGTATATAGAACTTTAGCCCATATTTTCAAGAGTTTTATTAGAAATTAATTCTAAAAATCTCCCGTGACACATCTCTTGACAACAGGTCTTCTCCATCCTTGCAGATACTATCAAGACCATGGAAATCTTCTGTGGCACAGTTGGATTTTTTGTATCTATAACAAAATTCTCTATTCAGAAGGGATGAAAGGTCCAGCTAGGTTGGCTAAAAACTTCTCTGTTGAAGGCATTTTTCCAGATGCCTTTTCCAGCAGCTGTTTCCCATGGCAATTCCAGGTGAGTTTGGGGTTCCTCTTGAACCCTAGGCTGTTTTCTACATTTTGTGGTGCTTTTGGTGTATTTGACATATTGCACCTTTAATTTGCATTTAGCCTATGGCAACTCCTTCCTTTCTAAAACAGGCAGGAGTGAATCCTCAGTGTACTATAACACCATGGTCCTTTTTGACTTATTTCTCCTTAAATGGAACAGTCCAAGTTATATTTATGATGCCGGTAATGGAGGAACTGCGTGTTTCAGTCTTTATTGAACACCCTAACAAACTGGTGAGCACTAATAGCGTTGTATTTAGGGAATTAAGACACAGAGATTAGGACTAAATCTCAGGTTTTAGTTTTCACAATACTAAATTTTTTGACGTCTAACTGATGTCAGCAGACAAAGCTGTTTTCCCCAGATTTCCCATGTCTGTTGTGCAATGTTGCAGGGAGTGGAGAATGACATTCAACAATCTTCTTAGGAAGCACAGAGAAAAAATGATCTTTAGGCAAGAAAGATCATGAAAACTCTCTGTCCTTATGAATAAAGCATTTTTATGGAAGTGAAAAAGATGTACACAAATTTAGCAATGAAAGAAGGGATTTGAACTTTAGCATTAAGGCAGGGTGGTTGCTTGCCATCACTGTTTCATGACTATATGATAGTGAGTTTGAGCTGAAAATGTCTCCTGTGCCATGTACCAAGAAGAAGAGCCCAACCTGAGCACCGTGGTGCTGTGGGGCCTGTGCCCAAAGCCTGTGATTCTACCCCAATGAAAACCAAGTTTTTGGAGAGTACAAACATCTGAGTATAGATGACAGCTTTCCTAGGGGAACCTGAAAGTCTCAGTGGGGCCTAAATCCAAAAGATAAGACTCTAAATATCCTCATTATCTTTAGTGTATTGTCCAGGCAATAGATCTTCTGACAGAACAAACCAGACCCACACCTTCTGTCCCATGGGCATCCTCTGTGTTGCCTGTGCACTGGATTGGCAAACACATCCTAAACATAAGATAAGGATCATTCCTATTTTTTCTATTCCTACCATTTCCCCCCTTGGTTTATATTCCTCATTTTACACAGCTAGTAGTGACCTTACTAAAGACATAATGCTTCAGTGTGCATTAGTATATTCAATATATGAACTTTGGATCCTGTGATGAATTGGGACCATCCCATTTTAGGCATGAAAGGACATCTTGTCCTGTCACTTATATGTAAACAAACTGTGCATTACCTTATCCCTTCCACAATTTATTTTTAGAATCTGCACAATGAGATACTAAATTAGAAGAAAATAGGTAAAGGAGTGGAAAGCAGTTGAATTATTTGAGATTGTATGAGATACCAGCAATCTCCACAGGAATGTAACTTTTTTAGTTCAAGTTGACATTTAAATTGCATTTTGTGCTGGAAAGAAAAGTCAGTGGGAGAAGAGGAATATCAAATGAAATAGTGGCACATGTGGTGAGTCACATTTGCTATTATTTTGTAAGTATTATAAAAATATATCAGATTTTATTGGAATTGACAGAAAATTATTAAAAATTTGAGATAAAGTTTTCCTTTGGTAAACTGTACCTTACAGATGGCACATCAGAGAAAATTCTCTTCTTGTTAAGAAATCAAAACAGTTCAGGGAACACGGCAGCATCAATATAATAATAGTTGACAGGTACAGTGCCTGTGAACAAACACCCATAGCATGGTATCTGAGATACCATATTTTCATCACTAAAATTAAACTATGAGATAACTTTGACAATGCTATGTTAATTATATGCCAGCATTTGCTTCAGTTTGCCTTAATATTGCTTTAATTCCCTCCCTAGCAGGTCTTTTTCGGAGTTCACCAGGGATGTTTGGTTAGAAACCTCCTTCCACAGGTACTTTCAAAATCACCCCAAGCAGAGCTCCAGCGACTACTGAGGGTAAGTTGGACACAGACAGGAGTGGCAAGTGAAATATAACCCTGTAGTAACCCTGCTGCTTGACCCATGTGTTTGGGGTGACAGCTGTGCTCTTGATTTTCACTGCATTTAAACTCAAATTATGTCCTATGTTTAATGTGACAACGGCCAGGAAGGATCAAGCATTTGTGAAACTAACTGCATGGATTCAGGACAAAAGGATTTTTATGATGATAATTTGTTATTTCAATAAGAAACCAAAGTGATAGTAAAATTGACAAACTCCTAACATAAAATACTGGCAAAAAATAATCACTCTATAGTTACATTTGTCAAAACCCCTTGATTAAATTGATGTTTATAGTAATAACAGCTACATTTTATATGATAATATGTTGCCTTTTTTTATACACAATAGAAAATTAGACAAAATATTATGTGTTAACGAATACTACTTCAAGTAAGGTAATTAATTCTATAATAAATTAATATCTGTGGTTTTAAACAATTTCAAACTTAATGCATTGGGTTTTTTCCCCCATAAGATTTAAATCATACATGTCTATTCTATTGCTGATTCCCAGTCTCCCCACCTCCTGCAGGTGATTTTGTGGGGAATAATTCCCTAGCTTTAGTTTGACCCAAAAAACTTATAAAAATACAGAAACTACCTGATTCATTCAGTGAAGGATTCTGCTTCTAGATGGGTTCAGACATTAAGGCTTATCCGTCTGTTAGGCTTTCCAGTGTTTAGAGCAATGCTAGAACTGATATATCATTTAAAGTAAAACAATAATTCTGAAAATAGGAGAAGGGCTCTTCCACCCCCTTTTGTCTTTCTCTTGCCATGCCATTACTGGGGGAACCCTCAATTTGTTCTGTACGTTAGAGATAATTACATTCTGATAGTCTTAATGAATCAGTTTATATAGAAATAGTGCTCTGACTGTTGAGAACAGGCTGAAGCACACGTGTAGCAATGAGACCGAAATCTGTGCTGCATATATATGAGTGCACAAGCAGCATCTAGACTAATTCTTCTTAAACTCCTGAAATTGCAGCCTGTGATGCACAGGAAGACTTGCAGTTGCTCTCTACTTGCAAATGTGAGGGGGAAGCAAAATTAGCATAGATAAAAGTAAACCCCAAATATATGTATCTGTGCTGGTATGCAGAATTACAGGGTCAGTGAAATCATTCAAAGCACTGGGCTTAGATTCAGCAAGCTCAGAAAGTAAAACATCAGAGTTGGAGAGAAATAGAGAAGTGACAAATGATGCAGTAGGAAGAAAACAAATACTGAATAAAATCTGAAGCTTTTCAAGATTACTACTTCCAGTGAGGAGGAGTGTCATGAGAACATGGGAAAAAAAGGCCTGCAGATCCCTATTTTTGGTGATGCTAATCACAAGTGTGTTATCTCCCTGAGCTGCCTCCTTCCCCGATGCTCCCACAAGCTTTCACTCGTGCTTTTATGCTACATGTAGGGCCCTGGGGCACCCAACGGTGTCGGACCGCTGCCTCCCACAGCAGCAGCTTCCCGCTCCGGGCAGGACTGGGGTACCATCAACTCTTCCCAGCCAGTTCCTCTTGAACATCAATTTCAGCCTGTGAAAGCAAAACATCATGGATAAAAGAAACCACCAAACATAGAGTAAGTTCCCTGAATGGCCCAAATGTAATTGTTATCTTTGCTCATGGTATTTTTTCCAACGAGAATTTCTTCATTTTTGTGAAAATGGCACCAGAGAAGTCAGAAGGCTGTATTTTCTCACTGATTTAGCAGATACAAATCGGGCGTTAGTGATCAGGTGGAAAGAAGGTGCCAGATCCGAAGTACATTTAAGTCAATGAGATTCCTTCCATTGACTTCAGTGAATTTTGGATCAAACAGTTGGAAGTACAGGCTGAAATGCAGCACAGTGTAGAGGAGAAATGTCAAGTTTGATTGCTGCTGGAAACATAAGAAAGCAGCGCTGCTGATCCAGAGGCTGAGGCAGAAGTTGAGAAGATTAACATGGAGATGACAGGCTCCTCTGGCTCGGGGAGCTCATCTGAGGTTTCTTCTCGTGCCATTACTCAGACCCCAATCTCCTCTGTTAAGCTGCCTCTACTGAAGTTGCATATTTATACAAGAAAAAGAACATTATCATGGTCTTCTTCAGCAAATAGAAAGGAAGTGAAACTGAAAAAATAAGGGAGGGGAAAAAACAACAAGGAAAAGCAGCCCAAACCACCCTTCTCACAGCTATCCAGTGTGTCCATGCTCCAGAGCAGGGCTCACATAGATCAGAAATGGACCTAATCCAGAAAGGTTTGCTAAAGCCCAGATAAAATGGGATAAGGATCTGACTCACCACTTCCTCTGGTTTTTGAAAAACCTAAGCTATATGGCCAGGGTTTTGCAAATCCCATCCAACCCCGTCTTCCCACCCATGTGTCGGCTCCGCCACGTGATCTGAAGCGAGCTGTTGTCATGACTCACAGGGACAGTTGACCACCATTCTCAACTGTGTTCCTTCTTACACATTTGGTACAAAGAAAAAAAAAAAAAAATCCATATTCCAGTTTTATGAAGACACAAGCACATACACAGTAATGCTTGATCTGAAGCCAGCTAATGGAGAGGATATGTTGAAACCACCAGGCATATTGTTATGAGGAGAACAATAGATATTGGCAACATTGTTTGATCCATGTGCCAAGGGTAAAATTAAAGCCGTATGTTCACCCCATCAGACACAGATTGTGGATAGATGTTTACGTAAACAAAGGGTCTGTTAAACTGTGTTATCATTTTCTTCCTTTGGCTCTCAAACTTCTAAGCCAGGTACACCAATAAACTGTTTTCTAGAAGAGCCAGGAAGAACCACATCAACAGCAATAGTTACATGAGACCTTGGTTGATTACCATGTGGGTATATAATAATGTCTTTTCTTCCCTTAACCTCTTAGAATAGCAGCGATCAGAGCCAAACTCTTTATTCTTGCAGTGAAAAAATCCTCTATAAAGTGCCTACAGATTTTTCAAGACAGACTGGGGACCAAATAAGAAATAAGCTGTAGGAAAAGTTTTCCTATTTTCTACCTGTGTTACCCAGCATCCCTACCTCTTCACCACTGCTTGTGGCATTGTTAAAGCAATTGGTAGAAAATGAATCTGGAAAATTTCCCAGAGTGTACAGCTGCCCTTTTAACTTACACCTCACCAACCCACCCTAAGTCAAGTAACCAACATGTGGTGTGCTTTCCTCTGGGAGCTGCAGAAGCACAAATACAGCTGTGCATATCTAGCACACTGGGTTTTTGATTTCATATTTTCTTGCTGGCCAGATAGCAGCTAGGTTTCAGGGAAGAATCACCCATTGCTGTCTTAAAGAAAAAGAATGAGAGAGAGAGAAAAAAAATAATCATTCAGTGTTTTATCATACTTGTTTCTTTGCCGTTATCCAGACCTTCCAATAGGAATAGACTTCAAGTTGCATGTGTTTTACTAAGCTGTGTACACAGAGCCCTTTTTGGGGGTTCATGATCATTGCTGGACTTTATGGAATTTTATAAAACCTGCTAGCAGTTCTGGGTGCATTGAAAATCTCACTTTTCTGGTTTGACAAATAAGTTGCCTATCCATAGAATTACCAAAATTTCTCATTTTAAGGAGTAATAAATAGAGGAACCCTGATGTCTTTGCCCCTGATGTATTTGCCTTTTTTTTTTTTTTTTTTTTTTTTTTTTGTAATTCTTTTAACAGCAGCTGCAATATTTTAATAACATTCAGGTGTTGCCATGCTGGTTCAGAACATCAGTCTGGGGCTATACACATCTCTAGCTGCATCAGCATAAAAATTCCTGTTAGATGTAAAGCAGAATTAGATATTTATAAATTACTACATCTTCAATTTCTTTGTGAAAAATACTGAAGTCAGAGAAACTTTATTAGAAAACTTTGTAGCAACAAATTTTCTCAGTAATATCAGCAGATGCTCTGCTTTAGAAAATGCATACAGCAATATTTTCAGTTATCTCTGTATTTCTCATTGGCTCTGATGCTTTTGGCAGAGATTACTTGCAAGAGAGAGTCTGATAGATCTTGTAGGTCCTACAAATAAGGGTGCTTTGAAAACAGGCAATCACAGGTACTGAAAAGATATATCAACTTCTTTTTATTCTGGTGGTTAGCAGGAGGATTGATCACTAAACTGGTCTAATTCAACTCTTCTCAATCACTTGCAGAGATGAGAAAGTTGTTGGAGAGATATTACTGGAGGCTCTGGGATTTTCTTCTGAAGTCATTCTGAATTAGCTGCTAATGGGGAGCTTTCTTTGATAGCTCTTTTATAATTAAATGCAGCTGGATGGAAATCAACCACAAAGGGAACTCAAGTTTGTTTATCATTACTTCTGACTTTGTTAGCAGATGTTTTCTGAGTACCATGGTAGCTTGTTTAATTTGTCTCTGTGTAATGTGAAGCAGGTAAACTTTGATTAATAAACTGACAAGTACATTCCTTAATTTATTTTAGAAGTTTCCATCTATGTCTGTTATAGCACATGTGCCAAATCCCAAAAGAAAGAAAATAACTGTTTGTGTTTCATTTTTACTGTTATTTTTAAGTCTAAGGCCAGATGAAAACGTGCTTGTTGGTAACATAGCCTTCACCTTGTAATGGACACAACCACTAGCAAACTTTTGCCATGTGTGAAAACTGCACACGTTGCATTCCCACCAGGCTATCCTGTGTTAATTTATCAACAAGCAGTCACCTTAGTTTACAGGTTATTTATTTTTATATTAATTATATTGGCAATAGCTTTTATTTTTGGATTTAGTATGTGCCCTCCCCCTTGCTAACTGTGGTGGACAACTCTACATCCACAGTAGCACATATGTAACTGAGATGAAATTTTATATTTGATATTGCTAGTAAACAGTTATCTTAGAAGATTGTGTAAGTATGCAAATATAAATGACTGAATTTGAATGCTTAGATGTCGTTTTTCCTGAGTGAGACATCTACATCTATGTGTGAAAACCCTGGCCATAGTCCTGATGCTGTGCAGATTGGGTGTCCAGTGCGTTAGCTGAATTATCTGAAAATCCTGTAATGTTCCAAACAACATTTTAAATTAAATAGATGGTCCACTTCCTGCAAAGTGTTTCAGATTAACAACTCAGGCATAGTTACTAAAATTACATAGGAAATACATACGCAGCAGTTGGTTCCCATACATAAGAAGAGCTTCTTTCTTATCTTTCTTTCTGTATTGCGTGTTTTCCTTCCTTCTCTCTCTCACTTATTTATCTGCTTCTAATCTGTGAGAAAATTATTTCTGCCTCTGTCTAGTCTGATTGCCTATACTGCAGAGCTGACCCTACCTCAGTTTGTAGCATTTATTTGCTGTTCTCTTTATCTGCCCTTTTTAACAGCGAGGAGTTGGACATCTGCTGCACATCATGATGTAAAGTGTGGAGTATCAGGTGCTTGTAGCTGCCCTCCTCCCCCTGCCCATGTCACGGCCACCTCCCCAGGCTCTTCACACCCAATTTGGGCACCTGCCATCACTGGCTGGGTTTATGGAAATGAAGGGTTTAGAAATGCACGACTGAGGGAAAAAAAAATAAAACAGCATTGGATTCATAGATACAGGGCTGTCAGGGTGTTGGGCAGAGCTGGGACCACCTTATGTTCAGGTGAGATAAAATTGCAGTATGTCAGCCTGAGTATCAGTTTGTGCTGGATATTTCTAGTCTTCAGAGGAAAACAGCATATTTTCTGGATATTTGGTGTCCTTCTCATTCTTGGTACTTGAACTACAGGTTCACAAGTTCTTAATATACGTTATAAACAGCCCACGTGTTGTTCCTTACTCTGTAGCTTATGTAGTTGTTTTCTAATAATTACTTTTGTACATTTTTTTTAAATGGACTTCATGAGTCAGAAATGGAATTGACAACCAGTCTTGCCTTTTAGAGCAAACATACTGAAATGAACCTTTCTCAAATGAAAATCCCTGTTACCTCACCGGCTAACAAAACTACATTTTCTTGTGATATTCTTTGTGCTTCTGAAGACTATTGAGGCTCTTTGATTGCAATGTGAAATACAAGATTGTAACAAGTTAGTAAGAGGGAGAACCTTTTCAAAAACAAAATCAAATCCAATTCAGTGGACCTTGTCCTGCTTGGTAGTTTGGTGCAGTCAGCTGTGAACAGGCACTGGCCGTGTCCCTCCTGCCAGTAGTGAGGGCCCAAAAGTCATCAGTTAATTGCTGGGAGACTCCAGTTTTAGTGACTTGGACACCTGAAACCGTGGCCATGGGAGGAGAGGGAAACCCGACCACTGGGACGTTGGCACTTGCTGCTATCTTACTGCAGTAAAGGGATCTATGAGGCTGAGCTAATATTTTAACTACAGGGAAGTATAGGATACGCTGGAAGATGATGTGTGGATAAAAGAAAAACTTTCCTGGGTCATCTTTTTTTGGAACAGGAATAGTAAATACTAGATTTTTTTGTTCTGTCTTTACATTTCCGTGACAGGGTAGAATTGTAAGCTTTCCTTACAAAACCCAGAATTAAGGGATTATCAGAACCATAAGGTTTTCTGTATATTCATAATACAAGAAGCAGATTAGAAAAGGATATACTATTTGATCATTAGCTTCCTGCATATGGAAACCTTGGGTCACCTTGTTGTTTCTTGATGTCTAAAGCCTGATATTAAATTTCTGCAAGGAAAACGTATGCTTTGTTATAGTTTTAAGGACAAAGAAGGTGGAACTGAACAGTGTTGTGATATGCCAAGAAGTCAAGCGCCGAGCCCACGCGGGTCACTGGGGAGGGTCACCACGAGCTGGTCAGGTGGTGACTGCTGAGATGGTTTTGTTTGCAGCGTTTTCACACATCGTTATTCAATAAGGCTTTTGTTTTACTGAAACTGAGAAACACTGTACGGAATTACCCTGATTTTGAAGTGACAGTGCCAAGGGGACTTCGGTAAAGGATTTGAAGGCAATTGAATCTGAAAAGTAAAGCTTTGTGATTGCTCAGTTATTTTTGAAGCAATGCTTACATTTAAGATTTATGTACAAAACCAGACTATATCAATAGTAGTGAAGTGGTTTCAGGCCAAGCCTTTTTCAAAGAAACTTATGAACAGAAGGTCATTTCAGAGTTCTTTCTTCTCTTGCAAAGAGACAAACACAAATCCCACCTCGCTGTATTTGTATAATATATAATACATTATTATGCTGCTGCATTTAGTAAGTGCTTGTAGTTCCATAAAAATATCTAGAGCTTTATTCTTGATTATAGTGCACTGCCAACTGCAAGTAAAAGCAATTGTTATCCTCAGAGTTTCAGTGACCTATTAGGGAGATATAAATTGTGACAAGATTTTTTTTCTCTCCGTAAACTTCTGAAGCCTCATCTTACAGTCTCTAAACCCCATCTTAAAAATACATAATACAGAGACTTTGTTGAATACTCTGATGATATTACAATATTGAATCATCTTTATATAATTATGCTGGTGAATATAAAGTATCATTGTTTTCAGTATCTTTCATGAAAGCTGTTTTGACCTTCAGATTAAAGGATCCATATGGATTTCCAAATGAAAAAGTTGGAGCTCCTGTTTAAAAACTAGAGCTCCAGTTCAGCATTCATACATCAGATGCACTTCCACTTGAAAAAAATGCAATTGTACCAGCATATATCCCATCTGAATTCTTCTCCTGGGTAAACTCTTATAAATGAGTGCATCGTGCATAATGAGGATTGGAGGTTAGCTGCTTCCAGTGAATTCCTTTTCAAAGTGCGAGAAAGACGCAGAGCAGCGAGGAGGAGAAATCCATTGGTATTTGAGCTCTGTAGGATGAAGAGGTTTGCTGCTGGGGGAAGATCAAGAGGAGGCAGTAGGAATATTTTGGGCACTTCTGAAGGAGAGATGGAGACCATCTGGTAGAGAGGATGCTTAAAGGAAGAATGCCAGGACAGAGATAAAAGTAAAGGGAAAGGAAATAGTGACTTAGTAACATCAAAGAGCAAGGCTGACTATAGAGCAGAAATGAAGAAGTAGCAGTGACCCAACATAGGCAAATCATAATACAAATGGTGGCACTGGGCGATGGATCCATATGACTCTGTGAAGACTCAGGGGAAAAGCTCAGTGTTTTAATTTCAGGAAAGTCTCCAGGAAAGCGGTGTTGACATCTTTGGAAGTCTTATAATTTAAAACTGATGCAGTAAGCAGGGTTCCTGCTGTTTCAGAAATACTGTCCTGGAGTCTACTCCAGATACTGTCACTATAGCAGAATTTAAAATGGAGAGACGCCAAGAAGAATGTTTCTTCCCTCATCAGCATCAGCATCTTTTCATTTGAATGATTTTAAGGGTATTAGAAGTTTCCGTTGAATTGCCTCCTAAGGCTCATATCCTGAAGCAATGGTTGGTGTGTGGTCCTTCTCTGTGTTGAGCTGGAGCTGATCTCATGTGAAAAAGGGAGATGCTGGTTTTGCTTTGCTTCTGCTAAAGGAGAATAGCTATTGGCCTGTCCCCTTCTCCTGCCAAAGCCTGGAAAACGTTTCTGTCACTGGAATTCCACCGAGTTAAACTATGGCAATCCCCATGGTTTCTGTGGTTAAGCAACACAGAGCAAAAAAGTCTGATAATCCCTTGTGCCTTGGTTCTCCTTAGCATTGCTTCTCACCAGCCCTGAAGGCAGAGAGTTGGGGCAGGTGACAAGTGTAATTATAAAGATTGGCTGTGCTTCTGTCTGTCTCCACCTTCCTTCTTCCCATCTGCCTTTAGGAGGAGACTTTCTGCATCCTAGAGGAACTCTACTTTTGAGGGTAAATACCTCTGTGCATTCAAGTCGAAGGCCTGAAATAATCTCTTGGGGTTTTTTGTCTTTTTCTTTTTTTTCTTTTTTTTTTTTTTTCCTGACAAAACAGGTGTGTTCCTTTTTACTGAAGTCAGTCCAAGGGAAGAAAAAGAAGAAAGTACTTCCAGAGAATGATTAATCCCATCTTAAAGCAAGTGTGTAAGACAGGTAGGATAAGTCTCTCTCTGAAAATGCCAATCTGTCACCACTATCTATAGAAGGAGCCTTCACGAGTAGCTTAGAGTAGGTGTTTGACTTTTACACAGTTAAATTTAGATGAGATGATTGCCACTTTTTAAGTCAGTCAAAGTGTTTGTTTATCAATGATTAACCATAATAGATTGAAAAGTTGCAAGAGATAACAAAAGAATATAACGCCATTGATAGAGATATCACATAATAAGAAATAGCAGTAACGACAATTGCAGATGGTTAACATTTACATTCCCCATTGTTTTTATTTTACTGTTAAATCTTCCCAGATTTTAAATCTCGTTTGATCTGAAGAAGGAAAAATTTGCCTCTGCTTTGGTGTAAGCAAAAACTGCTGAAATATTTGTAGGATAAAGAAGTGATTTGTCCTGGAAATGTCAATTCTTATATGTAGGGTTATTAATCCATAAAACAAATTTGCAAACATTTATAAGTTTCCTTCAGTGTTTTTGGTGTTTTGCTTGACATGCTTCTGACTGTTCTTTAAATGAAGATTGCACTCTCAAGATCCTGAAAGGTGTGCACTGGCAGTTTGCAGGACTTGGTTTTGCATGTGTCTTGACCCAATATATACAGTCAGTTACACTGAAATAAATACGCTTGTCATTTAAAAGAATTAATCATATTTCAGGTTGTTACCCAAGTGTATAATTGTGTATAATGATTTCACCATTCATAATCACACTGTAACAGTGAATAGATAAAATCACTTTTCCTATATAAAAAAAAAAATTTACTTTTAGCTTAGTTTTCAGAGTAGATAAAGCTTGCAGAAAAGAAACAGTAGATGCTCAGAAGTTTCAGAATATTGGGACACTAAGAAAATTAAGCAAAGTTGGAAAAAGCATATGGTATATATGGACGGGAAATCCTGTGGCAGTTTTGATTTTACACAGGAAAAAAAGTAGTTTCTTAGGTTCATAAATCTGTTGTATGCAGTATTCAAATAGAGATTTTCATGATCTTAGCTTTCCTCTTTCTTTAAAATGTTACTTTCAAGTACAGATGGGCCCATACCGCAAGTTTGGGATCCAGATTTGGATTTGGACCTGACATTCATCAGAGTGTAGGCATATTTGAACCAAGCATTTGAGGTCAGGCTCTGGTGGGATTAACAGCCTACTGCAAAGGTCTGGATTGAGTCAAGCTCCCCCATATTTCAAGGCATAGGTGTGGGAAATATACTGATTTGATTTGATGTAATCTCTAACTTTAAGGCATTTAAATTTTAAAATTAAAAACTTTTAATGAAGCGGGAGGCTATGATTATTGTTATTCCTGAAGGATGAAATTGTGCATGGGGATCCAATGCACTAAGTGCTGTTGGAGATTGTAACAAAAGACAGGAACTGACTCACATGGTTTCCAACCCAAATACTTGTCCAAGGTCAGTAAGAGTACCCATGACAAAGCACTCAGGTCCCTGATTTCTAATCCAGTACTTTTACCACAATATGGTTGCCTAAGCATAATTCTTGACCTGTTCCTAGTATAGGATATAATACCTTAATAAAACCATACAGCTAGATGCTGAAAGAGACTTAGACTGCAAATGCTCTGAGTTCCTCTTTAGGTTATGAATCCCTCATATTTCCGAGATTAATGGCTTCTAATCCATTTTTAAATGTTCCATGTGGATAGTGAAGGCGTAACTATCAAAACACTGTAAAATCATAATGTCTGTGTAGCTATAAATTACTGTTTTCAAAATGAGCTGGAGGTCTCCAATTTATTCCTAAGTGCAAAATCTTAGATAATATAAAACTGCTCAAAAATGACTAGAAGCAAGTTTTCTGTTTTTTGCCAAATGGAAGACAATTGTGGGTCTGCTCACTAACTCCATAACAGTGTCTGATTGGTGACACTGAAACTAGTCCTAAACAATATAAATTGAATAGATCAGAAACATTTCAGATCAGAGATCAATTGAAGGAACTGAGGATTTTTGCATATTTCTCTGATATGTCTCTCTTATTCTCAGTTTCTCAAATTCTGAGCTACTTTGTACAAGAGAGACATTGACAGTGAATTCAACTGATGGTAAAGTACTGGTTCCATGACAGACGGTTTAAGAAAAAGTGTTGAAGAGCGTATTGCCTTAGAGTATTTTCTTAGGTCAAATAGGTACCCGGCATTTCAGAAAACAGGTAAAAGAGAACTTCCAGTTCACTATAATTTGAGTTAAGTACGAATGCAACAGTAACTTTTAAGGGATAAAAAGATGCATGATTTAAAACATCATTAAGATAGTCTTTTGTGGGGCACAGAAAAAACCTTTACAGATGTTATTGGTTCTTTTGGGGTTATACTAAAATAAAAATTTGGAGAAGTGCCTCATTTGAATTTATACTCCCACTGTGGTCCATCAAAAAAGATTCATCTCCTATTCAAATGACTAGTCAATATGTTAGTCAGATCAAATACCACTAATAAGATGCTAAAAATGCTTCTGAGGAACAGGGGGATTTCTTTAACAAGCCATAAAGTGCTTTTTAATCCATTTCTGACTTGTTAGGTTATCTGTGATTCTCACAACTGTTCCATCATGACGCACTTTCAGTCCTTTGTGCGGAAGGGAAAAATCAAGGTGTAAATCAAGGGCAGTGCATAGATATTGCGTTTCCTCTCCAACTGTTCCCAAAGCCACTGTGGTCCTTGTACTTTCCTATCTCATGTCTATTTAAGACACTGTTGCTGGTGGGTGTTCTGGCTTGATAAAGCTATATTTAATGAGATTGCCAAATCATAGAGCCTAAGTTTTGTTAAAAATTCAAAACAACATAAAAGAATGAAACCTTGTTGCCTCACTACAACAGAGGTGGGAGACTTTGAAAAGAAGATGTGCTCCTGGTAGCCTGAGACAAGGAAAACCTGGTTTCTCAGCTGCTTTGCAAACAGTGCTCTCTGTTTGGCTTGAAGAGCTATCTGCTGAGTTATCTGGCTGAGAAAAGTGGCCTAATATTGCAGTTTTGCTGCAGACACAGCCTCAGCTGCATGGGGCCCAGGGACGTAGGAGTTCTCCAGATATATCTTTCTAACAGTGGAAAGAAATGCTGAATAGATGAAGATATTATGAAGACGCTGATGAGAGGGTGTTTGTGGGTTTTTTTGTGTTTGTTTTGTTTTTTTTTTTTTTTTTTTTTTGCATATCTTCCTGGTCACATCAGCAGAGCAAAATTCTTCTGTAGTTTATCTCTGAGTTTAAAGAATGATCTTTAATATTTGCCTGACACCCAGGATGTATTTCTCATCATGGTGATATCAGTGGCAAAACCACTCAACTCATTTTGCTTCAGTTGAAGTCTCATACCCTGCACTTTAATTTTATTTTATTTTCTTTTTTTTTAAAAAAAACCCAAACCCTAAGAATATATAAGTTTTAGTATCTGTGCTACAATTAGAAACTAAATGTTTAATTAAAAAAAAAAAAAAAAAACCTGTTTGTGATGAAGGTTGTTTTACTTCCTGACTTTGCTCACCTCCGAAGAGATCAGAATAAGTCAAACTTCATAATCTACTGCCAAGTCTTTGGAGATAACCCTAAAAATGGTGTATGAAATCCCCCTTATGACTTCTTCTATTTGTTGAAAGCACAGTGCATTTGACCGTCCCTATAATTTCTGATTGATTGAATTTGTAGATGATGTTGTAATGTAGTGCGTACAAATTTATCTTCAAATTTTGTGTGGAATATGGGGCACCAACATGTTTTATTCAATAAAAGAAAATGTGTCCATTCATGAAAATAAGTTTTGCGGGATTAGGTCTGTGAATATCAACCATTTGGGACTGAGAAAATAAATGGTAACGTTTAATAAATATACAGTGCACTAAGACTATATTTATTAGTCTTTTGACATTTTTATCTGGCTCCTATAAAGAAGTCTTTGGAGCTGGGACAGCAAGTGGTGCAGGTAAATTTCCTACATTGTGAAAGGATCTGGTATTTAGTTTATGGGAAGCAGGCCTGAGCAGATGTGAAAAGTTCAAATAAAGGAAGGCCAGATTAAACGCACTTTTGTGGCTGGAAAATCAAAACAGATGTTATTATTCAACCACAAAAAAATCTATGTGCACTTAAGTAGCATTAGGTGTCTGATCAGTTACTTTTTTTTTCTTTTCAGTGAAAATAACAAAACGATTATAAAATTATATAGGCTGACAAAATGCTTTAAAATGTTACCGGTGGACTGAATAGTTTGGTCTTCTACCTATTGGGAAGAAGTAGAACCAAAGTAGATCTTACAAGACCAATAGAAATATGAGAAAAATCTATTTTTGAAGGGACACTCAAGAGAGGAAGATACAGACACTGGAGGAGGAATGAAAGTGAATGGACCCTCGTCTCTGAAACCCTGATGCATATTAGATAAAAAATGATTTAATTTGGATGCATTTAACAACTGCCCATAATCTTTTCTAAAGCCCTGCCCATATGAAAAAGTTGATGTTGGCAGAGGATGACAGGTGCTGGAGGTCCTCAGGAGCCCTTGACAGCAAACAAATGTTTGCAGAGTGTGAATGCTGCTAAATAGTTTTAAAAATTATTTCTAATTAAAAGAAAATGAAGTTTAGGTTCAGAAATGTGTACATTAAAGAAAACACCTAAAATAAATGAAATCTCACAGGAGAACTGAAATAGGTATCTTTGGAAAAGCCAGTTCATGTAGAGAATGGAAAGAATCTTCTTCTGGAAAAGATTATGTAGTTTTCAGGGACTTGTTCACTAGCCTGACATATTTCTGCTCTTGATACAGAGCTTTTCTGTTCTTGCTTGCTGGGAGTCAAAGGTAAATGAAGAGTAGTTCACGTTGACTTGCTGGGGTTGGCAGGCCTTGTAAAGTGTGTCAGGTAAAATGAGGAGCTGCTGGCCATTGCTTCCCTGTTCAGAGAGAAATAGAGTATAAGACTGAAAATCTCAAGACTGGCAAAAGAGAGGACAAAGCTGCAGTTCATTTTTTGTTGCAATTGTTTGAGTTCCTGCATGAATACCAAGGGTTTGCATGTTTGGGAGGATGTTGTGTAACAAGAGAAATTTCTCCTGTCTACACTGTCCTTCAGTAATCGATCATTGTTTGCTTGCTTCCTCATCTTCAGCATCAATGGTCTGATCTCCACAGACGTCCAAACTTACCTCTAGGCTACCCTTTAAAATCTGCTACTTTTCCGAAGATGAAATTGCCCTGCACTGCTGAAGTGTCTGAACCCCTCCATATGGGCAGAACGTGGGAGATGGAGAATTGAGGTGTCTGGGAGACACGAGTTCTCTCTCTAACCCTCCTGCTTTCCTACAGCATTTCTGGGGAAAAGTCAGATAAATCTGCTCCGAAGAACTAAAATTGTTTGCAATGCAGAAATAAGAGCGGAACAAAGGTCAGCTACCTACCACATAGTTAGGACAAGTGCCTTTGCCTAGTGAACCTGTACATCATTTATTCTCTGTTTTCACATCCCTAGTACCCATGTTTGCTGTGCAGTGTCCTCTCTCACATATTAAAATTACAGGGGGTTACCCCTTAGTTTAATCTAAAGATTGGTGCAGCTAATTTGGTCTCTTCCTTGGTCCTAAAGCTCCGTGGTTAGTAGAAGTCAGTGAGAACTGTTCTCAGTATCTAGGTCATTCTAGAAAAAAAAAAAAAAAAGGGATATAGCTACTCAGTCACACAAGTCTTCTCTACTTTTTCCTTACTTATTTAAAAATACAGCAATGCAGGAGGCCACACATTTGAAGAGGCGACTGCTTATCCCTGATTCATACATTTATTAACCAGTTGTTCTTGGGAAGAGTGCAAAACTGGAAAACCCCATTGAAAACATGATTAAATGTTAACTCTAAAGGTGAAGTCCTAGTTGGCTTTCAGGCAAAGTCAGGCTCCTAAAAGCCAAAACCAAAAAGTTTTTAAAGGTCTGAAACTGCTATTAACGTCTGTGTTTTAGCAACCTAAATCCAACTGAAATACAGTTTAATTAAAACTTTTCAGACACTTGAGGTTTATGTCTAAGAATCTCTTAGATGACCTGTAGTCAACTTCCAGCATTTTCAAGGGACTATGTAATTTTAAAACTGTGAATGCTGGCCATTTCTATCAAGTACCTTAGCAAGACTCTGTAAAAATGCATACTCCTTACAAAAATAAATATCTTTTGTGACATCAAGACACAGCCAATATTATTGCCTCTTCTCACTTGAAGAGGCCCTTCCCATTCTCAAGGAAACTGTTGCTTGGATATTCTTGTGAAGGTGGGAAAAACATGACGTAAGAAAAGGAAAAGGGACCCTTTGTCTTTGCCTTCTTTCCTAATGCAGATGCTAAGTATCTTACTGATGCAAAAGGGTCAGAGAGAGCAAAATGTGTAAATAATTTAATAGGGAAAAGAAATGTAAGATAGCAATTCACCAGAGTAAGGACAATAGAGTACAAAATGCCATAAAAGATAATAGGCTTATAAGAATTGGCATGTGTTAGTGATTATGCAATCACTCATTTCCCACAGATTTCTTTTTATAGGAAACTTTGGAAAATCCCTGAAGAACTGACCGAGTCATTTAACCACAACAGGTTTCTTTTCAACATGGCTAGGAGTGGGCGATAAATATTTTCACATATTTATGCACTGATGGCTTGTTTTCAACCGCTGGAAATGGTGGCGCAGCCCCATGCCGAATGGGGTCCTCCTGTCCGTGTGGGACCAGGGGATGGAGATCCAGATGGGGGATGGACACGTGTGGTCAGGAGCTTCGAGGTTTGGTCCTTGCCTGATGCGACAGGCACTGGAGAGGCTGAGGGAGAGGGATTTCTGCTCCAGAGAGTGTTTCCAGCTCTGAGCTCGATGTAAATCCCTCTGGCTTGCAGTGAGCAGCTGAGCTCTCCTCGGTCACTGGCAAAAGTAGTCATTTGTTTCCTTGCTGTCACAGGCTGTTTAAATACTTGTATTTCTGACAACAGTTTTCCTTCACCAATGGGCAAAGGAAAACAAGACCTTGATCCACAGTTCTGAGTTTCTTAAAGTGATTTTTTGTTGTTGTTGTTGTTTGTTTGTTTGTTTGTTTTATGGTTTTGTGTTTGTTTTTTTTGTTTGTAAGTTTTTTTCTTTTCGGACAGGTTATTTTCCTTGCAGTCTCTAGAGCAGTTGCTCGCAGACTCAGAATGTCACTGCTGCTCCACGATGTGCTGCCAGAGGACTTGCCCCTCACCAGGCTGCTTCTCTCCAGGGAGGCCCAAACCGACCCCGGTATCCTCATGTGTGTATTGTGTATCTCAGACCCTCCTTCTGCTAAAACATCTCTGACCCTAGCAGCTGCCAGGGAAGTGTGGAGCTCTTTTCCCTGCTCTGTTCCCCTTCCCCAGGGCTGCTGTGCTGACATTGGCCACGCTTGTGCCAGGAACAGGGAACCTGATCGTTGCACTTCCCCATTGCATAAATTCATATACAGGCTCACTTTGTGTTGGTGTTGCCCAATTAATGCTTTTATCAGGGTGGATTGAACAGGGTTAGGCAGTGTGCTTTGATTTGCTTTGCTTCTGTCAGCCCTGTAGAGCAAACATGACCCAGCTGTGGAGGTGGTGGTGACTGCCATCCCACAAGGAGACGATGGGCAGGCTTACGGTGTTTCTTGGAGCCTGGCACACCTGCGGTGCCAAAATATGGCATCCTGGCTCAGAGTAGGTCGAATGGGTTTAATCACATCTGTCTCATAAGAACATTCAAGCATAAATTTTCTGGTATCATTCAGATGATCTTAGTTCGGTGCAAAGTGTTATTCTCACTCCTATATAAGTAGCAGTACGAAAGGAGAATGGGTGGAAGACTTTGAACTCCAAATCACTTTAAAAGACCAAAAAATAAAATCAGTTGGAGGATCTGGATCTCCCTCGTGGCTCAGCTTTGAAATCCAGAATTCTGATGTCTGAGAGATGTCATAAATCAAAGCCATCTATCAGGTTACAGACATCTCTGAATATCAAATAGTTTATTATTAAAAAAAAAAAAAAAAAAAAATGGAAAGAAAGCTGCCCATTAAATCCTGCAAGTAGTTAAAAATGGTTAAGAACATTTGCAAATGTTTATCTTAGCTTAAGTTAGATGTACGCAATTTTGATTAGGCCATGATATATTTTTTTCTTTTAACTTCATTACTAAGTCAGCTATGAATAGTAATGTTTTCATTTTTAAAATAAATTGACTCCCTTCTCAGTTTCAGCCCTCTCCTATCATATTTTGAACTGCAGTGTGCATACCAGAATAGAAAAAATACAGAAGGTTGAAGGGATCTAGTACAAAGAGAGTCTGATCAGACCTTTCTCAAAACTCTCACCAAATCCTTCCCCAGCATCACAACAGCAGCAAACAGCAACAAAACCAGCTTGCTGCGTTCTGCAGCAGGGAGGACAGGCTCACCTGATGGCTGCTGTTCATCGGTAATTGATCAGAGTTGGGAACTTTGCATGAGTTTGCTTCACCCACAGTATCTGAGCTGATCATGGTCGTATAAAGTATGTTTAGGAAAAGCAGTCACCTCCAGTTGGCTCAGGGCAGAGCTTTTAAAGGGTAAATTTCCTGATAATCACATAATAAATTTTAGAAAGTCATCATCAGTGAAAGCCACTCATGATGGTCCTCTCCTTGGTTTGATTAAAAATGGCTCATCATTTCAGGTTAATAGGTCACAGAGAAACGTCACTACTATTTTTCCTATTTTATTTTTGCCGTCACCCTTTGATTTCCCTTGAATATTTTCATGTTTTGTACCTACATTTCCAGTCTTCCATTACATTTATGTTGGCCCAGTAAGAGCCCCACTGCTCCGGGGTCTTCAGTAATCTTGCGGAGCCAAGCACTCTGACTGCGGTCCCCAGTTTTTACTCTGTTTTCTAACTTCAGCCTTTTATAACATGTCAATCAGTTTTACTTGGCACATGCTAACACATCTGAAAAATGTAGTTCATTCTACCAGGAGGGTTGATATTGCAAACTCTTATTTTAACTCAGGTTTAGAATGTCTTTGGCAGGTAGCATCAGCCAACACAGGATACACATTTGCTAGACTGGAAGTAAGTGCTAGGCAAAACTGGCCATTCGACTGGATCTGGTGTCTTTGCTCAGAGGATATTTAGGTCCAACCAAACTGCAATTTATGTTCAAAACATCTGAACTCAAGTGTCTCTTCCATAGGCTGTGCTGAACCTGGTTTTAGTAAGCTGTCCTATACAGGAGGAGATGTTTCTCGGTGATCCGCTGATGGAAGCGTGACCCTCCCTCCTCCCATAGGCCACTGCACAGGAATTGCTATGCGTGCCCTCGCTTGCCAGGATGTAAAGCTTTAGAGTATTTTGCAAATATTTCTTAAATATTTTTGCAGTTAGAAAATACAAAGATGAGGTAAACTCTAAGTTGCCCATCATATGTTTTCTTAAACAGGACATAAACACCAGTCAGAGTTACTCTTTCAACAGTGGACTGACTGAACCAATGAATGTCTGTGATTTTAAAGTAGTGTTAATCTGAGGCAATGAGTTCTGAATAATGTTTATTAACTATATTTTAATAACTTGTCAGTTTTCTAAAACACATGCTGAAGTATTCTGGAAATCACTTAGTAAATGTAGTTTTAATTCTTTTCCCATATTCATGGACTGTTACTTACTTTAAAAAAAAAAAAAAGAGATTAGAAGGTTCAAGTTTAGAGCAGCAAATTGCTGTGCTAATCTGCAGGTATTTCTCTTCTTGATACGGCCACTAATGTCTAATCTTAGCGACGCAGGCCCAATCATTGTGCTTTTTCATTAGAGCTGCAATGAACTGTGTGCAAGGGACTTGAACTCTGGTGATCAAGCTGCTCTGAGCTTGCAAGATTTCATATGAAAATGTACTGCGTGTACTAAAGAACAAATCTAAAAAACCTGTTAAATTCATGTAAAAGTTGGAGAGTTCACAATATCAGCTCTGGTAGGAACAGCATGCCTTTGAAACTCTGGACAGTGTGGTGGTTAGGGCTGGCCACGAACAAGAAGCCCGTGTCATGAAAAATTGTCAAACTTTTTAATTTGTTTCCATTTCATAGGAGAGAGAGGAAATAAAACCTCAGGAATTAATTTTTTGGCTTACAAAATGTTATGGAGAAAGGCTATGGAGAGCATTTTCCCTGCTGGATATTATCTTCAATGTGGACAGTTCAGAGTTGGGATTTGAACGTGGACCTCCTGCCAGCCCCAGGCGTGTGACCATCAGGCTATGGGTGAGTCTGGCTTTCTCTCTCTTCCCTCCTGCTATCCAAAACCCTCATCCCAGACTTAAAAAAAAATCCTGCCAATGACATTTTTTGAGAAACAGATACCTCTTTGTGAAAGATTCAGTGCAATTATAATTTTTTGATAAATGGAGTTTTGCTGAACTATTTTTTTTTGCTGGGGGTTGTAACGGTCATGACTGGTCTGAGACCTCAGTGTTATGATGTGCCCTTGTGTGACTTACTGTCCTTCTTGAAGCATGTAACTGAGTGGTTTTGGTACAGAGCTCACTAATAAGAAATGTTCATTGATGTTTCATTCCTTATGAGATGGGGCATTGTTCTTCAGTAAAAGGACGTTATTTGGAAATCCTTAGAGGTGAGGAGTATCTCCAGGGAGATATTTCCCAGGTGTTGCTGAGCATGGATGTCTTGGTAACTGCCTTTTTTTTTCAGGTTTTCCTCTTACTTGAGTTTTGCTTTCCTACATTCCTGCATTGTTTCCAGTATTTATGTGTTTCTGCAGCTGAGTGACCAGGAAGACTGCTCCCAACCTGTTCAGAGCTGATCCATCTACCCTTAGAACAACCTTCTCCACCTTTGTGGTTCCTTTGTCTCTGTAGTCTCCTATTTTTTTTTGTAATCTTTCATTTTATTCATTTAAAGTATCCACTAATTTTGATTCTTACCAATAAATTTCTTTCTCAATTCTTTTGGTCCCCAGATAAGGGTATTGAACATATACTTTCAAATTAGTAGTCATTTGACCATGGGCTTTAGAGACAGTTAAGCTCTTGAGGACCAAAAAGGTGAATACAGAACAGAAGCAGCCTTGATTTAATATTGTGAATCTTATAAGGCTAATCCTTCACTTTTTGTTTTTCTGCTTGGACCTATGGCCCACTGGGTAAAGCATTTAGGGTGTGGGGGGCACTGAAAGAAATCACAGTCACTTTCCAGAGCAGACTTCAAAGAAAAGCTCACTTTTCCCATTGCTTTTTATCTTCCTTCTATTCTTAGTGCTTTCTTTTTTTTTTTTTTCTTTTTTTCTTTTTTTTTTTTTTTTTTTTTTTTTTTCCACTCTGCTGTTCCAATTTTTGCCCACCTCTAATTTCTCTATTAACTTTAATTAGGCTCATGAGCTTGATCACCAGGTGGGTTTGCCCCAAGTTTCCACAGCAATGCTTTCCATCAGCAGCAGACTTGCAAGGGAATTTTGTTAAGCTGCAGATAGGAGATAGAAGCCTAATGTTATCAGATACGGAGTGCTTCATTGCTAAGTGTTTTTTATATCTAGTGAATTTGCCAGGAATCATTATATATATTTAATTATTTTTAAGCAGGCAGGCTCAAGAGCCCTGATCAGTGGGGTACCAGAGGGTAAATGAAAGAAGAGGGACGTGGCGTTAGCCAGGGGAATGATTCATACCTCTGAAGTTAACCAAATGCTTGTGTATATCGGGGAAGTAGCTCTGAATCTTCCAACTGCCTTTTCTGAAAAGGCAGTGTAGGAAAAAAAAGAGAGAGAAAAAAAAAAAAAAAATCCCTGGATTCACTTCTGGAGAATCTCAGCACATGTGAAATTCACCGCTAGGAAGGAAGTTTGGCACACACCTTTTGGGCATTTTGTGCATGGTTTTCCTGGGCAGGTTCTCACAGCATAAGCTTTTCCTGTATCAAATACTAAGTAGCATAAAATATGAGCAATTGGGGTGAATTACAATTTTTGTAGCCTTCACTTTGTGATCATTTGCATATTCAGAATCTGCCTTGGATTTTCTTGTTTTTATTCTTCTTTTAAAACTATATTTACCTGAAGAAGGGCTTAGTTCTGAGTGCACAAAATAAGCATTTTCTCTGCAGTTGACTTTAATCCTACCAAAAGAATTAACACTTAGAGCAGAAAACCTTCTTTGGGTCCTACAGGGCATTAGAACATCTCAGGTACTGGCTGCTGGTTTAATAAAAGGATAGGATTTCCATTTACTTCAGGCAGGCTTAATGTATTGTTCTTGTAGTGAGACAGTCAGAATGAGTCAGGAGCCAAAGAATACACTTTATAGACACAAATAATCGTAAATTCAGAATGTCACCTTTAGGCAGAGGCATTTTTATTATTGTTAGTGGAGCTGCTGAGTAGGTTTGATGTTTTATTCTCTTGAGTACTAAATGTTCCAGAGTACCACAGCCCTATCTTTATCAGGCTCACAAGGAGGGAGCACAGCCAAACTTGCTTCCTATACTTCTCTATGATTGATAGCAGATGGCATGCTTTAAAATAAACCTATCCATTAGCAGTCCTCAGTGTTTTTACTCAAGGCATTTACAACTGTCTCAACCAGAAAACACATTCGCTCCACAAGCTAGTTTCAGTCTGCAACAGCTGTACAGGTGCAAATCTTTCATTAACTCTAAAACTGTGGTGAAATAAACGCTGTACTGTATTTTATTTTCAGTGGAGAGGTTGTTCTTCAGAGGAGGAATGGATTCTATTCTCCCTTTGCATGTGGCAGAGGTCTGTGTTAATAAACTGATATTAAGATATGGATCTGGGGTGGGGTTTTTTGTTTGTTTTGTTGGGTTGGTTTTTTGTTGTGTTTTTTTGTTTTGTTTTGTTTTGTTTTTCTCCCTACTCCCCTGTACAGTTTTAGGATGCTATATTTTGACGAGATAAATATGGCTGTTCATAGGTGTATACTCTAAATGGGCAGATAGCAATAATGGAGGAATTGCAGCTCGGGGCTGGGATTGCTGGGGGATGGCAGCTGCCTCTTTTCCCTGTCCCTGTAGCGTCACCCAGAGTGGCAGCACTCGCTAGAACCCGATGGAGGAGAGTCTGCACATGTCCCCCACCTCTGCTTCACACTGTGGTTCTTTCTCTCTCTGGCTTATTAGAGAGATTCAGAGACATACACTCACGTGCCCACACACAAATACATATTCAACCTGATTCTGAGCTCATTGCTGGCAGGATATTCCATAAATAAATTGCTAAAATCTGTCCCTACATTCCCTTTATTTTGCCTAGATTTCTGTTCAATAGTCATAAAAGACATTAAAATTTACCCGGCAGTCTTTTCAATACAATGAACTCCCAAGCACCTCCCCAAACATTACTACACTAGCGGCTAAAGCTGAAAATATTAGTAGCAAATATTTAATATTAGCATTTAGCATTAATATTAGACAAGATCTTAAAATATTAGAGCCAGATAAAACAGTATTAACAGGGGTATAGGAGTCATTAAGCAGAATAACCGTCACCAACTAAATGGATGCTGAAACTTTAACATGCAAACCAGAGTAGATGATAGGAACTTCACAGAGACAAGAGGATCCTTTCATTTAAAAGGAGGTTGGAGAGACCAAGGTTAGGGATTTGAAAGCTGGTAAATAAAACAACACAGTGGGAAGAGTTATATAGAATGTGCCATCTCGTTAGTGGCGATCATGTCCTATGTTATTTTTCTTAAGCTGAAAAGATAAAACAAGAAGACAGGCAATATTCTGTCACAAATGAATGGAAATTGGGGTATTTTTTTGTATAAATCCGAAGTAGCAGGAGAAAAATACAAATGTGCTCTCAGCACTGCAAGTCTATGTAGGATAATGGAGGTGCTAAAATGACTTAGCATGATGGACTGCAGCTCGCCTGCCCCTTTTTTTTGACACAGTGAGCAAAGTTGAGGGAACTTGAGCTTGTTGCCGTGGAGGTGGGGGTTACCGCCAGCCTGGGGAGCAGTCCTGCAGTGGGGCAGCTCCCGAGCAGGATCGGGCTCTGTGGTGGAGATGAGCCCCCGTTACGGCTTATGTCAGCAAGGTCCTGTAAGCACCTGGTGGATTTGGTGCTAAACAAGATGGGGAGGGAAAAAAAACAAGGCCAGCTGTAGACTTAAGAAGTTTAAGAGCATCAGCACTTGCTTCTAGCTAATCTCCCTTGATGACTCCTGTAAGCAGGAGGGGATGGTCGTTCCTGTTAATTATTCAAAGCCCCACACCTGTTTCATAGCGGAGTGGTGTGAGAGGGCGTGCAGTGTCCCCATTTCCCAGCCTGGCTGGGGGAAAGGCATGAGATGGGGGTTTCCCCTGCCATCACTGAGTGACACCCCATTTTTCACGTGGGAAAGGGGAGCCTGGGAGAGGCTGTAGCTGAGCCCAGCCCTGGGCCACGCCAGCACCGTGAAACCTCGGATGTTTCTGAAAGATCTGATGAGCTGAATGCAGGGAGGGCTTCAGCAGGGTCGTACTGAGTCTTCGAATGAGTGTGCTGACTTTTTTTGAGGGATCAGGACTGCATTCTTGCGTGTAGATTCCATATCCAGAAGATATGGGGTTACATTCATGAGTGCTTCATCACAGGAGGAATCAGAGGGAAAGATATGCACCCGGAGATGCACGTTGTGTCCATCATATCCTCAGGCTGCCCAGACACGGTTTCAAGATTGTGTATATTTTCCCTATTTAATGTTGACATTAAGGCACAGGATGGGAAAAGGATTGCAGTGGGGTATAGATACTTATTCTTTCTGCTTTTTGCTGTCCCAAAGAGGCTACAAAAGCATTTTAATACATCACAGAAGATATAATACATATCAGAAGAAATAGAAAAAAAATCTACTCCAATAAGGTATCTTGGATCTGCTCTTGAGACAAACCTTCATATAGAATTGGTATTTGAAATAAGTGTCTGTCTATGCCCAGCCTATGCACTTGCCATTATATCATCTTTTCACTTCATTATAGCAAATAAGATATATTTCATTATAGCTTTTGGAATTGCTGATGAGTTTTTTGTGAGACTGTCTTTTTGTCTGGTGTCCGGGACTGCTCGCAGCCACACAAACAGGTCTTTTACCTTGAAGGAGGAAGCCTAAAACACTTGTTAAAGGCGGTTACTCTGCTGCTTTTGGTCCATTGGCATTAAGGGAGATGTACCTAGTCTATTCCTGATGGATTAAGAGTTTTCTGAAGAAATAAAAATAGCTTTTCATAAAATAACTTCTACAATATGCAGAATCTGATATGTTTAGCTGCCACTGACTTCACTGGTTATCTACAGGAGTCAAGGTGCACAGGTGCCTAAATATCTACAGACCTTGGCACATATGTTCCTCTGGAAAGGCGGAGAAATTTTCCTATTTAAATGGCAGCCACATTCACTCTCAGTGTTAAGCATATTCTTACACACTATATGAGCTGGGGGCCAAGAACATAATTTATTATGATACCACAGGTTACTGCAAATTATATAGGGCCTTTACAGTAATAGTTTCATGTAGTACAGAAAAAAGAAAAATCCTTTTATTGCCCCTCCAAACCCTTTATTTATTAATGACGTAGAAAGCTGTGACGTTATTAAGAAATGAACAGATTTTGCCTGGACACAATCCATAACACTCAGAACTGGTGTTGCTCTGTAATAGCCCCTTTTTCTGAACTAAGAAATAAGTCCCAGTCCCATCCCTGAGCTGGTAAGTGTTGGAGGGTAGCCAAGGCGGATGGACGGGGAGAGGGAGTGTGGGGAGGGGCTACACTTAATCTCCAGTAGATTTGGCCTTTCTGTGAATAAGATGGATTTCTGATGCTGGTCTCCATGCCATTCATTGCAGTGTTGCCAGTAGTAAATTTTTACTTGCACAGAAGAACCCCCCATGCCCCCTGCTTCCTTGCCAAAACTGAACTCAACTAAAATAAATCATATTTTAGGAAGCTAATTATATAGCCAAATAACAGAAAGGTATTGAAAAACTTGTATGCCTAACGTTAAATGAATTTACATTGGCAGTAAGGACCACATATACTAAAAACAAATATAGTAACATGGCAAAAGTGTAAGCAATGGAATTTAAACAAAAATATAATGCCAAGCATTGGGAATTATATTCAGACTTATTACAGAACTAACACTCTGTGCATCCATTGCACACAATCTTTCACAGTTTAAATCTCTTATGAATGACGTGTTATTTTATCATTTTATTGTATTTCTTGGAAAACTAAAATGTCAGGATATATTCACCCCCCTCAGTTGTATTACAAAAGGTGTACATAAATCCCTTCACTGCTCCCTCTGCTCAAAGGGAAGAATAGCTTGAGGCTGGGTGGTGATGTCAGCTGAAAAACCAGGTACAACCTAAACAGAAGCAAGTCATTAAGAGAAGAGAGAAGGGGAGGGAAAAAAAAAAAAAAAAAAAACACACACCAAACCCAACCCAACAACTTTTGGAGGAGATTTTAAAAGTTTCCTGATGGATCAGCATCCTTGAGATTAAACATTCCCATATGTAAGTTGACATTTTAAAATGTAAGTCTTATGAAAGATAAGAAGGAAATGGTGAGAAATGCAACCTTAAATATTTTGAAGCATGACTTCCTGTATTATGTGGCAGTTGGCAAAACTTTCAGGGGAAAGATGCACGCCTCAAAATCCATGCGGTGCAGTGCATTCATTTGCCTAAAAGTTTCCTCCTGTTGCTTACTAGTTTCACGTTCAAAATCTTCCACACCTTCAGAGTAGAGTCGCAGTATCCCTTCAACGTTGCTTTTAATCTCACAGACAGATGTTTTAGATCAATCGCTCAAAACGGAACAGTTTAGCAGTCAGAAAACACTGTCAGAAGAGATTTGTTGTAAGGAAGACAAAACCGTGAAATAAAATTGAACTTTTATCCCCATTTGGATGGGAACTGTGCTTGGCTGGGAATCCCAAGGGGATGAACACAGTGGCCTATCATGTGTTGAAAAAACAAACAGATGACAGTACTCTGCAGTAATCAAGCAAACGCTGCTTCCGAGAAATAGTGTGATCACTATTGTTCAGTGCTGCAGGACCTAAAAAAAAGATAATTATTGAAGAAAGGAAGGTGGCCTCATGACTGGGGAGAGAGAAGACAGGACAAGCGGCTGCCAATGGCTCCGAGCTCCTGCCGTCTCTGGAGAGCCCACGTTTTATGGTTTGGGTTTGTTTGTTTTTTTTTTTTTTTCAGTAAAGGTGTGACACACACAAGTCTTACCAGAGCAGCTGGACTTTATTTTCCGGTGTTGTTCTGAATCAGGAATGATTAACACGCTAGCGGTGATGGGTGTCAGTATTTCCTGGCTGCAAGAGCTCTTCCAATGGTACATCTTCTTTTTATTTCTGAGAACCCCATGCAAATACGGCAGTGACGCTCACGGTAAGAGCCATGAGCTCCACGCATCCAGTTGATAAAACAGAGGTGCCCAGGGGGGACAATCCCCAACCTCCCGGCCCAGCTCAGCATCCTTCTGCCTCTCCCTAGATAATTTACAGCAGAAATATTGATATGTGCTTTTTTTTTTTTTTTCCAGAAGGCTTTGTTTTGTTTTGTGTCCTGTGATGGCCTGCTTGTATGCTGAGCTGGAACTCTGTTTGGCAGCCTCTTTTGGTCTAGCCATATTGCATTGGGGTACCTGTTTTGAAACGGCAAATGTTCCTACCAAGGCTCGTGTCTGTACCACTTCCACTCCTTTTTCCCACTTGTCCGTGCTTGGGCACGCCACGTGCTTTTCTCTTGCCTTGTACTCTGTTTTGGGAGGTTTTGCAGAGCGATGCCTTTCCCTGCTCGCCTCCCTCGGTATCCTCCGTGCTGGATGAGTTTGCATTGTGTGGTGTTTTCCTCTTCATTTATTGCAAACAAATCTGGTCTCTGCCATTTGTTTACTCTTATACTCTGTCTTTATGCCTTGGTATGCATTTTTAATTAGATGCGCTTCAGTTCTTTCACTGCTTGTTAACACTTTCGTATGGGAAGTACGCTCTCCACCAGCCCTGCGAGCGTTCTCTGTGCTCAGAAAATTTGGATTTGTTTCTTCTACCTGTGATTATCATTTGATACAGAGACTTGTTCCCTAGATGGCCTGTCTGCTGGGTGCCTACACTCCCATCGTGAACATTTAAGGTTGTTCTCCTACACAGCCGGGATAATCCAATGCTCTTATTCTGTTTAAAAATATTCTGCATACAGAGAAATACTGTTTTGGCTATTTGTCTGGGCTGTTTCCGGACTTCGGCAGCTCCAGTTTGGATGCCTGACATGGAGAAGTCCTGGACAAAGCCTGCAGTGTGTGTAGATCAACTGCCTGCATTGTGAGAAGTCCTTCTGCACACGCAGAGTGGGTCCCAGAGATCAGGAATGCGCTGGGTTAGCCGTGAATGCGTTAGCCATCAGTCCTGTGAATGGAGGATGGATGTGTCTGGAGGGGAATACTGGAGTCCTAAACACACCACATCTTTCAAAAAAGGCATCTTTCCTGAGTGCCAGTATTGTTAAAGCATGAAATTACTCTTTTTTTTTTTTTTTTTTTTTTAATAGTGTGAGCCCATTTGCTCTTCCACTGTTTTCTTCTGCCTCTACATCTGACTCACACCACAGGCAAAGGGCTTCACCCTTTCTAGCTCCTTTCTACACCATCAGCTTTCTGGAGACGATCAGCGAACAGGGATGGGAAAACTTGACCCCACTCCACCCTTTCCTCCCAATTTGCCCACCCCACTGCAGCACACTTCCTTGCCTCGCACTCGCTTTCCTGTGCTGCCAGAACATGTATGTTCTCCAGGATTTCATACCCTGCAAGGGATTGCAAGGCTAAAAAGTGACTAAAATGTCTCTTTCCATCTCAGACAGTCTTCCTGACCCCAATCTCTGGCTGGGGGCAGGGTTGCCAAAGGTCACTATCCACTTCAGTGTGCACAGAGATCGATATCTGCTGAAACCAGTGCCTAGATTTGCTCCCTCTCCCTTGCCAGGTCTATATTTCACAGTGAGGAGCCAAGAAATGTTTCTCCTCCCTTCCAAGAAGGGAGAAAAAAAAAAAAAAAAAGGTCTTGAAAAAGTCTTGTCTCCCACCAGGAGGGCATTGTGTTTGGCCTCTGCTCTGCTTTTTGTTATAAATTTGCATGGCGTGATGTTTGCTTTGGCAGCGCGGCGGCGGGGCAGTGGCTGGCACGCCGGCACCGCGGCCGGCTCCTTCGCTGGAGGACGGGTCGGGGCAGGGACCTCCCGGCACCCGGCGGCATGCAGGGCGGAGATGCTCGGTCTCTGGGAGGGTTTAGGAGGTGAAGCCCTCTCCTCGAGGATTCGCGGTGTATGGATGTTGAGAGCGGCCTTTTGCACTCAAATGGCGCGATTTCGGGGCGGGAGCGTGCTGGTGGCAGGAGCGGAGAGCTCAGCGCTGAGCCTGCGAAAAAGCATCACTCCGTGGAGCAACCTCACGTTGGCAAGGAGATGAAGTGCGGGGACTAATAGGTCTTTTCCACTTTAATTTCTACTCTAAAATGACTCTTTGTTACTGTTCTCAGACTCGGCGCCAACCGTCACTTACGCCACACACCAGATCTTTCCTTCTTTTCTGCCCTTAGCTTCGCGGAGAAGCCTTTAAAGCAAACAAACATAAAACTGTGAGAAACCGAGGGAAGATATGGACTGGCCCACTCGTTAGTGTTGGAATGTGGAAACTATGAAGACATCTTTTTTTATTACCAATGCTGGAAAGCACAGTCACTGAGTGGGCTGGAATACAATTTATACTACATGCAGTAGTTAAAAAAAACTGCAAAAATGGGTGTAACCCTGGGCTGTGGTACAACTGGCCTTTCAGCCCCCACTTGAGATTCGTCCATCCCAGGGGGAAACTGTGGTTTGGAATAAGAGCATGCATTTAATTTCACTCGGAGAACTTATTGGAGTTGGCACTTCAAGAAAGAATCTGAAGTATATTTTTTGTCATGATTAGTGGCCCCCTCACCACTACGTTTGATTATGTTGGAAGCGGAAAAGTTAAATTCTTATAAAATGATGATTTACAATCCGTGATTATCCAGGTAGGGTGTGCAGATTGTGCCAGCATGGTCATGGGACTCCAATCTCATCCTAGTTCATTGCTGTGAGAAAATAAAACTAAAATGTAAAAAAGCTGAAAACACATCCTCTGATTGCTCAGGGAATTTTCTTAGTCATACGTTATCTTTCCTAGTAGTTTCAGTTATTTTGTCTCCACTAAAACCCAAAGCAAAAACACTGCCCTGACACTTTCCCCTTGATTTTTGGATCTGCAGCAGCCAAATGTATTTTTATCTCATGCTGTCTTTTCCCCTATGGTTATGCAAATCCTCGGAATAGGGGGCAAGGGGAAGAGCTAATTTTAAAGCAAGTAAATTCCAGTGGGAGGTTTCTTCAGTCACTCTGAGCAGGACTATCCTGGGTGCTGCTGTAGAGATGTGGCTACCTCCAAATAGCACAGGGGTAGGTGCCAAGTGGGGAGGTTGAATATTTTCCTTGTAGACACATAACTTTGCCCACAGGATTGAAGTCTCTTGCCTTAATGCTCTGCTAAGCTTCTCTGGAAGTACAAAGCTGTGTCTTAGGAAACACATGTTAAGGAAATGTATCTCCATACAATCAGCTGCCGAATAAAACCTCTGCACGGAAAGGGTTTGGCGGTGGGCGAAGGGTGGGGCTCATGAGAAATATCTTGGAGAAAATATGGGGCATCAACACTTCATTGCTTCTTCCAGCAATATTTCGCCGGTTTGGTTAGCACTTGCTAAATTTTGATACACTTTTTTTCTTTCTCATTCTCCTTTTTCTTTCCTGGACAGGAAATTATTTTGAAATAGTAAATTTTGTTTTCTTTCAAATTTATCCAGTTTCTTTCCCCCTCCACCTCTCTCCTACTAAAACAGCTTTTTCTTAAACCTATGCTTAACTTTAGTGTATGGTCATAGATACGCAATGGATTCCCAGGCTAAACATCCAGCAGGAATAACACTGGGATCTGCTTTGCGAACAAAGATGAGTGTGCCAGTGTGCGTGGGTGGGTGTAAGAGCTGTAGCTACAGGCTGCTTTGTGTGCTTCACAAAAAAACATGGAAGATAATCAGAGTATATGGCACGTGTAACAGCTTCCTACCAGCTCTGTGCTTTTATTCAGTGCACTGGTGCTGGGTTAGTTGATGCAATTTGTGGTCAATGTCTGGAATCACATTCAGCTGCTGTTTGTTCTTCCTTTGAGTACCATTGCAATGCTCATTACTGCAACAAATTAACCATAGTCAGTAATCTTCTGTGGGGCCTAAAGTTTCTGTATCCAGCAAAATACATAAGCCTCTCCTTGTACTATGTGTCAAGGGGCTGTAAGTGCATCTTTAAATGCTTCTTAAACTAGGATGAGTTTATATATCTATTTAGGCTTTTCTCTGTTTTAGGACTGGAGAGATGAGGATGTGAATGTTTATGAAAATATAGTAATTTAGGTGCAAGGTCACAGGTTTGGAAAACTCAACCCATAAAATACATGCGGTAAGGGTGCTTGTGATTGTATAAGATAACAAAATTCAGAAGTCATTTGGATTAATCTCTCAGGTTTCTGCAAGGGCATATTTTCTTCACATTTGTGTAGCCTGATTAAGTTGTGTATGAATTTATGTCCCAGTCTTGCAACCTAATAAACCTACACAGTTTAAAATGCCTGACAAGGTCTGTAGGTTTTGGGGTATAAATTCTGTCCTCTCCTTTCATGAAGCCCCATACTCATGCCTGACCCTCCTTGGAAAGAGTCGAGTATGTCCCATGTCAGTCTGTAAATGAACTACACATCTGAATGCCAAAATAAGTAGACTAAATTATTTGCTTCAAATATGCGCTCGAATGTTCTCAACCTAGACAATCTTTCTCAAATGTTCAGTTCATTTGTGAATTCTCTGGAAGTTAAGTTCTTATTCAAACTTTTGGACTCGTTGTGATCTGGCTAGAAATTAGAGCAAGCCTCGTACGTAATCAGAAAATGCCGTGTGAAAACGAGGACTGCTGGGAGCAGCATCTTTGTTAAATTCCAGCTAGACCAAACTCGTTCCTTGCTGCTCGAGCACTGAGCTCACTGGTCTTATGACTATGTGTGCAGTCTGAATTGATTTCTGAGCCCAGCTAAGGGAAAGAGTTAAGCCTGTTCTCCCCTTCTAGTTGGCAGAAAGTTTGCAGTTTAAAATTACATACTGACTCTGGTGTAGAGACACAAGAAATTATAGAGCAGACACTGTCCAGGACAACGTATAATTTAAAATGTACTAAAGAATGTATACCACATGGCAAAGTAAGTGAAGTGCTTCTTCAAATATAAGTGTTTTGCATAGAAAGGCTGTAATTATCCACTCCTAGGGAAATGTTTGCATTCATTCTAAATCAATATTTACTATTCATCTCTTGTGTTCAACAAAACAAGGATTTAACATTCTTTTGTTTTAATGAGGTACTAAGACTACAATAATACTACAATGTAATTGTCTTGATACAAAATATTGCTAAATTGTGTTGCTATTTTGAGAGTGAACAGTTTTTAAAAGGAGGGGTATCCCTATTTGTGAAATGTTACTGCAGAAACACACAATTCAAACTCAGCCAAGCAGGGAGATTCACCAGTTTCAAAGAGACGTTAAGCTGTCTCTCTGTTAAGGCCCTTAACTGGGATCATTCGGGTGAGTCCTCTGTCTCCCCCCTGAAAGTATCAGACTCTTTATAACGATTCCTTTTCAGCTGGCATCTCCACAACAACAACAACAATGCAATTTCTTTTTCTGGTTTTAAGGTTGGGGTTTTTTGTTTGTTTGTTTGTTTTTTTTTCCCCAGCATCTTTCAGCTAGGCAGCAGGAGCCAAGAGCGGGCAACAATTGGGCTGCAACCATCTCCAAATGCTGGTTTAAACCTGTTGATGCAAATGGACTTTCCTGAACTTCATCCTCCTGGGGAAATTTGGTGGAGGGGTTGCAGGATGATACCAGAGCTCTGTCCTTTATCTTTTTCAGGGAACTAGTCTACCTTTAAATAGTTTGATGCATTACTTGGGGAGGAGATAGCGAAGGAAACGGTCCTGAAATTGCATAGGGAAATCAGTCCTTCCTGTGGCAGGATCCTGGTGAAATGAGAGCATACGAGAAAGATCAGAGTCCTTGAGAGGAACGGCACATTTAATCACAGCCTGTGCCCCTGCTACACTGTAGTTAGGAGGATGTCCTTGCATCAAGCATCCTTCTGTCTGAATTTACCTGGCATGTCTTAAGAGGTATTTCTCAAAACTTCTCTAACTTCAAAAAAACCCCCAGCAAGCAAGCATTTTTGGCACTGATGTGGCTCCATGTGAATCAAATCAGATAACTGGAAACACTTTAGTTGGAAAATCCTTTAAAATCTGGTTTTTTTAATCTCTTTTTTTTTTTTTTTTTTTTTTTTTTTTTTTTTTTTATTCTATTCTTACATGCTGCCCACCATCTTCCAGGCTCTGTCCCACCCTTTCCAACACTAAATGCTTCCACTTCTGCTGCTAAAATTCATGGTATGAATGTAGGCTTTTGAGCGAATTTCAATCTTGTACTCAAGCAGATAGTCCTGTAGGCTTTTCCTATGAGTCTGAAGACATTCTTGTTCTCTGAAAAAATCATGCACATAAATAGGGTGAATAGCTGTGAGAGAAGAGCAATCTCTTTCCCTGGCAAATGTTATTGTAACTGGTGGTTTAATTCTCCAGATATCACTCTTAGTGTATTGGGTAACAAAAGGCTGTGTAGTGCCTAATCATTCAGCAGTGATCCAGGAAAAAAAGCAGAAGGTTAAGAGCAAGTTCCTAAAGTCTGTAAAATCAATGGGACACTAGAAAGGGAACTGAAGTGTACCAGAAGGGACCTCTTGAGGGTCATTAAAAAAAGCAGAAACTGATTATGAACAGAGCTTTTACCCGAAGAACTGGAGGGGGCCAGCAAAACCATTCTGCTGCACTCCAGTTAAATGTCTAATAGTGGAGACATTTTCTACACAGCCCATAAAGGATAATGAGGACAGCTTTGATAGCTTTCAAGAAAGTTGTTCTTGTCAGTGTACACGAAAACATGATCTGATCGTGCACTTTCAGAACATACAGCCTATGGTGAGTGTATGTAGACAGTGAAAGGGAAGATGGTAACCCAATGCTCTGCATTTCACCCCTGTAATATGCCCTATCTATTATGCATTAGCAGAATAGTATCGACCTAACAATATGATGCAAACAGTAGCGGCAGTGAAGCTTGGTGTTACGCCTACCAGTTTGGTGTCTCACCTTGCTGTGATGCTGGATGTGTGGAAAAGTGGCAATGTTGGGTGATGTTACATACATTAGACTAGATTCATATATCTCTCCCTCCAGAATAAATGAGAAATAAGGTTTTGACCTAAAGCTTATTGAAATCAATCTCCATCAGCACAGTTTGGATTAGAACCTAATAGCTTTCTGCTCAGTTTCTGTGTTGGGAAAACAACCGGGTGAAAGCCTGAAACCTGGCAGTGGTAATCGGGATGTTTGTTCTCCTCCTATCTTTGACCCCGATCCTCTGTGTGATTTCAGGTGAGTCACAGATTTGCTGTGATTCATTTTCCCAAAGATTAAAATTAGTACAGTCAAACTTAGATATCTTATTGGGGTACTCCAAGAATTGTTTGTAAAAAAAAAAAAGTTTGAGATGTCAATGGGATGGTGTTATAGAAGTTTAGGCTGTTATCGGTCACCTTAAAAAGCTAGCTCTGCTTTATGTTAGACTGTAGAGCAGTTCTGTTGGGGAAAAATATTGGAAACCTTTCTAGTAAAAATTAACTGAGTTCTTTGTACAAGAGGAGACAACCCTTTTCTCTAGAAGCAGACGTTCACAGGGATGAATTGAATGTGAGTCAGTCCAACAGTGGTAAAGCCAAATTGTGAAACTTTCGTGTCATTGCTCTGTGATTCCAGCTATCTTCAATTAATAACAAAAAATGCGTGAAATTCAGGTGGAAGGAATGCATGGAAATTGAAGGCAAAGAAAAATATTTGTTGTGGCCTTGGCAAAGTGAGTCTTCTAAGCTGAAGTAGCTTTTGAGCAATTAGCATCTGCTGTGTGCAATTACCGAGTGACACGCAGCCCCAGATGGGGAGGGCTCCAACAGCCAGTGGCCATCTGGATTTTGGTCTTTACCAAGGGTACGCTCTATTCCGGATTTCACCTGGCCTGTGAGACAGCCCTCACTCTGCCCCACGTTGCACAGTCAACCTTGAGTCATTGGTGGGGAAAACAGTGAGACAATTCCTCTGAGTCTGTCAGGTCCAAAGCTTTCTGAAGTCACAGGAAAGATTATTATTGAAGATGCTGACCTCTGAATTAATGTATTTCCCCCGGTTTTCCAAAATGAGCTAAGTTACTCAGATAAAATCCACTTTTCAGCCATAAGTGGCTTGCTATGCACCAGTCTCTGTTGGGACATAAGGCTCTGGAGCCACAGCATCTGAAATTGCACATAGAAAATAATCTCTTAAAGGCATAATTTTGTCAACAGGCTTTTGTATTTTTAAAAAAATGCAATTAAGTTTTCCTTAGAAGTGATAAGAGATATCAGATCCAACCACAGAGACTAATTCTCTGAAGCAATCTAGTTCCAAGAGTGAAACTATAGTTTAGTTTGTGAAATTCAAAGAATAAAAATCTAAACCAACTGACAAACAGATTCTGACTACTCTGTATCTAAAAACAGGCCGACCTCATTTAGTCTATTTAAAAATTGTGTATCCATACTGCTTGTGTGCCAAGTTCAGCATGATAGAAATGAAAATGGTTGAGGTATAAACCCTTGGAAAACAGGGTTTATAATGGAAACAGTAATTGACTCTTAACTACCGCATCAAAAATACAATGCTATAGTACAAAGCCTAGCTCTTGGGATCCCAGCTCTGCTTCTAACCTCAGGTTGGCAGACAAATACCTCACCACAAAGCTAACTAATGTTTATAGGTTTGTTTTTTTTTGTTGTTGATATTTTTTTTTTTTCTTGCAAAAGGAACATAGCAAGTGGAGAAAATTTATAGGAGCAAAGCAAAGTTGGCCAACAGTTCAAAAGTTCTCTCTTGTAAGATTTTGATATTTTTTCCCAATCACTGGTTCTCTCTCGACTCATAAGACTAAGAGGAGATGACATACTTCTCCTCTGGATGAACATTCAATTTTGGCTGATGATGTTGTTCATGAAGCTTGAATCATAACCAAGCCTTCATCTCAGCTTTACAAATAGTTTGACTGATCCTCCAAAGGTCAGAAATTTGCTTTTCCTGAATGGAGGAGACAAGACCAACATCTTTACAGCTGTTGACTTTCCCTTCTCTGCATAACTATAACAGAGAGGAGAGGCAAAGAGGTTCTGGGAATGGAGCAAAGAAAATCTTCCATTGATCTCATTAAAGAAGCTTACTGAAGCCTTTGCCTAGTTTGAACCAGGGTGCTATTTTTACTGCCAATTATGGTTGTCATGACATCTTGCCATTTTGAGTTATACAGAAAGTACCAGTCTTATTTGAAATTCTCATTAAAGGTTGTGAGATGGGGAAGATCAGGAAGTTCATCAGGGGGAGAACTGCCACTCAGCCATGGTCAATAGACCCATACATGGACATGTGTAATAAAACGGAATATGATGATGTCCGCATGCATTTAAAATGAAACAAACAAACAAACAAAGGTAAGTTCTACTGAGGTGATGGTGAGCTTGTGATACTTTAAAAATTCTTGCTTCTCTGTGCATCAGTAGTTTATCAGGTTCATATTTTCATAAGTAACGAAGAAAAGCAGAGAACACAGCAGGAGCATTTTCTGTCCGTAAATGCGTTTAGTTCAACTACAGATTAAAAAAAAAAAAAAAAAAAAAAAAAAAAAAAAAAAAAAAATTGTAATTGCTTTTCTTTTCTTTAGATATTGAAGATGATGTATAGCCATAAGCCGAATCTCGGCGAAGCTGCGCCTTCACGTCTGCCAGCATCGCTCGCTGCGCTCAGCCCGCAGCAATAGCTGTGCTGGTGGTTGCAGCCACACCAACTGGGTGCATAGGCTGAGCACCTCAAAGCTCTTGTTGATGATGACTATTAGCACATATATGCATATTCAGAACTGATAAAATAAGTCATGTATATTGCAACAGTATAATTTACCTATTCTTAGGCAAGTTTCCCAGGAATGGTCCCATGAGCACAGTTTTTTTCTTACCTTTAACCACTGAACACCCTTCATTTCAAATTATGCTGTTGATGTTAGTGTAAAGAGGACCTGGGACATAACACAGCACAATACTGTTAAAGCTCTTTTTCTTGAATTGGAGAAAATTTACCTATACTGGCATCCATGTCTCTACTCAAATACAACTCTGTTTGAAAATGATCAGGAAATTGCCAGTGCAAATACCAAATATAGACTCAAAGAATTGGCCCATTATGATGGGTGATTTATGATTTATACTTTAAACTATATAAGCTATGTATTTCTATCTGGGTTTTGAAAAACAAGCCAGGAAAAAGCAACAATATCTTAGTAAAAATGTATACAGTTGTGGAATGCTATTACAGTCTCTGGCAAAGGATAAAGTAATGATAAAGCTCGACTCTATAGGGATATTAACATTTTTAAAGCAATCAATGTGAAATAAATCTGAGAATGTATGTTTAAATTATGAAAAAATACAATATGAATATGCATTTTGTAGCTAACTGCTCCCTGTTGATTTGGGCACTTGTCCTGTTTTAGTATGACTTTTTAAGAGGAAAAACCTGACTGGAGCACAAGAGACATTTCAAGACCTATTTTAGGTGGTTTGCAATCATGGATTTCCCTATTTTTCTTATCAGTTTTCTTTGATATGCTTTCTTAAGGGTATTATCCAGATCAGCTTGGCACGGTTCAAGTTCACAACTGCAACCTTTTCCATGACCCAAAAGTCAGTGCCACTCTGTGGGTTGGCAGTTTGCAAATAAAACATATCCTTAATGAAGTGTGGAAGCTCCTGTTCTTTTCCTTCCTCAGGAGACGTGCCTTAATCTCTGGCTCAGAGCCTTGTCAAATGCTGCAGTAAAGAACTGGCAAGCTCAATGCTGCTAATGGATTGAAATCTCCACCAGGTTGTTCATTTCTTGAGGGTTTTTATTTTTTTCTTCTGTCTTTATTTTTTTTTGTTGTTGTTGTTTTTTTTTTTTTTCCTTAAATAATGCGGCAACTAAGACATTGCTCCAGTCCTCAGTCTTCTATAACGATTGGTTAGAGACTTCAGTGACAACTCTACAGTACACGTAAGAGAGACATGAATTATGCCACTAAAATGTACCAAGGATTTGTTTGCTTATGTAGGTCAATTATTAAGGGAAAAAATAAGATTAAAACCACGGGCTGTTCTGTATATTTGAAGTTATTTCTGAAGATATAAAATTGTGGTATTTATGCTTATAACTTGTGACAGGTTCTCTAAGTCACAGGCATTTTGTCTCTTTTATAGTAAAAGCTTAAAATATTTGGATTTTTTTTTTTTTTTTTTCTAGAAAGTAACCATAAGGTATTGAATCATATATGAATTGCTCAAAAATACAGTATTGGAAATTATGATAGCCACTTGTTTTTGTTTTTGTTTTTTGTTTTTTGTTTTTTTTTTTTTTTTTCAGGTTATGTTTGACTAATATTGTGATAAAGGTAGCTCTCACAAGTTCAGAAATAAATTGAGAAAACTGCATTTTTTTCAAAATTTTGATTCATTTTTTTTTTTTCTCTCATCACATGGGTATGCTATGTAATCTCAGTTTACCTTTTTTGACAGTGCTACTTTTCATGAAGCTGAAGAAAATAATTTAGCCGCATTTACCCCTTTACAAAGTCATTTTGAGAGGGGTCCAGACTGGGCCCAGTCAGGGTGCAAAAAGCTACGCACATTTGCAGCGTGGTTTACAATAACCTGTATTGCAACCTGTTGTTGTCTAGAGCTTGCAAACTTTTACATCAGGAAAAAAAAAAAAAAGTAAGAAAAGCAAAAGGCAGTTATTCAAAATTATTCAATCGCTCGTACTAGGGGCAGGAATTTTTAGTGTTCCTTTAGTCTCTGTTAACCTGGTTCTGTCAATGTCAATAACTCTGTGACATCCTGGGAGGAGGAAAAAGCGTGGGCTGATGGGTAGAAAAAGCAATTCAGTGCTAAAATGTTATCAAATAACGTATGCAAGTTAGCGCTGTGTATTCTGTGTCATGGTGCGGGAGAGCTGCTGGTATAATTGCGCTCGTTTGAAACACAGGGACTCCTTGAGAGAAAAGAGATTACCCTCAGTTCTGCTGGTGGATGGAGGGGAATGAAAAGGGATGTTTTCATACTGCTGCCTTTTCCGAGCTGTGCTCTAGCACGTTACTGGAGGGACCTTGGTGCGGTTTATCTGCCGAGCAGATGGGAAGTCAGGTTCTTCCAGCAATGCTTTTGGCAGATCAAAATGATTGCACGCTGCATCCAAGATGATGTTCTCCATAGAGTTCCTGCGCATCTATGGGAACTACTGAAGTACTGGAATAACCATTCCTCTTGAAATATTTGCATTAGCAAGGAATTGATATGACCTGCGATGACCTCACGTTTCGTTATTTCTGCCCCTTAAAGAATTTCGTTGAGGAACGGAGTCCATCCATGCACCATTGCATATAGATGGTCTAGAACCTCTGTAGCATCTCAGCAGCCGCCTGTGCTGCAGGTTACTTAAAAGCACTTCTGAATTGCCTGCTGAAAGAAGTGGTTTGCAGTCTATAAAGACAACAGTTAGATTTAGGAAGGGAAATAGGATATAATATAGGGATTGACCAAGCTGTGGAGCATTACGTTAGTTCAGTGATATTCTGGAGGGGGGGGGAAGGGAAGAAAAGTGGTGTTTGGATATTTTTTCTTAGAAAACTGAATTTTATATTAAATGTTTCTGGAATGACTTGAAAAAAGATTGAAAAGAAACCAGAGTTCTGGGGGGGAAAAGGAAATTTATGGAGGAGCTCTGAGGCTGCAGAGGAGCTGAAGCTGGGAGGCAGGAATGGTGGGAGCTGTCTGGAGTGGGAAGGCGTGGGAAAAGACATGAGTGGAGAGATTAAAACCTACTTGTTAAAGTTTTGCAAGGCTGGACTAAAGAACTCTAACATGGAGTGAGAGGAAAGGACTTAAGGAGCTGTTAGAATTTGGCTGCGTTGTTTTGCTGCTGGATTTTGGGTGGCTTTGGACTTCAAAGTGCAATCTGTGGACCATGTACCAGTGAAGGGTATAATCACATAGTTTTTCTCTTTTTCCTGCACAGACCTCGATCAGTGGTAAAGGCCCAAAGTGACTAAGACACATATTAATGTGAGGCCTCCAGTTGTAAATCAATATTTGAAATAAATGGTTTTAACTGTTCATTATGGAAACTTCATTCTGAGAATAATTATAAGTTTAAAAGTGAAAGTGAGATTTAAGTCCCGTGTTGATCTACAGAGATTTGGCAAGCAGCATACATACTTAATCAGTCACACTGTAGCTTCTGTGCTTAAGATGGAGCTTGCAGCTTGTTTATTCTGAGAAATACAGTATATTCATTCATCATGTTTATTCAAATTAGGGCATCTGAGGAGTAATGACAACCTTATTCTGCAAAATTATCTGCAGTGGTTTAAAGAATGTACCTGCCAATATGACAATCAGTAAATCTGGTGATGGCATGTTTAAAAAGAGTTCACCAGCCCAGGTACATCCTATGTAAAACAACTGAGTTTGCAGCACATGCTCCCGTGACTACCTTGGTCACAACAACCAACATTTGTAACTTCAAATTTCTTCTTTATCTCTATATACTTCTGTTATGTCACTAAATGTGAACTTTCAGCGACTGTACTGGAAATTTGGGCTGTATCAGAGCTAAACTAGGAAGTACTGTGCTAATTGCTGTTAAATGATTTTTTTTTTTCTTGAGGAAAAACAAAGTTTTATTATTATCACTGCTTTTGTCGAGCAATATATTTTCTTGATGACTTAGAGATACATACATCTATCTTTCTTACTGAATTTCTTTACCTTTTATAAAGATATTTTATGTTTTATAAAGTATGAATACTGATTGAGTAGCACATACACTGGCTGTAGGAATAGTTGTTTTTCTCTGTTCTCATATAGGTCCCATTACCAGTTTCTCCTACACCTCCTCCTCCTCTGAATTAAAAAAATAGAAATAATAATAACAATCTTGCTCTTTCTCTCCCTTCCAAGTAGGTAGGAGAAAATTGCTTGATTAGATTATAGGGTCTGTATATGTGTGTAAAGAATTTATTGTGGGAAATCTATATTAGAGCCAAAACGATTAATGGTAATTAATGTTCCCACGTTTAATAACAAAAGAATTAATAGTGAGCAGCCACTTACCATAAAGTGTTTCCTTGACACTTCTTACTAAAAATAAAAATTCTGAACATGTCATATAGATTTTGTGAAAGAAGAAAAAGAAAGATCAGGTAAAGAAAACATCTCACTGTAATTTAAACCATTATTTTTCTGACAGCTTTTTATCTCCTGTCTGGAAGAAATAAACATATTAAATTTTTTATTAAAATAGTTAGGCTTTGTGAGAGAATTTTTTTTCCCCGGTGCAATAATAAATATTTATTTCTGCCAGAAACAAAGAAGTTGGTCTGTGAGGCTTTTACTGATGTTTAGCCAAAGGTACGAGTCTCTTAGCCTAATAAATACAGCTCCTATGCACTTTCTTTCTCTTCTTCAGTCCAAATTTTGATGTATAAGTAACATTCCTATAGAGACCAGGTCATCTACTAGTTATCGATCATCTGCCTTCCTGTCCTCTGAGGCACTGACACCTATGATTATTGTTTATGAAGGACGAAGTGCACTATATCAATTAAAGAATAGCTCCAAAATACAGAGTTAAACCACAGCCACAGTAAATTTCCAAATAAATAACAAAGGCTTACAGCAAGATCTTCAGACATACGGGCTGGACACTGGATGTGGCCAGAGAAGGAATTTAACGTGACCTAGCGAGCTCTTGCAAAATCCTCCTTCTGTTGCCTCTGCTATGCCTATCCCCTGTTGTGTTCAATTGGCATTGCTTTAAATATCACCTCCTACCCGTCAGCGCGGCGGGGGCAGCGTGTCTGGATGAAATGGTAGGAGACTGGTGTTAGGCACTCAGATCAGAAAGGGGATTGCATGCATTTGGGAAAAAGCTCTTGGCCAAAATGTCCAGTACAGAGTGAAATTCCATCCTTTTGAAGAAAAAAAAAAAAAAAGTGCATAAAAGAAAAATACTGTCAGATGTCCATGTACTATTAAGACAGAATAATTTATACTGAATTCTGCCCTTACTGTTTTGGTAGATCTGTATGTGCTCTGCCTATGATCTGGATGTGGCTAAGGTTTCTATGTCTGTGCTTCTGGCAAATGTGGTCAGTATTTAACCCAGACTGTATTTTTGCGCTTACCATCTGCTTAATTCTGAATGTCAGATCCACAACTGGCCCACTAGTTATTTCTATTCAGCTATTTTGAACTCGGTGCAGCAGATAAGAAAGGATGTACTGGTTATGTGAAAATGTCAACTGAGCTGAAACTCCTCCCAAAAGCTAAAACAAAATCTTTCCTTGTGAAAATAAGAAAAAGGGATGTTTCTCTTACATTTTTATTGCATTGTCTTTTCCAACCCTGTGCTTTCTTGGTGGTGTTGCAATTTGAAAAAAATGAAAATATAATAATAAAGGCTAAGCTTGTAAGATTTTTCAGTCTGGGTGGAATACCAAGCCAATGTGCACACCACACTAAACACTTACTAACTAATTTCCAGTTAAATTCTATGATTTTAGGTGTGGGAAAAGCTTAAGTATATGACTTTTCCTGGAGATGTTTAGCTGAAGTTGGTTATGAGATCTCAGTCCTGACCATACCACACCTCCAGTCTTTCTTACACGGCCAGGCTACTCAGATACTTGTTCAAATAGGTCTGGAGTGTTTAATAAGAAAATAGTTGGGACTATTTTTAATGACTCACTGCAACTTAGAAATCTGGATGTAACGAAAGAATACTGGGAAAATTGCTTACAGTTACTTCTTGTAAGAGAAATTACTTAACACTCATAGTTATTTGTATACTTCACAGGTCTGATTCAGACTTGCAGTTTTGATGTCTCAAACAAATGTCAGCACCTTTACCAACAAATGCACTGACAAGTGGATTAGACAAGCAAGTGGGATGGAGAAGACATCTGCTTCCAGTCTTCTGATGTACCCCGAGGACCTATGTCTGGAGGTAGGAGAACTGCTGCAGGTTGGGAGGGGGATCTCAGAAAAGGTGTTTCTTTGGTGCCTGTAACTTGGGTCATATTGGAGAGTGAATAGGACAGTCAGGCCGTGAACTCATGGGGGTTTCCCATCTCTTCAGGAAGCAGTTCTGCTGTCTTTGCAATATAGATACAATGCAGTAGACACAGGGAGTGTTGTGTGGATCCAGAATTTCCTCTGGATCAAAAAATGGACATTTTATGTTGTGGGGACTTGGGGGGGGGGGGGGGGGAAGGCATGGGAAGGAGGGCTTGCTTTCTTGTGATCTGTCTCCTAAACTACATCACGTTTTGCAAACTGTGGCCCCTGATACAGGAGGCTGAGGTCAAGAAATGCTGCAGTAGGATGAGAAAAAGATTTTCCATTAGTTCTCGTTGGGTGGTATGCCTGAGTGGCTCCTTTGATAAGGGCACTGCATGTGCCCCATCTCGCTCAAGGGTAGATCTGCTGGCCAGACCAGCGGTGGGACAGCGTAGGTGGACATCCCTCCCTGCATTCAGAACGTGGACACCCTTTGGGGAGGATTTTTGTTTCCTCACCCTCATGTAATCCTTCTGCTCAGAAGCAGTCAAGTCAAATGAAATGCGCAGTATAGGTGAGTAAAGCTGTATTACACAGTGTCTATATGCTATCCAAAAACAGTTATCCAAGCTCTATCTGCCAGAGATTAAAATGTTAAGGTAGGGATGATTGTAAGCCATTTGTTGTTTATGAATTCACAGTCCTCTCGGATGTCCCCGGGTGCTGGATTTTGCTTATGGATCTCTGAACTAGCTGAAGGAAATGTAAAATCAGATGTAGACAGACAGCTCCCCCTTGAATACATATCCACAGAGGCTCAGGAACACTTGTTATGCTAGCAAGGGTGTGGAATAAATTACGTTCAAAAAATTTGCTCTAGATCCACCTAGTTTGGACGATAGTCTTTGTGTGCAACATTAAAGCCCCTCCTGGGGGAGCTGCCATCACCGTGGTGCAGACAGGTGGATCTGGAGATGCACGGTCTTGCAGAGTGGCAGAGGACCAGTGGATCAATATTTAATGCGAAGGCTGCTGCAGCCCCTTTCATGCATAATTTATTCCTGCTTTTGGGTACAGATGGACCTGAATCAAACCGTGCATCCAGACTACAGGGGTATTAGAAGCAGGTCCAAGCACTCAGATTGTCCTTGCCTTCAAAATGGGGGCAACTCAAAAGCCAGTATTCAACCATTTCCCTCCTCTCTCCTTTGCACAACATGGAAAAAAACACTTCAGGGAGGTCTTTGAAATTTGTGTCGAATTACACTGACTTTCTCTCATTGACGGCACATAACACTGTATTTCAGAACAGAATTAGGGCCCTAGAAAGAATTAAGCATTTCTGAGTTTAATTAAGTGCACTAACAACATATGAGCGGAGTCAGTCTCATAAAAGAGAACTTTATTGTACAAATTGACACAAAATAAGAGCCCTTTGGGATTCAATAAAAAAAAAAAATCTGAAAAACACATTACGGTGAGTAACTTAGCCACTCTGGATCATTTCAGTGAGTGAACATCTCTGCTTGAGAATTTTTTTTTCCCTGACAAATAATTAAATACCAGTGATACGATAGCATGCAATGCTAGCATAACAAGGTATGAGCAAGAGGGATTTGCTTTTGACTAGTTAAGAAATAAGCTTACTAATTCACAAATTTATTATAAGATTAGCCTTTAATACCTGATAATCACCTTCGTCAAGGAAAATTTCTTCTCTTCAAAAGGCAAATGAAATTTATAGATGGATCTTGAGCCAGTCTTGTGGGTGGTAGACAACATTCACGAGAGGTCCAGCCTTTCTTTTTGAGCAAGGGAAAAGATAGCATTTTAACAGACTGGATACAGCGTGCATTGCAGCATAACACAGTAGAACAGAAACAAGACAGGCATGGCAAAATCTCAGATGCCTTAAGATTACTAATCTCTTTGCAGAAAACAAGTTTGATCTGTCAGACTGTCCATCAATTTTGATGGAGATACTTTTACAATTTTATGTTTGTATTTTAGTGGGGCTATTACATCTAAATACACAAGTAAAAATGTATTTTTATAATGTATACGGACAAGTATTCCCGTTTTAAAGGTGATGTTGTCATATAGATACAAGAACATCAGTACTTGGTAGAATCTTGTTATTATCTACTTTGCAATACGCCATCTGGACTTCAGCTAAGAAAGGGCTCCCAATGTGTTAGGCTCATGCAAACATCTGGTGAAAAAAAGGCCTTTCCGCCCAAGGACTTTTAGCTCAAACTAATAAAAAAGGCAAAGTGTGGGAGAGGAAAAAAGAAGGACAGAGAGGGGGAAAAAAAAAGAAAACTTTCTACAGTCCCACAACCTTTTACTAACAGATGGAAGTGTGTCTCCTGACTCCCAGCCTAGTCCCATTGCCAACAGAGGATATTGCGTAATTGTTGAGCACATGTATATACCCAAGCCACTCATGCAACGTTACTGTGAAACAGGTACAAGAGTAGCATGAGCCCTGCTGTACGCCAGAAATTACTGTAAAGACAAATACCAATATAAACATTTGCTGCCTTGCTCTTATTAGCTTTCAGGTTCAAAAGCCACAGGCAAATGGCAAGATTTTGTGCACAGGTGTAGAATTTGGTACAAAGTTCTCCTTTCTGGGTACCACGCAGTCCTGTCTGTTTGCTTGTTGTTATGTTCCTCTGTAGAAATCGAGTGAAACAAGGATATGAGAATCAGCACTTGTGGAAATGAGGACAGCAAAATAAACATGATACTGTGAGATGCAGAATTACTGAAGCTTCATTTCTTATGGATTTTGGTCCTTCATTTCCCTACTCCCCCACCAGGTTCTAACGTCTTCACCTTCCTGCACTACTTCCAGTCACCCCTGTTACAGCCTACAGTCCCTGCCTCAGTTTCCCCTGAGCAGCTGCTTACACGAGAGACTGGGAGCTCTACAGACCCACACATGTGCCTCTTGGTCAATGCTGAGCCGGTAGAAATGGTACTGTAGAGCCTCATGTTGCAGCTTTTCCTTCAGCAAAGACACTCCTTTCGATCCCCTACCTGTCTCCAGCTGCTAGTGTTTGCAGAACTTACAGGAAATTAATTATCTTTAGGGCTTCCACCTCTCTGCTGAATTGGATTGAAATAAGCCAATGAATTTGCAAATGGTTAAGGAAGAAAAGGTCTGGCAGACAGGGCCAATATGTAAGCTTAATTTCTTCAGGAGAGTTGTCCAAAAAGTTGAACTCAGAAAAATGTGGAATTTTGAAAAGTGTAAAAGCATATGAACTGTAACAAAGATGAGTGTCTGGTTGTGGAGCAAAAGAGAATAAATAATGGGATTAAGTAGAGAGGAAAGCAAAGTTCAGAGGTCAGTCCCCGCCTTGGATGAATGGAGAAAGAGATTAGAAGTTTCCATGATTGAGAATATAGCCTTCCCAAAATGAGATAGTAGTTTCAAAGTCCAAACATTGCACAAAAGCTTGTTTATTCAATTCATTAAAGAGGTCTCAGGCTTAGTGCTCTTATTCATTCACTTCCTATGGGTTTCTACACACTGGTGCAGGACACACAAGTGGGAAAAAAGTTTGTCCCAGGACCTTTGAGTATTGGGCACCCAGTGCTTGAAGGTCTTTGCGGGGTTGGGACCAAGCTAGGTTCCTCCTGGAGAAGACACATGCAAACAGCTCTGTTGAAATCCACATGCTTCGTTACACCATAGAAGACAGAGAAGCAAATGGTTTCTCTTGTCTTTCAAGTGGTGATTTCAAGGCTAAATGTGAGCATTCTTGCACAAAGATATAGGCGAGAGGCCTTTGGAAATTATTCAGCAAAGTTTTAGAGCTTCCTGAACTTGAGCCAGGCAAAAATACAAGGATCTGAACCAAAAGGAAATATTTCATAGCTTGAATGCCTTTTACCAATCATCTTTTCTCTTTGGAAATGATTTTTTCCTCTTGTGGCTTAGATGAAAAGATTAAAGTATGATAATGATGTAGTGGAACAGTCGTGTTTGGCCAGGTGATAACTAAGCTTTTTAGATATCCTGGTACTGGCTTTCAAGCAAACGTAGGTTTGTACATGCGTGTTATACCTACAGTTATGCATGCGTACATCCTCTGTCTTTCTTTTTTGTGCTATTTGTTTCTGTGTGTATATATATTTGTGATGGTAGTGATACACTAAACAAATTAGAAACCCATTCTTCACAGGCACACAGGGACTGCAGGAGTCAAAGACTGACAGTCAAGGTGAGAGCTGATTTCTCAACATACTCAATTTAAAACTCTTTAACAGATACTATTCGAGGTATTTCAGGTTAAATGTTTATTTTTTTTCCATACTGGGTGCCTTCAGCTCTCCTCCATGAATGAGGCTGGAATAAGCAGGATTGGTGGGGGGCTGATGCCCTCCCCTCCCACTCTCAGACAGAGTTACAGCTCCACAACAATTTTCTTCCAGCCCACAGGTTGTAACAAGTAGTTAGTCACACCAGCCCTGTCTGTGATTGTACCTGCATTATTTATTAGCCAACGGATGTAACTCTGTCCCTTTTTTCAACCCAGATTTAGTGACTGTGTATTCAGGGTCAATTCACTCCTCTCTCTGCAAGTTGTGTAGGGTGAGGACAGGCAGAGATTTTCCGTGCCTGTTCACCGACTGGCTCTCAGCACACTTCCACTTCAGCATTTTAGGGGCTTGCGTTAACCTAGGTGATTCTTAGGCATTTGTGTGTGAAAATATAAGTATTCCTTGCAAAGAGACAGATGCACTTGTAGAATGATGTGGTGCATCAAATCAGATCGGCTACATTGTGCAGAGGGGAATCGTCACAGAATCAGTAGTTTGAAACCAGTGCATGCCATATGACAGTATTAATATGTAAAAACAGCCAGATGAGGAATACAGCACATAAAACTGCAAGGCAAGATTTTTGTAAGCCCTGTGTTTACAAAACAGTCCATATATGTTGACAATGCAGCTAACTTTCTTTTTAATAATTCTAATAGCAATTCTTAATAATTAGCTGATCTAATTTAGATTTGCATTTTATCTTTTCAAAGCTATACTACTACAAACAGTTGAGGAACCCTGCCCTTAAAAAACAGTGATAATATCCCGATGACCTGGGACCACTGTTGGAGAAAGGATTTTGCCTGAGCGGGTTTCAGGAAGTTACAAGACTCCTTTACGTGGCCTGTTGGATCTGTGTATGATTTCCAACGTTACACAAAATAAATACCAGGAGACTGGTGTGGTTTATACAAGAGTTTATAGAGAAAAAATCCACCCACCAGCTCCCTTGCTGAGGATTACAACCAGGTCTCTGCTGCCAAGTTCTCTGTTTAGGTAAAGCATGAGAAAATCTGCCATTTTTTTAGAGTCACAAAAGGGGTGCTACAGGGGGGGCAGTGAGAAGCTGACAGCTCTCGCTGCTTAAAAGGCAGCTGTTCCTTCTCAGGTACTATTATTAATAAACCCTAAGGTAATGTTTGCTCTGAAATATGTCTAATTGAAATAATTTACCCTAACCCTTAGAGAATTATGAAACTGTTTTCATCATGTTCACACACAGCAAAATAATTATGAGATGCCATATGGAAAAGACATCATGTGGTATATGTATTTCTGAATGTATACTTTTTGAAATGGTTCCCACAGATAAATCATATAGCTAATTTACAAAGAGGAGGTGGGTAGTAGTTCTTAAGTATGCAGTTTAAGTTTAAAATGGTTTCAGGCTGGGTAAATTTACAGTGGTGATGACATGCAGTAATTGGACTGATCACAGGCCGTATATCATAGAAGATGTCGATAGCACCATTATATTGCACTGCACAAAATGGAGCAGGGAAATTCTGCCGGTGACTCTCTGCTATTGCAATGTGCCACCCATCAAAGCCTCTGCAGGTCCTGCGTGGTCCTGAGCTTGTTTTACAGCCAAAACATACCCAACTGCGGTGCTGGAGATGCTCCCTCATCAGCAGGGAGTCTCTGAGACATTTCTGGTTTACACCTGGAAATGTCTGAGCTGACACCTAAGTAAAGGGAACACTCTCTCCCCCCACACCCCCCCACATTTATTTTGAGCAAAACCCACGAGGAAAAAAAAAAAATCTTATGTTGCTGTTCCCCACTGTCCATCTCTTGAAGGTTTTTCAAGAGGTTTTATTCCTAGACTCATCTGTAGTCACCGGCATTATCATATATATGTATGATATATCTCTATATTTTTATATATGTAGGTTTCATTACATACGGTAGCAGGAGAATTCTGTAGGGCACTTCTTGGTCTTTTTCCAGGAATAATTGTGGTGGGTGATGAGACATCTGAGGATCTCTTCCTGATAGTTAAGAAGTTTTGAAGGTGCTTTATGAATAAGGAACTCTTATTAACATTTCTAGAAATCTGGCTGGAGATCAGGCTTTCTTGTCAGACTTCTGGTAGTTCTTGTTTCCAGATGGATGGAAGAAAAATAAGAGAATAGCTTATTACACCCTTTCTGTTTCATGTCCGATTTGAAACCAGCAAGTGAAGGAGACAGAAAGAAATCTCATTCTGTCCATTCCATTCCATTTATTTCTAAAGGACTCTTCAAAAAAAGGGTTAGCTCTAATTTGAGCAGTTCAGGTTAGCCTGTATTCTGTCTGAATTACCTCACCTGTCACTTTTTGTAATTATTTTTATGATGATTGGTAAAATATTTGAAAGACCTGCGATAGACAAATTAATTCACCCCTAGCCCTCTAATTTTGCAAGAACTATAGGCATGCACTGCAGCTGCATTTTTTATCCCCCAGTAATGACATCATTACCCTGCATTACCACTCTAGGTAGTGTATTTGTCAACAGCCAGTAACTGATGAGTACAAGGAAAATATTTACCCAACTTCTGTGCTGTGGCATTACCCCAGTAATGCCATTTCAGGAAGATCATACTGTCTTTCTGACATATGTGCTACAGAAACTGAAAAAAGCTTTGGCATTTCTGTGTGTGTAACACCCGTCCTCAAATAACCACCTCTTAGAGACAGTAATTACAGTAATTCTGGATTTAAAGGAGAAAAAAAAATAAAAAAGAAGGTAAAAAGTGATATTGCCTGTAAATATCTAAAGGTGGGAGTTTTCAAATACCCTCACTGTGTGCGGAGCACTAGGGACATCCATATTTGATGACTTCCTAATCTTCCCAGGGTAACCACATATGCTAATATTTGCTCACTCTGTCTGTACAGATACAGTATCTGAATGCTGCTGACGCATTAACGTGCAAGTATTTAAACTGAGCTTTTCTGCAACGTGTCATCCTTGGGAACCACCTGCACCGGAGAGGTAGCTTTGTGTCTTCCTCCTCTCTACCATTCGTGCTTTTGGATGAGAAATGTGATGGTCTTTCTCCATTTCTAATGTTGCAAAGATGAAAAGGCGTGTTCCTCTTTTAGCAACTTCCAGTCATTTGTTTTTGTGTAGTGTTTTTGTGCACATTTGAAGGTGTATTGCGTTTTGTGCTATTAAAGTGCCCTAAACCGAAAGTTACATTTTTTTTCCCCTACGAGTTACAGTAGATTATTATTTCACTACAGTATCCGAAAGCATGAAATAGAGATTTATGATACTCTTGTGTTTTCCACTTCAGTTCATGTAATGTAGGGAAGGTAAAGTGTCTCTAGCTGCACAGTATCCCTTTTTCTCTTGTCTTTGGAGCAGTGTGTGCTGCGTGATTAGAGGATAGTGAGAAGGTCACTGACCAAACTTTATCTTCCACACAGTTTCCCACAGCATGTATTCCTCCTAGGGAACATTTTCTCAGCTCAGGTTATTTCCAGAAATGTTCTCAAACCATAAGAACAGTCCTTGCAGTAAAACATTTCATTCCCACTTTTTATCCTTTATCTAGCAGTGCAGTGTTGACAGCATTTATGTTTCTTCTATTGACTGGGCCAAGAACAACAGGATTAATGAGGTTGTCTCTTCATGAGTGCATTATATTTTTTCCTCTGACCTTTCAAACATGGGAATCTTCTGTTTGCAATATTTCTTAAGGAAGGAAAACCCCTTCTCGCCAAAGCTCATTTTGACAGGGGCCGTCTGGGTGGGAGCCCGGGTTCCTGCGCACCCCCGGGCGCTCCGTGCGAAGGACCGCGGCACGCGGGCGTCCTCCGCGCCTCTCGCCGACGTATGGGCTGAAAGGAAACTGTGAAAAAGCACAGGAGGGAATATCTTTGCTTCCTCATTTCTTAAAGAATTGGCTGGGGGACGTGGGATATTTTAAGGACTTTCTCAAGCTATGGAATTCTGATTATAAATTTTACACGGCTGCCTACAGACTGCTGTACTGCAGGAACTGCTCAGGAGATGAGTGGACAGTGCTCTGCTATTTTTTTTTTTTTTTTTAATATTTTTTTATTCTAAAGGATTGCTTATGTTTAGGCTGGATAGGCAGGGGAGGGAGGAATCACTAGAATTTCAGCCTTCCACTGAGCACTCTTGCGCTTTATCTTTCTTATTCCTGATTATTTTTGACACTGGGTAACTGGAACGCAATCAAGATAGGATCATTTCTAAGTGCAACAGGACAGGGAACGTGAAGAATTTTCCCAAGGATGGAAGCACAAATATCTTTAAACACAACAAATAGCTTTGCACATATGACATCTTTTTGCTAACCTCCTCAAAATACATCAATTAGATAAGCTAAACATAATTAAATTTTTGCATAAGATCGTTAAGGGTGACTTATTCCCATTTTTCATCTAGGGAAATGGAGGGACAGAGAGCTGGAAAAACTCCCACTAGCCCAAAAGTTATCTACATAATCAGGTCTCTAAGCTATTAATTTCCTCTCTAAGTTATTTATTTCTCCTTTTGGTGGGGAAAGAAGCACCACAAATTTGTGAATTCACATCTTAAATCTTACAGGGCAGTAAACCCCTTTATGGAGGAAAAGATATTTTAGTGTCAGCCCTTTGACCTGCTCCTTCTACCCCTGGTAAATGGTGGAGAAATCTGCCTGATATTTTGGGAGAGGAAGAAGTAGAAGAGGCGATATATGCGTGTATAAATATGTATAGGCCCAAACATAATTTTTAAACAACTATAAAAAGAAGTGGAAACAAGGAGGCTTACAACACTTGCAGAATATGTTTTCCATAGGTGTGTAACTTAGCTGCACATATGAAATTCCTTTGCCATGTAGGAAAAACAGCTCTTACCTGCTGACTTGAGGGGAAAATGCAGCATCCAGGGGAATGCCTTGCTGAGCACTCCAGTGCTGGCTTTCCTCCGTGTCCAGGGTGCAGAGGGCCAGGGCGCTGGGCTGAGCTCCGGGCAGGGACCCAGGAGATCCAGAGCTCAAGCACCAGGCTTAGACTTTAAGCAAGCTCAAGACCTCTGCGTGCAGATTCAAGTCATTCTGGGACTGTGAGAGTGAGCTGAACTAGACGTGTGGACATAACCAAATTCATCCATGTCAGCCCTAGGAAGAGAAGAGCAACAAATATTTCTGGGTCTTTGCTTTAACGATTTAAATAATCCCATGTATTAAGCACAGTCTGTTTTCACAGTGCTTTAAGTTGAAAAAGTCATCAGAGAAGCTAAGACATTTCTGAGCTACTCTATCAGAGTAATATTTCATGAGATTGTGAAACATTTTCTCCTGAAAATAGTAATGTTTATATAGTAAAGAAGGTAATTCAAATGTGTATTGTCATCACGCACTGACAATGGTCACTACTTACAAGTACCGGAAGACAGTTTCTAAGTTTTATTTGTGAGTGTATTACATGTCTGAAATTTGGGTTTCAGAGCTTTGGAGCTTGTTGCTTGAACACTTATTTCTTCCTTTTAGGATTTCTATTGTAGCTGAACTTAAATAGAGAGAGCGTTTAGTGAGTCTATATTTGTTAATGTTTAGGGCAGTTAAACATAACTGTGATGGAGAAATTCTTGTATTCTACTTGTCTCATAATAATGTATGCAGAGGTCTAATTCTGCTGAGTTTTACTGTTATTTAGCAAGAATAACTCAGGTAAAGCTAAAGAACCTGCAGTTTGCTTTTTGTTCCTTTAAGCAATTGAGCTCCTGTCATACACTAGTAAAATACTCCCATAAAACCCCAAGTGAAAATAATTTTTGGGTTGTAACCCTCAAGACTTTAAGATTTTAAAATCCTAACACTTCAGGATTAAAAAAAAAAAAAAAAACTAAACACGTATCTGTCAGCAAATGATGAATACATGTTTGTGTAGTTTGCCTTATTTGCATTTGTTGGTAATTAATTAAAAAACATGAGTTTAATTAAATTTGGAGTTAGGGGATTCATTAAAATAAAAACAAAAAGCATTTCAGTTAAAAATGTAAAATAATGTGTTCAGTTGAATTTGCTAGTGCAGATTAAGGATTTGCAGAGAAATGCCAGCAGTAGTAAAACTTTAGGGACTATCACACCGCACACAGAGAAGAGTTACTGAACAAGGAGCATGAGTGTACATCTTTGTCAGCAGGTAATTTTCACTTTGTAGACACTTGAATTGAAATAATAACTTTTGCCCTCAGTTTCTTTCTGATATGAGTCTGTGGCTATGAAAAAAATGACATCCATAGAAGTCCAAAGGAAAGGATTACAGACCAAGTGAAGGTAAGGTTTTTAAAAACAAGGAACAGAGGTAGAGGGGGGAAAAAAAAAAAAAAAAGGTTAAAAAGCTTAAAGGGAAGAGATATCACTTATGTAAGACTGAAGACTATAGTATATTTACCTGTTTATAGTATCATGAAAAGTTCTACCTCTTTTTGGTCTCTTTCAGTTACAACTCACTGTCTTTAGCATTTTTAAAATTTGTTGCTTTTTCCTTTGAGAACAGTGGAAGGAGTTTGCTTTTTAACAAAAGACATGTTACTAGGATGTTGAAAGCAACAACAGGGAAAAAAATCCCAATCGATAATGAATCCTGGTGTTTATTAAACATTTTTCTTTAGTCTGCTCTCTTTGATTCTGCCCTTTTTGCAGGACTGGGCTTGTCCCACCAGCAGAAGAAAACAAAAGGGAGAAATCTTGAAGTTTTTGTAGCCTGTCTAATGAAAATTGTCACTGAGTTATTTTTGTTTGTGCAGTGGAATCGAAGTGAAATGTCCCCACCTTCTCAGGTTGAAGGGTTTCAGTGAAGGTCTCCCAAAGCAGCACTGGCTCCCATCCAGGCCAGGCTTGTTGCCTACGTGTGCTGACCAGCACCCACTGCAGCAGTTGGGAAAGGCACAGGAGCTTATGTCACTGCCATTTCTCTAAGGTGTTGTGCTCTTGGGGTTAGAGAGCTACTGAAAAATAACTGACTGTGATCAAACTACCTCAAAATTAAGATTTTCTACTCTACTCTTCACCTGAAGTATCTAATTTGGGGAGGAAACAATTATAATAATGGCATATAATACTTGCTAAAAAATTCCTAGTTGCATTCATCAGACTCATTTTCCTGTGAAGCTAATATAAAGCATCTAAGCAATGAATACAAAATGTATACAAGAAATGCTATATTCATTTGCCTAGAGATATGTTTTAAGGGTGGCTTGGCACCAGTCTGCAGGATGTTGGTGGACAACTTGCATATGTACAAAGGACCAGAATTATTAAAAAAGAACCAACAGGGAAGTATGTTGCATCTTTGAGATGAGAAACCATCTGTGGGTGCCCGTTTCCGGCACCTCTGGATGGGAGGATCCCACCTTAGGAAAACACCTGCGCCAGCCACGGTGCAGGGAGAGGTGGTCCTCCCACGGGGAGCAGATGCTCCACAGCTGAAGACTTTCAAAGGAGACACCTTTAGAGCCCCTGGCCTTATGGGATAACTGAATCCTACATGGTCTTTAAAGGAAGCATTGTCTGCTTAAAAATAAAAAAAAAAAAAAAAAAAAAAAAAAGGGAAAACGAAGTGGGTTTTTGTGTGTGGGTAAAGTAAATATGGTTAGAAATACATGACTTGTTAAGAGCTTTTTGAGGACCCCACACTCACAAAATCTTTTAGGTCATGTGTTTGCTTTCTGAAACATTTGGTAAGTAATAAGTGCCAAGGGACTATATGCACTCCATCTGGAATTAGCAGATTCCTCTTTGTTCAATTGTTCCTAAATTTGGAACCAGCCGACTTGCTTAAAAGTATTTTGATTTTCTTTTAAATAAATACAGGAAATAAACATAGCCTAGGACCTTCATAGAGGTACATTATTAGTGTTCTCCCTGGCTCCATGAGCCATACAAGTCTTAAAGGGACATTTGCCAATTTTGAGGTTTGCTATTGGTTTATGGTAACAATTTGTTTGTAGTGGCCCATCATTTTTGTTTCCTTTTTATAAATAGTATCAAAGAAATCAGAGATGGAAAAAGAACTATTAGGTCATTGAATCCACATCACTGCCAATGCAGTCTTGTTCCCTACAGTGTATTTTTTCCATTTCTTTGTCCAGGTTAAACTTGGAATTACGTTTAAGAGCATGTAGGTCTGAAGAGAGGTACAAGAGCAAGTGGAGATTTTACTCTTTTCTTCTTTCCTTACTAGACAAATATCCCATTTTCATCTCCACCTTCCCTACATAAGGAAATGGCATGTCAAAAGATCAAGTAGATGCTTTCACTTTGCAGGTGTTGTAGATTACTACCTCATCCTTGTAAAAATTTAATTTTTGCTTTGGGAAAGCAAAAAAGGAAGAGAAAAGCAACACTTCTCTTATCTTCCCTGATGTCCTATAACACTAAAGAGTAAGAGTCTGAGACCAAAACACTTGCTTGTCCAGTAGGCTTATGAAAAGAGACTGTATTTCCTTGAAGTCATTTAAAAGCTTTTTTAGAGAAGGCTTCTTTTAAAACAAACACAAAACTTTACAAACACATTTGAGCAAGCACTTAAAAGAATTGAAAAAGCATCCTGGAATCACCCAGAATTGCACCAATCCCTGATACAGAATTCAGCTGGAGGACTACTTGATACTGAAAATGTTTTCAATGAAAAGCTTGTAAATCAAAGCTCAGAAAGGTTGTCCAGTGTCATTACGTTTGGCATATGAAGGATTATTAAGAGGTGCAGATCTGTAGATTTGGGATCACAGCCTAAGAAATTCAGCCTGTATATGTTGGTCTGCTTCCACAGTTTCAAATGGAACGATGCCTGTTTACAATAGCTGGGGATGGATGATCCTTCTCTCCACCGACTGCAGAGAAAGCTTAGGGAGACTCGCTTTCCTAAGCCAGAGCTGGCCTTCGTGAACTGTGTCTTACCATGCATTACAGAGCAGGATCAAGGTCTTTATCTAGTTCACGGTTACTCAGAGTATTGTTACATCCAACATTTGTTCAAAATATAAGCAAACATTTTATTTCTGCTTCAAGCTTTCCTAATAGTGGAAGTAGTGCAGCACAGGCAGATACATATTTTCTCCATGGCTACAAGGTCTTTTTATTTGGTCTAGATACACATCTGTAACTATTTTACCAACTCATGTATTCATATATACTGTAAGTCAAAGGAGCTTAAGTTTTCACTTCTTGCATTGAGTTGAAATCATTCTGTTTTACAGGTTGCTTCCTATGCATCATGTTTCAGCAGCCTCAGGGCTTCTCTAAATCATTATTCTGTTCTTTCCTATCAAGAAAGAACCAAAACTGTAGTCACAGATTTGCATGGCCTAGGCAAAACATAATCCCTAATCTCTTCTACCTCTTTTTCTATTCTAGTCAATCCCTATTCTGAGGATCAAACCTGGTTTTGTCCTGTGTGCTTGAAGAAAGTATATTAGCGTCATTAAGTGGCAGCATCACTCAGCTGGATCTGTTGACGATACCAATGTTTGGGCTTGGCACATGACGGTACTGATCCTTCCTTTTAAATCTAAGCCTGAGAGTATGGGTTCCTGAGTTACAACAAAGCTTCATGGAGACTAAACTGTGTGCACACACCTTAGATTAGGACAATTTAATTCTTTAAGCAAATGAACTCTCAGGTTTAAGGAATAGGGCCAGGGTTGTCAAGGGCAACAAGAAAAGCTTCTATAAGTAAGTCAGTGATAAACAGAAGATTAGGGAATATGTGGGCCCTTTCCAGAAGGAAATGGGAGACCTGGTTACCTGGGTTATGGAGAAGGCTGAGGTACTCAATGGCTTTTTTGCCTCAGTCTTCAGTGGGAAGGGCTCCAGTCCCACTGCCCAAGTTGCAGAAGGGAAAGGCATGGACTGGGAGAATGAAGAACTGCCCACTGTAGGAGAAGATCAGGTTCAAAACCATCTAAGGAACCTGAAGGTGCACAAGTCCATGGGACCTGATGAGATGCATCCACGGGTCTTGAGGAAACTGGCAGATTAAGTGATTAAGACACTACCCATCATATTTCAGAAGTTATGGAAGTCTAGTGAAGTTCTTGCTGACTGGAAAAGTGGAAACATAACCTCCATTTTTAAAAGGGAAAAAAAGAAGACCTGGGGAACTACAGGCCAGTCAATCTCACCTCTATACCCAGCAAGATCATGGAGTGAATCCTCCTGGAAACTGTCCTGGGACACATTGAAAATAAGGACATGATTGGTGACAGACAACATGGCTTCACTAAGGGCAAACTGCCTAACAAATCTGGTGGCCTTCTACAACAGGGTTACAGTGTTGGTGGATAAAGGAAGAGAACTGATGTCATTTACTGGACTTGTGAAAGTCACGTGACACTGTCCCACGTGACATCCTCATCTCTAAGTTGGAGAGACAGAGGTTTGACGGATGGACCACTTGGGGGGATAAGGAGTTGGCTGGATGGTCACACTCAAAGAGTTGTGGTCAACAGTTCAATGCCCAAGTGGAGAGCGGTGATGAATGCCATTCCTCAGGGGTCGGTGTTGGGCCTGGAGCTGTTTAACACCTTTGCTGGGGCACACAGAGAGGGATCGAGTGCATACTCAGTAAGTTCACAGATGACACCGAGCTGTGTGGTGCAGTGACACACTGAATGGAAAGGATGACATCCAGAAGGACCTGGACAGAGATGTAGATCTGGGTAAATCTCATGAAGTTCAACAAGACCAAGTGTAAGGTCCTGCCCATGGGGTGGGGAAATCCCCAGCACAAATCCAGGCTGGGCTAAGAGTGGCTGGAGAGCAGCCCCAGGGAGAGGGACTTGGGGGGCTTGGGGGGTCGAAAACTGCCTGTGAGGCAGCACCGTGCACTGGCAGCCCAGAACCCACCGGTGCCCTGGGCTGCAGCCAGAGCAGGGGGGGCAGCAAGGCCAGGGAGGGGATTGTCCCCCTCTGCTCCGCTCTGGGGAGACCCCCCTGCAGTGCTGGGGCCAGCTCGGGGGCCCCCAACAGCAGAAGGACCCGGAGCTGCTCGAGCGGGGCCAGAGGAGGCCACGGAGATGCTGGGGGGGCTGGAGCAGCTCCCCTGGGGGGCCGGGCTGAGAGAGTTGGGGGGGTTCAGCCTGGAGAAGAGAAGGCTCCGGGGAGCCCTTCGAGCGGCCTCCCAGGGCTTAAAGGGGGGACAGGAAAGGTGGGGAGGGACTCTGGGTCAGGGGGTGGGGATGGGACGAGGGGGGACGGTTTTGCACCAAAAAAGGGCAGATTTAGATGAGATGTAAGGCAGAAATCCTTCCCTGTGAGGGGGGGGAGGCGCTGGCCCAGGGTGCCCAGAGCAGCTGTGGGTGCCCCCTCCCTGGAAGGGTTCAAGGCCAGGTTGGACGGGGCTGGGAGCCCCCTGGGCTGGGGGAAGGGGGCCCTGCCCGGGGCAGGGGGGTTGGGACTAGATAGTCTTTAAGGTCTCTTCCAACCCAAACCATTCTAGGATTTTATCAATATAGTACCATGGAATACTGGCTATAATTAATACATATAACTATATATATAATACATATGTATATTTATGTTAGGAAATATTTAATAGAATCTTGAGATTTGAAAATATAGTAATTTGTTTTCTTCAGTACCTGCCACCAAAGTAAATATACCTGTTAAGAAAATTGTTAGTGATTGTGATAATTTTCTTGAAAAGCACACATTTTCAGGATTTTTTTGATGGCAAGAAAACAGGAAATATTCACTCCTGTTCCCACAGAAATTTATTAAAACCTTGCCATTAACATCTGTGGGAGGACAGACCCCAACATTGCTATATAAAAGAGAGACCGCTGTTTTCTTTTTGTTTTTGTTTATTATTTATAAATTCTGAACAAGCAACTTTGTTATGAGACTAAACTTATTATTTGCAACTTGTAAGTCCTGTTGACAATGCATATGTTCATGCTTCATATTTTATAGTCTCCTTTAAGGAGACTACAGGAGTTTCCATCATTTCATTTATAAAAACTACCAATAAGTGGGAAAAGTCTTAGTAAAAGATGATGAAACACAAAAACCCAACAGAAATATTGGATGGTAAATTAAATTAATCTAAATTTTAAAACAGAGGAAAAGATTATAAAAGTTTCACTCTCATGAACTGTGGTTTCTTTTAATGGGCTTAAAGGCAAGCCATTTTGGCAGGTCAGGTTATCGCATTGTGCTATAGTTAGAACTACTGACTGGTTCTGTGCTGTTGTTTGTTGAGATGACTAAGTTGTCATTTTTAATTAGCTTTATGCTCTTCTCAAAGGCTAATTACTTTACTTTTTATCAAGATTACTTGATTGATAATGACAAGGGTGCCATGGTTGCGTATTTTTAGAGAATTCCCTAACCTGCACAATTATATGATTTTCTGTTCCCTCTGGATTCTTTGTGCAGTAAAGCTTTCAGTAAAAAAATAATGGTTAAAAAAACGACATATTTACTATTGATATTGGCAGAAGAAAGTATCTCTTGATTTTTTTATTTTTTTGGCAGGAAGGCCACTGCTAATGTATTTAGTCAGTGTGAAAAAACATTACACTTGGTTTACTTCCCTGTCTGTGACACTGGTGCAACTCTATTACCTGAAGTTGCCTCAGACAAACTGAATTGGAGACCTTTCTTTTTTCCTTTTATTTGTCTATAGTCGCGCATCTCCCCTGGTCATCACGAAAATCTGGACTGACTTAACTGCATACTTATTTCAAAATGTACACATTACACAGACACTGACTTTTGGAGGGCGTTTACTATCCTCTTTACCAGGATTTGGTTGAAGAGCCCTGGAGATAAGTAAGAGAGATGCAGTCACAGGTGAAATCTGTCTTTTCTTTAGTCACCTATAGATTACTATAATCTATTCTTGTTTTAAACAGCAGCAGCCCAAAAGGTGACACTTCTGTGAAGGCTCCCTTGAGCGGGGAGGCAGCGACAGGGGACATAAATACTCCTCTGACATTTTTTAGAAATACAGTTATACCCAGAGAATCACTCCTTCACTCCTGTTCTGCAACACATAAATACACGTCAGATGTGTGGTAAACCAAATTCTCTCAGGAGCTTGTCCTGAAAGAGGAAAAGACATAATGATTTAGAGTCCACATCTGCAGCTCTTGCAGCTGCGTCGGTCCCTGCTGCTGGTGGAGAATTCCCTGCATCAACAGCTTCTTGACGCAGGGGCTTACAGCAGTTCCCGGAGCTGAAGCCCAAGGGAACCCAGCGGTGTTGCTAACCCATTGGAAAGGTGAGGAGGGGACAGCCACCATGCATCTTGCAGGAAAGAGGTTGCTCCTGCCATCAGATGCCCCATCTTGCGCCACCTCTTGCAAGTGGAAGAAGACTCCCTGACAACTGCAACTCTTGTCACATTCTCCAAAACCTGCTGAGGGCAGGATTAGAGTGAGTAGCTTCCTAAACCAAAGGGAAGGTCAGCAATGTGAGGCACTGACATGGCACACCTTTGTCCTCAAGCTTGCAGGAGGAGCTGCTGAAGGGTGTGCTTGGTGTGAAGGCCTGCTGGAATGTCTTTAGTTGCAGGAAACACGTGGGACATCTCTGTAACAAAGCAGCTGAAGATGTGAAGGTGGTGTGGAGCAAAGGTTTGCACAGCCCCTGTGTTTCGACTTTATTCTTCTCGACAATAGATGGGGAATATAGCAGCTCCAGCTACTGCAGCAGTGCAGTGTGATTCCTTGCAGTCTACGTGTAAAAAACACCTTCTCAGTAAGCACCTCATCTCCCTAATGAGCTAGTAACACATCTATGACTTCAGTAATTAAAATAAGTTTTTATTGCCTTTTACTTATGTTAGCACCAAGGAGCAAGAAGAGAGACAAGTAAGGTTGGCTGGCGACTACTGGGACTCTGGGAAACAGGCATTCAGCTCCCTGCTTCCTCTGCTGCAAGGACAATAAACAGGACTGTATCCTAAAGGTATTAAATGCCTAAATCCTATGGAATTCATTGTAAGCGGGTGGATAAATACTGTGGAGATCTGAGTTTAATCTCTCTATACTGTAGTTCTTCATCTGTCCTGTAATAATTCTTCCCTACTCGCAATAAAGTATAGCAATAAACATGTTAGAAAAAACAAGGTGCCCAGCTACTGTTATCTCTGAATGTAAAAAAAAAATCTAAGCAAGAAAGTATGGTTATTCCTATTTCATGAGTCTTTATTATGTCATAGTTTTCAATTCTAGAAAGAAGTGTTTACCCGCTTGTTGATTAATTGATGGTTCTATTCCCCAGTTGTAATCAGGCCACAGTTTTCTCTCCAGAAGTTCACTAACAGCAAGGATCAACAAGAAGGTAAGGCTGCAGTTCAACTTTTAAAAATCTGACTAAAAGTATTCTTTTCTCAACAAAAAACCCAGCCTTTTTCACTTTCAGGCTAACTTTCAGCATCTCGGCTTTCTATGTGGAGCCTTGCTTCCAGTATAAATAAATGATCCCACATTCCGTCATGATAACATATGCTCATGCAGAGCTCAAAATTAGAAGGAATATGAAGTGTTCTATTAATTGCATGAATGTTGATTGTTAAAATCATGTGCTAATTGGTAATATCTGTGTGCAGTAGGTTCCCGCAATATGTGTTAGATTACATTAACTGTGCTTGTGACTCAGATATCAGGCATTATGCATTTTATAGAAGGATTTTTTAAAAACTTTGTGTAATTAGGTTCTATAGATTATCAGTGTAGAAAAATTAGTAGAAGACTGTGTAAAGGGCATGTAAAGTTAGAGGCACGAGGAATACTGAACTCTGAAGATGCATCTGCTCCTCTTTCTCATGGTGTGCTTTTCCTCACATACTCTCCAAAGTGATTCTCACCACGTTTGTCTTGAGGTAATTCCCAGGGAATCAAGTACGAGCTCTTTCTCACTGCCATGGTGATTACAATATACAGCTGAAAGTTACCATCTTTTTTGAGTGGACTTTCTCACTTTTCAGTTATTTCCTTTGCATCCCTCAGGCTTTGTTCCAAGAAGCATTCAGGTACATTACAGATAAATTAGATTATCGCTGTACTCACCTATCAGTGGGGAAGCTGAGAATACTTAGCAACACGGCTCTCCTGTACCAGATGTGCTTCCTCTCCATTCCTAATCCCTGGAGAAAAATTCATATGGATCTGTTTTGTTCATTGATGTTTTAATTTTACAGACTGCAATGAGTATTTATTAAAATAAGCAAGGTAAAAGGAACTAAAGCTTGGAGCTAAATATGGTAAATTATAAGTGTTTTTAAGAAACATAATGGTTATTTCCACTCTATGTGGTTTAACGCAGCTTCGCAGTGGCGGGGGAGCAGGACATGAGCCTATTATGAAAGGATGGAGATGCAGTCTGTAATACCTAATACATATCATATTCTGTGGTCGTCCCCTTTACAGCAAAAAAAATATTCATGCATTAACATTTGCGCATGAGGAACACATTGGCCTTTGCTTCAGCACTTACACTGAGAGCGCCCAAGCTGGTCCTAGCACTGCAGCTGCCTGCACGGCGCATCCTCCTCCTCCTCCTCAGCCACTGCAGCAAATGTACTCGGGACTGGTGACTGTTTGAGCTCCTTTTTTCATATGTTAATGGGGTGGAATGAGCTTCTCGAGTTATGTATGAGGTCTGGGGCTTCTAATTCATCCCAATCTTCCTTAGCAAACTTCCAGAGTGTTTTCTGCTGAATATTCCCTGGCGAACAAGCTGAGCTGGATAGACTATTAGAAATCAATGATACTCCCTTAACAAATGATCTTCTATCTAAATTTTTTTTTTTTTTTTTTTTTTTTTTTTCCCTGTGTAAATCTGCTTGTATTTTGTGTGTATTAGGCAGATTTTGAGGCCAGCCCTGTAACGTGCGTGGTTATTGTGTGCCTGCCCACTGCAGAGTAAACTGGTGGGAAGGGGTGAGAACAAACCACTGGAGCATCCTGTGGTGCATGAGCCATAATCCAGCAGATGCTTTTTGGTCAATGCTGACTTTAAATTGTAAATCAATCCTTTGAATTAGTACTTTTCTTACAGTGACTATATTTTGAGGTACTAACATAATTGAGAAAGGGTCAAAACCAGTCACACTTTCCCTGGTAAAGGTGTTGCTGGAGCCCTTCCCTAGTTAATACCTACTATTACCCTTAACTCATGCAAGTTTATGTATTTTCCCAGAGGAAGACTGAAAATAATAATGATTTTTAAAAATGGTCTAGAAAAAGACCAGACAGATTTTTGTATTGTTAAAAAAAAAAAAAAAGTTTAAACCTTTTAAATGTCTTATCGGTTGCACTGAGAAAAATATTTAGAATGAAATTGTTAACTAGGATAATTTTAATTCATTTTACCATGGACCAACTTGGTAATGATGCAGTGAATTAAAACAGGTTGTCTGAGAGGAAAAATGGGTGCAGTTTTGTTAAAAGGAGCATTTACAGAAGTGTTAGAAGTCTCGAGTCTTATCAGGGCTATTACTCTAATATCTGTTGATTTACTGATCTTGAAACAAACAAGCCTCATGGGTTCGAGAGCTTAATGTTAAGGCACACTTCATCAGTTGTCCTGAGAAATGCAACAGATTTAAGAGGAAATCAGTTTTAGCCCCCATCCAAAATGTTGACACTGAATCAAACAGAGCATGAACTATATTCACAGTTTTAATTAAAAGAAAAACTGACAAATTACTAACGTTCTAGTGTTCAGAAGATGGTTATCTGTTATAGAAGTATTTTTTTTCTAATGTACATGCTCTCATACATGAAATAGTTTCTAGATTTATTATATTATAATTGTAAACTATGACACAAATACTTAATCTTACCTACTTAAATAATGTTTTCCAATTTCTTAGCAACCCTTCCTCCTCCTCCCCCTGCTTCTGACTCACAAAGTGATGCACTGAAAGGGATGAACAAATTTAGTAGATGAAATGACCACTGGAAATACGTGGAAAAACTAACAATTAAAAAAATTGACCACAAGGAAATCGCTTACTAATTTTTAAGGTACAAAATTTAATCTAAAATGACTACCAGCCTTTGAAAGGTTAACTGTCAAATTAAATAAAAGGGACATACAGTGGTCACTGCCTACCTGGGGGAATAAGCTGTTAAATTACTTACTTCAATTCACATAATTTACAAAGAGATTAGCTCCTCGTGTCTCTGTGGAAACTTTACATATTCCAGGGAAGGTTTTGTTCCCCCTCATGCCCACGAGGGCCTGGCTGCTTGTGGGAGCATCTGGGGTAAATGGTGCACATTTCCGAAGAGGTAAAAGTAAATTAGGGAACAGGGAACAGTAAGTTGTCACACTGTAGGGAATAATAAAATGAGGTTGCTCTGATTTCCTTCGGACTGCTAAATATCTACAGGTCATTCTGTCCTGGGAGCAGCAAGCTTGCAGGCGTGGGTCCCTGCTCTCGAGCAAAGCCCCCAGGACAAAAGGAGTGGGAAGGGGGTGTCTGCAGCGTGGTTTCCCCACACAGGGCTCGGGCCCTGGAGTTGCAAAGTCGATCGTGTCAGCGAGGGGCAGATGAGAAGTGCTGAGAGCTTTTTGCCTCTGCTTTGTGCAGAAGCAGGAGAGGTCTGGTGCACCCAGGACTGAAGGACGTCACTAATTTTAACGAAGCCAAAGGGAATCCAGGACAATGTTGGATGCGTTATTGCGGACTGTTCTTCTCCAATTATTCTCTGTCCCATTGTTTGAAGCTCGCAGGAGCTGGCAGCCTGGGAGGAGATGTCACCGCATAGCTCGCTGTCCTCGAGAGCCGCTCCGAAGGACGGCTGAGGTCCGCGGAGAGGCTGCGGTGGCCCCAGACGGTCCCTCTGTCTGGCCTTAAAACCAGGCAGCGACTTCGGTGAGGGAGCAGGCTTGTACTGATAGCAAGAACAAGGCTCTGCTGCCAGTTGGCTCGCTGACGCTTCGAGCGCGCCGGCGGTGGGAGAGGTGCAGATGTCTGACAGCAGAAGCAACATCTTCCCAGCGCCGTCTGCACGAGGCACTGCTCCCGCCAGATCTCAGGGCTGTGTCTTCCCTAGGTGGTACCCCAGCAAAAGTTTCAGACACCAGTGCGGCTACAGCAGTGCCTGAGGGGCCAGAACTGGTCCCGAGGGTCACTTCTTGCTTTTTCCCTTGCGTAGGCTGCATATGCAGTCCACAACGTGAGCATCAGGGGAGGCTGGAGGCTGCTGACCGTGCAGTGCATTTCTCAGGCCATTTGAAAATTATTTTTTGCCTACCTATCAGGCCACCGGACTGCCAGAAATTATTTCTCCCCTCCTTTCAAAAGCAATGGTTTCCTGCTGTTAATCCAAGCCATAATAAAACCTTAAATATATACTGTGAAAAATGTTATGCCTACTTAAGCAAGATAGTTGCCTGTAATAGTGTGCCATAAAGCAATCTGAAATGTTTATTGTCTGTTCCCCAACTGCAGTTTTATTTCTTTTTAACAGTTTTTGTGTCTACAAGATTTTCTTCACATTGGAAGTTTCAAAAGAAGTTTTTCCCTTTCCCTGCAAACACAGGGATTATTTGCACAGCAGATCCTCCTGCCAGTGCAGATATGTACAAGCATTTTTTTTTCAAAACTTCCAGTTTCCTAAACTACTTCTAGAAAAAAAAAAAAAACCAACATCATTTAAATCAATAGCAAGCCTTGATATGATAAAGTTTAGAGGGCAAACTGACTTCCAAAGAAGCATATAATGTTAAACAAGATCTCTTTTGTAAATGCTGAGATAGAAAATCAGGAAAAGAAAAAAAAAAAAAAAAAAAAAGGGAAAGAAAGAAGGGGAAAAAATAAAAACAGCCAAGGTTAGGGGGTGGTAAAGATGTTGCTGCTGGATCTAGCTCCAGAGACACAATGTGTATTTCATTGCCACGAATAAACTGTATCCAGGGAACAAGCAAATGAAAAAGTGAGGACAGGAGATATCTTATTTTTGTTGTTTGTTTCCAAAGAGTCCACCCCCACATAGGTCACTTGGAATTCATTTGTCTACATCCTGGACTGCACGTAGGGGAAAAAAAAAATGCCTGGGATCTGAGAAAGAGGAATGCGATAGGGCATGGGAATCACAGCGTCACGGTGGTCACCAGAGCATAGTTTGGCTCGTCTTAAAACAAGCAAGCACCGTTGGACCTCTGTAATACTAGCAAATCGGCCATGCTATCAGGCTACCTATCAGAGGCTGAATGCTTGAGAAAAAGTGTGTGGGTTTTTAGACGGAGCCTGGGGCGTTGGAGGGCTCTCGGAGCTGTTGCTTTCCTCTTGACATCCAGTACTACCCGGTGACCTCGGCAACAATCCAGTGTACTGTTACAGTTCATTTCAATAATTAAACAGTTCAGGGATGGCAGAGCATTCTTGTTGTCAATAGAAAATCAGGGCTGCAGTTTGCCTTTTTTTTTTTTTTTTTTTTTTCTCCCTTCCTCTTTCCCTCCGCTGAAATCAGAAGTGTTTGTTTTTAATTATATTAGCTAGAGACAATTAATTTCACAATCCGAACAAAAAAATGTTTTGCGAGAAGGACTGGCAACTGGTAAATGCAATTATTATTGTAGCACATTTTCAAAGGAAGAGATCCCAGCTCCAACAAAGTCATATGTATAAAATTTCAGTCATATAATATAGTCTCAAACAGCAGATTTACTCTGCAAAAGATGGGAACTGCTCTCCCATCTGGAGCTATGTTCTGTTCATGCCACGTGGACCCATTTGATACCCGCTCCGAAAGAACACCAGCCAGCAAAAGAGACCACTGTCCATCAGCTGCTCCAAATAATTGGTTGATATGCCCCTTTAAACTTGCCTTATGTAGAGATGATTAATACCAGCCCCTTTTTAAGTGCAGCCTTGCAACAACAACTTAAAAAACCCCTCTCTGTGCAAACGGCAGCATTTACATTTCTGCTGTTTGAGCAAAAATGAAAATAATTCAACTTTATGTCAGGAATGTCTTGCAAAATTTCCTACAATTAAAAAACTATTTTTTGAGGAGCTCGCTGTGCCCCTTTCATTGCCCATCTGGCTCCCTCCCAGCTGCTCCCTGGCTGACTCTGTGCTATTCTGCTACCAGCGTGGCGGGAGCTGCTGCTAAATGGTATCGCCATCTCTTTTTCTCAGCGTTGGTCTGCAGGATTGCTAGGCCACAGCCTGGCCTCTCTTGCACTGATTTACTTTTATGGGATTCAGTCAAAATGCTAAGGATTTATACCACTGAGGCGAAGAGCAAAATTTAACTCTTTGGGTTGGGAGTGCTGGAAGCACTTCGGGTCCGTAGGGAGCGTTTTCTGCCAGCCTTGGTGACAGCCATGTCGGCCCCTGTGCTGATACACAGCCGGTTCCTACTGTCACACTCCTATTGCCTTGTCCACGCTTATTTTACACGCCTCACAGAGTTTTTACCTTTTTCCATTTCCTACCAGTGTCATTGACATAAGAATATTAAACCGAAATATACTGAGACATCGCTTCTTTGGGACCAGTATCTGACATCCTTATTCACAGCGAACAGTACTTCATTTCCCAAATAGCTTAATCCTTTCAGAGGGGCAGCTGCAGAGGGAAGACCGGATCCACAAAAGGGCTTTTACATAGCTATGCTTAAATTGTAGGCCTGATAGATTAACGTAGCTTGAGACAGGAGTTAGTGAGTCTCTGCAGGGTGTATGGAGAAAGTTAGACATCGCAGATGGGGGAAGCACAGCTCCAGGAATCTAACCAGGAAAACACTTTTATTCAACAGCTAAAGCATCCCGATGGAGGAGGCATCTGCTTCTTGGCACCATGGTGGGTATCCCTTTCCTCGTGGTTCACCCCCGTGCAGGATGCTCAGGTCTCACACCTCAAGGCAAGTGGGAGCCTCCCTGCCTCCGTGCAGCATCTTCACTGTGTAAGTACCATCCCAATCCATGTCGTGATTTTCCAGAGGGGACCCAACCCTACAGAGTCCTTGATTTAACCCAGTAAAAGGGAAGTGTTCACTTTATGTGGGTGGAGTCGAATCCTTGTTGAAGCAGCCCCAGGCAAAGAGCAAAAGCAGCTCCAAGAGAAGCGTGACTTGCCAAAATATCAGTGGGGCAGAGGCTCTGGTGGGATGTGGGTGGTGGTAACCTCTATTTCCATCCCTATTTGAGGCTGTTAAAATATTTTACATTAAAATACTTAATGTATATGTCTAACAAAATTCTGTTAGTTGCCTGACAAGCTTGCATGTCAACACAAAGTCCTCTATGGGATCCAAGCACCAAATAACAGCTGTACGAGGATTATTTTCGGTATTAAAGGTCTAAAACAGGAGTTAAACACAGATCTGGCTTTAAGGCACTAGGCTGCAGGTAACGTTATCAGTTTGACCTTTACAGTTCACACTTCCAAGCCCAAGCTTGATGATCCTCTCATGTAGCAAACTGGCCTTAGGTGGAAGAGCAGGTAAAAATATCCCCCGTGCACCCAATTTTGCATAAAGTGGAGAGATGGTTACCCACAAAGGTGCAGTCACTTGTGATGGGCCTGCTCTTGTTTTCAAGGAGAGCTCCCCAGAAGCTTGTTGAGCCACATTGATCTATACCAATGTCAGAGAGACTGGCCTTGCCCTTTGACCATATTTCTGATTCCTCTGCTTGCTTTTTTTTTTTGTGGGGGGAGGTAGGGAGGAGAAAACCTTGCAAAGCTGAAATGAAATATTAAGTCTCTCATTCTTTCCAGGTAAATGCATGCCAAATCTCGCAATGATGTTGGCAGGCTACCAAAGTTGCAAAATAATGAAGAAAATGTTGAGTTTAGGACTTTGTACCCATTTTAGCAACATTCCTTGTAAGTGCAATTAAAGCTGCCATGGATTTGACCTCAGGAAATACATCAAATATAAAGATACAATGGAGAGCTAAAAAAATAACCTAGAAAGAATTTTGAAGTGTCATCTTATATCTGCAATCTTATTCCTAAAAGAAGAATAAATAAAATAATTATTATTTAGGGGCCATGGAATTTCAAGTCTGCACATCGATGTTAGGTCAGGGCTGGTAAGCCGAGGATGAGCTGAGGTGCCCATGTTTAAAAGTAGCTTTGAGCATCTTCTGGGGCTATGCTACACTGTTCTGGTCTATGGATGTGTTACCATTTGTTGATGTAGCTTTTGAACACTTCTGGACCACCTGGGAGGTTACCTTCCTGGTGCTTGCACCTAGTTGGCCCAGAGCTGCCTTATCATGTGGGAGATTCTAACCTCATCTGCAGGATGAGATAATATAACTGTGTAGAGAGGTATAAAGGTAGTTTAAGGACACTTAAGTCTTGCTGCCACTTGCTATTAACATTATTGATGAAATACTGTTATTATAGGGAGAGACTTCTCAGTGTGAAAGCATTTTAGTTATTCTTTGGTCTTCACTATCATATTTTTTGCAGAAATTACTCGTGACAGATGCAACTTTCCTGGCTCCAGAGGTAGTGAAAATAAAACATAATGTATTGCAAAAAGTTGTGAAAACAGAACAACTGGAATTCCCATAGCATAACCCTGTTCTGGCTATAATAGGCTGAAACCAAAGTTTTTGAGCTCTTATCCTCAAAGACGTTGCACAGTAAGGTACAAAATTTTAGAGTAAAAGCTAAGAAGCAGTCTGATCCTGGGAGTCACTCTAGTGGCCTTATGAATACCTGTAGAAGAATTATTTCAGTGATTTATTATCCAAATTCCTCTTCACCTAAAGGCCAAGGAAAGAAATTTCCCCTGTCCTCCACCCCTACCAATGTTTTTTAGGGTACAAAAGAAAATATCAGAAGCACAGAATCCCCTGGTGGTACCAGCTGAAATTCTGCTAGTACATCAGTGGGTAACACAGACTGTCCCCATTTTTTTCCTGACACAGTTCTCCAGTTTATAAGATAAATCTGAGCTTCCTGAACATCTGTTAGAAACTACAGTGCTGAGAAGAAAATTAGTCTCCTTTGGACACACCACAGACAAGGAGACTTAAACCTACTGCCTTTGGTTTCAGTAGTAGGCTTAGACCCTCTGCACTCTGGTTGTCCCCCTCAAAGTGACACAGACAAAATAGACTGGGAAACCAGAAGTTTATAGTTAGACGGTTGCTTCGAGGCCAGAAATTGCAATCCTAACGACATGATTTCAGCACTGAAAAGTTATCTAAAGTAATAAAACAGAGGATATTTACCTTGAGGACAGTTGTGCTTTGTTGTATATTTAAGAGAAATAACATGTTTGGCTAAGATACTTTTAACACATGGGTTTTTTTGTTTGTTCTTTTTTTTTTTTTTTTTTTTTTTAATATGTAAAGGTTTCCAAACAGAGTGACTCATAAGAGCAATGCTCCAATTCCTGTTTCATTAGCTGCCTCTGTACATGTGCACCAAGCTGCTGGGAAGATAGGAGCTGCTGCAAACACAGTACCACTTATTAACCAGCAACTTTAACTTTTTGGTGCTTCAGATTTATTGACATTTACTTCTTTTTTCTATGTTTCTAGCAGTGATATGTTTTGCGTCAATGAGCAGGAGTTTGTTATTGTTTGCTAATAGCTGAGCAATGTATTTAACAGAGGTAAGGGAAACTGGCTGGGTAGGGACGTAGAAATAAGGCTGGAGGGGAACTTATGATCTTCAGGTCCCCACACCTGCTGCTGCACTTCACTTAATCACTTTTTAAAACAGTTATTTGCATCCTGAGATGAGTTAGGTTTCCTGTCTCCTCTATTCCTGCAGTGAGGATGTACCACGGCCTCAGTTCTCTGTTGTTTGAAGACCTTCTCCTACTTTGCATTGCAAATATATATATGACTAATTTATACCCACTTGTTTTTTCTTTTTCCTACTCTTTCCTCTCCAGATTGCTCTTTAGCTGGAATAGTTCTCTCCTCCCTGTTGTTTACAGACTGATAAGTTCACTCTCAGCTGATCTGTTTTCTTGGAGCTTCAGCTAAACTGAAGCTATACTTCAGATAAACTTTACCCTACACTGTATTTCAGAGCAAGCTCTACCAACCCTCTCTACCATGACATTTCCACTTCATTCTGGAAGTAATTCACCTGATGCACCCTGAGATCATGCTGCCTTTTTGCATCATTGATTATAACAATGAAAATGTGACAATTGTAAAATCATATATAAAGTGATGTTCTTTCCCGTAGAAGGGAGCATTTCTCCTGCTCCTGCGGGTGTGATACTTCTCTGATTCCATTCACCTAAGCTGAGTTTGATGCACTATTTTCCTTTCTTGGTGTGGTTGTGTCTGTTGTGTGTACCTCTAGAAACAGAAGCCAAGGGAAATGTCACAAGTAAGAGCAAAGATGAGACGTGGGCTTCTCTGTTTTAGATGACAAAACTTTTGTCTGGTATAGAGGGACAGCAAATTCAGTTTCATTCCTCACCAGTAAAAACATAAGAGAAAACTTTTTTTTTTTTATTTTTATTTTTATTTTTATTTTTAGATGGAAGAAACCATGGAAGACAATAATAGGATCTTGAGGAGAGACTGCAGAATTTGGTTTAGGATAAGGCCAGTAAACCCAGAACAGGAAATGGAATTTAATAAGGGAATTTTATCTTTTTATTATGCTTTCCAGATTCCAGAGCATGAGATAAATATCTGTTTCACTATTTGCTTTAGCAGAAATCAGAAAATGTCTTCTAAACCATGGTCATGGTGGTAGAGTCGTGCATAAATTCCTCTTGTGCTAAATTAACGTTTTGCTAGCACATGTACTACATAAACTTCCCTCATCTCAGTAGCTGATTTTGTTACATTTGACCATTGACCATGAGAGTTAGGACTATTAACTCTGAAAATAAATTATTTGAGAATAAATATATATCTTTAAGTGAAAACAAAATAGCAGTAAAAAAAAAGTTGAAATTACAGTAAAACAAAAAAGACATTAGGATTTTAGTGAGTATCTGAGGCAGAAAAAAAGAAACTAGACACAAATGTTAGTTGATATAATTCAGTGGAAGAATCCCTGAATATAGTGTGGATAGTCTTTTTGTAGCCGTAGTGAAGTCTTTCCAAGGGAGCCATGTCTCTGGTGCTACATTGGTAACTCTTTCCTGGCACAGTGGTTTTCCAAAACTATTGTACTAATATTAGCTAAGGATGTCCTAGGAGGACTCTGTCACTGTTCACCATGAGTTTGAGCTCTGTTTTTTCTATTTAGAAGAAAAAAAGTCTCAAATTTGTTTCAAAAATGAATGAAAAAGCCTCTATGGGCTATACCTTCAGATCAGGAGAATTGGAGAGAGCTTGGCTGCTCATCGGCTGTGTGTGAGGATTCAGCCTCTGTTATCATCTTGTGAGGTATTATTTTCACTTTGCAGAGTGATCATTACTATGTGGGAAAAAGAAGAAGGAAGACTCATGCCCAGAAAACTTAATTCTTACCGCATATTAGTTTTATTTTGTGTTACTTCATTGAGCATGTTATCATTGAGATCAGCTAGCTCTACGGTGAGATGAGCATCCTTTTCCTAACATTCAGCACACTCAAAAATGGCAGTAACAGCTGATGCATTTCCTGCGATGCTGACAAAAATTAATGATGCAGGACCAGTATTCTTTTGCTATCACTTAGGTCATTTTTAATTGATATTTGAGATGAACAATGTTATTCAGCACTGAATAAATGGACCTATGTATTACCACTGTCAAGTATTTACTTTCAGCTCACCTTCAATCTCTTACTGATTGATGGAAACACAAAATATCACCTCAGTGTGCTCTTGTTTTACCATGTTAGTTAATATTCAGTTGCTGCATGGAAAATGGTTAATGGTAAAGAATTTTAATGATTTTGGTTGCCATTATGGTTTTCTAACAGGGCATACTGTTGATTTTACTTGTAGATGTTATGGCAGTCAGGATATTTACAGTTTGGGATGTGAACTTCAGCTGCTGTGGTAAGACACCTCTAGCACACTCAGACGTCAGCAGTTTAATACCGAGTGGGTTAAATCTAACTTTATGGCTTCATAATTTGTTATTTACTGTTTTGTCTTTTATTTCTAATTACCTGCTAAATAGATCTACAGGAAAGTAGTCAATGCCTTTTGAATTACTTTAAACACACTTGGAAGATTTGGCTTCTCACCACTTGCCTAATAATTCCAGTAGAAGGGCAAACCTCCTGCTGTCACCCTGAGTCCTAACTTCTATGGTGGTAGACTTTCTCCATGCAGAGCAGGATACAAGTCCATACTCTAGAAAGAAAGGGCCTACATTTATGAAAAATACATTATTTAATATGAATTAAACTAATCTTGGATATAGCGGTATCTGATCTTCCCCCCAAAGGAGGATCCAGCTCTGGATTTCAGTATGTCAACAGACTGTTGAAGCCAGATCACCTTATTTTAAACCTTAACAAGATCTTGCAGCTTTAGCCACCTTACATTTCCTTGGCTCCTGTGTCATTGTGACAGGCACCAGCCCTGCTAGGCCACACAGTCTGTACACAGTCCACAGCTCAGCACCTCGGCAGGAAGCGGTCTTCTCTGCATTTTTGGGGAGTAGCTAATGAACCGAACAATTGATTTGCTTCTCTGCTTTTGGAGGTTAATTTTTCAGTTTTAAATTCGCTATCTGATAAGGCTGGTTGTAGTTCTGAAAATTAATTTGGACAGTAACTAATGTCTGTCTCATATCCTTGAGGATTAATATAGATTGAGTTACTTACAAATAGGTATTCCCTACTGTTACACAGCAATTGTTTAAAATATTTGAAACCACTGACTTAAAAGATGTATTTGAATTCTAGCACCTGGCTAATTCCTACTAAGCTTCAGAAAGTTGTGTCCTAATTTATTTAACAAAAATAACCAAAACCAAACCACAACAATAAGAACAACAAACCACTAGCAAAACATAAAAATGTCTGACTTGTACTGGATATCAGAGAAAATCATCTTATCCTCTCTGGTATGCAGTCTATGAATCCAGAAAATTTTGGCTGACTCATCAGAGTCGCTGAATGACATTAGATGTGGACAGATATATTAAGAAGAGCTAAGCAATTTTTTTATATTGACAGAGAGGCAGGGGAGATTTGTGCATTAGTTATTTGTAAAATTACTGAATGTGCTGCAATAAAGTTTAGTAAACTTTTTACCTTCCATAATCATGGGCTTACCTGGGTCAAAAGCATTAGTCATGGATATTCATTACAAACTGCAAGCTCATAAAAGACGGCATATGGCAGTGCTGAATTTCTTGCTATATAAAGTTAAATTCATAGTAATAACATCTGTGCAGTATTTAGAGTCCCAACAATTAAAGTGAGGTCAATGTACTGAGGCAAAGATTGATGGCGTTCTGCAAATCTTAAACGACAAGTTAAATAGGTATAAAATAAACAAACAACTTTATTTCTTATTAAAGACCAGACAACTGGCGTGTGAATGCTAAGTGCTCAGTAATGAGGGCCAAGAGGAGTAGTATAATGCTGTGGGTTGTGTTACAGGGTTGTAATTCAGGAGTGAGGGGTGCTATATGGAGCAGGCTCTTGCGTGCCTTTTGTTGCTGATATAATACAAGGAACAATTAATAACCACTGGGCAGGACCCTGAACCCCCAACTAGTGAAATTATTCTCTTCTCGGACTAACTGCTTAAGGTTTATAAATGAGAATAGGAATCAGGCAAGGTTTCTAGTGATATCTGTGTCTTTATTCAGCACCTGAATCTTGTTTTCATATTTATGCTCTTTCCTCAACTTTCAACAATTTTTTAAACAATCAGTGAGCAATGTACCACTGCCAGAGACACAGCACGATTCTGAATATAGATAGGGAAAACTTCCACCGTACCTTAGGTTCTAGATTTAGCGTTCTTTTTTAGAAGTGTGATGTAAATTTTCTAAGGCCATGTGAGATCTTTGACTTGGTGAAGTGTTCAGTGTGTGCTGTAGCATTTGCAGGGAGAGAGAGGGCGAAATTGCAGCTCCTGAGTTAAACCAATGTAACTGGGGGTGAAACCACCACAGAGTTCGTCCTTCGAGTCTGTCTGTCGTGTTTGCACTTGAAATTTAAAAAGTTCTTGACTTACCAATGCAGGCAAAAGCAGTGGTGAGAACTATCTGTTCAAAAAGGTGGAGTTCAGTAGGTACTTACCCCAATCTACAAGTAAAACTTAAAGGTTTTAAACCTACATGAATTGAAATAGATGTAATAATGCCTTTACCTGAAGCCTGTGTGGCTTGTGTCCTTCTAGTAGTACATGTTCCTCAGGTCATCATCTACAGTGATTCAACTGCAATGTCTCCTACCTCTGTGGCATTTGCTACTCTAAAAGAAGAAAAAGGGGACCAACAGCACTCCTAGAGCAGGGATATCACAGTGATACTACCTGTTGCTCTTCTGCCTGGTCATACTTTCCCACTTCACAGCCAGAGTTTCTACTCATGATTTTCTACAATGCTGCACTCAAATGTCTGTGGCAACGTTTCTGACTCTGTAGCAGGGTAGGGCAAATGGGAAAAAAGGAGAAAATATTTTTTGCTCGGTTGTGAAGTTGGAGACAAGGAAACTTGTGCTTGTTTTTTTTCCCCATGCAGTGAGGAAATCATGCAAATGAAGTGCGAAACAGAAATTATTCTGAAAGCAGACAGGAACAGCACCATTGAAAGAGCAGGGCGATCAAGGGAAATCCAAATCCAGGGCACAACTGAGAGAAATTACAGAAAGCTGGGACTAAGAGCACCACATTAATGGGGAAGGGTGATATTTCAAAGGGAATAATCAATGAAAAATTGACCTGCAGTTTTATTTTTATTATTCTATGGAGATAATTTGGAATAGGATAGATGAAGAAAAATATTATATAATTTGAAAAACATGCTATGCTGCCATTTCCTAACAGCCAAATCCTGCCCTTGTGTGTGTCCAGTGTATCATGCCGACCGACAGCATTTCATGTATACTTATGATTTAGTCATAGATTATTCTGTTTCCAAAGCAGGAAAAAGACTGGAGTACCTCGTTGGAAGGAGAAGTTGGGCAAGGAAAATATATTCTGCTGATCAAAAAATAAAACCATGTGTGAACAATAGAAGTTCTGTATTGATTATCTTTAAAGTGATGTATTTATCAGCATCATTTTTTACTGAGGTTATCCTGGCAAGCTCTTTATTACCATAAAGGAGACTCTTGGTTGGCAGCTCTGTGCAGCGGTCATTCACTTAAAAATGAGAATTTAGTATCTTCTGGCATTGTATCAATCTCCAGTAAAACTCCAGAAGAACCTTATATATAACTTAACTGTGAAGATTGCCTCAAAATTTGGAACAATAAGTACATTTCTTAGTTTCAGAGATGAGCCTGACTTTTTTTTCCTCTTGTAAAGAATAATAATGTCTTAGAAGGACCTGTAATGTTCTGTAACTGTAATGTTTCTGGCCTGCACTCATACACTGTTTCTGGCCTGAACTGTCTTGTACAGCTTAGACACTGGATTTTACTAAGCAAGGAGAGAGACTTTTCTTAGCTTGGGAGTCATCCAGGGAAAAATAGGTATGCCATGGAAGTATGCAGGAAAGGCAATAGGTGATGATGTTCTTTTGACTGCACTTCCCAGCCAAGGTCATATCGTATTTCTTGGAGACTGAGGATCTTGGAACTGAGGAATTATCTGATGGATTTACAATTTGGAAATGTTTTACCTCAAAAATCCTGATGTGCCAAAAGCAAGTAGTTAAAAGGAAATGTCTTTGTTTTCAGAAAGATCCTGTTGGAAGTGGGTGGACTCAGTTTCTGAAGAGCTCAGCCACCAGTGCTGGTCACTAATGGGGACTTCCCCAGGGCATGGCCCCAAATCCTGCCAGTGTTTGAGTTAGCCTCCACCAAGAAGGACCTCCTGGCTACAGAGCTGCTATTACCAATCCTTACAGCAGTTTTGGTGGCAGAACTGCCCTGGAGCTGGGGAACAAGGTAGAAACCATTGACCAAAATGGGGACCACATCTGCCATCCCTTGTGTTGTCCCTATCGCTCTTGTTGGTCATGGCTCATGTATGGGCTGTGATGAGCTCATGGGCAGTTGCTGCCAGGCCCCAGAGAGAAGTTTGCAGTACACAGATCTTGCTCTTTGCTGTTTCTAAATAAGGAATATCAGCCTTTGATATTTTAAGAAAAAGTTTGAGAAATGATCAATTCTGATAGGCAGCAATAAAAAAAAAAAAAATAACAACTTTCCAAATGACAAGCAAACAAACAAGCAAACAAAAAAAACAAGAAAAAACCAATTTCAACTAGCTACAAGAGTAACTGACAGGACTTTACATATTTATGCTCAGTAAAGGAAGAAAGTGGAAACATTGTCTATTTGTGTGCAGAAAACAGCAGTTTCCTCATTTTCATTCTCCTATCATGCAGTTTCCATGTGGGTTGTTAGTTGTATCTTGTTTCCATCCCAAAGAGGATGGCATTGCAGTGGATGGTAAAGCCTGTGCTATGTGCGTATGCTGAGTGTTAATTAGTTATTACTCATAAGGGTGTTGTTCCAGAGGAGACAAGGTTTGGCTGTTGCTAGCAGGGATGTACTCAAGGTGGTGTTGAACCAGCAAATTCTGATGCTAATAATGTCATAAGAAAGCGTGCAGCAGGACTCATTTTCATCTATTTTCAGAGGTGTCTGTACTCTGACAGCCACATACCGTGAGCTGAGAGGAGTCTGGCCAGAGCCATACATGATCAAAAATAGAAATCCTGACCTTGGCCAGTAATGACTGGAAGAGTTTGGACTGGATATTGCACAAAAAGGTTTGAGTACTCACAGGTTTGTGGTAGAAACGTTTGCCAAGGCAAAAAAAAACACACAAACAAAACAAAACACCTCAAAAATGCTCTCAATTGATTATGCTGTTTTGTTGGTTTTGTTTTGGTTTGGTTTTTTGTTGTTGTTGTTGTTGTTTTTGTAGCTGTTACTTTGTTATTTCTGAAAAAAGGGAAACGAGATTTTCCAGATTATTTTACTAATAATAATTTAATAACTATACACATTTTATGTAATTTAATATATAATTTTATTCTACGCATACATATATAATATTATTTTATACATACATATATAATATAATTTTAAACATACGTAGATGTAATCAAGTTGCAGTGCCCTGTTCAGGAGATATGTTCCTGGCTTCCACGCTACTCAAAATGAGTTCAACCTGTGTGGCCTTGAGCAGAATGGCAGACAGGCATATTTTTTATTGCTGATTCCAACTCTCATAAATTCTTAACTTGCTTAGAATTCGCCAGATTAAATGAAAAGTTACTGTAATTAGGGATTTATTAAAACATGAATCCTTGACCCAATAGAATATAATAACTCATTTGTTTCAAATAAGACCTATTTAATTGTTCCATCACTGGCCTAAGCAGGCCATGCTGAGGCTTGGAGGCCTGTCAGTGCAGTGCACAGTCACGTGTATTCTCCAAATCCACTTGCAAAATGATCTGTGAAATTTTTGATCCCCAAACCACCACATAGGCAGAAGCCTCTAAACAAAAATGTGTCATTTTAATTAAAAATTAAAGTGCTGAAAGCCCTTATTATTCTGCACTACAAAGCAAAGACTATTAAAACACTATTTTTATTCATAAGGTTCTATTTTCATTTTTTGTGAACAACCTTCCCACTCCATATCTTCAAAAACAATAGTTATTGATTTACAATCTTATAAATAAGACTGTAAAATCTTGTAACATGGAACTATAAATAGATATTTAAAAAAAAAAGAAAATTGCTCCCAAATCAAGTCCATATATGGTGCTAGTCAGCAGAGAGCCATTTTTCAGGGGCATATGAAGTGCAGAAAATAATTTCTATTGAAAATGCAAAGAAGTCTGAAGCTACGCACTGCCACAAACAATGCAACCATAATTAAGGAATTACCCATTCCTCCTCCCCATCTTTGAAATAAACCTTCTCTTTTTTTAATTGGTTAGATATAGAAAGCATATTACTATATTTGGGTCCTGTTTCCCTAGTATAAGAATAGTCCCACAAGGAATTCCCAGTAAAACAGTGTTACAGTTCTACAGTATATTAAAAAAAAAAAATACCATAGGAAAGTGTTATCCAATGGGCAGATGTTAACTTAAAGTGAACATTGTTTGGAAAAGGAGTTAATTAACAACTTATTAATTGGATAGAAAGTCTGAAACTGTTGTACTTCTAGCAAATACATAATTTTCTTCAAGTATTATTAAAGCGTTTTTGTTGTACCTATTAAAGATTCTTGTCTCTAAGTTAATTTCATTATGCTAATAAGCTATCATCGTTACAGAACCTAAGCTTTGATCCATGTTAATTGTCGTGATCTTCAAAGACAAAGTCACCACTTACTTTAAATGAATTTTACATCTTTTTAAAGAATCACACGGAAATTAGGGGAAGTAATTAATTTTTTATTATGTGTCTCAATATTTTTAAGGGAGGAAGTCAATGGTATTGGCTAGAATTCATTTTAACATTTAACTAGGGAAAACAGCATGAGGCAAAAAAATGTTCAGATGCAAAAGATTAAAGAAAATTTGAAACTGGGACCTAATTTGTCTTGATAAACTTTGGTGTTTAATATGCTGCTTTTGTTCTCAGTGTGAAACTGCAGGGTTTTGATTTGTAAAAACTTTTTGAAGAATTAATTCTTTCGAATTTTTATTCCTTTCTTTGCTTGCCTTTTACTGTAAGACAGCGGAGTTGACCTTCAAACCATAACACTTTTAAATATCTGTGAATATACAAGGTTAAATCTATTAGTGGTCTGAGATTAGCTGTTATACACTTGCAAAGTATGTACCTTCTGCAGGAAATTTTATCATTTAGTGAATGATAACAAGCTTATATCAACCCTATGAGTTTTAAGCAAATAATAGAATACGTGTAGCAAGTGATCTATTCCTCTTCCCTTTAAGTGTAGGTTATTTTAACCCTTTGATGTTATAGAAAGCTCAGTTCTGAATCAATAAGACATTTTTCTATTTGAGATCAGGACCTAAACATTAGTATTTTCAGCACTGCTATGATTGCCAATTTACAGTTTCTAGAAATTCTCATTTGTCTTTTTCAGACCTCTCTTCTAAAAATTCAATAAGAACATCTTGCAAATAAGAAAAGAAAAAAAAAAAAAAAAAAAGAAAAAAGCTTGTGCTCTGTTTTCCTGACAAGGTTCTCCATTTAAAGCCATGCTATATTGAAACTTTTCTCTGTCATATTTACAAAGTGCAAGCATCCTGTTGCTCTTGCAATGAAAAATGATGCCTTTTTAAAAAGCAACAGACAAAAGTAATTTAAGGGTAGTAACAGCGATTGAAATCAAAAGCCAGATTACCTATTCCATTCTCCCTAGTTAGCAGCATGCAAGTATTGTAGATGCAAGTAAACATCAAGTTTAAACTGAACCTACACTGGTTGGATTTCTGCAGCAGGCAGGTGGTGAGCTCATTGAGGAGATTTTTCAGCATTAATGCTGTACTCATTTAGACTAACACCAGGCTTGAGTGACCCTCATCTGGATTTAACCTCTGACCTGTCAATCCAAAGGCATACTTTCAGATCTCAACATCAGTTTAGGTTTTTTTCTTTTTTTTAAAAGCATAGATGACTTTAATCATTAAGCAGCTTTCATAACTGGAACATATACATGTGCTATTCAGCACTCTTTGATTTGTAATCTAGGTTTCTGTCCGTATAATCCCCAGCGTCTCAGTGAATTCAGCTGAAGTTCAAAATTCTTCAATTGAGCATGTAGTAGTGATAGGGCAAAGGATTGCACTGCTTATCTGTGTCTTTTCACTTTTTGTAGCAGGGGTCTTATTGTGCAAAAATGTCTATAGGCATGGGTATTATTATTATTATTACAGCATTACTTTAATAGCCAGCAGGCAATTTTCTGACAAACCAAGATTTTGTTTGATTTTGATTTTTTTTTTCTTTTATTTTGGATGCTAATTTTAATTAACTTCAGATATAAACCATTTACAATTCATTTTTGATGAACTTTTGAAAAACCAGAGGTTGTAGCTGTTATGGGGTATGACATGAAGGCATAAGCAACCCTGTTGTAGAGAAGCAAGCACTTTCTCACCACTGATAAATCCAAAGAAGGTAGTGGCTCACAAAGTGCACTCCCCTTGCCTGAGTAATTGAAAGACACAGTTCTCCCTATCACATCTTTTCTTAATAATAATAACACTCTATAAATGTTTATGTAAACAAACAATTCAAAAGTACTCATCCTGGCAGTACTGTGCTTGTCAAGTGAGTCATTTTTTTCACCTGGCAGGATGATGTTGTAAGGCTCAGTTGTCTCAACTAATCCTGGCTAAAATGCAAAATTCTGTTTTGTAAGAAAATTTCTGGCCAGCTCTAATCTTAACCTCTTGCATGTCTGTAGCTTCTAAATCGATGTCACAGTTGTAATAGCTTTGAAAACCCATATGTTTGTAAACTAAATAAACCTTGATATTCAAAGGAGATGAAGACAAGAATTACATCTCTTGGCAATGGTGGCCTGAGCTCAGTTTCAGCTTATGTTGGCTCCTCATTTTTAAGCTCATATACTACGCCAAATCTTCCTTATCTATGCAAACACTGACTGCTGACGCTGTGATGCATCAGCCTCTTATCTTCAGTTTTGACCCTAATGTTACATAATAACTTTGAAACTATATTTCTTGATAGTTCACTGGGACCGCCTTCAGTTTCTCAAGTCTACTGAGAGCTGCCTCTCCTACCCGCTGACTAAATTAGCTCCTCACTGCTCTCAGCCAGCTAAGGCAGAAAGGCTGCCAAATATTTTTCTACTCAGAGATCTCTGTACCCCTTCTGTGTCATGGGCCATAACCCTGCAGCTCTACCATTTTCCCCAGGTATATTTTTCCCATTATATGGAGCTTACAAGGTTTGACTTTAGTGATGCAACCCCAGATCTTTCCAAAGTTGCCCCAAACCTCTGCTTATCCTATTTTAAGCAGTCTGACATTAGGCGGGCTTTAGTACCTTCTTAAAACAACTGTGTATTATGTTAACATGTGAAAAACTTCTGTGTTAAGCATAAGCAAAATGGCACCCTAGATACTACATATAAATACTGAGAAGTGTTTCTAATACTTCCTAGTAGGACTATTAATGCATAAAGAAAAAATAAATATTTGTCACCAGTTCTATCTGGCCAGAAGTTTTCCTTTAGGAATAGCATAACATATTCCTTTACAGTATATAATTACCTTAATTATTTTTTGGCCTATCCACAAAAGCACAGTTCCATCTCTCTTCCCATAGTGTCCGAAGAACATGCAAATTCTGTTCGTTCCATCTCTCGAAATAAAAAGCCTAAAAAGAATCTCCTTTAGCTATTTAGGAAAGGCTTAGAAAACTTTCCTAAGTGTGGCTGTTATGTATGCCAAGAACTTTCTTATTCATGGAAGATGTCCTCGAGCTCTTTGCTATTGTTCTGAGGTCTTCCCTTCGCCCAGGCTGGCTTCTCGGCATTCCTACAACAGCTCTGTTCCTCGCGACGCCCAAGAAGTCAGCATCCCCCCATCCCATCTACGGTCTGGAGCCTGCAAACACAGAAAACTGAGTCAAGCTCTTAAATCTTCCAGGTTCCCAGTTATGAAGCCAAAAGCTTGAAACGTGGGAGCTTTTTAGGGTTTCTGTGTTCTGTATATTAAATTTGCAAGTTGTGGAATAAGGGGATCAAAGAGCTCATCAGGCTTCTCATGGCTGTAGGTGTCTGGTTAACAATCTCCAAGAAAACTCAGGAAATCCAAAGGCTGAAGGTCTTTGGGAGGCTGGCTATCCCAAACTTTCTGTTTCCAACCTACCCTTAGTCTGCCATGGCTGAAAAGGACCCCAGAAACCCTGGACATCACAGGTAACAAGCCTACATGGTTTTTAGGATTGGTCTCTACTTTACTGCAAAATTTTCATATTGCAATTTTATAATTCTTTCTCCTTTTTCCTCCCCAGCTATTAAAAATTCCATTTTTAATGCAGAGCAGAACCGGTGTTCTGTGACCACCTTACAAGAACAGCGATCTGTAACTCAGTTATAGGAAATCATTCCCTTTACACTAGATACTGAAGACGTGTTCCAAAACAGGATTTCCAGTATTCTGTGACCTAGATGACAGCTAGATTGCCCTGCCTATATTTTGCTCCAAAATAAAACTGAAAATAACCCAATTTTCCAATGTGTTAGTGAGAGTATGTAAGTTAAATGGAGTCAAAAAGAAGTTGCAGATGCTCAGTGAAGACGGCCTGCCCAGCTAGATGAAGAATTGTTCAGCTTGGTCTGAAATTCAGCCTGTGCAGGGGGTCTCAAAGGTTTGCACATCCTATTCACCTTCATGGCTGCATCTTGGTGAGACCTGGCATTTGTGGGTAGACTCTTATATTGGATAGAGTTTTATTCATTTCCCACATCTAGAGCTGAAAATTTTTCATCTTAAGAACTATGACTGTATAATCAGCTAGTTGGGTATAATTCCATTTTTATATCTCCCAGAAAAGTAATGGCATTCTGAGAAAAACTCTTTGATTTTCCTGTTGTCCGAAGCAGTTGCTTATGCAAAAGAAGTTTGACTTAAGACTTGCTGTGGGAATGTTATTCAAGCACTGGTTAAGTGCCAGAATGTGTTGGGAAGAAAGAGTTTCCAGAAAAATATCACCCTGATTAAAACCTGATTTTACTGAGTTGTTTTTTTTTTTTGTTTGTTTGTTTTTTTTTTTTTTTGTTTTTGTTTTTTATGTAAAGGGTTACCAGAATAGTAAGACAAAGTCATTAGTCAGATTTTCCTTCCCTTACTTGATCATTACCAGTGATGCTTTTATTGCTGTTATTTGAATGATTATTGTTACAACTCCTCAGTGAACTACTTAGGTACTGCTTTCCTCTAGTCTCACTTCTTGCATGATATGTTAAATGTCCTGTTGATGCCTGTCCTTGTTTGGCAATTTTTCCACACTACCCTTTAATTTTTTATAATAAAATTAATTGGATATATGGGGAAAAGATGGAAAGAAAGTCATAATGCCAACGTTTTTTTTTTCTCCCTATATTATGTTCTTCATGAAGTCATCAGTGTAACTAACTATCAACAGAAAACATCCCATCTTATGCTAAAGGCCAAAACTGAATCAGCAAACAGCAGAGGACAACAGAAAATACTATGTTAATAATTGAAGGGACGTTGTATAAATTTTCTCTTATAAGACCATTTGTAAAGGTCATATGTTTAGGCTGGTTCTTTTCAAAAGATAAAACTGTGGGCAAATCATATTTTACACTGGTTTAGTAAGATCTTCAAAAATGGCCATGGGTACACAACCGCTCTCTAAATATTGGACTGAACAAACACCCACCACGGGATTTCTGTGCAACATGCCTTGTTTTTCATCTTAGCCGTGGATGTGGCTAAAACACCCTACTGTATTCTGCAAGTGCTATACTACTCTTGGTAGGAGATCATAAGATGTTGGGGTTAACTGTCAGATGCTTTACTCTTCTAAAGACCTTTGCCTTTTAACTAAATGCTTGCTTATCTTTCTAATTTAACATAGTCCCACATTCTTTTTGTAGTAATTTTGGAATATCTGATAATATATAATGGAAAACATGTTTATGTCTTCCACTAGTTCTTGTTGCATATTTCAAATGCTTAGAACAACAATTTTCAGAAGCTTTCATTAAGGTTAATTTAAAAACTACATTAAATACAAACAGATTTTCTCACAAACAAAATGCAATGTGTACTTAACAGACTTCTGTATGTTATATTTGATAAACTACCTCATATAAATGCAAATTCTGACTTTCTGCCAGAACCAGGTGGTACAGAAAATATTTTTATTAAACAAATAATGCTGGGAGAGAAAACTTCAAGTTATGGTATGTTACGCTGAGAATTTTTTCACTGAGGTCAGATGTATATTTATGTTTTTTCTTCTGAGTCCTTTGCTGTTTCTGCATTAAAGTCGATGTAGTACAGCTTCATATAAAAGGCAGGTACATGTATACATAGGATAAATATTCATTTTTAACTAAAGTGTTTTGAATATTATATATGGTTATTGCTGACTCCTTTTGCTTTACAGAACAGCGGTGCAGGACTATGCCATGCTATGAGCTGAACTCTGAGCCAGAAGGGTCAAGAGGAAGAGGAGCAACCCCCAAACCTGGAATCATTAGGTATGATCTGAAAATGGAGCTTCGTATGCTTTCTGCTGGGTGCCAACTCATCTCGCTGCAGTTGGATAATGTTCATTTGGAAAAGGAGCATGAAAATTTAAGCTGCCAGAGGCGACTCTAAAGAGCGTATGATGGAAACAAATTGAGTCACCACCAATGTGGCTAACATTGTTGGTGGAAACTGGGACACCCGCATGAGCCATTGTTCGCTGTACCTCGTCTGGTTTATGTAGCTCACTGAGTTGAAAGCTGGATCTGCATTAACCTTGTGATTTGAGGGGGATTCATGCAATGTGGTTTCAATTGTCCGTGGATGCTTTCAGTTTGTACTGCGCGTTGCCAGTAACGATTGGTCCTACCGGTCTCCCACATTCATGGTGGTGTCTCAGCTCAGCCTGATGAAGCTGTGGTGAGGACTGTTTCCTGATGTGGTCACTTTTAGCGGGCTGCTGCTCTGCAAGTCGGCTGTGAGAGGGGTTTTTATTCACTCTTCCCTCTCCCTCGATAACAGCTGCTGCATAGAAGTTTTCCCTGAATACATTTTGCTGTGGAAAAGGGCTTTTTTGTTGTTGGCTTTTAGGCTGGTTGCTGTCCTGACTTGGTCTGAAGATGCCTTTGGTACTATTGTAGAAGTATCTGGAGGGCGTGATTTATTCTCCTGAGCTCTGCTCATTTGAAGGTTGCACAGAATGAGGCTCGTACTGGCTTTACCACCTATTTCCACCCTACTGGTCTACACAGCTCTTGTCTGTGAGCATTTTTCTGTGGGCATGGGAGTGATGAGACCTACTAAAATAGCAAGCGATCACTTCAACCACCACCAAATTACAGCCATGCCTGAGGCAAATTACAACAGCTTTCTGACAGTGTCACCACGCTATCTTTGTGACAGAGATGGAGATAATGAGAATTAATTAATCAGTCTTTGATTAGAAAAAAGAGGAGGGGGAAATCCTTGTGCTGTGATTCCACTACAAAATACATGAAATTGGTGAGGTTTTTATTTGATGTTACTTCTTGAATATAGGGCAGGCATTTGCAATGCAGTGTTCAAGATTGCACGACTGCTGTCCTGGTTACACCTCCAACCCCAGTGCTGATGGACCAAACGGGTGAGAGGTCCTGATTTTATAGATAAATATATGTTGAATGTTAGTACCGAGAGGCTCACGCAGATGCTGTTATTTTCACAGTGCCAAAACTCCCATTTATCTGAAGGTCTTGTGTGAAATTCCGGGTATGCTCTCCTTGATTAGAGTCAACTCTGCCTTCTTTGCAGTATTGGGGGACGAAATTCTGTGTTGCACTCTTTAGACTGTTGGCTAAATCTTAGCAATTGGTCCCTTATGATAAAACATGAACTACATGGTGCCAGTGTCTGACTGGAATTACAATTATCTAAGTAGATTCATTTGTATCTCTTCTATAGCAGCTTTTCTCTGGGCACAAGCTTTTTCTGTGGGGCATGGGAAGAACAAAATTAATCTTATAAAGAGGAAGGGGTTTACACTGAAATCGATAGTTACAGAATTAACTGGGTAAATGACTTTTTCTTAATTCTTTCTCTTCTCAGAAGATGCATTTTTGATGGGGTGCACAAATCCAATGGCTGCCAAAAAGCTGATATCACATGAAATATTTCATCTCAGCTGTGTTGAGTGTTAGTATCAGTGAAAATTGAGAGTGTAAAAAATAGTGTTGGAGGTGAAAAAAACCTATTCTGATTATTAAATATGAGTAAGTTAAAGGATAATAATGCAATTATGTTTTAAAAAAATGTTATCACTTTTAGAAAGAATAGCATGGCTCTCCTGGGCAATATTTAAATATGAGCCAAATATGTAGTTTTATGACTTGGAGTTAGATAACACACAAACACAGGGTGTTTGCATTATTTCAGAGAAACAGAACATTGGATTGCACAGGCACAAGAAGTAGGTCTGTCACATTGTTGAAATTTTTGATGCAGTCACAGTGGCTGGATTGAACTGCAAACCCCAGGGCCCAATTCACAGGCCAAGTTCATTTCCCTTTGTGTACCTTCAGTGCTCAGAGATCTCAGATTTTCACTTTCAACCAGGCAGAATCAATCCTATCATTCCTTCTTACCACTGAAATTTCAGCTTAACTTCAGCTGTTCTTCAGCTACATTTGGGGAATGCAACCCAAAAGATGCTGCTGCACCAAGGCGGATGTTCCCAGCCCAGCCATAGCATTTATCTGTAATGACAGTGGTAAAACCTTCTCACATGCAGTTCACAGAAATTAATTGTACCAAGAGCATCTATAAAAGCCGCAGCATCCCTTTAAAGAGAGCATAATGTCATCATTTTCCAGTGGGTATCTTCTCTAAAGGCAAATAATCACTTTTCCCATTAATGATCTGTAAATGATTGGACTGAAGCTCTTTCCTTCATTCAGGTTTCAACAAAGGTTAGGGGCAGAACTTTTAAAATGTGTATGGGGATGCTACAGCTTGAATCATGTGGCTTGTCTTCCAGCTGCAAATGTTGGAGGCAATATAATATCTGAGAAAAATCTTTCCTCTGTATCCTGGGGACTATCGGCATTTTTACTTTTACCCCTCACCCCCGCCTCCAGAAATTTTAGCTGGTCCTCTAAAGCTGTTTGATTTTCTATAAGCTTCTCAAACTCTTCTTTACTGCACACAAGCCCTGGTAGCACCAGCTCCTGGTATATACTAGGTGCAGTGAATAATTTATACAACAAGGCCAGTGTCAGCACTGGAGTGTCCATCCCCTAAGTTGTATTAAACACGTTAATTCAGAAATATGGTAGATGTACGCTGCTTTGATCAGGAAAAGAAATATTTCATCTTTATGTTAATGCAAGACATAGGTTGCCAACTGAGCTGCTATACATCAGGTGATAGCAGATGGATTTCATTATGCTGCAGATAACATTTGTGGCCTAGAAATTCTGGCAAAGAAGGGAATGGGAAGTTTTCTTTGATAAGAAGAACACAGGTAATGGGAAAGAAAGCCTGCCTTTGCAAGTCTAAGAAAACCCTTTAATGCTGTTCTTTTAGTTTAAAACACACATATTTTGTCAAAGATCATTTACTCTGTGAACTCACAGAATCACAGAAAATTAAATTATTAAATATATATATATATATGTTCATGCCAGCTATCAGCTTACACAGTTCTATAACTAGTATGTTTATACTTAATATATACTTAATATACTGTAGACTAAACCACTGTAGGATTGATGTTTTGCTGAGTGGAATACAGGTGCAGTATCAACACCTGGGTTACCACTGATTAACACCTGAGATACTCACAACATACATGTAGGCCACATGGCTTGGTTGAACTCCAGCCATTGCCACTGTCCTTCAGATGCTTTTCATTCTGAATATGTCATGGCTTTTGCATTTGGGAACTTTCTCCTGGATTTCTTTTACTTATTGACACAGGAATTTCAAACCATGGCATCTAAATTCCAGGTCGGTGCTAGGAATTTCATTTCCAAGCTGTTCCTTTGAGCTGTTTACTTGCAAGGACCAGGTCACAGCTATTGTAAATTCTTTTCTCCTTATATGTTTCCAAGGAATAATCAAAATCAGTGTCTTGAAAACTGAAGATTATTTTATCAGGATGTCGGATGTTTCTCTCTAATTCATCATTTGTCTCCACCAATTAGCAGCAAGGTCCTGCGTCAGAGACAGCTTGTATCTAGTGATTGTACTGGAAAGCCTTCAGCATCTCGAAGAGCAAGGGCCAAGTTTTGAGTTATCACTTGCTTTATGCTACCCGGTAGCAACTTCCAGAAGTTGGGAAGCTTTACTTGCATTTAATTATTTTCAGCTTGGTTATTTCACTATAAAGCTTTACTTTTAATATATTCTGGCCTGTCCAGTAAATTCATTTTCATACAAGTTCTGATCCCAAACCAAAGTTTTCACTTTAATATTTTTTTTTCCTTTTAAAAATAGGATTCTGCTTTTGAGTGCTCTGTTCTGCAAAAACTAACTTGTGTGTAGTCCTGGCCATGAGTTAGGGTATTTATGAATGGTTCTACATAAAAGGAATGAAAATAACTAATTATAATAATACCACTAAATACCATGGCTGGCTAGAAAGTGGAAATCCCTTCCCATTACATATTTTCTGTTTTTAGAAAATAAATTAATCCAACTCTTGGATGAAAATTTAAAACCACAACATTTTTCATATGAAAGGATTTCCAAAAATATAATATTTTTAGAAATTCACAACAATTTTTCTAGCTGCTGATAAAAATGATATTGATTAAAACTTTTTAACCAATTGACCAGTAAGCTGTATTTTAGCAACACAGAAAGAAAACTCTTTACACAACTACTGTTTTCCCAACAACCTTTTCCTGGAAAGTATATTTTCTATTAGAAAAGCAATTTCAACAGAAAACTTCTGATATGGTCTACTAATTAGAGCATCTGGTGCACCCAGCTGGCCTAAGGTAAGATCAACTATGAGTATGTAGCAGCAGATATTTACCCACCCCGTTGTTTCAGATCTTATGTAGAAGAGCTATCAGTGCCTCCAAGAAACTATTCCAGTGCCTGCCTTGAACGTCCTTGCCATGAGCCAGGCCCTGTCCTTGTCCAGTCTGTGGCAAAAAGGAGGACTGGGACCTCCCTCATGGCAGGCGCCTATGGATGAGAAAACAGCACATTTTTCTGTTTACATCTAGCAGAGACACACCGTATTGTATGTCATTAGGATTTAGCAAGAGGTGAGACCAAGAGCTGTTTAATCACCAGAAACATGAAGGCTAACCCAAGCATGCCCTGGGCTCTCTGGAGGAGGTCAACCAGTGGCAGTGAGGCATAAATGTCTAAGTCCCTTCCAGATTTCCTGCCTGCTTCTGCCTTGTGCTTCTAGAAACAAATATAAGAGAGAGTTTTCTATTGAAAATGTATTTTATAGCAGTCAAAATGTTTGGGGGGAATATTTTGATGGGAAATTTTTTATTTCATTGGTCAGGAAACTTTCTGGTTTTGTTGTTTTATTTTTGTTGTTTTGTTTTGTTTTGTTTTTTTTCCGAATGTTAAAAATTTACAGATCTCTACCTTAAAAAAAAAAAAAAAAATGTTAGCAACATGGGACTGGAAGGCATGCTCTGAGAGCTGGGTTTCATGCCCACATCTCATAATCCCATATATGAATTGACCAACGTCCATCTTAAACAACCTCTGGGGCTGATGTTTTCCTCCCTTCCCCATGCCCATGTCCTCGTGGGATGGCTGCTGGAGAGCACACACTGCCAGGTCCCTTCATCAAGCTTCTCCCAAAGCTCATTAACTGCTAGATGATGTCCATTCATACTTGTGCTGATAGTAAATCTTCTCCCCACTTCTTTTAACCCCATTGGTTTATTCATAGACAGAAATTTAATCTCAGCCTTTGTTTTATTGGACTGAGCATGCCGAGCTATTTTAAACTCCTCTGATAATAGAGGCTCTCCCCTGCTCACCTACGAGTCCTTCTTTGCAGATTTTCTTGTCTGAATTCATCTGAATAGATACCAGGAAAAGAAAGGTTAACCTGACACACGCTACCTTTAAGAAACCCATAAGACAACGTAGCTCATTTTGCATTTACTTCCACATCCATGTTTATTCCTTCTTTCCGTTCTTATGCCCGATTTTAACATCATTTCTCCACCTAATGGGTTTCAACTTGCTTGAATCAGTCTCTTCTCTCTCGTACATATACCTCTGTAAATCTTCATAAGAAATGCCACACTGCATTCAGTTTATTCCATTTCCCTTACTCTAAATTTCATGTACTCTAAATTTCAGAACAAGTTTGTCAAAAAAATTAATCTCTTGTAGAGACAAATAGACAAATACATATGAGAAAACACATATGTATATACACATAGAAATAAAATACATCTTACACATGTAAAAATATGTGTGTACATATAAATATATATATTTATGAAAAGGACAGGTTTATAGAAAGAGAAATGAATAACAAAAATATAAGTGAATTTTTCAAGGGAAAAAACTGTCATAATGTTGTTGGGTTAAGCCTGGGACATAATACTATCAGAGTGGAGGGAGAATTTGTAGATTGGACTTCTCATTATAGGTAAATAGGAGCAAGTGTAAAACAGGAGATAGGATTAATGATTCTTGGAATTTGTCCTTATCTACTGGAAGAAAAATACTGGTCTGAGTCACACTTCTTGCACCTTTGTTTAGTTAAGACTTGCTGCAGTCCAGTAGTAATGGGTTTTACAAAGCCACTTTTTGCATTGTTAAGCAAATACACTGTTAATTTGCGAAACTAATATTCAAAGCTCAATAAACATTGATAACTATATCATGTTATTTAGTCACATAAATTCTTTTTAACATACTACTTTGATTCAACAGATAAAAATAATTCAGGACTAACTTGCTAGACTCAGACCCTAAATGCACGCACAGTTTCCATGGAAGACAGCATGTTGTAGGGCAGAATTTAGTCTGTGTGTTTAATTCATCTTAATCACTATTATTAATTCATAAGTACTGTTTCCAGAAATGTATTCAGTTAGTTTTACATTAGTCAAAATCAATTGTATGTGATTTATTTTGATCATTCAAGATTAAAATTTTGATGTATTTTCTTTCATCCTGTATGTCAAGCCAGGCGAAGAGGAAACGCTTACCTTCTATCTATTTCATTTATCCTTTATTTCCCTTTATCAGGAATTCACATATTCTTTGGGGCAAACCTAGTTCTGGTGGGCTTTCACAGAGTGGGATGATGCAGTGAATGATGAAATGTCACTGAGATGTCTGGCTAGACCTGGAAGCATGTCGTGGTGGTTGTATCAGGCTGTTGGCTATAGGCAATACAGGTTCCCTGTTCTGTAACTAGATACAAATATGGGAGAGTTGGCCCAAAATCTGGCTCAGCACCATTGCTTCTCAAAAGTGGTTCAAATTTGGATCTTACTTCATCCAAAACAGTAAATTTCTGGAGAATGGTTTCAAATAAAGTGTTTAGCTTCTTCTGGACCCCCACCAATCTCTGTGCTGCAAGAAACATGATATACTTGTGCAGATTGGGGGTTTTGGGCAGGCCTGTGATGCTTCAGACATGGAAACTCACTGGAGACCTGATCCCAGCAAGTCTTCGGTGTCTCCTGTGATTTCAGAGTGAGCACACAGTGTCAGGCACTTTTCCAAGCGGGGCCGCGCAGAAGGGCGATACGTGCAGCAAGGGAGACATCCCCTGTCTTTGGCATGGATGTAACGCTCTGCGTGTCCATTTGCCTTCTGAACCAGATTTGTAGAATTTATCAACTCCCCAAACCCTGCCCCAGATAACCACCTTGCAGCAGCAGCTCGCTGGAGCGCACTTGGGTGAGAGCTGAGCACAGGCAGGATAGCTTGATGAAGTACTGGGAAATCACACCAAAATTAAGAGCTGTAAGGTGCACCAGTTTCACCTGGGAACTGGGAAATAGTATAGCCAGAGTCAGCTTTGCCTGGACCTTCCCCCCATTTCTGGACACATAAAGGGAGGGCTTAAATATATCCATGCCTGTTGCTTACTTCTAGCTTGCAGGAACAATGACTATAACCATGTCTTCTTTCCACAGGCAGCTTTGCTGGAGATTTCTGTCATAATAACTTGCAGAATCGGGCCCTTGGTTTATAAATGTAAGTGGTGACTTCAGGTCAGCACAGTGAATAAGGGTTTTGTCTGGCTGTTTTTCTTTATCATTACGTTGAGCCCCGCTCATGCTGTGTCTCCAGTTTGCACTTACTTGTGCTTGTTGCCAGCTGGAAACACCACTAACGAATAACACTGGATGTTAAAGTCCATTCAAATTCCTGCCATGATTATATGCTTTCTGAAGACGCTCATTAGCTTCCTCGCATATCTTTGTCTTTCTACCAGTCTTTCCAGTTAAGTATTACGATTTTGAAAAAAGCACTCCCATTTTTGTCTCTTTAATGGCATCTCCAGCTAGGGACAGCTCTACGTGGTGGAGAGAAAATATAAAACTAAAAAAAAATCATGGTCACTAAACCCCGGTCATTAAACACAGGATCCACTAGAGAGGAACCTCCCTCGCTTTGCATGGCGCAGGGCTGTTGTACAGTCAGCTCAGTTAAGCTGAATTCATAAAGCTTTTGTGGAATTAAAACAGCATGCTCCATACCAAGATGCCTTCACTTCCTGTGCCTTAATGTTAAATCCTATAGTACTGTGGATCTTATAAATGATTGAGTTATTTTTAAACCACTGGATGTCTTCCAGTCACTCTATTTCACACTGGATTAATTATGTAAGAATACTGACTTGTTCGTCACTAATGTTACAACTTTTAAAAACAACATGCTGTTTAAATTCAAGCTTGGCAACTCTTGCCTGAATCCCCTCAAATTTATGGCACCACACCCATAGCATAATAAAATCTTTAGTGGTCCTTTGTCTTTTAGCTTGCCTTCTATTTTTTCTCAAGGGTGTTTTATGCTGGAAGATGCATACAAAAGTTGTCCAGATGTTATTTGTATCAGAGCAGGGATTTCAGTCCAGCTATCTGTGGTTGCAAATGTTTATTTTAATGGGTTATTGTGCAATCCTTGCTGTGTGGACCTCAGTGGCCTTATATGTATGTTCTCAGCAATGCCAGCACATTGTTTTTAGATATATTATTTTAGTCCAACAGCACTGTTACTGGTCACTGGGGGGAGCAAAAAATGTAACACCTGTAGGAGCACAGACGGTATTTTTGCCAAACTCCGCGCGGCGGCTGGGTGCGAAGCGGGGGCGGAGGCGGCGGGGCCGGTGGGCGTGGGTGGGAGCGGGGCGCGTTTCCACGCGCTGAGACAAAGAGCTCGCCTTGGTCACCACAGAACGCGCTGGGAGTTTGTTTTACCATAGCTGTTGCAACAAACAGAGGGGTGGTTTCATTGTACACGTTCGGGAGCCTAATAGAATCTCAAAAGATGTGTCCTTGATACTGGAGTAAATTGTTTATCTCGTAACTAAAACCACACGATGTGCGCACCAATTAGGACTGCAGATTTCAGCTCATTAAAGTAAATTTAAAATGCAAGTTTTGTTGTGTGCTGTAAAAGCTATGAACAATTGCTGCAGGAAAATATCTGTGGGGCTCGGAGACTTCCATTGAGCCTGCAAGTTGAGCCAGGCGGTGTGTAGTACTGGAGGTCCGTCTGCAGGCTCTGCTCTACCTGCCTGGGTCGTGTCGTGACCAAGGTCTTTCATGGCAAGGAGTTGAAAGCTAAATTAGCATGCTAAAAGTGCCCAGCTTTGCATTTTCAAGAAACATGAGCAAACAAGATGATGGCAATTAATGCAACGCAATGACACTCATTTGCACATGCAAAGAATCGAGCCCATTTAACCTTTAAGAGAAAACAGTTATTATATTTTAATGTTGTCTTATGTATTAACAGTCACATATTATTTTAATGTGCTTAATTAATATAGATAAGCCTGAGCCATTATAATGTCATTTAAACCCACATAATTTCCTTTTTGTAGGAATTTGTGTGTAATTTACACTGCTGTGTTCAGCTCTCAACATTCCAAAATCATGCTTAAAATAATTAGATTTAAAAATACAATTGGAATTGTTCTTTGTCTTTTTATTTTTCAGCCGTAAATCTCACATTTTAAACTTCTCCATAATAAGGACCAGGGGCTGGTTTTTAAAAGCAAAAGTCGATGGTTTTAAACATCATATGATTCCTGGAGCCGGTGTTTTGGTTACAGGATACTAGTGAAATAGGTACCATCAGCAGCGCAGACCTTGTTTGTAATTCTGCCCAGCCTCACTTGTTTTCAACACTGTTCAATTACGTGGGGCTTTTTCACAAGGAAATTAGTCCAAATAACTATCTTATCCTCAAATTGAAGGTATCATGTCAGTCGTGAGTGGCATCAGTCCCACCATGGAGATAGCTTAACTGGGAACCAGTGAAAGCAGTTAACAGATGGCCTTTTATAAATCTGGGGCTGGGATGGACATTAAATATTTGTGTTCATGAGATTATGGAGTTGGAAAAATATGTGACGTGGCCTTTCTGACAAGACCCCACGTGCCCTACGCGTGATGCATCTCCTGCAGTGGGACCCAGTGCATCTTCCCTTGTGCCAGTCCCCAGAACAAAAGGGTCAAACATTTAATCTTGGAGGTCCTTTGTGCCAGGGAAATCCTGGGTGTAATAAAGAGCAAATCCTTCCTGCAGAGCTTGGGACAATTCACGTCAATGAGATCCAGCTCTCCTTCGGCAGTGAGGTGAGAGCTTCAGACCCCAGTACCCCAGCGGTTGCTTCACCTGTGAGTCGCTGCACTTGAAACCCGACAGCAACGCTTGGGAAAAAACAAATCCCCATCCCGGGTCTTGGCAGCCGGCTAGGAAACCAATTGCTTCTCATTTATGTTCTGTAGAACGTAAATGTATTTGTAAATTTGAAAGCAGCTGCTGATGTTCAGCAGTAAACCGATTTTGTTTTACAAAACCTTTGCTGTTTGGTCTTAAACTAGCGAAGTTTTGCGTGTATCCAGCACTCCTCTTCGCATTTCAGGGAAGATTTTGTCTAGCTGCCTCTGTGACATATGGTAATGCTTAGTGTGTGCTGCATGGCCTGGAGCCATACCACTGCAGCCTGTATGCTCCTCAGATCTCCCAGGCTAAGGGAATCAGGACGAGTCAGGATTTAATGCAAGGGACCTCCTAGAAAAAGTCAGAGTACAGTGTATTGTGCCGGTACGAGGACAAGATGTTCCTCTCCCTGGGCTGAAGCAATTCCCCACACAAGCCTAAGGTGACTGTGTGCTCTCCCAGCGTTAGCCTTTTGGATGACACGGATTGTAAAATAGACCACTAATGTACCATAAAAGCTCTTCTCAGAGTTTAGCCATGGGAAAACAGCAGACCAACCCGCCTCCCAAGGTAACCCAGAGGAAGTGGTGGTGTGGAGGAAAGCACCATGAGACCTTTTCTCATCTTGTTTTTGGGGGGAGGATATTCCCACTACCACCTTCCTTTGCAGGGTGCAGCTAACCCTGCTGAGAAATCGCTGCTCATTTTTCACACAGGCTGCTCCCAGACTCCCTGGGAATCTGAGAGAGGTCCAGCTGCATTCCCAGCACATCCCAGTGGACACAGAAACCCACCCGTGTCCGTGTGTCAGGGTGGGAGAAGAGGGGAGGAGCATGGCTTGCGGTGAGGGAGAGGGCTATGGGTCTGGCTTTGCGGCCTCTTCTTGGCGATGTTATTAATTCGTTCTGGGACCTTGGGAGACTCATTTAACCTCTCTTTGTCTCAGATTCAAACCTCTACAAGCAGTTATTATAACATTTGGCTGCATTATGACATTGTTGAAAGGCTTAATTAAATTAAGTGTTCTGAGATCTTTGAATGAAAGGTGCTATCCAAGTGAAGGCTTGTTGATGATGATGACTCTAAATTACGAGGCCAAGTCCTTTAGAAGTTTTGCTCAATCCTTGGTTAGACAAAGTTATTTTTAAACACTATATTTGATGTAGCATTAAAAGTGTTTTGGGAGTGCCATATGTATAGACATGACATCTGACCCACAGTGGGAATGATTTCTAAATGGAAGGTTTTAATGGTAGGAACCAACCACACATTATTCACATACAGGCAAACATGTGCTGGTCAAAACCATTTTTTTTTTTAAAGTTTATTTGAAAATTTTAATTAGGAAGAATGTCTAGGACTTTTATTTATTTCAGGAGAAATGCTGTCTCAGGTGGGAAATGAGAAGGAATTACTTGATGAAAGTAGTTTGCAGGCGTCATGGCCAAAAGATTCATAAACAGGTCTTCTGTCTTCAAAACTGCGAGTACATCACTGGAAGGATGGCATGCAAAGTATGTTGGGGCTTCCACTATTAATATCTCACCAACAGCAAGGAGGTAAAATCCCCAAGTCCTCTTTTAATTTGTTTTCCTTTGCTACCTATGTAAAAACTCCTCGCTTTGGCAGGAGGGCTGTAGCCCTAAAACTCCCCCCCTTTCTTCTGTCAAGTTTTTCTTCACCTGTTTTTCCAGTTCAAGATTCCCTCTTCCATCATCCTTGACATACTCATCCTCAGGAGTTTTTCCAATTTGCCATATTTTCTTCTGGATTTAAAGTCATAATTTTCCTAACTGCTTTTATTGGGAAGCATTATCACCCAATATTATTTTACCAGCAATCCCAACAGGTAATTTCCCCCTATCTCTGTTGACATCTTGAGCAAGCCATCAGTCCTTCCTAGCCTTTCTCACCAGCTTGCTTTCTTTTTCCAGAGTTTCCCTCTATCGCACAAAACCTACCTTAGCAAAGTCACCAGGAAAACAAACGTAAAGACTTTAGCAGTATATTTTAAATGGTCTAAAAATTTTTTGTGGGTACCATAGGCATAGGACCACACCTGGTTTTGGAGTCTGGGCTCATTAAAGGTCTGCTTTACAGCCTATTATATAATAAGTGGGAGTCTTTCAATAGACAGGAAGGATGGTATTTTGGTTAAAGCCTTCAGGAGATCAGGATTCAGCTTCTAGCTCTGCATGCTTCCTGTGTGGTTTTGGGAAAGACACTTTGTGCCATAATTCCCCATCTGCAAACTAAAGATGATATTACATCCTGTTTCTCACCTTCTCCCTGCAAGCTCTGTAAAGCTGCAGAGGCTGTAAGCACTGTAGAACAAATACTGTCACTTTTATATGCTTCCCACAATAGTCTTTTACTCTCAGCTGAAGACTAATGACTATTGTAGTGCTAATAATAAATAATAATTGTAATCGTACATAATACTTTTAGCTTTACTTGCACTTAAGTTTGATTCTTCCAGGCCTCCTGGAAGTTTGTCTTGGGACCAGCCTGAGCAAAGAATAATCATATCAAACTGTGTTAAATAAGGTGGATTTCTTTTCTCATATATTTTCTCTCTATTTACTGAAGGAGAAGGAACAGTAGACTTAAGACCATCAAACTTATTTCACCTTTGTTATATTTAAACTAATTAGTCTCAGAGATGAAAAACACATTTCTCAGATTCCAGATAATCTTAAACAAAACACTTCATGCTGATTTTATTCTGCTTCTATCTGTGCAAAGATTAAACAAAACCCACAGTTGGTTTCATCTGCCAGGCTCTAAAAAAAATCATGCCACAGAAAGAGAGGGGGAAAATAAATCCAAGGCAAGGTTTGCAGTGCTATGAGTTTGCTCATCCTTAGTTTATCTTCTGCAAATGAGCATGTATAAAACAGTCCACCTACTGTTCTAGTTGCTACGATATAATGCAGTTCCACTGAATGATCCTGTTAACCTAACCTTCAATTTGCAGGGATTTGAACTCTGAATTACAGCTTACTAACATAGTTTAACAGCTGGTACAAGGGCTTCTTTTGAATTTTTAATCACATGAATTAAAGATTGCTAGAGATGCTTTTCAGACCTCCACTAGCAGTGATCCAATATACAGAAAGACAAGTATAGGTAGCCCCTGGAGTATTAAGAGCACAAAGGTACTATGGCATGTGAAGCTATGCTGCACTCTTTGCTTGCCAAATTAGGAATACCAGTGCAAATTATTCATACAAAGATAAATTCACATTATGGCTCCAAACGGACCCTCAGACATTTAGCTTGATTTTAAAATCCCCTTTTTAGCTTGCATTTTTATACACAGTGTGCATCTCACAGAGCACAGGTTTTGAAGATAAAGCTTAGTTTAGCAAAACGTTTCTTCTGTTCTGTGTATAAAGGGAACACAGACACACACACAGGCAAGAGAAAGAAATATATAGAGAGTGATTGCAACTGATATCTGGAATGCAATGAAAACAAACACGACCGTCTGTGGATGTTTCGGGGTGGATGTAATCATTTGTTGCCGTCGTACAGTGTGCGGAATGCGTGTGTTTAGATTCTGCACTCTTCGCATCTCCTGTTATTTATTCCAAGAAGATCTTTCTTATTGAAGATATTTCTCAGGCAAAGGAAAAAAAAAAAAAAAAAAAAAAAAAAGAAAGAAAAAAAGACAAAAATGTAGTTCAACTGGAAGCTTCCCTACCCTATCACGCCAGCTGATGAGTGCTGTGAGAACTTGGGAAAACAGACCCTGCCTCCCAAGTTCACTAGCCCTGCAAGCCTGAAGATCAGCATAATAAAGTTGATGGAGTTGTTTAAACAAAGTAAGCAGGGGGAGGAAAAAAAATTAAAAAATTTAGGGCAGCAGGAACAAGAAAGCATGTTGCTTCTTAATTATGCTGTGTTCTCTCTCTAATGGATTGGCCTCCCCACACGCTCTAAGTAAAGCAACTGGCATGTGGCATCTTCTGCAGATCGAGGAGCAGTGGCAAGTGTACAGCTGTTCGTGCTGACACACAGGTGTTTGATTTTTGGATTCGTTAGCTAGACAGATTTTTAAGGGTGTACGGGGGAATCATCTGCAGTTGTTGCACAGAAAGCGAGTTGTCCAAGAATACCGGAGTTAATTATTATGTAAATCCCACTCCACAGCCAAGGCTCGGAGCTGGAATCGGAACCGCGGCTCCCCTGCTCCCTGCCAGCTCTGGGTCACTGTCTGATTTCCTCGCTCTACCCTTTTCATTAAGTGCTGCGTGTGAGCTGGCAGCCGACGGACAACCGTGATTGCAAAGAGGAGGGAAGGTCAAGTGGCGACGAGAGGCAGCGGCAGCCGGGGTGATCGCCGCTCCTCTCAGCGGGCACGGGATCTCTGGGCAGATAGAGGTGGCCACGCCGAGTCACCGAAGAGGTGATGATGAAGATGCAGGGATGCTTTTCGCCGTCCTGGGGGGAAGGGTTTAGATCAGCAGGTGGGGAGAAAGTTCAGCCGGAGCTTTGGCAGCTGGCTGTGCTTGTATGAACAGCCCTTGCTGCTGCACTTAGAGCTCATGCCTGCATTAATAGTACTGAGCAACGCAGTGGTTTTGGGCAGCACATGCTTGAGGTACAGTGCGTCTGAGTGGAAAGTGGGAGTATCACCACTGCCTACCAAGTTCCCTCTATGGACAGCCGGTGATTTGTCCTTTTTGTTTTGCAAGCCTCCTAATGTAACTGCGCCACAGTTTCCCCAATTAACAAATTATTTGGTTTCATCAAGTGAAAAATGTTATAGAAACACAGGGCAGGATGCTATATTTCCTGTAAACTGCTACTAACTATAAGCCTTTATATTTGTAATGATCCATTCAGATCTGTCAAATGAAACAGAGGTGAAAAGAGTCACTGTGAGGACTTCAGCACAAAAGGTCTTGATGGGCTGGAGTGGACGGGCCAAATTCTCCTCCCTGTTCCTTTGGGGGTCCTGGGGTGGATCAGAGGGCTGCTGATGGGTCTGCTCTCCACTTGCACACAGTGGCTCACAGGGGCAAAAATGCTAGAACTTCCTATTTGCCCATCTTTGGACACAACTTCGCCTTGCAAGAAATTAAATTTTGTTTTGTATAGTCTGGGATCCCTGGGTTTTGTACTTCTGCCGGTAGCCCTGCCGGGTGCCCTGGCCTCTCTGCTGCTGCTGTGGTAGGCGCTGACCTCTCAAGGTTGCATCGCTCTGCTGAGGGCTGAGCATCATTTTGACGGGCAGCGCCACAAGAGCAGCAGGAGCAGCATGGCCAGCGTTAACGCTCTCCCGTAATTCAGATTTGAGTGATGAAACCGAAGAATGCGGAGCAGCTGGGAGCGGGTCTCAGAGTGCTGATAGTGGGCAAGCTGGGGAGTATCACATTTCTCTCCTGGGAATAGGCATTTTTCCTCCTAGAGTTAAGTCTTTTGTTTTGTTTGTGTATTCTGCTGTTAGTTTTGCTCCTTTCCCCATAGCTGACAATGGGAAATAAATCAAATTTGTCTCTTCTTGCTTGCAGTTTCCCAGGGAGGAGGAGAGGAGGAACACCTCGGCCCGTTCTCCCGTGACTCCCAGCCTTGCTCACTGATCTCGAAAGCAATGCTCTCCCTTGCCATGGCAGCCCGCCCGCCCCGCGCCTGGCCCGACATCGCTGCACAGTTCCCGAGGTCTGGATATTACCATCCATCACAGCAGCCCTGGTTCCAGCGCTTGCTAAACGTCTGAATTTCCTGCTGGCTCAATGAACAGTTTTCAGCTTGTGGTACATTATATAGCTACCGGGTGAATGGGACTGAGCGTTCCCGTTTGGCTCCGAGTGCCGTGTTCACCTGAGCTCGCTGGCAGGATGAATAGTTCACCACAGTTCTAGTGCTAACCCCCTTTGTGAACTAGCAGTGAGCCATGTACCTTATTACAAAGGCCGACAGCTCCCTGGAAACTTAAATCCACTCTTTCTCCTTTCCCTACCATAGGGAGCTATAAAAGAAAAGGACTTGGTTGGTAGGCATGTAATATAACAAAAAAACCTCTGTTGTGGCAAGATCCAGACTCCCCTGTAACAATGGGGATTATGCTCTCACATCGAAAATGCAGTTGCTAGTTTTAACTGTGGTACCTTATTATGGATTCCTGCAGTGTACATTTATGTCAGGGGCTCGGATGTTTAACTTAAGTCAGTCTGAGTAGAAAGGAGAGATCAGCATCTTCTGTGGTTTTTGATACAGAAGGAAAAGATGCAGCTCGATATGCTGTTTTGATGCTACCTTCCCCCAAACCACTTCTCAGAGATCTTTAAATAGCCTGACACTGGCACTGGGCAGGAGCTGGCAGAAGAATAGATTTTTTCATCTGATGGCTCGCCAAGGTTGTTTTCAAGAAGGAGAAGTAGAAGAAGAAGGAGAGAAAAAAAAAAAAAAAAAAAAAAAAACAACACAAAACCCCATTTTGCATGCCAGTCATTCATTGCCTGCCAGTTCCCATGGTTCTCCTATGGATGGTAGCCACATAACTATTCAAAGTACAGTAAACACTGAGGAAAGTGCAAAGAGACTCATGAAGCAGAGAACAGAGAAGGAAAAGAGTTGGGTATGGGATACATGGTCGTGAGAGTCACTTTGGGATCATTTTAGGATGTATCACGGATGCCTACCTCATTCCCAGCAGCAGCTGGACCAGCATGATGGAGGGAAGAACTCATTTCTGATGAATGGGGCAACTGCCTGAGGATACAGCAGCACCCATTGTGTTGGGGGCAGTAACACTCTTTTAGGGTATCAAATATGGAACAGAAGAGTGTCCACAAGTGTCATTCAGCTGCACTTGGAAAGAGTAGGTATAGTCCTTTGCATGGACTGGTAGACCCAGGGGACTTGTGCCATCACACTGCTATCTTCTCTTCTGCTCTTTCAGCCTCCGGAGTAGAGTAAGGTTTTGGTTTGGATTTTTTTTTTTTTTTTTTAATTTTATTTTAATTTTTTATTATTAATTTTTGTTTGTTTGTTTTATACGTCATGGAAGGAACAGAAAAGAGAGGAGGTGAAGTGTGACAGTTTCCCTCCCACATACCTGATGCACTGACATGAAATCTTTTTTATTACCTCCAGGGTAAGGGAGCTGTAGGTAGAGATGCTCTTTAACGAGACCGCTTGTTGCAAGGGAGATACGCGTTGCCTTCGCTGTATGTAACATATTTAGCCTCTGTGGGACAAGGGAGGTGGTGTACCAGAGAAAACATATTTATCTAATTCAGAACAAACTTTTTATAGAGAGAGAAGGGTTATCACTATGGATTTCTCTGATACCGTTAAGCACAGGAAAAGTGCTCAGATGGGTCAAAAACTTCCCTCCCTTCAAATGGTACAATGTGTTTTCCATATTGGTTCCCCTTTAACAGTTTCTTTAACAAAAATCTATTTTCTTTGACAAGTTGACTGAAACCCCACAGATTTATTTGTTGTTTACATTATGAATTACACAGATAAAACCATACCAGATTGGATTTGAGGATAGCTGTTCGCTGATTCTGAGATAGCATATCCTGATTAAAAGATAATGTCAAGTCTCACTGCCCCGGGACAATTCTGGGATGGCTCATTTCTCTCCGGAGCTCCTTGTGCCTGAGGTTTGTACCTAAAAAGACACCTGGCTCCTTGCCATCATCATGCCTTTTGCTATTCTAGTTACTCTCCCTGGTGTCATGTGAGGCTTCTTCGCTACATTCTTATGCATGACAGGTTGTCCCCTGATTTTGCACCCTTCTGTAAAATGAAAATTCAAAAAAAGGAGTTATTTATGGTGTTGAGTTATGTTCTTACGTATTTGTTTAGGAAAAAAAATAAAAATAAAAATAAATAAAACAAACAAACAAACAAAAACCACAATACAGCCCCAAATCAAACCACCCATTCCATGAAGGAAGAGAAAGGTGCGCTTGGAGAAGACAACTCCGAAGCTGAGCAATAGGCACCTTTAGGTGGTTGGAAGTATTGATTCTTGTGAAGATTAGAGAAACTGAAAGCCGTAGCAAAATGTTATACTTCTCCACAGCCACAGAATATCTTCATACTCGAGCAGAGCAGTTTTACAAGCAACGTGTAACAAAGACAGTGATAAGCATCTGAGGACCGTTAGACTGTAAGGATCGTGGTGTTCCCCAGGAAGGCGAGACCCTTGGTGCTGAGCATATTAGTCTGAGCAGTCAGAAGGTGGATGCTGGGATGGCCAAGGGTAACCACTCGGGTTTGCTTAGCACGTGCTCTCTATTTGTGTAAATAGAAGAGGGTCCCAGGGAGATCGCGATTGTCTCACCAGCTCCCTCACCAGCTTCCAGACCCCTCTCTCGTGCAGCTGCAGCCATGATTCATCTCTGTTCCCATGCTCTCCTCGCCAGTGAGAGTGCAGCAGGCACCTGGTGTGCTAAATAATCCTCAAGCAGTAGGCTCGGAGATCATTAACTCTTCAGTCCCTGTATTAGGGTATTTTGTAAACCACATGCCTAGCAGTGGGATAGGATCCTGCAGGAAAGTGGTGGAAGCCCTGTTTCTTAGTGAAGTGGTGTAATGGAGGAGCATAATGTCACGGATTCTAATGTATGGGCCAGCCTATTTCAGAGAAATAAAAAATAAAAAAAAAAAAAAAAAGGCAGACTTAAGTGTGTAGGGGTCTTCTCAGCACACCTGCAAGTAATATCGGAGAGGACAGATGTGAGCTAGAGATATGAAAAGCTGTAAAGCCACTTAATCCCCATCTCAGGTGTAACAAGGTAGGGAGAATTGCAGTATAAGGGGAGTGTCTGAGGGAGGTCAGGCCAAATGCTGATAAGCAAAAGGAGGCTGAAGGCTCTCCTTAAATCACTAAAACAGGAGATTAGAGCTGGCTAGGTTGCTTCTTGAGATGCTTCCAGTGTTGCACATCAAAATGCTGGCATGAGGAGTGACTGACCAAGGGGACCCCCGTCCACTGTGCACATCTTAACTTCCCTGCAACTGTTTCCTCCATCACAAGGTTTCTGACAGCTTAAGAGGTTCCTGCACTTTTCTGTACTCATGTCAAGGAATGATATAGCTTTGTAGCACTAAAAAAAGGTACACAAGGGGAAGACTTGGTAACGGCTCTCTTTTGGACACTTCTCTGACTCTTCATGCTCCAGAAAATGAGGCAGTTGAAGGAATGTATTTGATGCAAGCGTGTCCCCCTGTGACTCTATGCTTGTGCAGCATGTTCTGCACTGGCCCTGTATCATGGAGCTTCCTTTGCTCTCCTGATCATTCATAGGGCAATTTGCAGCAGGGAGTTCAGCTGAAGAAAAATTCCTATTCTACAAAGGTAAATGCTGCATGTGTCTAAGGGGACAGGCCTAGAGTCTACAATACATATTTAAAAAAAAAAAAAAAAAAAAAAAAAAAGTTGTACATGCAGAGAAAAGAGACGTCCGGTCATCTGGGACCAAACTCTGACTTTGTTCCTGAGCTGATGAATAATTCAGAGGGACAAACTGATATCCAAGCACTAGAGTGTGGGTGTAGACCTCTCGCTTTGCAATGTACCTACTGTGGATAAGTCATTGTGCTGGGTGACCAGTGTAATTCCAGGGACAAAATGTGCTAGAGGAAAGGCAGGAAATCTGTACACCAAAAAAATGATGAGTTAGAGTAGGGTTATTTAAAGCTTGAAAGAATTTGACAGAGTGCCTATTGCTGTCATCTACTTTTCCTTCCTTCCCCTTCCCTGGTCCCAGTTTTCTGCCATGTTAGCGTGCGCAGAAGAGGTGGCCTTGTCAAGCTTTCAAAAGGCAGCATACTGAAAAGGTCAGAGTAGTATAGTATGACAGAGCATGTAAGTCATTATCATTCTAATATTGCCTTTGTAATGAGAATGAGAGCAGAACAAATTATTGTGAAATACGCTGTAAAACTTGGAAAAACATCGTAGTTATATTGCTGCCTAAGTTCTCATCGCTAGCTTTAATGACGAGTGGATTCTATGCGTGTCTTCATAAATGTGCTCTGTAGCTTGGAGGAGGCTGAAATAAAAAGATTTGTGGCAATTTCCATGGTAACTATTCATTTTTCCCCCCAACTGCATAAGGAAAACTCACATTACTGCAAGGTTGGGAGGAACTGAAGCTAACTAAAGAGCTTAGGGATTTTGTTTGTATTTTTTGTTTGTTTGTTTTGTTTGTCTGTTTGTTTGTTTTAATTTAAGGTCTGTCAAAACTTTGGCACTAACTCCTGCCATCTGAGTAGCATGAAACTGAGGATAAGGTATTTTTTATTATATTTAGATCTGTTTCACTCATAAAGTCCCATACAGTATAATTTTACTGCTAGCAATTCCAGGCTATTTACCTGGACTATTTGCTAGAGATGCTCCTTTTGCAAAGATCTGGGTGATTAACATGGAAGGAATAATTTACAATCCCTTACAGGTCCCAGAGAATAAAACAGTCAAAAAATTGTGATGTTCCCTGTTTGGAGCACTAGTTGGTAAAAGAACATATAGAAAAATAATGACCAAGTTGGAGAAGTACCCATCACACGGAGGTAAGTCCCAATTAATTTTGGGTACTTTTTTTGCAAGTGGTCACTGTTCTGAAATAAGTCCCTCAGACCAACTATCCACTCCTGCAGTGAATAGCTAGACCCAGAGGGTTCACTACAACTGGCGGTAACAGAGACACAAGTCTGTTTATGTCCTACTGCTGTGTACTGTTTAATGTTGTTTCATGTTACTCTTCTATAGTCTCATTAATATATGCATTTTATCTTACTCTGACAAACTGCAGCCTTTTATACACTCAGAGATTTAAATAAAGTAGATTATGGGTTGATTTATGTAAACCATTGAAAACTCCACTTGAATGGGTTTACAAGCTGGCTTTTGTCAGTTTGGCTTTCTTTGATATCTGAGATTGCAAATTAAAATACAAAATGAAATGAAAGTTATACCAAATGTGCAGTGTGTCATTTATACCAAGGAAACTGGCATTTCAGAGGAGTGAACTGTATGCAATTTAGGGCTTTGATCTCCAGGAGGAAGAAGCTGCAGGCAGAAAGTGTGCATGGTTTTTCAAAAACAAGTTGTGATCACAGGAAACCACCTGTGATGTGTTCTGGCTCAGGTAACTCAGAGGGAATTAGGCTCCTTGTCAGGCCATGAGTATGACCCAGATCAGGTAATATTGGCATTATTACTGTCAGACCATTGTGGTTTTGTGATGCTTTGTTCAGGTTTTGGACTCTTCAGTGGACCCTATGGAGCATACAAACCCTCTACACATGTACAGGCATATGAGAGTGGCTGTCCTGAATTGGACTACAGTTCTATAGTGGGTTGGACTGAAAGTCTCTCAATGCCACTGCAGCCTCTGGCAGTGTCTGTGAAGTCAGGACAAGGGACATCTTGGATTTATTTTGAAATGCTTTTCTCAAAAATAGTAATTCAAGATGGCTTGTGAACTTGGGTTGGGAATATCTAGGATTTTGTTTCAGGCTCAGTTGTAGAGAATGTGAGAAAAAGTGTATCTTCATGGTTAGTTTTTAGCGTATGTGATGACATTTAATGGGGCTGTTAAAATGTTTAAAAGGTGACACATACATAAGTGTTTGTGGCTCTTCATCTGGTGAATGGTCTGCTCCGACCACAGCATACACTTGCTTTACATGAAAGAACTGGAGTCCCGCAGGACACCAGAAACCCCTTGATCTCAAGGTTTTGGTCCATTTGGCTTTGGCAGAGTTTGCATGGGAATAGAGACTGTGTGAAAGTCTGTGGGCTCCTTGGCTTTTGGAGGGGATGCTGGGGGGCTCTGAGAAACCCACCCTTACCCTCCACCTCACCTTGACGGGCAGCTGATCTCCTCCAGAAAGTCTTTATTTGATGAACATGAAACAGAGGACTTGTCTCATAGCCAAGCTGTGGCCTTCAGAAGAAAATTCTGAACTGAATAGTCTGACGTATGAAATAACTATTTCCCTTCATATACATTTGATTAAAAAAAGTTCTCAGTACTTCAAAACATCAGGCTAGAGGTGCATCAAATGTCCAGTGATAAGTGTGTGGTGGTGAAAGAGTTAACTGTAGCATCATTAGTTTTCTGAGAAAGCAGTGCAAGGAAGAAATCTGGACCCAGATTCCAAATTCTGGTTCCAGCTAAGCTTCACAGGGTGAGTTTGGATCTTCTCTTTAAAAGGCAAAAACAATACGGTGCCCCAATTATTCTTTTATTTTGCAAAATGTCAAACTGCATGTGATCCATTTAATTTCTACAAGTGTTCCAAATGGGAGAGCTGTCTAGATGTTCCTTTAATTGAGCAATACCCTGCATAGCAACTATAAATTCAAATGTCCCTAAAAAAGCTGCTGTAGACCTAATACACACACACAGATCTTCAGTTCGAAACCTGCTCTAAACTCATTTTTGGAGTTAAGACTCTGTTTAACCTGTAGTCATAACTCCCTATTGAACTCTCCTCGTCTATTTTTCTTTCAATCTGGCTTACAAAAATGGTGGCTTTCTTTTCTTTTTTAAAAGTTGTCTATAAGATCTTCACTTCATGATGGATCGGTGCTACACGTTCACCTCCCAGAGCTGAGAAAAGGTCACTGGCAGTTCACTCTCTCCTTAAAATTTGAGAGAGTGAGTTGCTCTTTAGTACTAAAGTTACATATAGAAGCTGTGAGACATAAAAACAATATTATGCCAGCTTGTCAGAAATTTGCCAAGCAGCTGTCCCTCAGGTTTTTCATAGATGTGTATATGCATATATATGACATTTTCCAAACCATAAAAGGTCTGAAATGCAACTAAAACAACTAATGGTAATTTACTACTCACCGAACAGAGTACATGGTAAAAGAGTTAAAACCTTGGCGTTTTTTTTTTTTTTATCCCCTTTTCTTCTTTTTTTTTTTTTTTTTTTTTCCTCATTGGCAAGAATGTGGACTTTGTTTGTCATCTTGTGGGCCTACCTATAACAGTCAAAAGGTGAAATGCCTGAATATTAAGCCATAATCCATCATTGTACACACACTAATTACTTTCTGTCCTCCCCTTCTCTTGTCACCATGGTCCAAAGCAGGTTTTCTAAGACTGAGTACATTCATCTGAGCTGTTAGCTGCTACGCTCCACCGCATCCTTGTATGATCTGCCTAGTCTCAGTCCCCCAGAGGAAATTTGTGCATGCATACTGTATGTGAACTTTAGATAAATAAATAAACAGGAGAAACAGCTTCCAGATAATTGAAAGCGAGTGAAGGAGGGAGCAAAAAGAAAACAATTTCTCAGGGGAGAGGCAGGCTGAGGTGGCAGGTATGATTAAAATCCATATGATTTATGAGTAGGTGCATTACTAACGTGACAACCCCTTAGTGTTTGTTTATTTTGTTGCATTTGACAAGAAAGTTTCTTTTTTTCACCCACTTCTACTTCTTTTTTTTTTTTTTTTTTTTCCCCCTCTTCTCCTTTCTTTCCCTCTTTTTTCCCCCTTGTCTCCTTGCTGCAGGTTTTGATCAGGAGTTAGCCACTCAGGAATTCCTAGTGCCTGACTGAGCAGTAATTTAGCAAGCTCTCTTGTGCTCTTTTCCTGTCAGCATTAACATGTCAATTCATTTTAATAGTCTGGGCATGCGCAGAGGGGATGCATTTTCTCAGTAGGCATCCCATGAGCCCACCCTGTGGTGCAGAAATGTGTTATAGCTTGTCTCAGGCCACAGAGACTTCAGCAGGTTTATTTTCATTATGGCCAAGTGTATTTGTTAAGACAAAGCATGAACAAGGAAAAAGAATATATAAAATGAGACTTTAAAATATTAAATGGGATCTATGTGTCTGAATGGTAATTTATGACCTATGCACAGAATGGGTTATAAAGGCTTTCTTTGCATGATATTATTACATGGCATGTTTTGGTTTGTTTTTTTTTTTTTTTTTTTTTAAAAAAAAAAAAAAGCGTGTTGTCACTTCCTCTGCTTTTTGGAAATTAAATGATATCATGCCACATTGGGAATTATCTGTAATCATGATTAATAGTTGAATTGGCTTTTATATTAAACCAGAATTTACTTGCCATCTTTCTTATTAAAGAGCCTTCAGATAGATTTGTATCTAATGTTTTGCCTCAAGTATATAAAACCAAGGACTATGCAGTCCAAGAGCCAATCCTTTGATTACAATATTATCTTTCTATCTAAAAAAGAAAGTTGAATTTTTATATGCTTTAAAACTTATGAGTAGAAATTGTAGATTTATGAAAAGAGAGAAAGAAAAAATTAGAAAGCTACTGCTTAGCATGTTAAATGACATCTTTCCAGATGCAACCTGAATTAAGGCAAGGCATTTTTGTTGTACAGTACCTTAGCATAATTAAATATTTAAGCACACTGAGCTGTGGTATCAACATCCGTATGGTACAAAAACTTTTTCAGCCCAGTTGCATTCAGCTACATTATCTAAGTGACCTGAAAAAGGTAGAATCATAGTTTATTTTTAAAGGATCTTCTTCATCTGAGGCAGGTACACTTTTGTGATAGGTTCTGCCTTTCCTGCTCTCCAGGGGGATGCCACTCTCTGTAGGCACATGTAGGCTCCAACTTCCTTGAACCGCGTGAGAACGTGCATGTGCTGGGGCATAACTGCAGTCGAGTAGGTGGAGAATTGTGTCAGGAATCTGAAGTTTGGCCTGGGGATTCTCTCTCCTTCCACCGTAAAAGGAACAAACTTATTTCCCCAAAAAAGGAATCCACAAAGTACATTTTTAAGGAGGCTCTGCTTGATGCTGGTCAGCAGCGCGTTTCCCAAAAGTGGTTGGCACAAGACCTTGCGTGACAAAGCATTATGGTGCAGTGCTATAGAAAAGCAAAACAAAACCGTGCTTTGAAGCTGAGTTATGTACGTCCGCTGGTCAGACAGTTGCTCTTTATGGCCTGAATAAGCGAGTACAGCAACAGAGGAAATACTAAGTCTAAAAGAGCGCTGCAGCTACTGAGCAACAGCACATCTGTTAAAAGTACGAGTGGTGACGTGGTTCGTGCTCAACGTCTGGAGGATAATACAGGAAACCTAAAATTGGTTTCTGGTGAGCCATTCTTACGGCAGCAAAAACGTAGTTCAGATAAAGTAAACTCTGAGACTGTGCCGACCACCGTGAGAAAAAATTATATTGGTAAGGAAATGTCAAAAGTTACCTGCTCAGTGAAAGCCCATGACTTTGTCAGTGGCATGATAAAAATGTCCCGGATAGTTCTATACATGTGTCACCAAACCACCTGTGGCCACAGCCCAAAGACCTTATCCCTCTGGGGAGGTTTATTTTGTCACCGTAACGTTTGTGGCTGGCGGTTCTCAGAGAGGTCCATTTCTTGGTACTTTTAGGAATTTGGGTGCCTGTGGTGCACAGCTGAGGCCTTGCTGTCACTGATGTTTAAGGGTAAACTTATGGAGAGATTCCAACCCATTCATACTAACTTTCTGAGTCCCTGTCCTTAAGAGCTTTGTAAATGCAGGAAAAAAAAAAAAAAAAAAAAAAAGTGATGTGGACAGCTTTGGAGAAAGTATTTTACTTTTCAGGGTAAAATACAGATAGACCAAGAGAAGATCAACCTAAGGTGTCTGTTGGCACATCCTAGTGACAGAATGTTTTCAGGTGTGTTTTCTAGGAGATGATGTGTGTGAAGTGAGGTTGCCTATGGATGTGTGCTATTACATGATCTAGTAATTGAACTCATTGAACAAATATTGCTCAAATTTGACTGACGGTCAACAGACACAACTGGTTTCAGTATATAATAAATCAGGTAGAGAAGAGAGGTTTAAATTAACTTTCTCAGGCATCAGGATTGTGAGCTTCTTGTTAGATGCCTGAGAGTCCGTTTCTGGAAGCAGGAGGAAAGAGATGTTAGAAATTGCTCAATAGGAATAAAATCCTTAATTCAAGTGTCTGCGTGGCTTCTTCTAAGTATAATAAGTTATAGGGCCAAACTTTGCTCCATGTGGGAGTTTTTTACTAATCACAGTCCAAGGAAAGATGCATAGCCAGCTCTAGATAAGTGTGATAAGCAGAGGATTAGGTTTGAGAGCTAATTCCCATGTAACTGTCTTTTCCCATAGAGGCTAAAGGTTCATGCAAGGAGGTACATCTCTCTGTGCCAGACTTTACAAACACACACTCTCATCCTGCAAGTTTTACTGCCAAATTGCTCTACCTTAAATCACTTGCAAGTAGAGTTTGAACTGTAATTCATGTTGGATTCTGGCAAAACCGGGAATAAAGATGTAAGAAATGTAGTGGTTTGGTTCCTGAGAGAAAAAGCAGGGGAAGGGGGGGGAGTGGAGGGGCACTTTACAGCCACATGGCAGTTTCACCATGTGGGAAAAATGTCTTCCTAACTCTAAATAGCAAAATTGCAAAATCCCTGAGCATTTCAGGAAGATCAGTCATAGCAAAAAGCAACACAAGAGGCGGGGAAGGAAAATCTGAGGCTTCAGGAGCAAGACAGGAAAAGCAGGGGAGCTGCTCAAGGGAAGAGGTACACAGGCACGCACGAACCCCTGAATTTACTGATCAGCAATGAGAGGCTAAAAGCTGCAAATGAATCTCCCAGCCCAAGCGGTCAGGAGGACCCCAACAGCATTCCCCATCCACCACACAGAAAGTGAGGAGAAAAGTAATTGCTTTGGATAGGAGGCACAATAAGACATGAAATACAGGCATGTCTTTCGTAGAATTTGTAAGCCATAAAAAGTATTTTAATAACATCTGGTGCAGGGGCGTGTTGAGGTTTAATTAATTAATCCTTCCAAAGGACTCAGAAATTCTGGGATCAAAGGTGTTGCAGAAGTGCAAAATGCCATTATTATACCTATAAACGTGTGCTTGTTAACTTAAATGCTGTTTATTTATTGCTGCTATATACTTGTATAGCAGTATATATCAAGTATATTACGAACATTTTAAAAGTACACTTTTTCATCACATAAAGCTGTCCCCATCTCAGTCCCCCTGCGCACGCAGGAGGTTGCAGTTCCGTGGTGGTTAGCAGGTGCTGCCGATAACGAATCTCAGAAACATGTAATTGACTCCAATAAAGCCTCTTTTTTTTTGGTCTATTGTTTTTGGGTTTTTTTTTGTATTTATTTGTTTATTTGTTGTTTTTTTTTTTTGTGTGTATATGTGCTGTTTTCCAGTCTGTAATATTTACATGGATGCTGCTACACAAGAAGCAGATATTATGCACAGCCGTCCATAGCCATGACTGAAGCCTAAAAAATGAACTTCAGCCTGGTATGTGGTTGCAGTTTTCTGTTTCCTCTCTCTTCCTTTCTGTTCTAACATCTGTCCTGCACCAAAAAAAAAAAACAAAACAAAACAAAAAAAAGTTTAAGAGGGTCTATATCATGCATATTTTGACTAGGTTCATTAAATTGAGGTGTCCCATTTGCCTGGAGTTTTGTTTGTTTCTTTGTTTGTATCTTGCGTTGTAGCCATTTATAAATAAAAGAAATCACAAGCAATGATATGTTCTTACTAATTCAAAATTTAGTTTCAGAGGTTGTTTACAAATCAGAGGAGCAAAGCACGAGCATCTTCAGCAGTTACTTAGAATGCAGGGCCTTTTTTCCACCCTGTATTTGAGTATATAGTAAAATTATTCTTTCCCTAAGATTTATTTCAGCTTTTGTTAAATGCTTAGCTTTATGGCTTTCCGTAGTTATATGGAATCTCCTTCTGACTTACACTGGAAAAAAAGTTTAGAAATGCAGTCTCTGTGATTCATTGCAGCATTATTTAGACTAAATTTGTAAATTCTGTGCAGATGACAATAACGTCTTTGTAGATCTTTTTAAATATAAATGAAATATGAGTTTTCTTTCAAGGTACAAAATGTCATTAAGGGCTCAGGTGGTTAAAATCAACATGAAAAATACATGCTGCATTTTCCCTCCTTAAATGCAATAATGTAATCAGATTTCAAGTCATCTTACCTACCTCACTTACAGCTTTATGGAGATTAATTAGTTTTTAGCCCCCAGTCACATGATCTTTTCTGACTGCCATTTAGCTACATTTGCTATCTGACTTGAACCTGTAAGCTGTCTCCAGCCCCAGAGGAGAGATTAAATTTTAGTATTGGTTGCCTTCTTCCTTTGATTTAAAGGTAGATAGTTATAACCATAGTTCAATTACTCTTTGTTGTTAATTAGCCATGTGTTGTCATCATTTCTTTGGAAAAGGCACGTGTTTGAAGGAGAAGAGAAATGGCTCAAAAGTATCAGACAACTTCTTTCCTGTGGCTGATCTAAAGAGATTTTTCCTGATCAGGTGCAGAACCATAAAACTGCTTTTAATTCACGTCTATATCACCTCTTGCTGCTTTGTGTATGCCTGGCTTTTGTGCACTGCTAATCGATAAGGTTACCTTCTCACTTCAGTATAACAAGCTGATCAGAAAGAAGGAGAGGAAATATTTCAGCTTCTCTTCCTCAAGCAGGAGAGGTGTGAGTTTGTGTATGGCTGTGACTTGGCTTTTGTTTTCTAAATTTTCTCCTTAAATTAACTTAAACGCTTATTCTATAATGTGATTTTATGTAAAGAGAATGTTTTATTCCTTGTTGAGAATGATTTCCAAGGCCACTTAATATCTAAATAAATTCCCTTCTCCTCTCCTAAGTGTATTAGATATGATAAATGTACAGTGGATAAAACAGTGTGTAGACAAAATCCTGCCCTTAATTCTGGGTATCCTATTTACTTCAGTGAAATCCTCCTTTCTCAAGCAAGAAGAATACATTTTGGCCCATACTGTGAAAAGACAAGAAACAGATAAGCTCCAGGGGAAAAATAGAGGGACTTTTTTTTTTTTTTTGCTGTATGTGATTAAAAATAAAGTAGTAAATAATAAAAGGGATTTGACTAGTATTGTTGCTTAGGTTGGTGTATAACTGGGCTCCTCAGCAGCATATAACAAAAGATCAAAGGGATCTCTGCTTCACATAAGTAAATAATTTCTTGGAGTCAAGGCACGGGCTGCGTGTTTTTTCCTTAGGTGAGAGCTGGGCGTGAGTTAAGATAATGAAAGTGTTATCTATTACATGTTGAGAAAGCATCAGAGCCAAAACCATTGAAGCCTTTATACGGACATTACATGTGACTGCCTATTTGCCATTTGTTTCCTAAATTTTCTGTAATTTGCTCTGCAGCAAACATTCACCTTGGTTAAATAGGACTCCGCTCAGCAATATTCAGCAGAACCGCGGCGTTTCCTGGCTCCGGCCATGAAGGCTCCGCAGGATTTTCACTGCTCAGGTGTTGCAAAGCCTAATCCTTATTCAGGAACCAAAACGATCCACTTTCCTTGCCTGCGGTGCTTGGATCCCTGCCTTTGGCAGTAGCCCCAGACTCCTGCAGAAGATGAAGACATCCCTCCATGCCTATAGATGGAAAGGCGCCAACATGGATGCCATCAGAAGGACGCAGCTGAGCATATGCTGAGAAAATTGTGGCATCCATACTGTACATGGGGAAGGGCTGACTGAACACACCAGTTTGTTGAAGCTTATGGCCCTGAAAAGGAAACATAGGTTTCCTGTAAATGTCATTCAGGGATATGCTAACTGTTATTTCCTGGCGCTGGATCATGATGCTTTCAACACATTCTGTTCATCTACCTCTGCTGCCTGCTTGCCTGGCTGTGCACAGCGATAGCTCTCCTGTCTTCTCACCTTTCCCTCCTCCCTGCGCAAGGCTAAGGTAAGAGAGATTCAGGCAAAGTGAAAAAAAATGGCTTGGGGATGGAACACCAAGGGAGAAAAAAAAAAAAATAAAAAAGGGATGGTTTGGTGTTGCATGCCTTCCTGTAGCTGCCACCGTTGCAGGACAAGTGCACAACCGGTATGTTTGGGCTCCATTACTTTGACTCCATTATGAGCGAACTGGTCCCCTGGTGCCATTCTGCCATGGCATTTCATTTGTACAGATTGCTTTCAGCCTTAGTGCCTACACTATGGCTGCTCCGCTGTATAATCTTAAAAGGTTTCCCTAAGTACCTTCTGCAGTACGAGTTGTCTCTTTGGCTGTCTGCATTCCTCATCAGCCTCCCCTCCTCCACCCTTCAGGTACTGTGGTTTGGTGTGGAAGTGTCAGCGAGCGGGATGGTGCGTCGAGAGGAATCAGCATCGCCCTGTCCACCTTCGGTTGGGACCTGGGCCTGGCTGCACCATCCCTCCAGTGCAAATCAGAGAAAGGAAAAGAGGTAAACGCTCACAAATGCATCAGTTTAGGCTGCTGAGGGCATTATTCCAAGCCAGGAGCATAGACCCTGAGCTTTTGTTCTGGTGATAAAGGGGATATGTTATCTCTATTCCAGCTCCGCGCTGTATAATGCGCTGATGAAAAGCAAGTTTCTCTGCCTAGTGAATAAGGATCATTGTTTCGGGGATAATGAGGCTCCACTCCCTTTTGGCTCTCTCTGAAAGACCACAGCACTGGCGAAGAAACAGTGCCGCGGGTCCGCCAAGTGTCTGCTGAATGCAGTGGTGACAGGCGCGATTTTCACAGTTATCATTAAATGGCATGTGAGTGGTTTTGTGCGCCATGTTATACTGTATCAACCCACGATAAACAAGCAACTGGCTACAGGACTGCAACCTCCTACCATCCACCCTTTGCATAATGCTATTGTGTTTGCTTGATTAGATTTCCCCCCACCCCCCCTCACTTCCTGCATAAGTCAAGAAAAGAAATAAAATCAAAATTATATAATATACATACAAATAAAAACACAGCAAAAAAATAGATTACAGTTGGGTACAGGTATGCAAATGTATTTTGTACAATTGGGGTAATTAAGGCTTTCATTATGATGATGAGGAGAAGTCATGATAGCGTAAAACTAAGCAAGTGCTCGGATCCCATCAGGAAAGTCTGGAAAACTCTGGTCAAAGCTCCAGGTGAAATCCAGTGAAGTTGTAGTGTTTCTGAAAATTTGACATCTCTTTTTGCCTGCCTCAATATTGATCTAAACACTATTATTTAGGGCTATCTGTGTTTGGGAAGCTCAGACCTAATTGCTGATATGTTGCACTCAGTAGGAGTAAGGAAAAAATATAGGTGTTTTTATCATGATTACTTTCAAAAGGTATTTTCCTGAGCAAAAAATATAATGGGTTTTATGAGAAAAAAACATTTAGATTTGAAATATAAAGTGCAACTTGCTGAAATGCTGCAGTAAGACACCCATGGTGCCGGGCAGGGGGTGGGTAACCAGGTGAAGGTCTCATTTTAGGTGGTGGTTCTCTGGACCTACCAAACAGAGAAAACATTGGAAATGCATTAAAAAAAATACAGCTGAAGAAAGAAATAGCAGTACTGATTTCTGTGGGGAGCATAAACCCAGGAGATGCCAGTGGTTCGCTGGGATCTGATGGCCCACGGGGCCTCACTGTTGGCCATACCCAGAGATGCACGACCCACTGGGGACAAACCACACCGCATGCATTCCCTGACTTACTGAGGAGTTTGGGGTGACCAGTTTTGGGTTACCTTAGCCACCTTCCTATTTCTTCTTTGAGGCTGGATGCTCAGCTTTTTTTTTTTTTTTTTGTAAATTGAGCCTCTTTGAAGTATCCTCTTTCTCCCATTGTCACGGAACGCAAACAAACAGTAACAAATCGGTGAAAAGCCAAAGAAAGCAAGATTTAAACTAAATGGATCTACTTTACAACTGGCTTTGAGTGTGACCAGGTTTTCTTGGAGTGGAAACATCTCTAAGGCAAATGGCAATGCTTAATGCAAAGAGCCAAAAGAATTATTGCCGTAAGGCTGCCTCTTCCAGCCATTTCTAGAGGCAGAAAAGAAGCACAGTATTCCCTGCATCGCCCGCTAGGAATGATTGCTCATGTAGGATGCATTATTTGCTACCTGTTATTTACTAACGCAGTTCAACTAACGACCTAGGCACTACTGGACCCAGTTCACGAATATTTATTGCTTCAAATCCAATCTATAATATAGTGTCAGTCTTGTATCAAAGCAGGAGACAGTAGTATTTATGATTATTAGTACAATATTGAATCATCCTGAACCAATTACTGGTCCAATTACTGTGTCATTATTATCTTCTGAATAGGGCTTGATTTGTCTGTGATAAATATGATGCAATTAAACTACCTTTTTACATAATAAAACACTGCAGGTGTTTATTCTTAAGGGTTTACGGATACCAACAACCAATAGATTTAATTAAAAAAATCCTTGAAATAAATGTGAATTTCATTAAACTGTTCTAGCACTGGTGAATATTTTAAGACTATCTACCAAAAGATTCTCCCTCTATAATCTGTCTTAAAAGCTATGCTAAGTTCACAAAAACAATGACTTCAGCTTTTTAATGTTTCAATAATTAATAACATTTCTTTAAAGAATTGTAATTGGTCTGTAATAGTATAAGTTAGGAAACAAAAAAGTTATGTGGGTCAAATTGCTATTACTGTTGTGTCAGTGTGAGGGATAAATGTATGCTGGCTTAATGAAAAATCGTATTAAATTCAAATTTTCTGCTCAATAATTTTAAATTTAATCTTACATTTTTCGCACTACAGCCATAAACATAATATTGACTTAACTCCAGTTTGGTACTAACGATAACTACAGAACTTTGTATTACTGGCTCTATATTATAAAAAGAAAAGATCATTAATGTGAAACCCTACCTGGAATTATTTTGTCTCTCAATACTGTGGATAAATAGCTATAGCTTCAGCTATAAACCAGCCTAAGTCAATACAGTATAAATGTGTATGGGACCCATTGCTGGGCTCTTTGATGCTGGTTTTTTGAAAGGTGAATTCCCTTCCCCAGCTTTGCTGCTGGACTGCCCTGTTATGCAGGGTTCAGATGACCGGTGATGCTGGTATTGTCTTTCTCCATCCTCCCTCCCACGGCTGTAGTCAGTGCTCTCTCATCAGTGCTGGGTGTATGTTGTATACGTTGAGTTTGTCTTTTCTTTCTTCTACATGGATTGCAGTAGCATACAATGTCAGAAGAAATAGTTGGGCTTCTGAAAACAGGTCAGGTATTTGGTACTGGAAGTTGTGCTGGGACAGAAAAAGCTCAAGGTTTCTTTTAACACCACATCCAGCTAAATCCCAGACAGCTAGGAGCTCATAATCCAGTTTCACAAACACAGTTAGGGAGGGAAGGAGCAGAGTTGAACAGGAGCTCCAGAGACACGGTGATGCTGACCCCCACCACACATGGACCCACAGCTCCGCAGCAGGGAAGCTCCCAGGGCTCCAGGCTCATGTACTGCTCCAAAATAATGTGTGCATTTGCAGAGGATTTAATTTTTTTTATCTAGGTCGTATTTGATTTTTATCAGCTAGGTACTTTCATGTACACTTTCAGATACCTGTATTCTTTCAACTGAATGCGTTAAAAGGAGTAGCTATGAGATGCTTTAGGCCACGGGATCTCTCTTGACTGCCTAATACTTAACAGGGGTGCTCGTGGCTGCGTTGAACAGCATTTCCCTACAGCTCCCGTTGGTGGCTGGGCTGTGGCAGCAGGGCAGGACACAGACACCCCCCCCGTTGCCCACCCTGCGCCCGTGGGACGTGCCTCTGTGCCTCTGCATCGCAGCTTTACCTCTTCTCTCCCATCCATCTTCCCTACAGCACTGTCCAGGCTGAGTGAAAAAATAAAGCTTTTGCAAAAGGTTTATTAAGCAAGACGTAAGGTCAGGCTTTTAGTTACAAGGCTGGAAACGAAACATTGCAAGCAAAACAAATATAAACACAATCCCAGTCTAAGCTTAAACAACTGGATTCCTTTGCAGTTGCTTAGTCCAGTTTCTCAGATCCTGAAGACATACTGCAGCTGTTGGGATCTGAAGCATCCTAACTTCTGCCTTAAATCCTGATCCTGCAGTCAGGCACAAGAGCTGTCAGCCTGGCTTCCCTCCTCTTCTTCCTCCTCAGGCCATAGCTCTCAGGGTACATTCACACTCTTTTGGTCTGTGACAAGACTTATGTTTTTTTGTGAAGTGACCCCGCTGCTGTAGGTGCAGCATGTAGGCAGCATCTTCCCTCCTCCTCCTCACCTCTTCGGTCTGCTTTGCTGCTTTTCCCCAGAGCCAGAGCAGATCTAGGTGCTCCCATCTTGGCTTTGAGATGTTCATAAAGGTGTCAGGGGGATGCTGATGCCCTCAGTCCCACTTCTATTCCTTGTTCCCATCTCAGAGGTTTCCCACTGACCGTCCTCACCCATCCTTTCTTCCTAACACCCAGGTATGGAGTTAACTCCTACAACATTACTCTTGCTGTGAAGGACCCACCCAGATGTACCAGCGCCGTGCATGAAGGACTGCACTGCCCGCCCCCCGCCCCCTTAGGGGTTTTGGCACCAAAACCGGTAGAAAGGGTGAAGTTTAATAACATCTTTGGCTTGTTTGCAAACTAAAATCAAGACTGATTAGGCCAGAAACTTCTGATGATAGGAGCGATTAAATAGCCAAGGTCAGCTTTGTGCCTAGTTTACATCGGGGATGTTGCACTCTCTTTGATGCTGCTGCTCTGATATATATTAGTCACGGCCCTACACTGAAGCATGGATCAATAAACACTGGAACAGAAACACATGGAGAAGGAGAGCTAAATTATGGGGGGAAGAAATATAAACAAACCCCAATGAAATGACGATCTAATAGTAGCATCCTGGGTAGCTAATTCTGATAATTATTTCAAAGCCACCAACACATCTGGGTTTCTACTGTAGTCTCTCTGACTTCAGGAGTGGGGGCCTGTGTTGGCATTCAACATCAGTTTCTGAGGATTTTGTCCCTGAGATGCCTTGTGTCTGCCATACAGCACCGGGTAACATAGCAGGTCTCAAAGAAAAAAGTATTAATGGATGGATAATTGCCCACCTTGTAAAAATTTACTAGGAACCTGATACTTTTATCATTTGTCACAAACAACTCCACAGTGTAATAATGTAGGAAGTATCATTGGTGCTATAAAAAAGTGATGGTGCAAATTACACATCTCTTTTACTGAATAGTGCTAAATAGCAGGGAGTTCCCATTTTTTTCATTGCCAGAATTTCAATAATTGTAGATGTACATTTCCAGGGATCAATTGATAATTTGGAACACATGCCATCAATATTATATTTTCTCTATATTTTTAAATGAATGAAAGAAGCCCAATTTCATAGTGCTAAGATTAAAAAAAAATTCTCATTTAGTTTTCCTGTCTACTGTTAGGGAAGAAAGCTCATTTCTTGCAGCATAAAGGGATATTAATGAATGCAAAGAGCATTTTCCATATTGCAGAATAAAATTTAGTGTTCTAACCAAAGATATTTTATATAAATTAAGAGTTTGTTTAAAAAAATCGAAAATGGGAACTCAATTCTAGACAATGCTTAATTTAAACTAAGTGTTAAAATAAAAGCAATAACACTGAGAATAAATTAATGAACTACAATTAACTATATTTACAATAAGTGGTTTGGTTGGAAACACCTATTCCCTACACTGATAAAATAAAACCTGCATTCTGCAAAAGCTGAAATAAGTTAAATGAAGATGCTTTTAACAAGGTTATTACTTAAGCAGTGACAGGTTTACAGATTTTAGCACCATTGGGTTTTCACAGGAGCTACAGCAAGTGCTAAAATAACACACACCTTCAGGTTCATTAAATTCACCAGTGTGATGAAATAACTGATATTTTTCTATATTACTATTGTGCCTCAAAGAACTGACTATAAATAAGATACACTAATAACAACTGTTTGCAGTGCTAAAACAATAAGATAATTCTTCCAGGCTTATATGCAAAGGAAGAAATAAGTGTAAGGCACACTGTTAACATAGTTATATCTGGTGGCTTTTATTCTACTGGTCCCATGACTTCAGCCATTTACTTATCATAGAAATGCCCTATGAAATGTTTTATCATTCACTGTGGCAGGAAGAAACTTGTTTAAAGGCTACATGAAGAGGGGGCTCCCATCCAGAAATACTTACTTTCTAATCTGGTGTTTATTGAAGAATTTCTGAAGACTAGCTTATGCAAAGAACTCATTTTTAAAAAGGAGCATTTCAGATGATAGCAAATCCCACATTATACTCTGTTTTGGAAAGAACCAACGCTGAAAAAAGCAGATTTCTAATAAATCAATGGATTATGGCCTTTGGAGACCTGGGAGACATATGGACAGTAATAGAGTATCTCAGGTTATTTCGTGAATGATTCCATCTGGATGAGGGCTCGGTGTTATTCGCTGCCTCCTTCTCCCCTAAAACACCTTAAATCTCAGCCGCAGCCCCTATCTCGAATGTCAGACCACCTGGGATCCGCAGCTGTCAGGCTGAAAGCAGAGCTGCTGGGGTGGCCACAGCCCAGTTGCCAGCGGGCAAAAATCGAGGGGGTTTGGGCTGTTGGGCTGAGGGGTTTGGACCGGGTGTGGTATTTAATGCTGCATTCCCTCTGATGTAAATATATCTTCTTAATATATTTATTTTGTATATAAATATATATATATATGGGTGCGTGTGTGTGTGTGTGTGTATATATATATATATATATATGTACATACCCAAAGAGTTGGAATAACTTAACTATTTCCAGTGCCTGGTTTTGAACTCCACGGGGGGACTTGGGTCTTCCCACGCTGATGCAGGGGTAGATCAGGAGTCACACCGCTGCAGTCAGAGGGTGCAAACCCCATGTCAACGGGGATAATCAACCCCAGGACGTCACAGACCTGCTTAAATTTTGCAATGCTATATCTTTCCTCTGGATGATTTGCTATTTTATTCTCTGGTAGAAGTAAACTGTATTTCAGCAATACGTGTAGTACCAAATCATGTTTATGGTGATGGACATATTTCCTTTCAGGGGTTGTAAGTGAGGTTTCAACGACAGTAATTGTGCTTCCAGGTGTGAATCCCAGCCACAGGGCTTGATCTATCCCATCACAAACCTGGTGCATTGTACTGGGAGTCTGGGAGCACAGGGCAGGAAAGCAGTAAAGTTACCAATTGCTTGCTCCCTGGTGCAATGGGGATTTTGGAGGATGAGTGCCATCCATCCATATTTCCCAGTGCTCTAATGGTGTGTGCTCAGGAGGTAAGTTAAGCTTCTCTCAGCTGCCATCTGAGCTCCTCACAGCACCCAGTACCTAAAATTACAAGGAGAAAAACTCCTGTTTACGTCCAGCTTGAGGATTTTCTAACAGTGGCTCCATCCTTTCTTGCCAACACAAACTGATCCATTGTGGTTGAAGATCATCTGTTATCATCAAAAAAAAATCAACCCAAAATATCTGTAAGATACTGGTTTTGCTCACACCAGAGGGATGAGTATGCAGCCCACCATGCTCTGGAGGCACCGCTGAGTGAAGAAACTGCTGGATGAACATTTCAGGTAAGTGGGACATGAACAGCACATCACACCTGGGCAAAAAACTTTTAATTTCCCTACATACTTCATAAACCCCTTGTAATATCTCTCTGAGAAGAGCAATATGACCATTTTATTGGTGAATAAACAGTGTCACAGCAATATTAAATGAATTCCTTGGCTTTAGGCACAAAATAGCTGCAACTGGCCCATAAATGAAAAAGATGTTTTTCATTAGAAGTTCTTTGTCTCAGGAGTTCCCCTCCCACCTTGATTTTACACAGCCTGCACTTACCAATCTTTTGAGGAAAATGTTGGAGTTATTAATTTATTTAGATTTTTTTGTAAGCAGTGGGAAACCTGGGGAGTGAGTTGGTTTTGAGTGCCTGGTGGATGTTAATAATTCATGTTTCATGTGAAAAGAAAATTGATCAGAAGCATCCTGGAGAGACCAATCCATGCTGCCTCTGTGATCAGCTGAGACACAAACTAAATATGAGGCATGAACTGAAAGATATTGCCGAGAAAAACTGCACAGACCCATCACAAGTGAAGCAGTGTGGCTGGCGAAGGGTCTCAAAGGGAAGAGCATCACGGTGTCCTTTGAAGCCTGGTCATGGAGACAAGGATGTGGGAAAAGAACCTGCAGCGAAAAGTGGTCAAAAGTTCTTACAAGGAGGACAAGAGCAGTTCCATTTCCTGAAGGCAGCACTTCAGATCAAACAGTCCTATGTTAAAAAAAAAAACAAAAAAAAAAAAACAACCCTCAACCTGGCATGAGGATGAGCTCCAGTACCTGGGGCTGGATAGGAGGTCAAAGGAGGAACACTGAGGGATGTCTGTAGATGCTGAGGCTGTTCCAGAGCTGATGAGATGGACCTGTTCTGTCAAATGTAAGACCTTATATTTTCTGGTAAAAAAAAAATCCAAAAAACATGTTCAGAAATTATTACCAAATGGAATTTGGGAAATGTTTGCTGAGCTTTAATTTCATCCTGGATCCATTGATTCATTCTTTGTTTCTCTATGCTGTTCTTCCGTTTAAAGTAACTTCTTTTACTTCAGAAATCACATGGATCTGACCCAGAAAGACAAGAATTTCACATTCTCTAACGAAATCTGCTGAAGGAATGTTTTCTGGAGCCTAAGCCTTCACTCAGCTTTTCAGCTGGGAATGGGGCCTCTGGTCCATGTGCTCACCACAAAGGAAGCCCAGGAGAAGGATGAAGGACTGGTGTGAAAGAGGGTGTGCTGAGGTTGCAGTAGACACCGGCCTTTTCTGGAAGAGTTTCTGATTTGAGGTATGTGCTCAGGCTGGATAGGTAAGCCATCGTGTATTGGTAGAATTTTTTTCCCGTTTTTTTTTTTTTTTTTTGTTATTATTTCTACAGATTTTAATAGCTACACATGAATAAGCACATAAATTAATGTTAGTTGTACTTCTTGTCTGTGTAAGTGTGAGCTATATAGATATATGCATGTACATATTTATGTGTAGTTGTCAGTCTTGGTATCCTACTTGTTAATGTAATTGTGTCATCTAAATTCTGACATACTTGTTTCAGGACAGATTCATTAACTGTTCATATTACTCTGATATCTGAGCACCTATTTCATTGAGGTAAATCCAGAATACATCCCTTAATTTCCCAGGTTCGGTCACCATTCTTGCTTGGAAATAACAAGAGATGCTTATACTCAAAGAAAAATTAGATATCTGACACTGAAAAATACGGTTAATTATTATGGTATACTAAGTTAGAATAATTAGTATGCTTCTACAAATTATTTTCTATATCTTGGCATAAGAACTGATGCTGACCATATTCCATGAATACTGCTATTTTTATCTTTAGTTTTTTATATATATACATATTTTATATGTATATATGCTTCCAGCATATCAGTCTATCTGAGGAAGGACCTCTTTAGTAGCAGTATGAAGGTGCATGTTGCTCTCACAGCCAGGTAGAGAGGAAGGAACAATGGATACTCTGACTAACAATCTATTTATTTGTTTATGCATCCAAATTAACATAAGGAAAAAAAAATCCTTTTTAATAATGTTTCCCTACAAATTACTGAGTAGCTGAAAACCATGAGATGTTTGACTGCCTTCATGGTAGATGTGAGATGTCATTTTGTTGCCTAGTGAACAGACCCCACTGTATGTTGTTTGTTAGCTTCCTAATATCATTCTTATCTTTGTGATATCTGGGTACTGTAACTTATACAACCTAGTTTTTCTTACCGTACCATATGGCTGGTTTTAAATAGTAGACCATGATACACAAAAACTAGGCCAAAACAGGATTTTAAATTTCCATGTCTCAAGAGAGAAATCCACTGTGATCCTCCACCAAATATTCCCAATATTATTGGGTAGCCTTCACCTGTATGGGGAGAACATTTTCCCTCTGCCCATGTACTGGATTCACTCCAGAGACTAATTTTCCTCTGCATTGAGCTGGAGAGCATCTTTTAGGGCATGTCAATGCCAAGTGAACCACTGTCCGTACGATCAGGGTGAATCCCATGGTAGCACATTGTGGTCCAAAAACTTTGCTGCCCTAGTCCATAGTACACATTGGTTTGGCATAAAACAAGCCAGCTGTTTACACCCTACAATCCCTATATGTTAACCACAAAATATTGTTTTGCTCTTAACCCACCTGCATGAAGCACTGATGCGAGTCACTGCATCCCGTGTTTATCTCTCTGTCCCTGAGATGTTGGACCATGAGGAGCAAACACAACATGGGTGCAAGTGACTGGTCGGAGAAATAAACTGCCGCCATGGTTTGTCAGTCCTTGGCCAGTCTGTTGAGATGCTAGACAGGGTGCCAAGTCTAAAGCTGTTTCTAATGACTTGCCACTTTGCTGCTGAAGACTGAAGTAGGAGTAAGAACATGTCTGCTTTGGCCAACCAGTAATCAGTGCTTGAAGTCTAGAAGCACCAAAGTACTTTTTGGACACTATCAATTAATTTTCTGTAAATTCCAAAGGGGGTTTATTTTATTGAGTATTTATTTATTTATTTATCTATTTATCTATCTATTTATTTATTTATTTATTTATTTATTTATTTATTTATTTATGGAAGCTTGCACATTCAGTGCTTTCTTCAGCTTTTTCAGAGTGCCATGTCCACAGGCTTGTTTAGCAAAAACCACTGCTCTGTGTCACTCTCCCATGGAGCCCACATGAAAGGCGGGAGACTGTGCAGAAACAGAGCCAAGGTTCTTAACGTATTGCTCCTTTACAACATCAGGGTGCTAAGGCTGCTGGCATTTTCAGACACCTTTAAATTGTGCAACATTAGATCCTGGAAGAATATGCAGAGATATTCTCCATTCCCAGGTCTGAATTGTTTCCATGAAGGTTTATCCAATCTCTGTACACCCAACGTTCAAGCATCCTTCAGGATGGGAACCTTGATCCCTGGTTGAGAGTCTGGCGGTCTCTGCAGTGGTTTTGCACAAGTTGTCTAGAAAGGGGACAAAGTTTCATGGGTGCGAATTTGTGGGATGAAGGTCTGAGTAAGAAGAACCATACTTTCCATTGCACTACTTTGCTTCGCAGTTCAGCCGGGAGCTTTTGCCCATCTCATAGGCTGCTTTGAGCCTGTGCAGTTCTCAAAGTGCGAAAAGGAATTGAAGAAGCAAAATTAAATATTAAAGCACATAAGAATTAAATATCACCTATTCAAATAGCAATTATGCAGTTGAAAACAAGATCACCACACCTGTACAAGAAAAGACAAGCAAGCCCAAAACATCTGTTTGGATCCACCTGCCAAGCACCTGTTTTGCTGTTTCAATGCCATTTGATTGCTGGAGATGTAGAGGCTCTTGTGAGGTAATGAGTGATTTTACATTATGCATGATTGAAAACAGGTGTTCTAATGCTGTACAATTCTATGCATGAATAATTCAGTTTGTTTAGAGCAAGATCTTTAAAAGAAGTGTGGTCTTTATTTTTTTATAAATATTAAGGTTATTCTCTGCAATGTATGGTGGCTGGTCTTTTCAACAGGCTCACTGATGACCATTTTTGTATAATTTTATGGGCAGGAAATAACACTGTGAAAGGTAAAAAAAAAAAAAAATAATTATACCTAAAGCACATGAGCAATGAAATTGAAAGGTTTCTTTAGCAAGGAGGGGGAAAAAAAACTGTCACTGTTTTAAGGGAAAAAGCTAGATGACTTTTGGCAAAGCCTGCTTCTCAACACTAACAAAACAACCCAAGAGCTTAATTATAGAGAGAGGTGAATGTGCCTCGGGGATAAGTAAGAGCTAGTCCATCTCTTGGTCCGAATTCCAGCTGAGTCTGAATATGCTTAAGAATTTGGGTTGTTTTTTTGTCTATATTTTCCCTCATGATTATGAAAAGGTTTCTTGCACAGTTGCATGCTTTGTTCTGTTGGAAGATGCTGTAGACTCAGGTCTTTATCTGCAGACCAGTTTCCACGTTGGGAACTGCAGTATAAATCAGCTCATGCTCACCACAGAGAATTTAGTGGCTGCTTGGGATTATCTCCCAAAGATGAGGAAGATGTGGTAGTCCAAACTGAGATGCTGCTAATCTTGTAACATCCCCTCTACCTTTTCCCAGGGTAAAAAACACAGCTGGCATGGCCTTGTGTCTTCAACCAGGAGTGTTTTGTGTCAGGATGAGAACTAAGCAGCTGAAGGTTTTCCTGACACATCATATGTCTGCTTTCGCCTTGCTTCCTCAGATAGGGCTGTAATTTAATTTATTAACAAGTTTTGTAATTAGTGTCAGTTGTTGTGTTAGGTTTTATTATGGAAATATTCCACAGGGAGCAGCACTGTGATCTCCCGTGTACTTCCCAGGGAAGGTCTGTCACATTGGCCAGTTCCCCAACTTCCATCGAAGCCGCTCCAGCAGCTCCAGGGGTCCACAGCTGATGTGATGCCTGGCTTGAAGCAAAGTGCTCAGAAAACTGCTGAAGGGTATTTCATACCTGGTGAGCCTGATCCTGCCCCTCCCAAAACAGGCACGGTTCGAAAGCAGGTGAAGAGGATGTCAGCCCTGCCAAGATATTGTGGTGGGCAATGTGAAATCTTGGTGAGGGTAAAGAAAGTGGAGAAAATGAGAGTGAACATAAGCTTTCAGATCTTCTAAATGGTCACATCCTGTCCATTGCTGTTGATGAGATAATGAAGTGGGCAAAGAGTAAAAAAGAGGAAAATGAATGAAATTGCTGATTTGAAAGAAGGAATAGACAAAAAGAAGAGGTTGAAAGCAATTATTAAAGCATGCTGCAGTGCTCTGTGTTAGTTAGAAATGCACCATGGTGCTAGAACACCAATATTTGGAGCTATTGATATATAATCTGAACAGGTTTGGATCCAGTGGCTCTAGAGGCTAGTAGAATAAACTTCAATGGGTTGTGTGGCGTCAGACAACAGAAGGAGGACAATTCAAGAATCTGAAATAACTAGGTGGGACCCAGGACCTCACTTGGGCAGACAGGGGTGGCTCAAACACTGTGGCCCACACCACTCAGGAGACATCAGGTCAGGGCTCGTGCAGGATGAAAAAGCAATGAGTCTGTGACCAAACCTGACTAAGCATGCAGACATTTAGGGGTTTAAATGAAGTAGATCTGTAATCTGTCAGTATTTTATATACAGTAAGTTACAGGAAACTGTAAATTAGAGTTTATAATATCCTATCCATTCAGCTACTGGTGAAGTATCTAAGGTAATCTGACCTGCTTCACAGACCATGAGAAAAATTCTCATGTAAAGTGAAAAAGATGAATTACAGCGTTTTACAGCGAGGTATGGGAATTTGTCTCAACTCAGATCTTGGGTTAATTCCCATGACAGGTAAAAGAATGTTTCACCAGGTTTTACTCAAATCAAGTTGGGGAGGTTTAATAGATGCAGCCCTACAGGCCAAGGGATAAGCTCTGCTCCTTTTAATGCATTGGAGCTGATGCCTATGCCCTCAACAACACGGATAGTAATCAAAGTGAAGGAAATAAGGGAAATCTCTGAGGGAAGACAAACAGCAAGGACTAAATATTGTAAAATGTCTGAAGTGAGACAAAAAAGTGGTTTTTGTTTTTTTTAAATTTATTTTCTGAGATTATTAGGAAGAGGAATACATCTTGATACTCTGAGTCTCTGCAATAAGGAAAGCATTTTCTTTTCACTGACAGTTATTGTTCTTCCCTGCCATAAGAAGAAAATAAAATCTTGTAATTATAGCATGCTGGATAGGGGGAAGATATGAAAAAGGATGATGTGGCATCTCTTCGAGATGCTGCTGCCTGACCTCCTGAGGGTTTACCTGTCCTTGTGTAGATGATGGAAACTCACAGTTCTCACTGAGCAGCTGGAAGAAAGGCAGCACATTTCTGCTCCTTCCTTACTCCTTCCCACTAGTTCATAGCCCATAACAGCAACTGAAGACTTCCTTAAGGCTTGTGGAAGAACTTCCTATGGATCTACAAGTCTTTTTTTTTTCTTTTTTTTTTTTTTTTTTTTTTTTCACTTTCCCAATAACAGCTGTTTTATAAAACTACTTGTCTGATAGTTTTAAATTTATGTTAGGCATTACTTTCTGTTTTCTACTTTAAGTCCAGCACATGACTCCCCCAGAGATGCATCCTTTTCCTAGCTCTGCAGAGCCTTCTCAGTAGCAGTGGGAGAAGGTGCCAGTAGCTCCTCTACCACTTTTCTATTTCCATTCCCTTTCTAGGTACCAAGATGGCACGCTGGTTGTTGCAGCTGCATCCTGCAAGAGGAAAGTGTGTGCCTTGGTCATATTATGTTGGTTATCAATCTATGGGTCAGGTCAGGTGCTGGCAGACAGGAAAGAAAGTTCGGCTTTCTACCTCCATTCCTTTGTGTCACATCTTTACTGCATGGTGTTGTAAGGAAATAAGAATTTTCCAGAAAAATAGCCCAAAGGAAATCTTCATATTTTCTCATTTGCAGTCACATCTGTGTGATCCAGGGCTTTTAGGAGGTTTACAGATGAGGCAGTGGAAAGATGAATGTGGAGCTCTCCGATATCTGTGTTTCATATGAAAATATTTAGTTTCTGAAACCTTTCAAGGGACTCAGATGGAAGTTGTTCCATAAATCGAAAGTATGTATTTAGCTTTTTTTATGTATACCTCTTGTCATTTATTAGGTATTGGTTCCCTGTCATCTTTACCCTCCAACTTACTCGTCTTTGGTTTCCTTTCAAGAATTAACCAGGATCTGATGAATTTACAGGAAATTTTCCATTGCTTACTGAGAAAGGTAATTCCTTGATATCTCTGTTGCTACAGCGGTGGGTACATAACAAGGTATTTTCTCTAGGTACCAGTAGTCCCATTTCCTAAACCAGTAGTGCACTCCTCCTTATTTGCAGTTATAATCGTTTTGAAACTGTCAAGTGTTGTTTCCACCTCTTTAATTTTGTTCTCGAATGAAATCCTCCACTTCTTTGTATGCAGAGGCTCCTGTGGACTGGATCTCATCTTGTCTTTTAGTAACATCTTCCAGATTTGTTTTAAACTGATTAGACACTGCTGAAGAATCAGCTTCTCTCCCCCGGACAGTACAAAGCCAAGTGTTGACAGAGCTGGATCCTGGCCATCAGCTTCGTGATGACGCAGCATCGCATCTTTTGACAGCCCTGATTTTGTTTGGGGCACTCTGAAACATTCACACACCCTGACGAATTAAAATAAAATAAGTTACAGGGTGACAGGAGGCTGCAATTAAAAAAGAAATGTCAGCTTGACCAGAGAGTTGCTTTAATTAAAGGACTTATTCTATACACTGGAGCAAAGTATCTGAAAGTTATTTCTGCTCTTCTAATGTGGCTGCATTTTCCCTCTGAATTTTGATTTTGAAAACCAGAAAATTATCCGTTTTATTGGGCTATTGAGAGAAATTATGGGCAATGAGATGACTGAATTTGAAATTCTCTCAGTAGGAGTAGGAAAGGAGGAAAATACTTGTCCTTCCATAACTAAGTAACTTCCAGTGCAGTTTAGACAAAGGGACAGTGGTTTCTGGTACCCACCTAAGCACAGGGATGCATTTAAGTCATGGGGATGACAAGTATTGCCACCACCTAGATTCTTTGCAGTATGGATATCATTCTCTCTTTAAGCATGAGGAGGAAATACAGGTCACTGTACCAAATACTATTTCTGAGTTTCATTTGTATCCTAAAGGTTAATAAAGCTCATCGAGAAATACACTGAAATTAAACAAAGTTAGCTCTAGTATTTGAGTCTTCCCACTGCAGTGTCTTAAGAGATGTCCTGTGGTTTGACCCATAATTAATCTGTTTATTTATCTTAGCTTGCCTTTTTTTTTTTTTTTTTTTTTAACGCCCGTCACCATAATAGCCAAATATAAACATTTCATCCTGTTTTGTAAAAAGCCTATGGTCCATTTTGTTGCAACACTGTTACTTTCCCAGCTCCTACCAGTGACATGAAGTAAATGCCTGAAAAAAAAAGAAAAATCTCTGAAATTTTCTCATCACTTTTGCTTGAAGCTGCGTTATGTTTACAAACTTGTGGAAAATGTGCCTCTTTTGCTTCCTTTGAGTGTCATGGGAACACAAACTGAGGTCTGATCCAGTAGCACTGCTCAGTGTTGCCTGGTGCTTCTCGGGGGTCCCATAATCCACCCACGAGGTTGTTTCAGTGTGTGGCGTAAAGTTACACACTGTTTGCCAGCATCCAAGATCCCAAACACGTGGACAATCAGCCTGGCTCAAGCACTAAATGCTGACAATTTTTTAGGCAAACATAGTTAATATTTTTGTTATTTATTCATGTTAAAACATTCAAATGTCCTCATTACTCTAAATTACATCATCTTTAACTTATGGGATGATCAAGGAATATATGTAAGAATTATTTGCTTTAGCTTATGCTGTTTGTAACTCACTTTTTATAGACTTGAATGGTCAGGTAATTTCCACAGTATTGTTTTTGGCTCCTTAATTGGATCCCATCCAAGTTTACAAAGTGCTTCTACAGAGATAATGGAGCATATTTCAGCATCCTGTGAAATGTCAGCTCTGTATCCACTGTTAGATGTGTAGTGATAACCTGGGTAGAGCTGCCAGATGCTGTAATTTCTTGCTCAGGAGTACCAAATGCCCTGAAGATACTAAGACAATTCTGCCAAGAGAGGGAAAGAAAAAGGAAAAAAAAAAAAAAAAAAAAAAAAAAAAAAAAAAAAGAGAGAATGAGCAAGAGAAAGTGTCCAAGCACTCCAATCTGCTGCTGCTGACCCTGATGCAGGCACAATGATAAAATAAGATTTAGCAGAAATATAAATTGAAAATGGCAAATAATACTTTTTAAAGAGGGACTTACAGAAATAAGTTGGTCTCAGAGGTGTTTGATTTGGAATATGTAATCTGCTTCTTTGAGGATATTTTTGAATGTTACTCCTGAATATTTGAATGTTCAGAGGTTTCTCTGCTTTTCATTATCTATTTTTTTTTTTTTTTTAAACTAGTGCCAGAACTGTATGCATGCTTTTCTGTGATATATTCACATGGGAGGTATTCTTGAACTGGCCAAGGACACATCATTTACAAGAAGGTCCTGTCAAGCTTCCAAATGTCTTTGCTGAAGCTTCCACATTAGATGACCCCACAGAATGTGAGAAAGCTTTCTTTTAGGGGAATGGCATCTTCTGGACAGTTATGTCCAGTTATGCTTAACTTGACACTGAAATGCCCAGTGTAAATGAATTTAAGGGTGGAGGCAGGAATGATGTATTCATGTTTTCTCAAGAAAGATGCCAGCAGAGGACTGAAGCTGTTGCTCTGATTTTTTCCTACGTACAGAGCTACCTCTCTGGTAAATAAGATTTCTGAGAAGGTCAGTTGGATATTTGGGCCCCGCATCCTGGTGAAATCAGAAGAATTTGGGTCATCTTCCACTCTTGACTTAAAAATATCTCTAGTTAATGGCATTTGGAGAGCGTATCTCTTTGCATACAGTCTTCCACTTGTGAAGGGGGCAAAGTTTATAATTTTGGGTGGAAACTTTGTGAAAGTTAGCTGGTTCACTGGGGTTTTGTTTTGACTTTTCTGGGATTTGTTCAAACTCAAAAGTCAAAGTGAAACTCAGGGGATGTGAACCCACTTGAACCAAAATCAAAAAAGCAATGTGCCAGATATCCCATGACCAAAAAAACACTGGGTTCTCACAGTTCTCTTCCAAACAAAAATGCACAAATATAAATCAAATACTGAACCAAATATCCTCTTTTGCTCCTTGTAGCTTTCATGGAAACAACATAGAATATTAAAAAGATCTGCTCAGTTTTGCAGCAGCAACTACCAAAATATCCTGTGATCATTTGATAGCTGGCAGTTAATATCCTGATCTATTCTCTTTAGCCACTAATCCAATCCTTCCAACTAACGCTCTACATTGGCATGCACAGCATAACCCCTTAACATCTTCCTCGGTTGTACAATTTCACAGGGAAGACTGCGTACAATTCACAGTCCTTTACATTCTTGTTCGAAGAGCCAAGGAGGGAGATGGAGTTGCAATTATATGAAAATTGCAAGCACTGTGATCAGTACAAAGACAGGACGCTGAGCCGGTTTATGACAAGCTGGAGTATTGAGAAAATATTTAATGATATTTTTCCCTGTGGTTTACCTTGTTTGAGAACATACCATGGCTCAGAAATGAGAGGAGAAAAAAATAAAATCAATGTTTTGCAGTACCATCACTCATCATGTACCAAACAGTTTCTAAAGCCATAAAAAAGTGCTAGTCATGGAGGAACAGCAAAGGTTTCATTTGTAACTAAGACACACTTGTTTGTAATAACATGGGTGCTTTTAAATGTTGCCAAGTCGCTGAGGCTATCTCGGTTATATACAATCCTTAAAAATGTAAGTGTTAAAAAAAACAAGGTAATGTTAAAGAAATGTTAAATAAAAAGTTTGATCAGATGGTTAAAATCCAGTCAAACCAAAGACAACCTGTTTATGACCTTTCTATGCTAAAAGCTAAAAATGTCATTTTTTTTTCCACAAGATTAATTACCGTCACTTTGGGAGTAGTGAGCTGGACATTATTATATGATGTCAATTAATGATTAAAAAAAGGTGGTTTGCAAATGTAGCACCATAGTCCCTGGTGCATTACATCATTTCTGAAAGATCTTAACACGTGATAAGCAAAGAACATTTTAACCTAAAAGTCTGAGTGTTACAACCTCCTTTTTGTTGTAACACCCTATGCACAACCTTTTGGCCTTGAAGTCACTTGCAATAAAATTAAGAAGTCAAAAAGAAAAGGAAAAATAACCTCTTAGAACGAGAAGACACCCTCCTGTTCTTCTGTGGAACTGTTAAGTCAAAAAAATGAGTCACTATATATGTTGGAAAACTTGGTGTTGATCTTAGTATGCGCACTGTTCTCAGCAAGATCCATCATAAAAATCTCCTGCTTGGAGTCGTAAGGTTGCTGGGATTCAGGTATTATAAACTGTATAATGCAGTTATCTCTGTGAGAGTGCCTTGAAAATTTCATATGCTGAACAAAATTACTCCTGCACTTGCCCAGGCTCTGCTTTCGCAGATGGGGTGACAATGATCATTTATGTGCCTTACTGAATTCACTGAAATATTTAGAAGGGACTTTACCTATATTTTAGATCTCCTTCTGTTATAACCCTTTTTTTGCAGCAAGTTTGATTTCTTTGTCAATAACATACATAACCAGATACATTTTCCTAGGAGCTCTTCTCCACTTCTAGTATCAAAACACTGGAGATGTTCCTTTGTAAATGAACGATATGCATTTAAAATACCTTTGTAATAATAAATACCACATGAACATATGCATCAAGCAAAGGATTTCAATTTTGATGACACTTGCTTCTCAAGAACAGACATTCTGGAAGAAAAAAATGTTGCCAGCCCCAAATTGATTGACATTTGTTTACTTAACTCTCTCTTCTTGAAAGTCTGCACACCTATTTCAACCTTGAACAGTTTCCAACTGTGGTATACTGGAACATTTTTTCATTTATTAAGTTCAGTGTTGCCAACCCAAACAAAGAGTAATCAGTGATGATCCAAGCAGACCAAGCTGTCTAGCACCATACAATGTATCTGCATGCTAATTTTCAAATTCCCTCACATTTCCAGAGAACTAATGGGATCATTTTCATTCTGTTACAGCAACTCAACAGTTACTGAATCACCATCTGTGTTTTCGTTAACCTGAATCAGATATGAATTCTGTTATTGCAAGGTAGAGCAGCTTGTTTAATGATTCTTAATCTTTTCTTTAATTAAATCATGCAGCCAACCTGAAAAATCTATCTTAATGCAAATTAGGAGCTTTTTTGGCATTCGCTTACAGTAATGCACTAATAAGGTTAATTTATGAAGGTTCTCTTCCAGTCTGTACAGATGATATTTGTTCGCTGCATATTTTTAGCATATTGTCCCTTTTTGTAATATTTAAAAAAAAATAATAATAAAAAAATGGTTATTTTCACTCACACAAAAGAGGGAGGCTGTGATCTGCTTATTGTTTATTAGAAAGTTAGATCACAGAAAATGAAAATCAGCCTCTCCCTTCTGCAAGTATCAGGCTATGCAGATGCAAAGGCACAATTCGAGGGCCTATTGAATTAAAGGGCCTCAGACGAGCACCCTCCTGCCTTTGGCTGCTGGAGAAAATCAGGCCTCTGCTCAGATAATCATCTTGAAGATATCAGGGGATATAGAGTTTCTCAGAATGTTGTTTGTTAGTTTTATGGGGGGTTTTGTTTTGTTTTGTTGTGGTTTGTTTTTTTTTTTTTTCTTTCCCTTATAGGTGTGAATTAATAGTTTAAAGAGTAAATAATTCTTGTGAAATAAGGTTGAATGCATTTCTCAGTTGCACAATTGCTTCAGCTCTGGGCTCTGATGATCTCAGTCAAGAAAATCTCTGTCTTTGTGAGCATTCCTCCCAACTACAAAATGACTTGAAATCTGTTCAAGTTGCTGAGTAAAGAGTAAATTTCTTTCTTTTTTTTTTTTTTCTTTTAAGGTTATTTTTCAACATCTAAAAGTAAATGGGGACGGAGACTGTGAATTTCGACACACGGTCTTTGCTATTTAATTAAAATCACAGAGACTGGCTGGAAAGTTTTCAACAAAGCAATTTTTGCATCAAGACTCTATAGTTTCCTGAAATCAGGAGTTCTTTTCATAGAAATTCGCCTGTTTGGACCAGGAATGATTTTTTTTTTTTTTTTTTTTTTTTTTTAGTTCTAGGAAAGGAGTCCTCATCTTAGCTAGAAACTGCAAAAGATCATTCCTCTTTTGCAAGAAGATTGCCCAACCAGAGCGTCAGCGAGGGCAGGCTTGCAGGGAGGGGGAGACCTAGCTCAGCCCCTTCCTCACCCCGCTCTCGACGGCATCTGTGCCTTGCCCTACCTCTTTCTTTTCCCTTTCTATCTTCCCAGTTGGACTCACTCCATGGCTGACTCTATTTGCACGGCCTGAGACTGAAGCTTTTGCCCAAGGATGAGGGAACTTACCGGAGCTGTGAATCTCTGTGTTTAATTAAAGCAAATAGCAAAATGGAACGGCTTCGGGATGGATGATTGAGAGAAACCTTTGAGTTCCCTGTAGCCAGGGACTGGAAACAATATCTCACGCTATTCATGCAATGATTCCTGGCTTGTTAAGTGGCTGGTTTTCTCTGGCTTTAGGAATTTTGCTTTGCCCACTTTCACATGGGTTTTTGCATCTGTGGAAATGGGAATGTGGGAGTTTTTCATTTTCCTTTTTCCCCCTTCAGCTTGAAAAAGGGTTTTCTGGCCATTGGTTATCCTTCTTGTGTAATATTAACACAGCGAGAATGAAAAGTAATTTTTTTCCTTCCCATTTAATTGTACCTATGTGTTCTTAAGTACATTACATGCTTTGCTTCATGCTTCACCCGTTTTTAAAATATACAGATAAATGAATATCAGCATAAGGCTATTTTAATACAAACCTATGGTCTTGTGCACTATCTTCTGTAAAAGCTACTTACATCAAAAAGTAAAAAATATCAAGAAACCCAAGCCAAAATAAAAAAAAGTCTCAAAACAAGGAAACCTAATAGAGAATTACTGATACCAAATTTTGGAATATTTATTGGGAAAAAATTATAGACAGTTCAACTTTTCCTCCCTACTTTCAATAACACTTAAAAATACCTGACACACCTATTGGTTCCTTTTAGCAGCGAGAGAAAATGAATATTTGACAGTTTCATCCTAAAAAGCAATTTTGCAGCAATCTTCAGTGTTTTTTTCTTGTCTGTTTTCTCTTCATTTTCATTGTTTTGCCTGTATTTCACGGCAGGGTGACCTATCTTTAGGGGTCAGGGCAATACTTGACAATGACAATGCTTTTCTTACATCACATTACAGCATTTTCTCAGGTATTAGAGCAGCACTGTGCTCAGGTAATAAGAGTTACCAAACTACCACCTAATGAAGGTACTCCATAAGGAACCCCAAGATTGGAAACTGAGGTTCTGAATCATGGAGACCTTTGCCGTAAGCCACCATGAGAAAAACAGGCATGATGACTGTACCATCCAATGGAGAGTTGTCGATCACACAGGAGGAAATGGAAAGAACATGATCATATCTGACACTAAAAATCTTGCTGGGTTAATTACCATCTCACTAAACAGAGAAATTAAGGCAGGGAGGGTATTCTCATGATGACAACCTTTACCCAGTAGCAAGCTTTGCATTTTCCCAAGGCTGAAGACAATTTAGTCCTGACAAATCCAATCACTGATATGCAGGCATAACCTCCAGAGATAAGCTCAATTTTTTTAGGATACACAAGGCAAAAGATGGACTGCAGTAGGTCATTATTAAAATATATACAATATAGTTTGGCCAGAGCTGAAATGACACGCTTGGCCTCAAGTCACATCAAGGTCTCCTGGCATTTGTGTGTTTCCCCAATGGCTTTGTGCAGTAAAGTGTTAAATTCTCTTGAGCATTTCATGTATTTAAGGCAGTAACTTTAAAATAAAGAATTGCAACCTTAGAGCAAAGCTTTTATTTTGAGAATTTTAAACCACTATTGACTCCTGTCAGATCAGTTTCTAGACTTATTGACTCAAGAAGTAAATATAGACTGAGAGAAAGCGAGGTCAAGTCAATATTTATCTTGCAGATCAATACATTTTGATACTAACCAAAAATTAAGCTCAATAAATGCATATATTATATGCAGCAAGGTTAGGAGAGATCCATTCAGAAAATTTGTCAATTTGAAATTTCCCCACGGAATCCAACCTTTTGGGTTCAATTTCTATTAGAAAGTCTGTCCCTTTAAAGATACTTAAGTGACAGTGACCACAATCCCTCATCACCCAGTTGGGTTTTCATACGATAGCTGAGTAGCAGCAAAAGAAAAGGGGAAGTAAAATGAAATAAGGTGGTCATGGGAGCTTGGTTGTGGTGGTGGGAGGAGGCAGGTCAGTTATGGAGGTTGTATGGGGACTAAAGCAACTATGTGATATGATATATGTAACGTAATATTGTAATGCAAATATGAAGGAAGGATGGAACAATGTGGAGGTGGACTTGCAGGAAGATATGGTACCATCTTCTAAAAAGAGGGTTCAGGAGTTTTTGAATTGCAGCAGGTGGGATGCCGCAGTGGTGCACGTTGTCACACCTTGGTTATTAAACGCCGTAACACGTTTGCAGTTGTTCCCTATGCAGCCTGGCAGCATGTGGCTTTGACGTTCCTGTAGCTGGAAAATACTCTTTGCAGTTTCCATGGGTCACCACCATCTTGCTTGTTTGGAAGCATGCCTTTCCTGTCAAAACTTCCATTCTGCCATTGGCCTGGATATCAAGAGCTGCTGGAAGGTCTTCTGGTGCTTGGTGGCCCCATGGCTGGGTTGGGACCTTACAGCCCAGCTTCATGGACTCGGGCCAGGTTTGAAGGTGTAGTATCAGGGCAGAGCACGGACAAGAACAGAAAAGGAGATCATCTCTGTAAGAGACTCAGGAAGCTGGACACATCCAACGCTGCATGTTGAAGGGTGGTGGTACGAGCACTTTTTTCTCCTTGTCCCCCTTGTCCCCATACCCACAGGGCCACGGCTGCCCCACGCTGGGGCAGGCAGCATGGCAGAGGAGTGGGCTCTGCGCTACGCATTGATCTACTCACTTGCCCAGGGCCAGCCACAATCTGTCCCTGCTCCAGCCTTCCGATGCGCTTCCTCTTTGGAGGACATTTTCCTGAACATCTTTTAAGCTATGAATCTACCCTTTGGGGAAGACACATGCTCTAGCGAAATGAAATTCAAACGTGTGTCAGGATATATGTGAAACATTTTCAAGAGACCTTTCTCTTTTTTTTTCCTTCCTTTTTTTTTCTTTTTTTTTTTTTCTTTTTTTTTTTTTCTTTCTTCTTTCTTCCCCCTCTCCTGCCCCCCTCCCCCCCGCCCAAGCTTCTGAGCACAGCACTGCATGCATTTGCACCCCCAGATAATGGCGATGACCTTACATTTACATAGCACCTCTCACCCCAAAGGATCTCCGAAAGCTTTGCAAATTTAGCACAAGCTGCTCTCCACGCTCGGAAATCGCTTCACCTACCGCTGGATCCCAGCCAGCTCCTGCCGAGAGGAGCACGGCACCTGATTAACAGCGCGCACAACACTCCGCAACGACTCAGGGCACGGAGCGGAGAATACCTTCTCCAAATGCAACTCCAGAAAGAGTTTAGGCAGGCTGAATGTAATTACCCAAACTGGAATCTGGCCAGAGCACTGCAGGTATGGTGGATACTTTCCCTGGAAAAGCCAGGAGTGCATGATCAGAAGGAAAGGGCATAAAAATGATTGAACGTTTCTTGCCTTTTCAGAAAACACTGTTCTTTTCTTGTGGCTCATCTGGAAAAAATACATCGGTAAAAATAAAACCTATGTGGCTATGCAAAAGCCTTCCTTACAGATCATTTTAAACTGAATGAAGATGATAAAATGATATACTAATTGGTAAAATATGATTTCATTTGAAATAAAGTGGAGATTCTCACCAAATTTAGCTCTGCAAATGTAGCGAAGTATATTTCTCATCCAGCATAAAAAGGTGCCATTTGTTTGATATCAGTTTGATTAATTATTAATTTTATCACAGCTAAGATGACAGCTAATATTAGAACATTGAATTATTAATTTTCAAATGTGGAAATAAAAAATCAGAACAAACACAAATTGAGACACATTTTAGCTGTGAGTTGACTTGCTTACATAATCTGCTTGAGAAAACAAAACAGCAGAGACAGAGATTTAAATTTTGCCAAGCAACAGCTTTTACCTTCAAACCCCAGGTATGATTTTTAGCCTTACTTTAGAAACAGTATTCCCTGACTGCTCTGCCGAACTATGCTTACTGGCCATCATACAGCCCCTGTGTCTGTCAGCCAAAACAAGATCTCTATGTAATTTTCTTGGTTGTAGCTATAGTTTTTGGGGTACTCAGACCAGGGAATAAAAAAGCACGTGTAACCCAGGGATAGCAGTCATCTTTTATTAGGATGACCAGGTTGAAAAACACATGTTATTTATAGGGAATAATATTTGGTTTAATTTTTCGCTCCTCTTCTTTCCTGTTATTTTTTCACCACTGCTTGTCATGTGGCACAGGGTAAATAAGCACGTCAGGGCTTGGTTCCTCAAAACTGTTTCTATGAGGTTTCAGCCTTAAGAACCAGCAGAGGATTTATCTGGCTCCACTACTGCCCTACAGGCTAATACTGATTTTCCTGTCAAATGTCTCCTTTGCAAATAACCTTCCTTCCAAACTCTCCAAATGAAGATGGGAGCTTCGAAGACTTTCTTATTCCATGACAAAATACAAAATTGTCAACAAAACATTTCCAAACATCATACCTCTTCATAACTCTTTTTTTTTTTTTTTTTTTTTTTGAGAAACAAACACTAGTTCAATGCTGCCACTGAATGTGAACAAGGGTCTGAAAATAAGCACAACTTGCGTACGTCAGGGATGCTGACTGGTATAGGTGGATTTTTGAGGGCAATATTCCCAGGCAAAAGGAGAGAAACAGCTGTCTGTCCCCAAGCTTCATTGGGAATTAATCCAGCTCAAAGCTGGATTAACTTCTATTAAAATAAAAAAAAAATAAAAAAAAATAAAAAAAATAAAAAAAAAAAAAAATAAAATAAAAAAAAAAAAAAAGGCCACTAACTTGTATTCCACTGCCACATATGGCGATTATTTAGACTACAAATATTAGGCAGGGCTAGCTGGTTGGATACTAAAGAGAGAGACTCATTTAAATCACTTATTTTTATCCTGCTGACAAAATGGTGTGGGGGAGAAAAAGCATCTGTCACCCATCTGAGTTTGGAGAGAGCCCGTGTTGCACTGAGCAGTGCAGGAGGGTGCAAGAACATCGCTAATGAGTTACACCATTGTGCCGAGCCGCTGATGAAGCACAGTGGGTGAAGACGGGTCTGGTCAGGACCCTATGGTGAGGCACAGGCACCTGGCTGCCTGGAAAAGGGATGAAAGATGAGCTGAGATGGGAAAGGAGGGGATGCTGCGCACTGAAGGAAGCTTATTTGTCCTCTGATCTCCTTGCTGTTGTCAGCTTGATTATTGCTGTGCTTGAAGTTAAGCAATGGGTTAAAGTTGGAGGTGAGGACTCAGCGGTAGGATACAGGTAGCCTTTAAAATACAGCTTGCATAGGAGGGCCAAAATGCATGAAATAAAACTCACTCCCACTGAGTGAAGCTGTTTTGTGCTTGTATGAATGCTGACTTCCTGCAAGTTCATCTGAGTGCAGCTGCAGTGATGAGCACATGGTAAATATTCAGATGCTTTGCAGGTACAGCTATTGCCTACAGTACACGTGCGATGTGAGTTAAAGATAGCACCTCCTACAGATGTGTGAATACTCACGGCAAAATCCAAAATATTGTCTGAAGCTTTTGGTGTAAATACAGACTCAGCTCAAGAGAAGGAAGTTCTTATTGATGCTCTCGGAAGGAACAGGGTGTATTTGCCAGTGTCACTCCTGCAGGGAGGTAGAAGAGATGCAGCTCCTATCTGAGGTTCAATTTTACCATCCAACTCTGTTTCATTCTGTTAAATGTGGAAAAAAAAAAAAAAAAAAACCCACATTTGATTTGCCTTTTTTTTTTTTTTTTTTTCCTTTTTGTATTTCAGTGGGGCATTCGGTGATCATGCATCCACCATGGGAATAGAAATGAGCCATGGTTGTGTTTCATTCATCCTTGCTTTACGTTTATACACAAAAATCATTTTTTTTCTCCATGCAAAACCAGTAGAGTCTGTAATAAGCAAAAAAAAAACCCAAAATACAGTTGGTCATATCAGACTGAGTTTCAAGATCTGCCTGTCTGTGCTCAGCCAAAACCCCAGGCAGTTCCACTCTGGGTTTGTATACTCTGGTGGTCATTACATTACCCAAAATACCAATATCTGCCATAGAGCAACCCTTTCCCTAATGGACCCCAAAATATTTTTGAGGGTCTTCTTCTCCCTGACCTATCCTAATAAGAAGAGCCAGCAAGTATTGTGATAACCCACTCTCACCACCTTTTAAAGGTGATTCTTAGTATGCGGTTTTGAATTTCTCTGGTTTCACACATTGCTGGTTATGTTGCCTATTATAAAGGATTCAGTAAGACACACTTTCTCCCAGTGGTATTTTATTTTGACACATCTCAAATGAAAATACAGCTCATTATTTTATACAGAATTCAAATATATTGTCACCTGGTTTTCATGCATTAAAACGTGATTCATTTTTGCTGTAGGTATATGAAAAAGCAGTATGAGGCTGTAATAAGCCTATTTAGTAATTTATTTATATATTTTTGGTCATCCAAAAATGGGGCAAATATCAGGCTTTTTCTTCTTCTAATATGTCTTTGTGTTCAGAATGCAAGTGCTCTCTTCTCTGGTCCTGTTGAATTCTTTATCTTCATGGTTTGGCTCTCAAGAGGCATTTTTAAATTGTCATAAATATAGTAAAACTTTTCAAGAAAAAATACTCAGAAACTTTGTTTATTTGATTTCTAAAAATATTATTTATCATACCCTGTAAAATATCATGTATTAACCCTCCAGGGACAGGGTAGCCTTTTCCAATCAGTCATAAGCTGAAACTTTGTACAGGATGCAAATTAGGAGCTTGATTAAAAGAAAACTACTGTTAAGACTGTTTCTGGTGAAGTTTCTGTAGGCACAGCAGCAATTAATGTGGGGCCAGCTAAGCAAATCTGTTGTGAACATTTTCGCTGTTTCACTTTATGTAATATATATACATAAAGCATGAAATTTTGGCCCAGGTGGGTGTGCCAGTCTGTTGAGATCACCTGATCCAGAAGGTGTTTTAAATTATGGAAACCACAGGAGATCAATACTTCTCAAAACATCTCTGACATATTGAAAAGATTTTTTTCAAAAGAATATATTTTTTGCAAGGTTTCAACAGTATCCAATCCACATCTGAAAAAAGAGTCCATTTAAGCTTTTGATTAACCAGAACCAACATTGAAGAGGTGGCCTCTGATCTGCATGCTTAAATTTCAGTCTTAGAACAGGCTGCAGAGGCTCGTTTTAAAGTTTGAATTTTGTTTCATTTGCAGTAGAACGGAAGAGCTGGCAAGCTTAGACACTACCAGTGCTTTGTGGAAGCCGACATATGAATTTGTTCTACAAATGTGCCAGGGACACACTGATCCAACAGTTAGATCACTTCCAGAAGACACAGAGTTAGATCTCCGAGCTTACTTCCAACTCTTTCTTATTACTACCCATTAAAAGAAAAATTCTGCATTATGCAAACCAGGTAATTGATTACAGCACCGAGTGATATCCCAAGAAGAGCTCCCATCTTCGAATGTATAGAAATAAATAAACAAATAAGCTAAAATATCCCAATCCTTCAAACAAAGAAGGCCACACTCTTCTCATCCGCTTTGGGGACCTGAGGTTGAAGATGGATTTTGAGTTTGTGTGCTTGACTAAGGTGGGACAGAAGTAACTGAGGTGAGCTTTTCTTGCAGGAAAGCAGGGGGGGAGTGTGCATGGGAAAGGTGGAAGGGACAACAGGAGGAAAGAGCTAAGAGAGTATGTTAACTTCGTCTGGGAATAGACAAGGCAGAAAATCTCTTGAGTATTGTGGTGAGTAACCCATGCAGATTTATTGCATGGTAGAACCTTTCTAGTTCTTTTTAACTTTGTATTTTTAAAAAGTCTTAATCCTCATGTATTGTGACACACACTTCCTTTTTGGCACTTTTATTAAAGATGACTAACTTTAAGGTCTGGTGTCTTAGCTATATTTCTATTCCTGAATCTCACCTGTTGATAGAAGAACGTGCTATTGGGAAGTTTCAAGGAAAAACACTTTAATAAAGGAAACTTATCAAAAATAAGGAAATATACCAGTAACAGTGATGTTATATCATTTATTTTTATTTCTGAATGGATCAGAGGAAGCCTGCCTGCCACTGCAAAAGGAAAATGATATGAGAATGAACACAGCCAGAAAAAAAAATACATTAAAAAATTTCTCTTTCTCTGATGAATGCAGCAGAGCATATACAGGGATGAATACAGCGGAGTAAAAGTGTTCCTACAAAAAATTAATTATGTGGTGATTTTAAGTGTGGTGTGAGAATGAAGAAAATATGAGCTGCAGAGAGAGACAAAGAGGAATGGCATGATGTGTTCAGACTGGGACGGTGCTTCACATAGCAATGGTTAGAGAAGAGAGGTGGAGGAGAAAAAATAGGGAGTCTCTGTATTATGAGACATTAACATCCGCCATGTAGTAAGTTTTCCTACAGTGCCATTCATTTACTGTCCTGTGAGGAACTGGATAAAAAGTATCCTCTAGACACAAAGGGATAACACTCTTGTCCTCATACTTGCTTTACTTTCAATCCCTTTTTCCTTATACCGTGGCAGGTCCAGATTGCACTTCATATATCTAGTCTGTGCAGTCCTTGTTGCTATAGAAAAACTTTGATTTTATTAGCTTATAGTTCCTTGGTGTTTTGTAGCTAATTATATTTTCTTCTGGTTCCCTGTTACTCATGATGCTGTGGACATTCTTCTCTGCATTGTCCCCCATAAATTGGAAAGCCATCTCATCATGAATGACCTATAGTTTTAATATCACCATAACATAAGAACAAATTTACTTTCTCTTGAGTGTTGGAACTTGTGGAGCAGACTTCTCTGAGCTTTCAATTTTACTGTGAGGAAAAACCCATGGCAGGTTGGATGAAACCAGTACCTATTCTTCAGCCAGTATTTTACACTATATGTATGGTTTGGATGAATAAGCAACATGTAAATGTATGTGGGTTTACTTCATCGTTGTAAAATGGAACTAAGAGTTCTTGTGCTGCTGAAGGCAGCAGACCCAGCAGGCCAACAGTGGCTATTGCCATCATAGCACCTACTGTATCCTTAACCTAAACTTCCAGTCACCCTGGGCCATTGCAACACTGGGATCATTTAGGGTCTTTCTTGGCTGCACCTGCAAAAGCTTTTGGTGTCATGTTTGCAGGAGGCGATGCTGGTCTTGTGTGGAAATTTTTGAGTAAAAGAGCCCGGATCTTCTGATCATCAACTGAGTGGATTTTCTCCTGTCTCTTCTTTTTTTCATTACCTTCAGGTAGGCATGGACAAGGAATGGCTGGATACTGACCTGCTACTGGGAGCTGTAGGAGCTCAGGGGACAAGGTAACCAACTCCTTGCCATCTCCTTACCAGCCTGTCTCTCCAAGGACAGCAAAAAGAAACAGAATTCTCAGAGAGGATGAAAAAATTTTCCTTTCCTTCATGTAAATTTGTTCTCTCTCTTTTTTTTTTTTTTTTTTTTTCCTTTCTTTTGCAGTTGCAAATGTTTTGAGAATTCATCATCTTCCCAGGTTGATGGCAAGACCCTCGTGACCCAGCTGTGAGTCACGATTCCCAGCTGGGTGCCTCTGAAGAGAGACAAGAAGCTCGGATGTGCCCCTGATCTCCCACCAGCACAGGCCAGGAACATCTGTCTGCTCCTTCCCTTTCTTCAGACAGTCCCGAGGAGGCGGGAGGCAGGCAAGTAGAAATATGAAAGGCAAAGGATCAACTGGCCGTCTTATATTAGCCAACTTAAATAATTCTTCTTGGCTGTGGAAACAGTCTTCCCATCCAAAGCTTCTTTTTTTCTTTTCTTTTCTTTTCTTTTTTTTTTTTTTTTTTTTTTTTTTTTTTTTTTTTTTTTTTTTTTCCCAAACAGGAACAGTTTATTTCCACTTTTGGGCAGGTTTCTTGGCCAAGGGCCAGCTCTCCCCATTGCCTCTCACACACCACTTCCAGGTGCCCCCCAGCTGACCTTACAAAGCGCCTCAGAGACCCAACTTTTCTGAATACCAAAATCAAAATATGCAAATCAAGCTCAGATTATTACATATATAATCATGAAAACACTTTTTCCTCCACTATTGCCTGTGCCCAGCTTCCTGCCCTACTGCTCTGAGTGCTTCAGCGCTGTCTATAGCTGTTGAGCTGAAGCACCCGGGGATGGCTCTGAAGCAGGAAGAGAGTTCAATCTGCAGGCTGGTTTTCCAGACACTTTCTTTCTCATTCTCCACAAGATAGTTGAAATTCCTCCGGATTTCACCGTTATTATTTGGGTGTCTCTACTTCAGAGCGAAGGGTAGATGAATGCCTCATTCAGCCTCTTCAGTCCACTCTAGTTCTATTTTAGTTTGAGAAGCCTGTGCTACTTTGATAGATGGGAGAAATTAATGCCAATAACTTTCTGTAAAGTTAGGCATCTCAGGCTGAAAAACAAGTAAAAGGTAAAGCTGCACAATGCAGTGCAGGGAGCCGAGTCCTGCAGTCAGGCCTAGGTGATAAACCATATACATCCCAATGGGCACTTTCCTTCAAAGGAGAAATGGTGTGGTTTACCTGGGCACTCTAATGAATGAAAGAATGCATAATGAGTCAGGAAATCCTACCCATCTTAGCTGTTAAACAGATGTTTGAAGTCTGAAGCCTGAATTCTCTGCATAGACAGTGAGGAAAAGTATGGGATCCTGATGATGGATGTGAAGGAACACTAACATGAAGACACCTATTTTTATTCTGACGTAAATCTCATTTATATATCTTTATTTTTAATGTTCTATGCGGTATCATTAAAAAATAAAATAATATTTTCCATCCAAAATTTCCCTTTTTAAATCTGTAAGAAAAAAAACCCTGAGCTCTTGCAATTGATTCAGTTTCACACAACTTTTTATATAGTCTTGCACAATTTTTTGCATAGTCTGGAAGAATGACCAATTTGCACGGCAAGTCTTCTGTCTGAGCCCACACAAAAGCAGTCCCTGCACTATCCCAGGGTGGCGCGAGGCGGAAGCGTGCTGTGGGCTGCGGAGCAAGTCGAGAGGAAGTGTCATCTACAATATCTGAACAATGAACAGAGCACCTCGCCACAAAGTCAATTACCCTTTCAAAGCAGCCATCCTACATGTTCAGGAGCCAGATGTTGGCATTGTGATATTGTGATACTAATCTAAATGGAAGGTTGAATTTATTATTTTTTTTAAAATGTTGGCTTTCCGAGGATTAAGTAGGATGTTTTCAATGTAGTAGAAAGAAGGGAGCTACAGTCTCAAAATCCAAATGTTTTTGCTTCTTGCTTGGTTCAAACATAATAATTTCTCTCTGAATGACACATGAAATGGAAAGCCCACTGTGAACCTCACAATATTTGATTTCAGGTAAAGTGCCACTTCAGCTGTTCTTTCAAAAAACATACATGCATCATTTCAGCTGTTTTAGCCACGAAGCCTATGTCAATCTTTTCTTGATAAAGACAGACTAATAATTAAATAATCAAGTTTGAGAAGTAAAATTCAGGTGACTGGGGTTTAGAAAATACAGCATAGATTCTTTTTTTGTTTCCTATATCACACGCCTAAATCTGGTTCTGGTCTCTAACGACCGAAGCTCCTGCTGACTTCTTGCTGGTCTATGCAGATTGAACTGCGGCTCTCGACTCAGCTCCTAGCTGGTATGTGTCCTCATCCCCCGTGCCAAAACAAACCCTTCCCCTCTGTGTTTTCCTGTTAGAAATACTGGTATGGAGGCCAAGGACTGACAACCTTTCTCTTAACCCTAAAACCCTCTGCTCCAGTAGGGGAGAAGGAAAATGATTGAGAAAACTTTTGCTATTGTTCAGTTGTTTAGTCATATGGGAAAACGGACTGCCAAGCCAGCATCCCAGCAGCCCTAATTCTCTGTGTAAATATGGGCAGAAAGGGAAGACAGAAAGAACTTTGAAAAATTATTATTTATTATTATTATTACTATTATTATTATTGCCCTTACTATTATCATTGAATACCTTTATAAAACACGTGTTTCACTTTTAAACTAATGTTTTATAACTGTATCAGCCACTGCGTTCACCCAGCAATGTTTCTTATTTATCTGGTTGGACATACTAATTTACTTTTATCATAATACTTGAGAAATAATTGTCTTACCTCTCTTAGGACATGCTACAGGGTTTATTCTCCTCTTGCTATCTTAGTTATACTCATAAATCCTCATGAGCAGAATAGACTTTATATGCCTAGCAATTTCTTATGATTTCTAAGCTATTATCCCCAAATCCTAATTAACCATTATTAAAAATAATGTGGCCTTTCTAGAATGTGAGATATAGCAACTTGATAAGATACAATGTGAAAATCCCAAATATCATACAATGTAATTTTACTGCTTTACTTTTCCTCTTTTATTAGAGATTTCTAGCATAATACTGCATTTTCATTCAAAGTGACAGGATTCGGTAGTATATATTTTGTGAACTGCCAAAACAGAGTCACTGGATTTAGTTTTCTAATAATCAAACAACCGTATAACATGCCTGTGCATGTCAGAAACTGAAGAAAGCAAATTTATATACAACAACATGTATTTTGTGGATAGCGATAACCCACCCAAATCTAATTTAATCAAATATTTAAAGAGGTAATAATTAATTTTTAAAGAATTGAAGTGAACCATAACTAGGAAGAAATGTTATTGTTTATTTTTAATGCCAGAACAGTATTTCTGATGCATTTTTAATATTTCATTAAGGCAGTAACTTTCATACTATATTTTTTCAAGTTTTTATATCTCACTGATACTTTTTTCCTAAACAAAGGTAAAATATAGTAGGCAAACTTAAAGCTTGAACTGCTCCATTCTTTGAGGATCTTTTGTCATAACTAATTAAACACAGCCGGAAGTATTTTTAAACAAGCTAAGACAGAGCACCTGGTTAGGAGCTATACAAGCGTTTCTTCTTTTAGGCTGTGAACGTGTCCTTCCCATCAGATATTACTTTCTACACTGTCCTTTGAGTTATTATTCGTCATTCTTATGTTTTAGGAGGGGTATTTGCAAGAAAGATTTTAAAGCACACCACTCCCTGTGCCTTTCAAACCTAAGAACTGCTCTATCTTGGTCTTTTGTTTTTTTGATGAAGTGTCTCTCACATTTTGAGCCTTTTATACTCAAAACAGTGGAAGCCTGTTTATTGCACTCTGGCTCCAGCCCTAGTTAAAGGTGTGAACTACCAAAGTGGAAGGGGGCACATGCACATTAACACTGCTGTGGAAAACATCGCTTGACAGATGGATGCATGTTAAATGGATGTTTGAAGAAAGGTGTTTGCAATAAAAATCTTGAGTATGGCATCAGAGGAAGACCACACACAATTTTCCAGCTTTATTTCTGTAATATATAAGGGTCAAGCTTGTTATAGTCCCTATGTTTTTTACTGTCACATACTTTTCTCTGTTACTCTCAGCATCTTTGATAGGAACAAGTGTCAGGGTTCAAATGCCATATGAATGCATACGTACAGACATTTGATATTTCATAGTAACATTTCATATTTTAATATTCTTTCATTTATTTTAAAGACTGACTATTACCAAGAGTCTACTCTGGAGCAAGAGGTTCTGAGAAATTGTGGTGTAAATTGTCGGTTCATTCATTGAATAGATATCAAAATGGTCCAAGGACACCTTCAGTTTCTTCAGTTTCAGTTAGCAGTTTTTGATCTTTGGGAGATAAGGAGACATTCTTATCATCACCCAGTTATAGAACTGGGAATTCAATGTACAGCTCTTCCCTTGCTTATGAAAATCTGTCCTGAACAAGTCTAAAAGCTGGAGTGTTTAAATCCTGGTTGAGAATATGTATCCAGGATTAGGTACAGCCAAGATCAATAAAAATAGTAATCTGGGTTTTCCTTGACACTCTGTCAGTTATAAACTTGGTTAAAAAAAAATTTTTTTTTTCTTTCTTTTTTTTTTTTTTTTTTCCTCTTTTTTTTCCCCCCCAATATACTGCTGTAAAACACTTGGTACCTGTAGATTTTTCTTTTGCACTCCTAGTCCTCTCCCAGCCTAGTGTGACAGGAACTAGACTGGATGCGTAGTAGGACTGAGGTGCTTTAGACAAGAAGATCTCTCCTAATTTGATACTAAGTGGATGGAGCCCTTAGCTGTTCCCTGGACAGATAACAGGACTTTCCACATGGAGCACTGTGCGATCTAGATGTTTGCTCTTTTCCCAAAATACTTTTGACTCAACCATCTCCTGACTACACAGGGAAATTTAGCACCCTTGTCCTAGCTGAATTGGTTTTCCTTTATGCATGGATTTTTTTTTTTTTTTTTCCAGAGTTCATAATTTCTATTTCTATTTGCTTCTTTGCATTTTCAAATATCTAGTCCAGGAATCCTTCCACCTGAGATTATCAAGAAAAAACACATGAATAACAACTACATACAGTTTACAACTTGTAGATTCAGATTTGTTTACATAAATTTGCAAATATGAAAGGATATGTGAGAAGACTTTGCAGGCAAAGAATGCACCAAAACTGTCAGGTAATTTATATTCTGTACTCAACTGTACAAATGTACTGCTCAATTTTATGGAGACCTCCTTATAAGTGGTTCTTGTGCTATGACAATAGATTGTTTATAGATTCTTAAAATGTCCTGACCTGACGGAAAATAGGGAAAATTCTTTCACAAATAAGATCTGACTTTGAAAGGAGCATTTGAAACCACAAAACTGGAATATGAACATTCACACCCACTGTACAAATGGTTCAAAAATCCTGTCTTCTCCGTCAGGCCCAGCTCCAGCAAACACTTACACACATGCTTAACTTTATGCACACGAGTAATCCCATTGATTTAATGGGATTATTCCCATATGTGTAGTTACACACACATAAGTGTTTGCAGGATTGGGGTCTATTTCTCTCACTATGATTTGAAACCTATGGAAGAAAACACTGTATGCAAGTTAGATATTATTTAATGGCCACACATTAAGCCTGAATATTTCTGCTGAAATCAATGGGGCTGTGCCAGTTTGTACTGGCTGAGAAACTGTTCTCCTCTGTGTATAGTGTACACTCTCTAGATGCAACAGATTTGTGGCTACCACAGCATAGAAAGGGGAATGGAAGATAATTAGTAGTGAAAATATCAAGAGAAAAAATTCTCCATGTCTAGAGGTTGCTGTATTCCAAATCTTGATTTATAACTTGAATTACATTTAGAAAATGTTCAGCTAAGTACAAATATAGTCCTCAATAATGTAATAATTTCCAAATAACAGAAAACTACATATCAATACCAATGCTTGCATACATACAAACTTGCATGCATGGAATGAACACTGCAAAAAAGCCGAACCAGCTTTGTTAAAAACAGCTGAACTTAAAGTTGCCTCTGACTTGGATAGTTTACTTTTAATTTGAATTTCTGCAGCCAAGGTATTTTTTAAAAATTTAAGGCAAGTAACCATCTGCCATAAATGATAGAAATGGAATATGAATAAAATAGTACTTGTAGTATTCTGACGGAAATCACATGCCAAAAGTATCCATGGGCTAGGCAGCAGGAACACTTTCAGATGTCAGGAACAAACACAGAGAAAGGAGTTGCTTTGGCCAGGACATGTTTTGCTGTGTGTGGTATATCTTGTTGGCTGTCCTGAATAACAACATTATTAAGCCATTTGGTCTGGAGCATCATTATACACCATGAAGAATTTAAGGAAGATCTTGACTTGAGCGTGTTGCAAGAGGAGTCATGCTGTGCCATTTGGTATAAAACTATAATCAGTCTTATGCCACTGGCACACTCAAACACCTAGTGAGATATGCTGGGCATCAATGTTCAAGCTTTTATATAAGGTAACAGCTGCTTTGGTCAGGCAGTTAATTAAATGTGTTAATTTTCCATACAACCAACAGTAGTGACAACAGAGCAGAGTGGGATTTTATGACATTTCAGGGTTCCCTTATGTGATCACAACAATGGATTGCACCCACATCATCTTTCACATCCCTTGTCTGAATGACGTTGCCTTTCCCCCTTGGAAACAGCTTCAGTCTTTGACTCTACAAATAACACAATGGTAATGCTTTAGTACCACTTACTGAAAACTGCCAGTTGTCCCAACTCCAGTCTTGAAAAGCTGTTTGGGCTTATTCCCACACGGATGTTAGTTTAGTCAGAGATGCAGCAATTCATTTACAAGGGAAAAATATTTTTTATTTTCTCCTTCCTAACTTACACTCCTTATTAGAAATGTTTAATGAGCAGATATGTAGAGTGGAAAGAAAACGGCATGGTATTTTTGAATAGGTAGCATGTTCTTCAAATGTAGAATTACAGAAGATTTTTTCCTTGTTCTTGATGGGTTTTCTTGTTGTACAACATTGCAAGATGACATATTCAATGTATTCTATATGCTCTTACTTTCTTAAGATGATAATAACCCAAATGCATCCAGAATGAGAAGGTAAATAGGGACGATTCATGAAAAGGACTAGAAGAACATATTTAGAAATATTGACTGAGAAATGTGCAGACTGATTAATATAAATTAACTGAACACAAATACTCCCCACCAAATGGATAATACAGTGTGAAGAAACGTGGAAGAAATGTAAACCGCCAAGTTAGGCATGTAAGGACTGACCAAAAATGAGTCACATTCCCATGCGCTTAGCTCACAATTTGAAGTATTTCTTTTAGTTGATTGGGTAGCCACTAAAAGTATAAGGTAAGATTTGTTTGAATTTGACCTGTCACTTTTTTTTGATGGGTGACAATGATTTTATGACATATGTCACATTGTGTCACATCATTCTAAACACATTAAGTCATGCTCTGTCCCATCATTTTTGAAAGCAATAGTGCTATTCAACGTGACGTGACATGACGAGATATAACGGAACTCAACAGCTGAAAAAATAAAGTTTTGTAGGTGTAACATGGATCCCAGAAATTACATTGTAATGAATCTTAAGAAGATCCCAGGAGCTAAGTTTTCAAAATGAGTCAGCTGACTGACTTATGCCTTCATGAAGATGGGCTCTGAGTTACTCGGTGGAGAGAAGCAGTGAGTAGATACTATAAAAATGATAAGAGTCTGTCATTAAGCTTGGTGATAAAAGTGAGTTCTTAAAAAAAAAAAAAAACACTCGCTGGAAAGATGCCTGAAATGTAACAAGACTGGAACTATCTATGACCCGAAAAGCTGTATGCCTGTAGGTGTTTTAGAGCATTGAAAATTTCTGAAACCTCAGGGTATGTCCTAAGCATAAACATTCCTAGAAGCCAGGATTTAGCTGGATGTGGTCTTCTAACACATTTAAAGATGGCTGCAATCTTTATGAGCTCTGCTCTTGTTTCCTAATGATTAACTCCTTTCCTGAGTTTTGACTATCAATCAGGAGTACGACGTTTGTGTTGTATATGGTGTCACGATATTATTTATTCTTACTGACTGCAGTGAAGCGATGCCTATTTACACACACAAAGGAACTTTGACTAGATTATCTCCACTTAAACACATCACCTACGCACAAAACATAAAGTCCCCTGATCAGCTGAAGCTTTCACTGAAAGTTCCCAAATTCCTTAGCCACTAGGACTGCATCATAGATATTTTTCAGGTAGATTAAAATTCTTTAGTCATGTACATAACCAAATATCATATACTTGCTAATATTATGCACTTCCATAGCTGCACTTGGCTAATCAGAGTCTCATTCATCATTAGGTTACTTACACCATTTTTCCAGTGAAGCCTATGAACTCATCTTATCTGAATGCTCTGGATACTGCAAAATCAAAGATGTAAGCTGAAGACTACCAATACTGAAATCCTTCATTACCTGACCAGCTAATATCACTGATCTGAATTTAAGAAGTCTCTCATTTCCTAAAATAATTCCTGAGAAGGTGTGCCACGGCTCATTTCTCCTTTCTTGAAGCTGAGCCTTTCTTGATCTTTTAAAACATTTGTTGGAAATTGTACCCTAGTGAATATGATACAGCTTCAGTAGGAGAAGCTGTGTCAGAATACCCTGAGGCATAGGTTGGGGAATTAGGGCTCTCCTGCTCTTGGGAAGTGAGTAAGGAGGCCCATGGACTTCAGCCACCACCTTTTAGATGTGTTTCTAACCACTGGACTTTGTAAATGAGGCCACCAGGATGACATTCTTGCATCAGTGAGTCCTGATACCATGTCCAGAAGTCTGCTTGTGGCTCTGAAGTCAAACAGAAAGATGAACTTTGTTTTCTGAATTTATGCACCACCCTCTTTTCAGAATTTCCTCTTAATAAGTTTCTTGCATATTCTCTATTATCCTTTAGGTCTGATTTTCCCTTTTAATTGTCTTTGAAGACATCCTTGCTGTCTGGAGTTTTCATTATGTGCAAGATCAGCTGAGGACTAACCTGAGTAACACTCATCCCTCTTTCTTTGGTGACGTTTTCCCACCAAAAACCCCCTACCCTGCAGTTCTCTACCTTTCTTTTCAAAGTGTTATTAGGTAATTTGCAGACTGAATATCTTTATATTCTTCCACCTTTGCTACACATATCAAAGAGAAGCTCAAGTAAATTCTCACTTTATTACCACACCTGCTAGAAATCACTGTTACAACTTAGGTGTGAAAAAATGTGGCTGTACTATACCTAGTAAGAAATACATGCGTACCAGCCTCAATGTAAGTGCATCACCACTGCTATAAAACAGACACAACTACTTTGGTGACATTCACTGTTACTGTACGTTGACAAGTTCCCATTTAATTTACTACATATGGTTCCATGTCTCCATAGCTACTCTCGTGAATTCATTATTCATTAAATAAGTGATGAATTTACTCAAATATTGCAGCCACATGGCCGACACAAATGCATTCTAATATTATTAACACGTTGCCAACTTGCAACTCTTCGAAGTCTGAGTAAATGTTTTGACAAGAAGAGGCAGCAAGAACAAATAAGTAGTAGCAGCCTAGATGAAGTTCAGCCATAGTTCTAACAGCTTTAAAGTCTTAACAGTGTTTTCACTGGGGCAGTACCAGATAAATTGCTCTTATGTGTGCATACAAGAGACTAAAATTCCTTTGAAAGTTTATAATTTCTCATGGGAAAACACAACATAAAAGTTACTTTTACTCATAGAAAAACAACACCATATTTTCCTGTCAACCTTTGCTGTTGGGAATTTCAAACTTTTTGCATTTTTTCCCTGTGATTCTTTGTCGACCCAAGGGAGAGGCGTTTACAACATAATTTACTTTCGGCATGTCTCTGTAAATCATTGTAATACTTTCTATGGCTAGTGAAAAAAAAAAAAAAAAAAAAAAAAAAAGCAGCACTCTCAAGTTGGACTGACAAACCACTTTTCCAAGACTTCAAAAGCGAAGCAAAAACCCCCCATTTCAGAAGAGCAACACTGACATGAAGAGATACACAAAAGAAATGTATTTTACGAGGGATTTATATGACTGTTTGTGTTTAGAGGTTGTAATATTTATTGGGAAATATTTATTGAACTGTATTTACTTGCAGTAAAATATACAGAACGTGTGGAGCATAAAATGTGTCTTGGTAGCAGGCTTCTGGGCGCAAAGGGAAAAACACTGACATTTCATTTTTGTAGAAGGCAGTATTTTTTTTCTTACCGTTCTTAAGGCCTGTTGTTGTCACTGTTGTTGTACAGGCTTAACAGTGTTGTCTCAGATTAGGTGCTTTAAGCATAGCTTGCCATAAAAAAGCTGGAAACCTGTAGAGCCTTTCAGCCTCACTTTTTGAGACTGCTGCTAATATCAAGGCTCATTCAGTTTTACATTAGAACTTGATGACTTGCACATTGGTTGAACCTTCACCTTTTACAACCTTAATGGGGATTTATTAGCTATTTCACAGTGTGTAAATTTGAATCTAGGTCAGATGAGGAAGAAAAATAGGGCAAATCTGGGCCTTAAGTATAACCTGCATATAATATATCAGGATAAAAAAAAAGGTGCAAAATTAAACAGATGATTAAAAGTGTCTAGAGCAGTCAGAGTTTGAAAAAATAACTTGATAAATTAGGGGTGTATGTAGGTTTGGGTTTTTTTTTTTTGAGTTCAAACTCAGGTGACTGGTGAAAGTCTGGTTTCCACACAAATTCAGCAGATTAAGGAGTTAAAATAGCTTGTTAACCTGTTTCTGCTAACTGCTTGCAAGAGGAAATATAACGCAGGTGTGTTTGATATTCACAAGATTAAAGCTTTTGTCTACCATCAAATGTTCACCACATTAAAGCTGTTTTAATGAGGTATTGGAAGATAATGAATGTAAGCTTCTAATTCACTGCAGAAGAGACAGCCTGACCCTGCTTTGACCCCGCTGCAGCCAGGTATCTAAACCAACATATTAGTCACACTTAGACCAAAAGATGTGTGCGTAATGAAATAGCCACTACCTGCTGCTGTTCTCATCTGCTAAAAGTGTATCTGATTCAGGTGCCTGAACTTTTCTGCTCAGTACCCTGGAAGTCTGACATCAGATACTGCCCACGTGATGGTACCCATCCCTTTCCAACTCTTTTGAGAATACTATCTGGGGGGGAAAACCACAGCTGCTGTGAGAAGGAAGGATTTTTACAGCATGTGTGCATGGGGAATGGGTAGGCGAAAAATGGGTACCAATTAATGTTATTGCTCAGTTATCATTCATGCTGATGCTTAGTGATGTTCAGAAAGTCAATAGCTGGAGTGAATAAAGGTTGGAAAGGTCTTTCTGGTTCATCTAGCTTTGTACTTACTGTTCAATGGATCCACCCTCCTGCTAAGCTAAGGTACGCTGCCTGTTTAGTTATTCTTAATAGAATAAGCTCCAAATAAAAATAAAATAAAGATCCTGAAAGGTTCTCCAAACCAGATTTATTTTGGCATGCATATGCAGGAAACTATGTACTGTAGCAAGTTTTAAATACTGTATTTGGACACTAATTCTCAACTGCCGTCATCAGTTTGCTGACAGCCATCTGCTTGGACCCTGCTCCTTCCTCCCGTTCAGCACCGTTAAAGTAAAATATTGACAGAAACAACTTCTGCAGCAAAAGTGGAAAAGTTAATAACATAACTGAAGTCACACAGGATTTTTCTCTAATGTTCTGGAGCTCTCTTACAATTTTGTTTTACTCATGCCTTAATTTAGAAGTGTCCCACCCTGCTTAAAAATAGGAGGTTGTGTAGCCAGCTATCTTTAGATGACACAGGTTACCAAGAAGAAATCTATAGTCGTGCCTAACAGATAGTTCATGTGACTTAATACTAACGAGCAATGTACATGCTCCTGGAGAAGCTGACACACCGGGAAGTATGTTGTCAGTCAGAGCCAGGAAAAGAAGTCATCACAGTAAGGTTGTCACTGTGACTGCCAAAAGCTGCAATGGCACATGCAGCAGGTTGATACAACTCAAATTTACCTGCAGAAACATTCTGAACAGTGATATAGAGAACCCATGCAATCCTTTATGCCTTTGCTCACTGCACATGGCTAGCTCAGTGCTCTCGGGAGTGCCTTGGCACTTCCAGAAAGACCCCGAGCCTCCTTGGGCTGAGATTTTTTTTGTTCAGTACATGGCTTTGTGATGTTCCCCACCTTAATGAGTCTGAGCTGCTCCGGTTCAGCATGGAGCAAGCTCTATCTTCAGCTCTTTGCTTGAAATGTCACTAAAGCTCTTGTACAGGTCATAGGGCAATGCACAATAGAAGACTTTGCCACTAATTATTTCATAAAGAAAAGTGAACATGAGCTCCTGTACACACACACACACACAAACACATCCAGATATACATTCATATAAATAATTTATTTATCATGCCTATTTATAATACATGAATCTTTTATATTTTATGGTGATACCATTGCTGTTTGCAGATTTACATCTCTTATTAAATTCCTCACACAACACAAAACAATACCATAGAAATATATAGCCCTACAAACTGATTCAAGACTTGTAATCCAAGTGGTCTTACTGTCTGCAATATTCCTTTCTAAATTGTGCCATTACATCCCACAAATTGACTTGCAATGAAAGGTAATTTCTTTTTATTCTCCTACAGCTTTGCGGGAGAAAGGAAGAAAGAATCTATCCCATAAAGAACAACACAACGCTTTTCAAGCTGAACTCTCTAACATATACATCTGTGTCTGCCGTTCTGCAGATACATACACATCAAACCTGAAGTCATCCCTGTGAGAAGATGGGTATGTTTACTATGTCAAAGAGATCAGCAGTAGATTTAGTGGAGAAAGTAAAGCCCTTGGGCAGATGAAAAAAATTCTAAAGAGTCTAGTTTCTGAGCAGAAAATTTGACTAGGGATGCAGGGACTGTAGCAGAAGATAAAATTGTTTGTGTGTGAGGACAATGCATTATTGTCCAACCCAACATTTAAATATAGGAACATCACACGCATTTGAGAAATGTTTTCAATATCTGACCTTTTTTTTTTTTTTTTTTTTTTTTCTTCCCATAGAATGTAAATAAATAACTGTTTCATTGACCTGAGATGGTGCACTGACTCCCAGGTTTTGCCTGTTGCAGAGTCCCACAGGTAAGCATGTGGGTGAGGGAGGTGAACACCAAGCACCCTCCACTCTGGGCAGGGAGGTGAGCACCTTCCACTCCGCTCCTGCTCAGTTCTGCTTTTCCTGTTTCCATTGCTTCCTCCCTCACTTTGGGCTAATTTCCCCAAATCTTGGTTAAAGTCCTCCATGACAGTCCTCCAAGTGGTCTGCAACGCCACCTCTCTTCAAAGACCCTACAGCTCCATTTGTCCCTGCATCTCAGGTGCTGCATCATGTAGGTAGAAGTCCATACTCTGCACTACCTTAAGCACAAAAGTAATGTTTTTCTTCCTTAAGTAGTTCTTAGACTGAAAGGTAAGGGTTCGCTGAGAAAATAGAAGATATTTTAAACAGCCTGCCACATATGTGGTGAGAATGGCTTACCAGTCTTATCAGTCTACCTTGCAGGTTCTGTTTTATGGTCTGTATCTGGAGGTGCTGAGGCACCCTCAGAAAGCCACAGGCAGAAACCACATAAAGAGATTAAAGATGCGATTGGGAGAGGCAGGAGGAAGCGCTCCTGTTCATTTTCTTGTGCATGTTCTTCAGATACAGCCAGCAGGATCTCCTGCACAGGCCTGTGAGTTTTCAGAAGGACCTTTAGAAGTTTCTAGGCATTTTCCAAAATCAAAATCATCAGCAAACCCAAAGTATGGAAAAATACTCAAAGAAACAAAATCAAGCATGACGAAAATCTATGCAAAGACATTGACATTGCTTCAGTCAGACAGTTTTCCTACTCTTCATCTACAGGGGAGAAGTATAAGAGACCCAACACAGCCTCGCTGCCTCTTTGCACATTGGTGGAAGGCTGTAATCTTTTTTTCAAGGCTTTCTCAATTAAAATCCCTGTTAAATGTTGTAGCATTTAGCTCCGCATGTTAAAGAAGGTCTTTGCTTCTCTGGCCATTCTCACTAGCTTTGCCTGTTTCAGTGCTGTGCAGATCCATGTGACTATGGAGCCAGAAGGAGATTTTTGTCAAAGTCCAGCGATTTAGAACATTTAGACATTTTAGAAGTCACTGCGATTTCTGAGACATTTTGGAATGAAGATGGTATTTGTTGGTTTGAACTAAACACTGTATTTTAAATTCCAATGTATAAACAAGACTCGAGTGATCAAAAAGTCATAAGTGATGAATGACATATGATAAATTATTTTGCTTTTGAAACATCTTTAATGCAAATGACGAACTATAAGTTTCCCTAATGCTTGACATAAGAGAGTGTCTTTATTAAAATGTTTATAGGACACAAACAACCTTTCATAATGGGGTTAGAAACCCGATTTAAGTTCTACAGATAAATAACAGAGTAAAGAGATAAAACATCATACATTTTGGATATTAAAAGAATAAAAATATATTGAGCATCTTATATGCAAGTACAAATATAAAAAACTTTGTTGCCTGTTATGACGTGGTGACATCAGAGAGATTTGGACATGTCTCCACTGTTAAGAGCCAGTCACCAAGGGTGAAGAACACAAATCTCAGTGTGCTCCCACCAGCACGGCACGTCGTTGGCGTGGTGTCCATCAGAGCCACTCCTGTGCCACAAAAGGCATTTGTCAACGTCCAATTGCGACCACTGCCTGCCGGGGAATTCCTTGCTGTAAAGTTCTGGCATTGAGTCCAATCAAAAAGCTGCAAAAGAAGAGGAAAATTGGTAAAGGTCTTTTCTATATATACTTCCCTCTGAAGAGTAATATTGTAATACAGACTGTTGCTTGGTTTAGCGTCTTCGATGCCAACATTTATGTCAGCTGAGTCTTCAAAGCTGACAACTGACGTCACTGGAGAATCTACAAGATTTCTCCTAGTAAAGTTTCACAAAAGAGAACATCTATTTTCCCAGAAAACCAAATTCTTCTCCTTGACTAACATATGATATAAATGCATATGCCACTCTGCATAACCATATCTAATTGCAAGGTCACACCTTTCTTTAATGAGTTTCCTAAAAGTTTATAGCAAGTTTCCTTAGCGACACAGGTAGGGTTTCATTTATCTCCAGCTGGGGCTGTCATTATAAGTGGATGGGGTTCCAAGTTCTGATTAATGAAAACTATAATTATGTACAGATAACAGAGAGAGAGAGAGATGTTTCCATGTTACTTTAAACAAAGAAGAGTTAGGGCCTTATCTTAACTATGCATTGGCACTGCAATGCGAAATGGTCATGCAAAATTAATTTTTAATGTGTTCAATTTATATTAAAAATTTCTGCAAGTGTGTGAATTTTTTTTCTAAGGCTGGAGTGCTACTTCATTTACAATATTCCCTGAAGGTGTTTTTTTTTTTAAAGAGACTCTTAAACTGAAGCCATTTTAAGGGTTTTATGAGACATTATGTGAGCTTTCATATGCAAGTTAGTCGTTAAGTACCAGATATTATATTCTGTAATATGCTTAAGTGATATTAGAGGCTGTATATAGCCTGCAGTAATGGCTATTGCTGCTTTTTTAATTTATCAAGAAAATGTTGCTTAAATAAGGAGCAAATCAGTGCTTGGGTGTAGAAAATATAAATGTAAAGGAAGTAACAATATTGTTGCAACACACTTTGTACTCCCAGCTTCACTGGGGAGCAAAATCAGGGTCTATTTTCTCCTATTCCTATTGTCACACATGGCAAGTCCCATATATGTTGTACCGGACACATGTAAAAAGAAAGATTTCACTGAGTCTCACTAAACAGAGTACAGCCATTGCTTCTCAAGACTTCATGAGGATTAATATTATGCCACTGGTAACTGGATTTTTTATATTATTTGTGGCATTCAAACAAAGTAGCATCTCAGATTTAGACTTAAACGAGTGAAGTTTTTGAATGTTCAGCCTAAAAAGGGAAATGTTTTTGTTAAGCTGGATTCACTGGTTAAGTTATAAAAGCTAAGATTAAAAACAAAACAAAACAAAACAAAACAAAACAAAACAAAACAAAACAGCCCTCACATGGTGAACAAACTTGCTATTTTTTTCTCCTCCTCCCCCTCTTAAGAGTCAGAGGAAAAAAAAAAAAAAAAGAAACTTTTAAGCTGGCAAGCTTGTAGAAATATAAACGTCACTTGACTTCCCTTTCAAATGTGTCTCTTGCTCTGTGTCCTGACACAGAAATAAAGTACTTCTGTATCTGTGCTGCAGAGAAGTGGGACACAGGCATGTTTTACTCTGACAGCCCTTGGCAATGACACCTTATTTTGGCCACAGAGTCCCCCACCTGTCCTGACCTCTGCGTGGAGCCCCAGCTGACTGCAGAGCGTGTTCTGGTTAAAGTGTTCCTCCTCTAACCACTGACCACTCTTCTGTGCCCAGCTGCAAACTCCCACTTTCATACAGAGTTATGATTGAAGAAATGTATTTCAAATGAAAAATAATCTTTTCCATTTTCTTTCCCTTTCCCAGCTGCTGATTCCCACCCTTATTCCTGTTGTGGAGCTGTGATTAATAATTTTTTTTTTTTTTTTTTTTTTTTTTTTTAAATAACATCATCCTTCTCTCTCTGTCCCTGCCTCACCTCCCCCTCCTCTTCCTGGTCCTCCTCACAGCTGTGGATCTTCACTCTTCTTTCCAGCCACGACCGTGGTCATCCCTGCTCTCCTCCCTCCCTCAGCTCACTTAAATATTTCAGAGAAAAGTAATCCAGCTTCATCCAAGCTTTATGGCACTGCCTCTCCTCTTGTCTGCACTTATCCTCACTTGCTGCCTTTGGGAGGAATGAGGCCCTTGGCACCCTGGAATCCGCCTCTTTAATGAACCTGCTTGCAAACGAGCATCAAGTTAGGCACCAAATTGACAATATGAACCTCAGCGAGCCCTAGCAGAGGGATTTGAGGACTCTTTGTTGAAGAGCAATTTTGCAGGGAACACATGGGCTCTCCAAAGTGACGCAGTGAACGCTGAGGATAAACATCTCCAGGCTCCCTCGGCCTGATCTCTGCCTGCTCGATGACCTCACACAGGGTGCCTAAAATCTGTTTAGTGCAAAAAGTCAGGGGCCCAGAGGGACCTTCCTGGCAAGAAGGAGTTGGCCAGTGACCAACGGGTCTGTGCTCCAGGGTAGAGGAGGTCGGGACAGGGTTAGCTGCATTCCCTTGCAGGATAAAGCCTCCCTTGGCTATTTTTTCACAGTTTATGACTACTATGAATTCTCCTCATGGACCAGGATACTTGGACCCATCCTCCCAAGCCTCCAGTAGCTGTCAGGAGAACTATATATTCACCAGATGACAAAATGTTCCTCCTTTCATCACGAAATTCTCACTGATGACTCCCAAGTCTAGGGATGAGGAAAATAGAGTGATCTCCAAGGGAAATATCGTAGTTTTTGGTGTATACAGCCCATGCGTTGAGATTTCTTGTGGTTAGAGGACGAGCTGCTGCTGTGAACTGCTCATTACCCCTTCATTGGGGTGGGTTTTGCTTTCCTCTGGGGATGTCCCTACAGTTCATTCTTGCCTTGTCTGACTGAGCCACAGTGCTGCAGATATATCTAGGTTTGACCCTTTTGCTGCAAATTCACAGGGAATTTGGACTGAAGACTAACAGAAGACAATGAAACAAACCAAAACAAACAGATAGAAAGCAGTAATAAACATAATAAATATATAAACACCTGAATCACCTCCTGTCCCCACCCAGCACTATGCTCCCTCCCTGTGGTGACCCCCAACTTCTGTCTGCTCTCCTGCAGACCCTCCTCCCCAGCCACTCCTGGGCTCTGATTCCAGGAGCCAACTTTTATCCAGTTTAAAGCTCTTTCATATGGTCCAAACCTTTTTACCCTTTTTCACAAGGGTATCCATGGAGGTCTATGTATGGAGGTTTCCTGTTAGCATCCATGTGGTCAAAGGACAATTAGGTTTTTCTATGGTCACCAGCTTTGGTCCTGCAAGTCAGAGCTTACTGGTTTAATCCTTGATACGCAACACAGTATCTGCTTCTCTCCTCCCTCCTCTGCACGCATGCACAAAGCCTCACTATATTAATAAAATATTTTCCCATTCTTCGCCTGATTAGTCTGTGTGCATGTGCCTTTGAAGCTACTTTGTATGTACTATCTATGTGTGTGTATGTATGTATGTGCATACGTGCTCTTTGTGTGTGCCAATGTACCTTCCTCTGACTATATACAAACAGATGTTTATATATAGAATGCATGTTATAAATTTAAATTGATACAGGAACATAAATCTGAATAAATCACAGCTAAGCTGCAGCTTAAAATAAACATTCTGGAAAAAATAAGCAAATAAACTTTTTTTTTTTTTTTTTTTTTTTTTTTGGCAGAATGTTTATTTATTTAACAACAGCAATGCAGTTGCTTACACTTTCTACAAATGTTTTATCTCTTCTTCCTCCGCACCTGTCCCTGAGTGAATAGAGCCACATCTGTCTCATCTTGGCATAACAAGTACACATCTACATCTGTGAAAGATGATTCCATTTTTGAAGGAAACACTGTCTACTTTTACACTCCTGCAGTCTGTTAGAAATTATTATACAATGGATTTTGTGTCTTGCAGGAAGGCTGCTAAATAGTGAATAGCGAGTTTGGAAATGATACAACAAAAGTAATGCCCTACTTTAACAAATAGACAGTTAGATATAGATATAAATATACATTTATTGTAAACTTCATGGATAAGATAAACTCACTGATTAATGCTACCTTCAATTTACTGTTTCTAGCATAGTGGACACTCACTTAAAAAGCTCAGGAAGTAGGAACACTAGAGTACAGGGTTAGTAATGGAATATAGATGCCTTCACCCCTCAGCTGCCAAGTCAAAGCCTAGATGAAGTTCAGAGCAACTGAAAAAATAGCTGATGGTTGTTTAACAGTATATGAAAGAAGATAATGGGCTCTCTGGAGAACAGAAGGTGGGGTTTGGGCCATTTTCAAGAGTTCTCATACTGCAATATCCTTGGTTTGACCTCTCCAAACAAAGGTCATGTGTGATGGGGAAACAGCTGCAACGTGAGCCAGGGCATGGGAGGATGTGTTGGGAGGAACCACGGCCAGGTAACTTGCTGTCGTGGTACTTGGTGAGTGAAGACACTTGGTCCTTCAGGAAAACCTTGTCCTGGCTTAGGGTCCAGCTGTGGTGTCGGTGTTGAGAGCAGCCACATGCTATCCAGGGTTATGTTATAAATGACATTCAGTAGCTCATTGAATAAATGAAGAGGTGAGCTTTGGCTGATATAATTAAGGGTTTAATGAGGTAAAATAGTGAAATAGCCAAAAGCCTTTTGTTGGCTGCATCACTAGTGATTCTGAACTGCTCATCAGCAGTTGTTTTGCACTTCTTTTATGGGCTTGGCTATCAAAGCTGAAGTAAAAATAAAGGAACGGTGAGGTATCCTGAAGCTCCTCTTTCACTGTTGTATTTTCCTCACTATTTCTACCTCCACTGCATACAACAGCTTTTGTAGAAATGTACTGGAATCTCCAAAAGCAGTGCAGGAGGGCGACTCATCCAGGCAGGTTTGCTCAGCTTCTCATCTGGAGGGATTAGTCCAGGGAGAGCATTAATCCAAGACATTTGTGGGACCTCTGCTACCTGGTATGGACTGCATCGTGCCTTGAGCCAACACGTCTGTGCCTGTGAACCAATCAGATAACGCAGAATTTTCAATCTGTATGGATAGCACAGAAATTTCACTGAAAAAATGACGCCTGGCCAGGAAATACAAACTTTGTCTATGGAAAAAATCTGCCTGTAGTAAAATTTCCATGCTTCCCATCACTTCCTGGCCATTTGTCATCTTTTGCCAACCTGGAGTTCTGTGCAAAGTATGAGATGTCTTCCTTGCTTTCTCGACCGCTGAGAGCTTTCAAATTAAAAAAAAAAAAAAAAAAAAAAACAAAAAACAAACAAACAAAATATATACAAAAGTAACAGCATTATTTTCAAAGACAAATGTTATTTCCCCCTCAGACTTTCTGTTGCTTTTCCTTCACTATGTCGCAGGACAGTAAGAGAGAGAGAGTGCAAGACAGATTCATTCCCCTGTGATTTCAAAACAGTCCGACACAAGTTCAAACCAAAAAGAAATAAGTGTTCATGAATTTGATTTCAAAGTGAAATATTTTATGGAAGAATAGAATCCTAATCAGAATACATTATTAATTGTAATTAATTTAATGGTTTAAAACATATATGAAGATTTAATGAGAAATCATCCAGGTTGCTATACCATTTTAAGACTCTTTGCATTGTAGAATGGGTTGGTCCTTAATGCTTCAACAAAGGGGACTGATGATTTTCTTTTAAAGCAAGTTTGGAAGAGAGAGCACAATTTTTACTCAGCTGGGCAGTCCTTCCATATTGTACATTGAAGTATTGACACACAGGTCTCAGATGCCATGATGCCAACCCTCTCTCATCTTTTTTTTGGAGTGTTTCATGTACTATCTTTAGGCTTTATCAAAATTAACTGCTTGATTTACCCATCCTTCCTGGGAATTTATGATTCATATCTTCCCTTTTTTTTCCCCCTCTCTTCTGCCAGACCTTTCCAACTCCCAACTGCTGTTCCATCTTCTATATTAAGCACCCCAGGCTCTGATGTACTTGACAATGCCCTGTACTTTAAACACATACACACAAAAGCACACTAGTAAACTGAGATATTTTCTACGATGTGACATACATACACCAATTTCAGACTCCAGACCTTTCACAATCTTAATAAATACCTTATATCCAATTTTTAAACTTCCTTGCATTTGTTTTTTTATATTAATTTTTAAAATGAATGAAAAAAATAATTGACAGTTATATAATGTGTATTATTTACTTAATAGCTGTTCTGGTCTATTGGGTAAATATATAGTCAGGCAGTTTTTAAAGACACGTATTACGTACCCAAGAGACCAGAGAGACTCTGAAGGAGCTGTTCCAGTCTATTGGGTAAATATGTATTTAGGCAATTTTTCAAAATATGTTAAAACTCCTTCAGTGCCATTCTGGTCAATTGGTTAAACATGTATTTAGGCTTCTTTTTAAATGCCTTTTATGTACCCGATAGACTGAAGAAACTAACTGCTGAATATGTTTTCATAATTTTTACCTATGGGTATCACTTATAGTTGCTTCTTGTATTCCAGCTCTGTCCCCTGCTGCTGCATCTATCGCATCACCAAGGAGGAGCTGTGTGTCACAGGCATCGTCACCGAGAGCAGTGGCACGACTGAGAGCTCACACAAATATTTTTGTATGTGAGCAATGTTAGGAATGACATTAGCCCTTCGGATTGTCATCCTTGCTCACTGAAAGTGATGCTCTACATATATTTTTCCTGCATTTGGCTCTCTGTCAGTAGACTGACATACTTTGCATTGTGCTGTGCTGGTTAAGACTGATGGATATTTTTAAACCAGCTGCATTTTTTGATATTCAGAGGCACAAAATGGCATTCTGAAGCCCTGCTGTCAATTCTGGGGTTGTTTTCCAAGTGAAGTTTAGCACATGCTTAAGTATGAGATAGATCAGGGTTCAACCAACAGGACTTATATCACTTTAAATTTAAATACATTATATATATATATATCTATATATATGTGACTCCAAAATCTTTTTAGGTGTTCAAGGTGATAGGAAAATCAAATCTGATAGCTGAGCTGTAGCACAAGTTTCTGAAAATCTTAATGTAAAGTAGCTGTGACAGATGTTAGCATGCTGGGGTTTGTACAACTTCTGCTATATTTCAGCTGAGGGTATATATTTACATCTAGTTCTTTCTGATTGAGCGCTGGTGAGAATTTTAAACAGTGATAGAACCAGGGGCTCAAGGCAGGCAGATGAGGAAGCTCTTCCAGGCTTGTTCCTATTAAACCACAGCTTTCAAGACAATTATATTTGCTCCATGGTTCCCTCTTTTCCTTGCCTCACTTTATGGATCAGACATCTCCACTGAACTGTGGTTGTAAATTAATCCAAATTTTATTGTTGTAAAACAGGGCTAAACAAATATCTCCATCTTTTATCCTCACTGCACAAACCGACAGTATAAATTCCTTTTCAGTTTATTCCTTAATGATAAATTATTAATTCTCCACATAGAATCAATCATGTTCAGCCTGCAATGGTCAGTTCATCCACACAGTACCTTCACTTGCCCGTGCTGATAATTATTGCAGGAAGGAAAGGTCATTGCCTGCTTTCTCCAGGTGGGTCCTCAGCTTTCCTTGAAGTATAAGTTGCTACCGCTGGTAGTTGCCTGTTCTTGATCTATGGTAGAGCAAATGCTGGTGTTTGAAACGCACCTCTTGCTCTGTTTCAGGACAGGTTTGCATTCTCCATAGCAAAAGTACATTATTCACCCATTCAAGTATCGGAAAGCTTGTTCTATCTCGTTTTTTTTTGTTGTTTGTTTGTGGGGTTTTTTTTTGTTGTTTTTCAGAAATTTTAGGATATGTTATTACAATACTTACTAATCTTTATTTCCTTGTATCATTCTTTTTATGTTTTCTTTGAATCACATTTTCCATTAATAAGAAAGCTATTGTAAATATTCCCCTCAAATGTGTTTAGAAAGCTTAATTACATTAACTAACTAGCACTTACTGTGGAAATAGAAAAGAGGAAGAGGCAGAAACAAGCATGGGAAAATGAAGAATACACATGTATGCTCACAGATGCCCAAGGACGGGCATATGTACATGTGAAGATGGAAATGAAAATTTGATGGGCTATATGTATTTTAAACAGGCACATGCTAAGCTAGAAATATTCTTGTTGAAGTCAGTGGGGACACTTAAATTTAAGCAAAGTATAAGCCTTTACAGATTGGAGTAAAATGATATCACTGTTTCAAATAAATCAACCAGTTTGTTTTGCATTAATACATGTTTAATACAATTTTAGTTCAGAAGATTTTTTAAAGAAAAACAAATGTGGAAAAATATTGATAAGAATTCTGACAAGTAATATTAATAAATGAAAATGTTGATAAGAACTCTGGATAAATTTGATGAGTTATTGCCAAAATAAGTAACTTTATTATCCAAATTATTCGACCAGCTGTAATGCTAGTATAAAAATAACAGTGCATTTGAAGTGATGCTATGTCACTCATAATTCCATAAACAATGATCAAATCCCATCAGAATACGAAACATCTTGTCTGTCAAACATTACGAGATGCTTTCCAGATCCACCAGTATATCCAGGCCTTTCCATTAATCAGCACTACATAGGCTTTTTTCTTTTTAAATCATTGAGCTGGATACTGGGAGATGCTCTCAATGGGAACTGTTGCTGTGTAACATACTTAAGCCTGAAATGTGATTCTATTTTTATAATACAAGGATCCCTGATGGCTTAGGGGCGTGCTGGTAGGTACCGTGTCCAGATCTGTGTGTTGAGCTTATTCTTTAGAAAGGGTAAAATTCCATTTTTATTAATATTCCAGTTTGTTGGGGTTGTCAGGGACCAAGCTGGTGTTCTGTTTTTTTGTTTTGTTTTGTTTTTTTTTTTTTTTTCACCAACTTACTTCATAAGTTATTGGTGAGGTTTTCTTTTTCAAAGGATACACACGCCTTGCCAGGTGAAATGTGGGTAACTGTGACTGGAGATTCTGAAATAGCTCTGCCAAACTTCTTCACTGCTGCCTCTTTAACCACGTTCCTGGTCCTCTCCTAGTTGATAAAAAAAATTTACCCATTTTTGTACCAAAAACATTACTGAGCCAAAGTATTTAAAATCCAAAATCAATAAATAAACTCTTATATATAAGTTCACTATCTTTACAATACACAAGGTATATAAAGAAGAAGCAGTCTTAGCCAGGAGGTTTCTCTGCTTGCATACAGCAGTAACTATAATAGAGGGCAAGATACTGGGTTAACCTACTATTGCCATAATTTGATTTGGCAATTTCAGTGATCATAAGAATATTCTTATTGTTTCAAAATGTGTGACAGCCTTGTGATGGGCACAAATGGGGGATGAGATCAGACCCAGTTGCATTAGATTAAATGGAAATGTGATGTTTTCAACAGTCAGAAAATGCTGGAGACATCATCAAAGCTATCAGTGCCCATCTCTCCACAATCTCTACTATGATCATTTTCTTCCCTTAGCATTGATCTACTACAAAACTGAAAATTAATTTAAAGAAGGAAAGATCTTCAAATATTTATATCTGAATATATATGTGGGAAAAATGCAAACTAACAGCTTATTACAATAGCCCAGATGAACACTAAACCTAGAGCCTGGGCCAAATCTCATAAAGATTAAAAAGATAACCTTTCTCTGCAGTGGACATCAGAGTCAGCCCAGATTTTGAGTCCTCCTTCCAGATCTGTGCCCACATGCATTTTCTTGTACTTTTTCCTGTCATGAAACTTGTTGCTTCTAGCACTGGGAAAGATTGCACATGCAGCCATTTGATTTGTGAAGGTGTCCTTTGGTCAAAGAAACTGGAAAAAGAGAAAAATGCGTGCTGATGTGGAGGTGAAAGCAAACTCCCACAGGCACAGGGGAGATACAGCACATCAGGCAGCACGTTTGTTAGCTTCGCAGCAACCCAGCCTTATATAGCAGGCTTTTACTTTGTTTTATGTGATATTAAGTAAGCTTGATATCATATATCTGGTAAAAGAAGTTAATCTATTGAAGCTGGCCAGACTCAGGACACTTCTGTACTCTGTCACTACCTGCAAGACAAAATAAAGATGCTACAAAATACCTGAGTACTAGTCTTGACGTACAGCCTTTCCCTTCAAAACCACACACCAGCATATCCAGGGTCTCCTATGCCTTTGAAATATGAGCCTTTCTTCCTTTAATTTGTTCTGGACACCATTCACAAACTGAAATGGATATTTTTCATTACCATTATGTTTCAGAGTTTTACTGTTTTTCTCTGACCTCTGCGATGCCGCCGTGGAAGCAGAGACTTCTCCTCAGGATTCCTCACCAGGAAAAAAAAAAAAAAAAAAAATCTTTCTTAGTCAAGAAACAACATGAATATGGTGTCAGTACTGTCGTTGCTTCTGGGAAGACCAAGGGAAGGACACCAGTACTGGATTGTCCTCTGGATATTATGATGGGATCCCGGTGAGAATATTGCAGAGCCATCATAGCCAGTGGGAGCGATTCAAAAGGGAACTGAAAGAGAAAAGCCCTCCTAGTGCCAAAAACTACTCCCTCACTCATATCTGTGGCACATATGGATGGACTGAGCTCCAGCATATCTGAGCACAAGGCTTCTGCCTTCAGGAGCCGGCAAGCCCCAGGCTGGGGTAATAACTCAGCACCTCTCCTCTGCGGAGCAGAGAAACCATCCAGCTTTGTGGGATGCTCTTAGGCATATCTGGGAGCATAGAGGTGGTTCTTGTAGGATTTTTCCTTTTATAATTTTAGTAAAATAATTAGAAAAGAAAGATATTTCTTTATAGTACATTATGCATTAGCCACTGATAAAAGGAAAACATAAATTCTGGTTTTTAGTCTTACACAATATTATTCTGAAACCAACTTAGTATGCGATGAGAATGATACCTTATAATACTAAACTTAACCCCCCCCAACTTTTAGAATTGACAGTGAGCATATGTTTATGAGAAATGGAGGATCAGACTCATCATGTTGATTGGCCCATAAAATTAGGTGACATTGTTTAATACTTTTAGAGTCCTTAATTTGATTTTTAGCTACAGTCTAAGCACTTGTAAAACCTATGATAAGCATGTGTGTATGATGTATAATAATTTAAGTATTTATCTCTCTAAAAGGCGAGTTTCTTTGCTTGTGAGAAATTTTCTTACTGGGAAGGTTTCCAAAACCCCTCTCATGTAGCTTCATGGAATTTTCTCAGCTCTTGTGTTTGCTCCTTCGCCACACTTCTTCCCCAGTGCAGAGAGGCACATCTGTCTGTTTTCTGCCTTATCAAGCAGACATCTACATCTGTGAGGAAAACTCCACTTCCTTAGCTAAAAACCTGTATCTGATTGTGGTAATAAAGCACTACTTCCTCAGTTCAAAACATACATCAGACAGGACCAATTACTTCAAATGACTCATAGCAACAGGCAAAGCAATAGTCGTCTTTTCAAAGCCTTTGAACTTCTACCGCTTCAAAGGTGTACTAAAACGTGGTTATGAGGCGATTGTCTAAAATTGCGAAATTACCAGTTTCCAAGCTTTGACATTTGTTATTTTGAGCAACTAGACAAAGGAAAGCAGTTCATTCACCCGCTGAGAAAAAGAGAGCAAAACAAAAAGATATTTCTTAGGTGAAGGGAGCTATTAATACGATGCATCTTTGAACACAAAACAGAAAAATACTTACATTTTAAATTAATCAAATAATATAATTAGATTATCAAACAATACACAACAATAATGCAAAATGCAAACAATATGATCCAAAGCTACTGAGTGAATTTAACAGACTTTTAATCACATCCTGGAGGTCAGAGAGGCTCAAAGTGTTATTAATGGGAATCAAAGCTTTTCACCTTTAGGTCACCAATTCGAATATGGCATAGGTTGGTTCTGACTGAACGTCATTACCATCTGGTAATTACTGGTGAGGCTGTCTGATGAGCTTGTGGTCCCAGCAGCCCCAAAGGAGAGGTATTTTCAGACTCCAACATGAGCACATGCATCAACTGCACTGGGCAGTGCTGGACAAAATGGTGTCCAGCAAAAGGCAGCTGACCCAGCAGAAGACAGAAGTGCATAAAACTCAAAGATCTTACTTCAGTAAGCCTTTCAGTGCTTTCTACTACTTTCAAGTAGTGTTAAAGTTATGAAGCTATTGTCCAAAATTGCCAAATTAATGGTTTCTGCCTAGTTGGTTAATAGCTACTCTTTGGATGGACTGATCCAGTCTCCAGAACTGTCACAATAATGAAATAAAGTTTGAAAAATTAAGTTAAAGAAAAATCCTATATAGTGAACATCATAAATCATATTACTATTACCTACTGCCCCAAAGATCTTTGAGTCTTCATGATGCAACTGTTATTTTAACTTTATCAGGAATCTTCTAATATTAAGACCATATTCAGATAAATATAGCTCTAATCCGATAATGTATTACGAGGTATTTCCCCATGTTTCACTTTGATATTGAAATATTCAGTTTGAATTTCATAATTTTATTGAGCTTTTATCTACCTCTTTAAGAATGAAGGCAATCAAACATGCATTTGGATGGCACTTGAAGCAACTTGTTAGGCTCTATCTCAAGTGACAATGAAGCTCTGGTCCCTCAAGATCATGGTATCACTATGAGAAGATTATGAAAGCTGACTTTATCCATAGAGTTGGATAATTTTCACAAGCCTCTAAAGAAACAAGGGAGAGTTTTCACCCTCCCATACTTTTGTATTGTATTTATATGTCAGAAAGTGTGGTAACATATCCTCTGATCTTCTTTTAGAGAGCTCTAAGTCCATTCAGATTTGTATACAACTTCCATCACAGTGCTTTCTGGCTCCACTGTATCACATTTACTTATCCTTCAGCACTGGTCCTCAACATCAGAGGAACCATAATGTTTTGTTCAGGAGACTGTGGGTCTCCTCTGAGCTTATTAGGAACAAACACTAGAGAAAGGATGCAAAAACTCCTACTTTTTTTTCTAGAGGTCTGGGTAGGAAAAGTCTGGATAAATCCAGGTGAATAACTGTTGAATAAAGTATTTATTTTCCTTTTTCAATGGGCCAGATAGATTTATTCATTATCTTACTTTTAATAAATTAGTGGGATTTGTTTCTGAGAAAGTTCATTGTCAAAATTCAATACCGACAACTCAAGGTACCTCACCCAGATGGGACTGGACAGAGCAAACTTGATACAGGCTCACTCCCTAATTGGTGTTACTCTTAAAATCTGTATTTTCTTGCAAATACCAGTATGAAATCAAGGAAGATAAGGTGCCATTAATATTTGACAATATCTACATTACAATTATTGTTTCTTGACAGATCTTGTCAGAAATATGTTTATGCAACTATTCAAATAAAGAAATACAACCAAAGAGGGGCAGAAAAAAAATCATTTAAAAATTCCAGTAGTCACAGTGGGGATCTGTTCAGGGCTAGAAGTCACTTCTGGCTTTGGTAGGAAGAAAGCCTACAGGCACTTCTTTTTATGAGTAAGTTACATCTGTTCAGGCACTGTACTTTGCTAACAGCATACTTTTGTTTTTTAGACTGAAGATCCTTCAAGTCTAGCAGCTCAGATGCTTGCATCCGTCTGTACCCTTTTGGGTAAATACCTGTCACTTTAGGCAGTCTTCTCTAATTATCTCATCTACAGTGAGATTCAGATTGCCCCAGTAATGCACTGCTTTCTCTCCTCTGGCACACGGTCAAGTGCCACCAACCCAAGACCTTAGGCTTTACTCCAGTGAAGGAAATAACAGTTTCCCTCCAATGGTTTCTGCTTTGTCTTGTTTATGAAACTCAAAAGATCTCTGAGATCATTTGATGGAATGAAGGAACACGGACTTCCCAGTCAGTCTCTCTTCAACTAGTTTCTGTGTCTATCTTTTTGCTGGGCAGGTTTGGATGTGTACTGTTAGCAGAAAGAGCAATGCTTTTGTAGAGACCTGGTTGTGTAGCCTTCTCTGGTGAATAATGTTATGCATGTGAGGCATACCTTTTTAGTGTTAAGCAGCATTTGAGTTTGCTACAATTCTTTCTGCTGAACAGAAATCCCTTCACTATATTTTAAGGAGTCAAACAACAGGGATTTTTATACAAAGCTAGAGCTTCAGCTTAGCCCCATCTCCACAGAAATGCATTGATCTCTTCAGGGAAATAAATTTTAAAAAAGCAGGTATTCTTAAGCAACCATTAGTCTCTAATCTGGAAGGACCACGGAAACCTAGTCAAGGTCTGTGTCAAAAGTTTTAAATTGTCGCTGCAGTCTAGATCAGTGTTAACTAATTTCTCCCATGCACCATTCTGTATGTCAAGGTCCAGCCTGTATTTTCCCATTCTCTCAGAGCACACCTACCCACAGCCATAGAGACTTTATTGGTGACACCCTTTTTACTCTCAAAACATGATCTAATGCCACTTTCCTAGAAAAATATGGTATTAGCATTATATTTATTCTTACATATTGTCAGTATCTTTGAAAAAGGATCACCAGCCTGGAAAAGATGAGAAGCTCTAGCAGAGAACATAAATTGCCCATGAATTTCCTTTCATCGCAGGACAATGAATGAGGAGAACCAGAGTACAAACAACCATTTAGAGGAACTATGTATGTTCTCTATACTTTGATACAACTCTGAATGATGTTTTCTGTCATCCACCGAGGATCTGAATTTATGAGTACGTCAGTGCATACATTTAAACTGAGGATGCCCAGATGGGGAAACCCTCTCACCAGCAGTATGAAATACCCATCTGCTGCATATTAATACTCTTCAAGGGATTATTGTTTCATGCTGCCTAGTTGTTACGGTTGCTGCTTGGAGGCTGGGATGTAGGGGTGCATACCAGTGCAGCTCTGGAGTGAGGATTAGGCTGAGCCACTGCGGGACAATGACAAATTAGGAACTTTCTTTGAAAGCTCTGAGATGGCCCATTCTGAACAGAAAGAATTTTGATAAGCAGAGTCCCCTTACGGTATCAATTTGGTCAAATAATATGTTCATAGCACTACTATTAGATCATGAGAAGCAGTTAACTGAAACATGACAAGTCACTGTAGAAAATTATCCACTCTCAGACATCATCAAGGGACATTGAAAGGAAGAGTTGATGCTTATAAATAAAAAATTATGTAGAAATTAAACAAACAACCCATGGAGATTCTTTCAGGTTTTTTTCTTTCCTGCCATTTCTTACATTAAACCACACAAAAAAATGTTATTTGAGTTGGAGAGGTTTAATCTATGTGCAGAAAGGGAATTAGAGGCTAATTCAGGGTTTTTTTGTTTTCCTTTCCTGGAGGCCTCTTTTTTATTTTCCTTCCAGGTATTGATTGTGAAAGTGATATCACACTAGAAGGTGGATTGATATGGTGTTCAGTAACAGAAAACTGCAAAGACTCCTTACAGTATAATCAAAGCTTCTATCCAAACCCCACACTCTGATGAAATCCAATCAATAGGGACGATTAAATGACACATACAGATCCATCAATATTAAATACAGTCCATTTCCCTTACAAGAACAGTGCAATGTAAAGTGGACAAGATAAAACTTGAATAGGCAGGTTATTTACGATGCATGTACAGTATTTAAACAGTGATGAAAGTTGGAAGCACGCATAATTTGCATATTAATCAGAAAATCAAATAAGCTTTTCAATGCACATAAAATATAATTTGGTGGGTTTGCCATGTTTCCAAACAACTTTTTTAAAGTTGTTTTTTGGAGGAGCGAAACCAGAGGGGAGTTGACTCCAAACTGAAAAAATCGTACATTCTACAGTCTGTGATTTTAACAAGTCATTTAGTTCTTACAGAACTTATAAAGAAGTCCAAATCATTTCCCCTTTGCCTTTGCAGTGGGAGATAGGATTTGTGATAATTCATTGTAATTCTAGTCTGCATTCTGCCTCCAGAGGTGAGGAAGAGACCTCCAGGAGTGTTGCAATTTCCCACCACGAGCAAACACAGAACATTTGGATGGTTTTGTTCAGTAACACAAACATTTAGGCACATCCATGCTGAAAGGCAGCACAAGGTAGCCAGGAGCCAGAGCAGCAAGTCCACCTGGCACAGTGCAGCACTGTGCCATGCAGGGTTGGTAGCATAGGTCCAAACGTGGGACAGTCATGTTGGATTCTCACTGCCCTTGGCAGGACCTCTTAACTCCCAGCTCCAGGCTGTCATGGCCTTGGCTGGACCTGAGCAGGCACTTCCAAAGCTGAAGAATGTAGTGGCAGAACAAACTCTGATAAACTTGAGCGCACCAGCTTCACAGCCACGGGCAACCACCTTTATTTTTATGCTGAGTGAAGAAAATATTCACCTCCTACGCTGTTCCTGATGTTATCCTTTCAGTTATAAAACTGATCTGAGGAAGATATGAAAGTAAAGGTGATTATAGATATGAAACAAAGATCTTAGAGACAGAAAAACCTGACTTCCAACAAGTCACTCCCATCAAGGGTAGTGGCTGGACGAAGCTGTTGCCAAACACGTGGCATTTGCCATTTTCAGATCTTCCAGTGGCTGTTAGGGTTGCCAGAGGGCCCAGCAAAGGAAGGTTTTCCTTTGCTGAATTCCCTCATGAGCTTGACTTTAGGGATGGGCAGAGGTGCTCCCCCTGGGCTAGGGAGCGTCCACCACCTGAGAGCGATATTTTTTGGTAAACTCCCTCTACCTTTCTGCTGTACCACTAAAATTTATTTCAGCAGTTATTACAGAGTCCATGTGTTGCAGCCACTGAAAGCCATATCTAACAAGTCTGCTTTCCTTCTGACATTTTTCTTCATACCATGACTTCATGATGTGCAGGTGGGAAGCCAATAGAAACTTAGAGATCTAATAGAAAAAGCAACAAACTTATAAAAATATAGAACTAGGTTAAAAATATGGATCTCCAGCAAAATGGTCAGTGATAGCACATTGCCTTTCGTTCTTGAAAAGTAAGAGAAAGGATGAATGAATTCACTTTAGAGGGAAGGCAGACAAAAGCAACAGCAGATTGGTAGAAAGGTGCTACTGTGCTACTCCTTAGCTGCACATTGCATTGTTCCTCATTTTTTACACATGAATACTCATCATACTGCTTGGTAAATACATCTTCTCCCTTTTTTAACATTAATTCATTCTTTTTCAAAATTAAACTTTCACAGTCTCTTTGAAGCTAATCGATAAAATTCCTTATCACTAAAACTTGCACTGGTTTTAGTGGAAACCTAGTAGGACTGTTCACAAGTTTAAAGTTAATCACATATTTATGTCCTTTGTTCTACTAGGCCATAAATGTTTGCTATCTTCATAATGAAAAACCTTCATCTTTACACAATTTTCTAGGATTTTTTAAAAAACTCATCAATAAAAGTTTTATAGAGAAAGTGAGCCTGAAAAATGTTCTTGGAGATGACACTACTCTTTGCCAGGACACTTTCACAAATAGTGTGGGGACAGCAGGTTGTTTGCCAATGAAAAACTACTTTCTCTTGACAAAATTGAAAATTGATGACAAAGTGATTGGGTATTTCTCAAAATGCTGTCAAATGTAATGACATTGGGTGTGTTCCAATTAGTTTTGTAGGCTTTCAAGATACAGCTCTCTCTCCCTGCCTTATGTGTAAAAACTTTGTGTTGTGAGTCTATTCCACTGAAGGACAGCTATAACTGCTACAGGTCCCAAAATTTTCTAGGGAATAAGACTGCGCTGACATATCTAGTCTTGACTAAATAAGCAACTTTCACTCTGCAAAACCTGAGCTCTCCTTGGTTTGATGTGGCATTTCAATCATTTATCAACAGTCCTGGCTAACCAGGGAGGTCCCAGCTGACTGGAAGTTAACAAAAGTGACACTCATCTACAGAAAGGGCTGGAAGTAAGATGGAGGGAACTACATGCTTGTCAGCCTGACCTTGGTGCTGGGAAAAGTTACAGAGCAGATTGACTTGAGTGCCATCATGCGGCACGTACAGGACAACCAGATGATCAGGCACAGTCAGCATGGGTTTGTGAAAACCAGGTCCTGCTCGACTAACCTGATGTCCTGTTTGACTAACTTGATCTCCTTCTATGACAAGGTGACCCATTTAGTGGATGAGGGAAAGGCTGTGGATGTTGTCTACCTAGACTTTAGTAAAGCCTTTGGCACTGTTTTCCACAGAATTCCCCAGGGGAAACTGGCTGCTCATGGGTTGAATGGACATACTCTTTGCTAAATAAAAAACTGGATGGATGGCCTGGTCCAGAGATTGAAGAGAGTTAAATCCAGTTGGTGTACAGTCACAAGTGGTGCTCCTCAGGGCTCAGTATTGGGTCAAGTTCTGTTTCATATCTTTATCAATGATCTGGATGAGGGGATTGAGTGCACCCTCAGTAAGTTTGCAAATGACACCATGTTGGGCAGGAGTGTTGATCTGCTGGAGGGTAGGAAGGCTCTACAGAGGTATCTGGACAGGCTGGATCAATGGACCAAGGCCAGCTGTTCAGTAAGGCCAAGTACCAGGTCCTACACTTGGGTCACAACAACCCCATGCAACTCTATGGGCTTGGGGAAGAGTGGCTGGAAAGCTGCCCAGCGGAAAAGGATCTGGGGGTGCTGGTTGACAGCCAGATGAATATGAGCTGGCAGTGTGCCCAGGTGACCAAGAAGGCCAACAGCATCCTGGCTTGTGTCAGCAATTGTGTGGCCAGCAGGACTAAGGAAGTGATTGTTCCCCTGTACTCGGAACTGGTGAGGCTGCACCTCAAATACTGTGTTCAGTTTTGGGTCCCTCACTACAAGACAGATACTGAGGTGCTGGAGCATGTACAGAGAAGGGCAATGAAGCTGGTGAAGGGTCTGGAACACAAGTCTGGTGAGGAACAGGTGAGGGAACTGGGGTTGTTTAACCTGGAGAAAGGGAGGCTGAGAGGAGACCTTGTTGCTCTCTATAAATTCTAACTACCTGAAAGGAGGCTGTAGCGAGGTGGGAGTTGGTCTCTTATCCCAAGTAACAAGTGATAGGACAATAGGAAATGGCCTCAAGTTGCACCAGAGGATGTTTAGATTGACTATCAGGCAAAATTTCTTCACCAAAAGGGTTGTCAAGCACTGGAACAGCCTGTCCAGGGACGGGGTGGAGTCAGCATCCCTGGAGGTATTTAAAAGACGTGTAGATGTGGCACTTGGGGACATGGTTTAGTGGTGGACTTGGAAGTTCTGGGTTAACAGTTGGACTTGATGATCTTAAAGGTCTCTTCCAACCTAAATAAATCTATGACTCTATGATTCTATGGTTATTTACACATAGTACAGGCTTGGAGCTCACTTTGCAGGCAAGAGAGTAAGGTACAAGTTTCTGATAAGATAATGAAGTTAATTTTGATTGACCAGTAATTAACTATGCCCTTATGAGATGAGAGGTGTCACCAGCCCTGGAACATACTGAGCATCCTCCTAGCAGAGCAGAGAGGGGAGGGAAGACAGAAAAGGTGAGGGAAGACAAAAGCTACAACTTCCACATCTGTCCTCTTTACATTGATGGAGCTGGTACCCAAGATCTCCCTCTCTCCCTCGCTATCTAAAGTACAAACAACATAAAGCCAGGATTGGATTGATACGGAATGCTACATAAAATGTTTGCTTATAATTATTTCTAGCACCCTTTTGAAGCTTAGGGATAAAACATTTCTAATTATTCATCAGGCTGTTGGAACTCCTAGGCCTCTGTAATAGGGATTTAGCAGAACAACAAATAGCATACAGGGATCCAGATGAAAGGAGTGAATTTGAAGGGATTATTACCATAAAAAAGCAAATGACTATTTGATGGAGTTACAACAATACAGAGTCAGACAGGGATAGAAAAATATTGTTAATTGATAAATATATAGCTGCTTAAGCTTTAATTTGAGCCGTGGAATAGTTGTAACAGGAGTGATACCTGTAATTTCCTTTTTAAAAAGATCATTCTGTTTGAAATGCATATATAAGGAAAAACCCTCAAATGAGTCTTTTCTGCACCCCTCCTCCCATTTTTACCACTTGCCATTGGACATTACTGTTGCAATAAACAATTCTTTAAAAGGCAGGATCAGAAATTTTTTTGTGGTCTTGGCTGGTTTACAGCTGCATGAAGATTTGCACCCCAGTTTAGGATGGGAGCCAGTAAATCTTCTGCGGGAACCTGTGATCTGTTAATATATGAACCCCATGGGCCATAGGAATCAAGAGACATTCAAGGAATGTTGACCGGATTTTCTATTCACTACAATATACCGCAAAATTCCTATGGGATCTTAATCAGATTCAAAGCATTACAAAATAAAAAGCAAACCAAACCAAAACAACAAAAAAAAACCCCAAGAAACAAAACCCAAAGTCATTGAAAGCAGGATTTGTGAAAAGTTTGAGATGCCATTCCAGTTCTACTTCCTCCGTTTTCAATAAGACAGACAACCTTTTGGCAGTTTGTCTTAAATGGGGACTCATAAAAGGTATAAGTGGAACCTAAAATACAAACTAGGACAAATCTTCCATATTCAGTTCTTTTATAAACAACATCACTACCACCACACTAATGATTTCCCATAAAGACAGTTTTTTTTTTGAGGATACAGAAGCTGTCTTGCCTAAAGGAGGGAAGGAAATAAATCTGACTTTGTACCTACATGCCAAAAACCCATGGATAGGCAACTTACCAGTTACTCTGCAAGCTGTGTGCTTCATTATACCACAAATACCATTTTAAAGGGCAAAGATATGCAAAGCAGATGTATTGTAACTACCTCTAAATCAGAATTTCAATGTAAGTTGTTCTTCAACGGCTCAATACAGTCACATAGAAGCTTTCTTCACCTTCTTAATGAAGGTAAAACGTTAGCATTATAAATTGCAGCTTAGAGAAATTATGTTCAGACTTAAAAAAAAAAAAAAAGGAAGAAAAAAACGTATGCACTAGATTAGCAGGGGTGGATCGTCTTGTTGAGAGTTCTGCTGCCAAAGCCTATTAAAGTAATTCACGTTTTATACATAGACATTACCATTTTCTCTGAACTATAACGTCCTTGGAGTATTACTCCTCAGAGACATCCAAAATCCACTTTAGATGGGGCACAAAGGCACAGTTTGAGATTTACCTGTGTGACTTGTCTCGCAGGTGACAAGCATTAAGGAAGAAAATCTACACTTCTGTCAGATAAGCAGGAATTCTTGGTTTCTTAATTCACTTGGAAAGAAAGGATAATTACCTGAACTAAATTTCTGCGCCCATCTCAAATGGACTCTAGGGACAATCCTGCAGATTAATGCTCTAAGAACATAAGATTCAGAAAGAGAACGTCGGGATGTATGAAATAGGATCTCTTTTAACGACCTGGATCAAAAATTGTATCCTGAGCTGAGGGGAGGGAGAATCAGAGGAAGGGGCAAATCCAGTGCGGCATTAACATATTTTGCTGCCTCAGCAGATTCAGATTTTGACAATAATGATGATGATTTTTAAAGGCTGATTTTTTTTTTTTACCTGTGTTCTGATGGATTTGAGAGATTTCCGTGACCTGAATGCTTTAGGCAACGTCCTCAGGTGATATAAATCAGGATTGCTTCTCTGAAATATGGACAAATTCATCCCTTCCCACTCGTTACAGCTTTTCTGCTCGTCTACAGTATTGTAATAATCTAGCGATGTTAATTAATTTTTTCTGTGTTTTATGCAATGCTGCCTCTGCCTCCTCCCTGCCTCAAATTGTTTTGGTTTTGTTCTTTTTTGTTGTTGTTACTGCTCCATGTCTGCTAAGTAAATCTGTAGCATGTTACTTTAAAAATGAAATAAAGCTTGTGTTCATGGTGACAGTCAATAACACTACAGCATTATAATCAATTGCTATTTGTAGCAGCAGGACTAGCAGTGGGGGCAGATCAGTGCAAATTACTGTCACTGTGTGCTGTCGTGTTGTGCAGCCAGCCTGTATCACGTAAGACAAATGATACCATATTCAATGGGAACCGACAGTACTTAGTCATACCTGTGCAATGGCAGAGCAACACACGCCGGCTCCAAATACAAGGGGAAAGTGGTTATAAACCTACAGAATTGATAGGGAAGCGAAATAAATTAATCCGGCAATGAGTTGTGCTGCTAAGAACCGAGGCTAAATGCTCCTGCTTTTGCAATGGGCTGAAGAATGGAGGATTACAAGTATCTGGGGATCTACAAAAAGGTTAGATAGCTTTTTAGTGAACACCAGTGACGTCTCTGTTGTAGTTTAAACTGATGGTTTGTACAGACGCCTGGAAGCCATGGGGGTCTTCAGCTCAAAACACCTGTTATGATCAATAATAATGCCAAAATGAAATATAATAGCGCTTTTTTTTTTTTTCCCCCTCTTTCTGTAGAAACAGGAATGTTTGTTACTGCTATAGATCACAGCAATGTAATTTTTTGTCTGTGTTTCATTTGAGAAAAGACATCCAGGCTCTGATCTCAGTGGGGGAGAGAGCTGTTATCTCAGAGCTGTGGTCTGGAAGTAGCAGGTCAAACAGGTAATTTTAAAGATGAAGCTACTCAATTCTTTGTGTTTCGGCACCTTTGTTTCTATGAATTAGGCAATTTATTTGGAACCCCCATGACTACAGAGAAATGCAAATGGTGTTTATTGAGGAGAGGGAGAACTTGCCGTGGATCAAGACTGCATCCTTTGGAAAACAAAGCCTTGGCTAGCAAAGCAACGTATGCTTATGAAATTACATCTGATTACCTGGGTAAAGGATTTCTTATTGATTTGGGGAGGTGTTAGCAGTCTGCACTGCGACGTGTAGCCCTCTGTTTAGCCTTCAAACAACGAGAGCAGGAAGAGGAAAGGAAAAACCACCTCCAGGAGCCCCCACCTCCTAATGCGCCTCAGCCCGGGAGAAAAGCATCTCCTGGCAAAAGGGTGATTCAGCAGCAGCGCCAATTCAAACACTGAGCTCACTTCTGGGACTGCTGCAAAGGATGACAATTTATTGCCCATTTTAATGATACGGTTTGTGATATGCATGCTTGCCAACTGGGAACTGGAGTGAGATCAATGAATTATTTTACATAGGTCCCTGTATTCTGGGCCAGAATGAAACTGTTGACCTAGAGGTGAAAGTCTCTAATTTTATTTCTAGTCCCTCTGAGTCATGTAGTCACCAGAAATAACACTGACAGCAATAAAACGGAGCAAACAAACAAAACTAAGCAAACATCAAATATTAAGGAAAAAAGATTTTGCCAAAGAGGCTCAACACACATTTTGTGAGACTGCATAATCTTTGACAGCAAAATCTGGAACATAAAAACCCCCTCTCTCCTGGAGCCCAGTATTCTTCTCTGAAGACAAATGTTTTATAATAAGTATTTTTGTGCCTGTGGAGATTTGTGCAAAGTTGGACATGATATTTTTGGCAATATCTGAATGTCAGTAGGAATCTGAGAAAGTGTCACATACTGTACTTGAGCTGGCTGTTTGGTGAAAGCCATGGGTTTGAATTTACATGTTACATATGTGATGCGCTGAGTGGAGCAGGTTATTAGAAACAGGAAGATTTCTTGCATTGAGCCTTTTGTGGAAGGAACCTGCCTTTAGTATCTGCTTTGATCCATGAACTGAATTACAGAAGTCATCTAAAGTTGAAGTATCTCACTTCACTTTTCTATTGCCAATTCCCTCTGCCTTTCAAAAACAGGAGGTGATGTCCTTGTATATTTTTAGATCTAATATTTTTCCTGCTTAACAAGATCAGAATTACTGCTTCTTATAATTACTACTATTAATATTATAAGTAATAATAATAATCATAATGGATTTTTTGCTACCCCTTTAGAGGGTATTTTCCAAAGGAAATTTCTATGTTTATTCCTGGCTAGCAGGCATTCTAGTTTGGGAAAAATAATCTTCCATTCAAAGGTAGTTTAAGATCAAATAAGGACTTTTTGGCTCAGATATTACTAAGGAAAATTGCTGCGTTTTGCAATCATAATTCCTATATTTAAATAAATGGGATTTTCCTTCAAAGAGGTTTGAACTATGGAATTTTCCTTTGTTGGACAAGAATCAAGAGAGTGTTTGCTGCTAATTAAACCAAATAAGTTAGCTGAAAAGGAAAACAAGTTAATTTTGAAGGACCTTCTTACTAAATTTACAGTTTTGAGTATAAGAAGAGAAGAGGATTTAGTCTAATCTGGGTGGTTTTGTTGTTGTTGTTTTTTTTTTTTTTGTTTTTTTTTTTTTTTCAGGTTTTATGCATCTCTATAATTTTGAAGATTATTAGGGAATCAGTCCCTGTTGGTATAAATCAGTCAACTTCATGTGATCTGCATTTAGGATCTGATCCAATTACAATTGAAGACAATGGGGTTTGGATTAAACCTTTACAGTAAGTGGTTTTTTAAGGTCTCAGACAACAAAGATTCAGCTCTATAACACCCTGAGATCAACCACTAATTTCAGAAAACTAGCACACATGCAATGAAATCACCACATTCTGTAGTGACAAAATATTGTGCAGAAACAGGGCTGAGATGCTGTTAGTGGCTTGGTTTGACCTGATTTTACTTTACACCACCATAAAATGTCAATGGGAGACATTGACAGTGGATTTCATAGCTTTGGAATTTGACGTTACTATGTTTTTTAAAACACAGGAGAAAAATGTATAACATCAAATGAATGATACCTTTTTCTTTACCTTTTTAGCAGCTTCATCTTGTTATGATTTTAATATTGAAGTATTGCAGATCACTGCAGAGTACAAACACTGAATTCCTAATGTTGCTATACATTGTATATACCTAGAACCACATAAATTGATAATTATCTGGAATAAAATAATATTGTTCTGTTTGAGAAAGACTTTGGGTTTACTTTTTAGATTTTCTGGTGTTTGGGGAGTTTTAGTCAGGAGACAGGAGCTGCAAAGTTAACAAAAATCAATATACACTCTGCTGCAGTGGGTAGTATCTTTTTTACCTGTTCTAATGAGCCTAACCACCCGGATATATAGCACAATATTATTCATAACATTACCAAAAAATAAACTATGTATTTTAATTAGCTTAAAAGGGTCAAATGGCAGAAAGAAAATCACCTGCAATACAAAAACTCTGGCTATTATAATGATACAGTGTGTAATTCAATATATCTGTTTAGATATTGACCTTCTGCATTATTAATGGCTTTGAAAAGGGTACTGCTGTCTTGCAACTCCTTAACAGGTGGAAGCCACTGGAAACCTAACATTTATTGGTTTCTATATACCAGATTACTTTCAAACTAAAAGTCAATGCAAATATGTTTGCAGCCTGAATTTAATAGGGAGTCCTGATTTTTGTGGATTGTTTGTTTTTTTTTTTTTTTTAGTTGGTTTGTTTTTGTTTTGTTTTGTTTTGTTTTGTTTTGCCTAAAGCTTATTCTCTACTCCTTCCTCCCCCTCCCAAAAAGATACTGTTGTGAAGGAAGGATTTAATTTTCATTAAATGTGTGTCATATTTGCTTCTTAAAGAAGTTCATTTGGATATGAAACATTTGGAAAGCTGCTGTCTATCCGTCTGAATAAATCTTCAGCTTCAGAAAAATGTTATTCTGTATGGCTGAGATCTTTGGTGAACTGAAGTACCTATTAGATACTTCATATTTTCTGATAGTTGTCTGAATCCCTAATTTCAGAATGGTAAACACAACAAAAATATTATTGTTTCTGTATATTTACCTTTAAACAATACTTTTGTGTTAGATACTATGCTTACACGTGATCCTAAAGCAGATCATAAAGCCTCCCACACTCAAACACATGAGAAATTCTATAAAAGGAAACTTTAACATTGGTCTTATTAACCTTGTTTTGCCTTCCACTGAAGTTGTGTTTTGTCAATGAAGGTAAAAATATCCAGACAGCACAAGCTATGTCTGATTGGACATTAACTTGTGATTATTTTTTTTTTTAATTTCAGAATCTTGTTTTGATTAATTTATACATAAAGAAATGAAATGTATTTTGTGCCTTCCAGTATTTTTAAAAACATTTATTAGTTAAGAAGAGTTATATTTGAATATCTTATTTTTTCTCCTTGTATTTATCCGTTATGTAATAGAACTATAATGACCATAAAACATAATATTTTTTTCTGCTGTGGAAAAATCAGTTAAATATAAATTGATATTTTACCGAATACCTTGTGAGTATTTTCCCTAAGGGCCAGATCCAGTGTGACTTTCAACATAGCAGAAAGAATTTATGTGCAAATCAACGATCAAGCATAAAACAACAATAGAGACAAGATGAAAAAAACCCAAACAAATAAATAAAACCCCTCAAATTTTAAATTACTAGATCTCAGAATTCCAAATATTATATAAGAAAGACTGCAATAAGAAGCTATCTATATACCTTTTCCTATGGTCCTTTTACTGAAATTTTTAAAAGGCAAATGTACTACATTTCTATTAGGAGAAACCATAAAAAATAGCCATGACCTCATTTGTAAGATCACCAAATATTAGCATTTCCCTTTATTCTAACTGTCAGACTATTTACATATATTATGCTATATTCAATGTACAGTTTAAGTGATTTGGAAGTGTTGACTTATAATCAGGAAACAGATAAAAGGAGATTTTAATTTATTTTTAAATATTCGTTCCAATTTTTAAAATCTGTTTGTAATTAATTTTGTTTCCTTAAGAAGTGAGTTTATATATTACATGTATTGTGTGTTCTACCAACCCAGGGACAGTGGAAGCATACTGCGGAAATTTCAAATTTGAGTCAACTACTAAGAATACCATTAGGTCATTACTATTTAATTACCTAGCACTTACTTCCTACGAATGACAGTAGAAAATGCATCAGTGAGACAAGTCAAATTTGTAACTTGTCAGCTGTGGATCTTTTCTTCATCACAGATTTCATCTGTTAATTGATCCAGGTCCCAGCATGATGCACCGTACGCAGAGCAGAGGAGACACAAGCTTCTCACAGATCTCAACTGTTTCTATCCATTGGGTCAAGTGGAAATAGGGGGGTAGATATTCTGTGATCTGCTTTGACAGAGGAAAATATATCCTTTTCTTTCTTGGGTTGGATGCAGAGAAGGAAATCTGAGCTTGGATCTACAGAGGGCTTCCCTTCCCTTAGGTTTTCTCACAGGAAGTTGATCCAGCCTTTTGGCCAAGGAATTCCTGAGTTCATCACAACCACAAATTCATCTGTAAATATTCTCATCCTTCCCAAATGAGCTAGAATTGTCAACTGAGCTGTGAAACACAGACAACCTCTTGAATTTCAGCTATTTTTAAAGTCCAGCTAGATTGAGTTTGTGACAGTTTTGTGCTTTTATTTTTTTTCTGACAATTTTGTGTTGCCAACCAAATACAAGAATTCCAACATGATAAAATGCATTCATCTATTCTCCTCCTTTAAACTGTAATGAAGTGCTGACAGTCAGAAGAAAGCCTTCTCTGATGGGCTTTCAGATTCAAGAGCTCTAGATAAACACAGACATTTCTGACTGTTTCACCAAAATAAATCTGAACTTTGATCTTACTTAGGGTTTCACAGACGTGTTTTGGGTTTTTATTTTTTTTCCAGAAGAGCCAAATCATAGCATCATAGTTCTAGGTTGATTGAGACATGGGTTATGATTTGCAGATTACACAGAATTGGCACCAACACAGCACTTTCATGCATTTCCAAGAGGCGTGACTGAAAATATGTAACAGAATTTAACTCAGTAAAAATATATTCACTTGTGTTAAAATGATGGTTCTCATTTTCTTGTAGTGCCATGTGTTCCAATACAATGGTTAAGGGTGAATTATTGCTGCTGAGAGAAGCACTATCTTTCTGGTGACTCACTGAAGTCTCTGGCCTGGACTTCAACAGAGAAGTTCTGTCATCAGATTAGGAAAAACTTTTTGTTTCACTCAAAACATGCTGACTGGACTGAAAGTCTTTGAACAATGCATGTAAATATACACAAAGATAGATGCTACATTATACCCAGAATGAACAGTTCATTTGTGAAACTGAGCTTTAGCAAGAATCCTGATGTCGCGGGTGAAGGCAGTGGGCTGGGAGTCAGAAGGTCTGGGTTGATCTCCCAGCTTTGCCAGATTTTGTGTCACGGTAGGCAAGAGCTCTCAAAGTTCCTAGAGCAACTTGCCTTCTAAGTTTGGATGAAAATTTGCCTCCAGATCTTCTTGGCACTTTTAATGTCATCTATAATATTGCACTGTTTTACAAGTAGGTTGAAACCACTGATGCTTCATTTCTGGCATCCCTTGCGCGCGTACGTGCATGTGTGTAGTGTTTAAATTTTCACCTTTCGACTAAATTTTCACCTTTGTCTGCAACCTCAGCAGTAAAGTGCAGTCATAGTCATCAGCATCAAGAAGCAGGAAAGGAAAGCAGGACCACCTCCTAGACACGGCTGCAGTCCTAATTCAGTGAACCTACGTGAATTTACCAGTTGAGGTTATGGCCCTGATACTGAGGATCAGTTGTGGTGGCTTTTATTCAAAACAATAGATGATGAAAGCAAAATATTCTGCCTCCTGCCTTTCTGAATCCACGCTGTCAGGATGCCTTTCCTGCACTCAGGAGCTATAGGGGGTGGCAGGTGGGGGGAGCGGAGCCGTGTCACGACTCGCAGGATCATGGCTGGCGAGAGCAGGGGCGGGAGCCTGTTTCCGTGTCCCCTAATGTCCAGAGACAGGAATAGGAGGGGACGGCAGAAGAATATTCTGCACCCTTATAAAAAGGAGTAATAACGACTGACATTTAAATCATTCCCCCTGGCAATAAGCAAATGATGAAATACTCAGGGGTCAAATCCTGCCAGCGGTAGCCAGTACCAGTAAGGCGGTGCTCAGCAGGACTATCTTTTTTCAGCATCTCTGTGTTAGAGAGATGCGGCTCCTAAGTGCATTTCCCAGTGCCCCCGGAGGATATCTGACTACCTCGGCACTTTGCAGTGCCTTCAGCAACGGCCGCTCGAGCATTGCACCTCTCCTCGCCGTCTCCCTCCACGCCCCGGGAGGCTGTCGCTGCAAAAGCCATAATTTAGCCTTTAATATTTTGATACTTAATGTGACGGATTTCCCTTTTAGTGCACATTGATTTGCTCTGATCGAGGCATGAAGCTGTGCAGGCTTCCTGCATTTCAGATGATTTTAGTATAAAACATGCAAATCCCACAGTGCATCCCCCTGTTTCTTTGGCATTATGTCTGCAGAACAGTGTCACGAACGATGACACCTCTTCACAGAAAAACAGAGAAATATCTTTTGCAGGATGTGAGATTTCTAACGAAAGCTTCCCTGTGACATGAGCTGTTGAACTGTCTCCATAGAGTTCTGATTTAATTTGAACTATTCTTGCCACTCCATCATAAACAACACCATCCAAAATGCTAAGCAATGATTAAATTTCACTGGGAAATAATAATTAATAAGGGCACAAGTGAGCTGCCTCTTCATTTAAAAAATATTTCTTTGCCATTTATGTTTGGTTCGTTTGAATATCCCATGAGTTGTGAAGATTAACAAATTATATTGAAGTCTCCCACTTTAGATGTATTATCAGTGAAAGGACTCTTGCACAGTTTTACAATTGTATATTTTTTAAACACATTATGAAAACGCTATCTTCCTATCTAAAATATTCTCTTTGAACTAGAGAGCTTTCTAATTTGTTAATAGGATGGTGCTATTTTGAAGTATAGCTCAATCCAGCCTCTGTCTCAAACCTATAGATTAAACATATTTGAAAAGAAAATCCTACGAAAATAATAATCAGAGACAAAAAAGGGTGAAGAGGAAGATTTACCTTCAATATGAAGAAACATAATAATGTATTTTCAAAACCTGTATGGTTGTGATTTATACTGAACCTTCTTCTCATTGTAGAATAAATATATGATCCTGTTTTTCAAATTATATTCTGATAGTTAAAATATATTTAAGTTGTCCTCTGTCTTTCTCTCTTGCAGGAGCTGTGTGTTTGCCCACAGAATATGGGCTATCCACATGCATATTTATTCAAATTTCTTTTTCTTTTAGACATTCCTGCAGCTCTTTTGTTGGCCAACTGTAAACTGATCACTTACAATTGTACTTGAGTGTTTAGTGACCAGAAAATGTACAAATGCTGCTGCTGCCAGAGTAACTGAAAGTGCACAAGCAGATTGAGGGAAATACTACAGGCAAAAATTAGCCATCATTAGTTACCCCTGCTAATATTGCAGAAAATTGAAATGCTTGCCTCACTGAGAATTGAAGAGCATTTCTGAAGTTTATCCAGAACAAAATATCTGACTTTTAAATACAAATAAGATATAAAGTGTTGCAAGGCATTGTTGTGCTGAACAGTAGCAGTTTGTAGGAAAACCTGCTAAAGCCCCTTCATGGGAATCAATCCCAGTTAAATGCAGTCCCGTTAATTATAATTTTAACAGCTTTAGATGCCATTTTAGGAGCAGGGGGGAGAGGAGAGGAAGCAAACTGGGTCTCTGCTTACAATGATACAAACATAGAACCATAAATGTCAGACAAAGGCCAAGAACATTGCAGAGGACAGATTGCTGGAGACCCAGCCTAAATGTAAGGAATGTCTGTTGGATTTTTTTTGTGATTTATTTTTTTTCTTCCCTCTGAAAACACTGTAGTAAGTGTAAAATCAAGTAATAATCCTATGAAATACTTTTGCCCTCAGTAAAAGAGCCTAATCTCCACCACTCTTTGTTATTAGGTTATGATCTGTATTTTACATTTCTAACTCTGTTATCTTGGAAGAAACAAATTCTTATGCAAGAAGATGCAGAGCAGCAGCTAATTCTATGTACATTTTGTTAAAGACATGCCCTTCTGATGGTGTCCTAACCTTTTTTACTGCTTTTTTGCTTTTCGAGTTCCCCTTAGCATGTGCTTCACCAACTTCATTCTAAACCTTCTTCCCAAAGCATCTTCTCCCCGATTTATCCCAGGTAATAAATAACACAGCCCCTTTTTGGTGCTGTAGCATCCCGGCCGTGTTAAGGTAACCTTTTGCTGATATTTTGGGTACTTGTTTTCACAGATGACCTTACTGTCGATATCTCCGTCAAGCGCATTTCGGCAGCACCTGTTACAAGCGCTACGGGCTTCCATGCACATGTGGCACCATATTGGAATGATGCAGTTCATTTGACATAATGCAAGTAGGTAGGGTACATGTTGCCCAACATATTTAAATGGCGTTATAGTTTGAGCAAGGAAAGCTTTCAAAATATTTTGCACAATGTAGAGGTTTAGGCACGATAATATATAAATTGCAAAGGTTCATTTTGGATCCTCATTACCAAAACCAATCAACCAAGGAGATAACATAGAAAAACATGCCATTCCCCTTTCTTTTCTTTTTTTTAAAGATAATGCCATTATACACAAGGAAAGATTAATAATTAACCACAGTGAAGACACCTTTATACAGCCATATGAAATATAAAATACACAGCAATTCTAATTTTTCTGAAGCTGTTATACTTCTTCTGAAAAATTAAAATGCATAGAGCTAAGTACCTCCCCAAATTCCAAGCTTTCAAAATAGGTACAAGAAATTGCTAAAATAATTTCCTGAACAAATAAAAAGCTCAACCCTTAAATCAAAGCTCATACATCTTACATGTTGTCTTGTCTTTTCTTATTTATATTAGGATTTCAGCACCTGACTGTACACCCAGTGCATTTGTTGTGTACCTCTCACATTACAAAGATTTTTATTATTTTTTGTAACACTAGCAGAGATGTCTGGTTATTATTTCTACTAAGTTTAGATTTAGAAGTACAGGAAAAAGAAATATTAAATAAGACAAGCCACTTTCATCTTGCCTCCAAAGGCAATTAGAGTGTCCAATTTGGTAACCTTTTGTAAATACACAATACCCACTTTCACTGAGCCAAATGAACAGATGACGTTGCAGAAACTGTATGGAGTTATTTGTATATAATCCTAAAGCTTAGGTAAATTGGATCCAAAGACAAATTAGGGAACAACAAACAGACACAAACAAACAAACAAAACCACCTCATGCTAAATAAAGAAGCAAGGTCAATAGGCAAGTATAGTGCTGAGGTATTGTTTACCCCTATAAACTGTGTCTCTTGTACACTCTTAGACCTACGCAGCTATAACAACACAGTTACTAAGAGGAAGGAAACACTGCGCAATTTTGTATTTAATATTTATACCTGGAAACCACTGAATAACAACTATGAGATTTTCAGAAAATACTATATTGTGAAAAACGTTTTTATAGCAATTTCATCCCAGGGTGACTTTACAAAACTAGCAACACAATGAGCAGAACTAATCCTGTATTGCTATTTCTTCAGACTCACCTATGTGGCCACTTGGACTCTGCTTTACATTTTTATACTTAGTTTGTCTCTGACCTGAAATAACAAAGCTATGAACTGTTAACCAGAGGGGGAAACCTCAGGCATTCAACTTTTAATCTTCTGGTGTGGTAGTTCGTATTCTGTCAATAATAAACACATTTGTTAGCTATGCCTTGTGCAGTCTTGTACATGCATCTATCCATTCCCAAAAGATATATTGGCGCTGGGCTATTAACAACCAATATTTCTACATGAGCCCAGTATTGTTATTAAAGGGGGAAAAATAGGAAAAAAAAAAAAAAAAAAAAAAAAAAAAAAAAGAAAGAAAGAAAAAAAAGACTAGACCTCACATATATAGAGATGAGAGTCAGAGATGTATTCACCAGTTGAAGGAGGAGAAAGTGAAGCGCAGAGTGGGTGGCACTCTTTCTGTTATGGTTATATTATTGTGGTATTGAATCTAGTTATATCATCACTTTCTCACTACCCAGGATCGGGACAGATGGGAAAGCGTGGTGGGAGTGCACCAGGAATAATGTTGGCGTGCATTGCTGGTGTGAGGTGAGGAAAGAGGACCGAGCTCCTTGCAGGTGAGCAGAACAGAGAAAATCGCCGCAGGGATGGAAAGCAGTCCCTTCAAACACCTTTCCCCAAGGATTTCCGTGGTGGCCATGTGCTTTCCCTTCTGTCACCACCCAGCCACTGAGCCTCTCCATGGCCTCTCACTGAGGACAAACTCTGCAAGGTTAATTTTTTCATGCTTCCTCTGGATATTTTTTAATCTCCCGTGTGATTACCCTGGGGGTAGAGTATAAGAACCGATAGTTTTTTCTGCACAGCTCTCTACAGGGTTGGTTTCATCACCCACATCCCCGAAGCAGCTGAAACGAAGAGGCCGAGACTAAAAAACACTTTCTCAACCCATTCCTTTGGAAAAGGTCTTTGCTGTGATGATGTGGAAAACTAAGCCCATGTTTTATAGAAAAAATATAGGCAGAAAAATGGCTGAAGGGCCTCAAATGTACATTAGCAGTCTTACTGAAGCCAACTGGCTGAAGAATGCCAAGCCAAATTGTCTTATTGTCCATAAACCAAACTTCAGCCAGCCCTTTTTTGAAGATACACTTTCTGCTTTTCAAAACAAGCAACAATTAGACTAAATCAACTTAATCTCACAGATCCACGCAGTTTTGATCTGAACTACAGATAAAACCGAGATGATAGGTGTTAAGGATGTATTGCAATATTAATAAATGGCAGTAGACTATATAGCTTCACAGGAAAGTTACTGTAATTGGTATTTTTATCCCCTGGAAGTCAGAAAAAATTATTGACAGTTTCTGGGTCCTAAATGCATCACCGTTTCAAGTAAAATAACAAGCTTTGCCTCAGGCTGTAGTTCATGCTATGTGATCACTTGATACTTTGTCTATGTGGCTTCCCATGGTAAGAGAGAAAGGGAGAGAGACAGAGAGGAGCCTCCGTCGAAAGAGGAGGGAGTCAACAGATCACTTCACAAGCAATTATTATTTTTATTATATTATTTCAACATCATGATAATTAATGACTGAACTTCCAAACATGTTTGTGTAAATTCAGTGTACTGATAAGAATGGCTGCACAGTGGGTGATTTATATTTGTTTCTGATTTTTTGCCTGGGTGCTTAGCAGCAGATTGCCGTTCTGTAACTGCATTACTGTGGGGTAACTGGAAATGTTTTACAGGCAAGTTCTGCCATTTAGCATACAACTGTAATATGGTTCTATTATCCATTTTCAATCAATATTTAACCTTTTCAATAAACAACTTAAGTGTACTAAGCCAGAAGGAGGAAAGCTAATTGCCACATGATATATTTGGTTTCCAGGTATACTCAGCTGGCTAAAGTAAAGTTAATTAGGTTATAGGTAGCACAGCAGCATTTAGAAAAATATATCTTCTGCCTCATAAACCTTTGTTCAGTCAATAACATCAACAAATACTTGCGGATGATGCCTGTAATATGATGACCACTTCTTGAAAACCTGGACTGAGCATTTTGCCCTTGCAAATGGCATATGTTACCAAATGGTATTATGGTAAATGATGGAAGTGGGTGGGTGAGGACCACAGATCTCTACATCCAGCTTTGTGTTTATGCTTAGGGTGACATTTGTGAGCCCAGCTGCAGGAAAGCCAACTCCTTGGAAGAGCGTGACTCTATAATGTGTAGCAGAAGCAATTTTTTTTTAAGAAGATAGAAAACAAGAAATTAAGAGGCTTTATTGTTACACTATAAAAAGCTCATTGTTTATGGTAACTTCACTGAAGCAGTATAAGCTTGAAAATACTGTTGTTCATAATTAAAGGATGCTATTGTCCACTGTTCATATATGATTTCAGTTCCATTGCACCCTTCAGAAATATTTTTGCTTCGCTATTGCAGTACACAAACTAACAAATAACTTACATGCAATCTCTCTTAAAAAGTCCTTGTTTCACTGATAATCAGAACTGTCTTTTAGATCAGTGCAAGTAGCTATTTTTAAAGGACACAGCATTTATAATTCACAATGTCAGTGTTAATGAAGAAAAAATTTTAAAAATTTAAAAACAAATGAAAGTCTGCTTGGAAATTGCTTCCATAGAGCTATTTTATTGGCATTTCACCCATTGTAGATATATATTTTTCATTTGTTCATCTGATATGATTCTCACTTATTACGATATGAATTACAGATTATTTTCTAATTTTTTCTTTTAAAAACCTACCACTAATAAACACAGGAAAAAATATAATTTCAAGGACCAATTATATAATGTTGATATGAACACCTGTCTTTACTCAGGCAAGTGGTCTTTTTCAGCAAAAAATGAATGATTATTGCCCATTACACTGACAGAAGTCTTTCCTTAGATCAAGCTTTAGATCCCTTGCTTATTTGCCATAGTGAATACTGTATAATGGGGATTCCAGTAAAGTCAAATGGCAAGCCACGTCGTGATTTCAATGAGACCAAAACTAGGCCCTGAATGATCAACACTGATCTTTTATTATTTGAGGATAATAATGTACCACTCTAGTTTACCAAAAGTAGCTGCACTGAATATGCTATAGTTTCAAGAAGACTGAACGAATGCATCTGTCTTCATGAATGGTGATTAAAAAAAAATGCAAATCTTCTTACATCTTTTCTTCCTGACATTAGGTCATTGCTTTATGGCCTTCTTTTCATTGGCACATCCATAGTAATTTCTATTTTGGGACACTATTGAAAATATGAGATTCACTGGATCCAAATAGACATTCTTATAATAAGCAGATTGTACTGTGCCACAAAAGCTGCAGTATAATAAAACAAATTGTATGAATGTGAGAAGAATGTGTAAGAAGTTTCATCATAAAAAAATGACCAAAAACATTAAGATGTTTTGTATGAGGAAAACACTCCAAGCACTGTTCTTTGTTACTGTATAAAAAGCCTTTTTGCAATGGCTGTTCCTTGACACAGAGTCTTTATATGTGAAATAATTTATTGCCATACCTGTAACTGAAATAATGACTAAATCATTTTAAAAAAAGTCTCATAGCTCCAACAGAGTAAATCTTCTACAACTTGCTGCAGTGCTAATCGTAAGCATGTTATACAGTAAGTTTGCCTGAAGCTAAGTTAAGCAGGCAGATTAGGACTGTAATATAGTATCAGGGCTCATAAATCAAGTGTGCTTGCAGATTTTCTTTCACTTACTGCTCCTTCTTACAGTTCAGACAAGTCATAATTACACATCAGTAGGCATTGTGAACAGAGGAATGAGCTACAACATAACGCACAATAAACCCTGTCATATAAAAGCAAACTGGATAAAATAACAGAAGCAATACTCCATTTTACAACATCACACTAAAGAATTACACCATGCCATTGTGTAATATTCTGATCAATCAAGAGCCCATCCACAATTGACAGTCCCAGTAGGCTAAAATTTACTATTCAAAGATATTTTCCATTTGTATTTATTATGATTATGATTATTATTATTATTATAATATATGGTGAATGAGAACTAAAAAAGCCAGAGGTTCAAAATAAAAAGTGCTCAGTGCAAAATACAATTAAAGATATTTTCCTAAAGCTTTACTATGCATGCAATCTTCTGAGAAATAATAATGGGGAAGAGGTAAATGATTTTTCATTCATATTTTGTTAGCATTATGACATTGAGCACAGGTACTGGATGCCATCTCTTTTAAATCAAAGCCATGCTGACTGATGTCTCCTAGTTATTTCAAGGCTTAGAGTGAGATCAAAGGTGCTATGGCTTTAGCGTATGACATTAGCGGAACACTGGAAATGGGATTTGATAAAATGAGAAAATACTGGTTATCTTAATTCTAATAAAATAATTTCAAAAGAATCAGTAGAAAGCAGGTAAATAGCGAGCACTGCAGAGAGGCACCAGGGTTTATGGGGTTCCTGCTTTCTCCCCTAGAAAATTATCTTACATTTCCACTTTCTGTACAAAGAGAGGAGATAGCTGCCCCTAATTTCACCCATGCAACTGTAAGGCTCTTTTGTTGCCAGATAACTTGCACTGCAACCCTGTGGTTTGTCCTTTGCTGTATGCCACCTTCTGATAATTTTTCTACACGTGATTATAATCAAGTCCCCATGTTTGTGACTTGATAAAAGACTGTTGTAGATTTGTGCATGTGGAGGTACATGGAGAGGGAGAGAACAATGCTGCTTTCAGAAACACAAGCTGTTGGAAGATTGGTCTTTTGGCCAAAGATACAGCTTGGGTGGTTCAGGTAAGAAAAAATGACCCCCAATAATTACCTGTCACTAGCCCTGATAACATAATATCAGCAGAAGTTGATTATTTTTTTTTTTTTTCCATATTAGGTTGATTTTTACTAGCATGTACCCGTTAAGCTTTATTGCTATGTTATTTTCTGTTAGTGTTGGGTTTTATGATCCTAAATCATTTAAGTGTTTTTAAAAATGCCCATCCATGTATGTGATTTTTATTTTCTCCTCTGCACCAAATTCTCTAGGCATGGGCAATGTGGCATCTAGAAAAAGGGAGTGCTGTGGTCTTTCTCTGGTTTACTGTAGATTATATCCCACCTGATTTAGGAGGAAAAAAAAAAAAAAATAGAATAAACTAAACCAAAACAGTAAATTGAAATAGGAAGATGCACCAGATCTGGTTTCTCAGTCAAATGGAACTTCCCATCACAGCCTGTACTGATCTTTGCTGAGATGGGATCTGCTACAGAAAGCTGCATGTTTTTAAGACTTGTCTTGTAGAGACCAGCACCTCAGACTTTGAGTCAAGCATGTCCAAATGCAGGGTGGCAGGACCAGAAATTGGAGTGTCATGCAGGATATGGTGTCCATATTCACCAGCACTTGGTAATATGATAGAAGCTGTTAGTGTTTTACCCTTTTTCTATGCACCAGCTTGGCTTTGTCCTGGCTTTTGCCATTTTTCACAAATGCAGGTATTTTTCTAACGCTACTTCCCTCAACTTGTACGGTGTCTTTTCCCATATTATTTTGGATTCTCCTTTATGTATCCAGCATCAGAGAATTCAGCTAACATAAACTTGAGCTATTCCTGCTGCTTTTTTGGTCACTGCCAATGGCATGGCCATGTGCTGATCTGGTTTTCCATGACCCTGATTTTTGTCCCCCAACAGCCCCTGGCTGGAACTTGCTGCCTATCCAAAATCTCAAAGTTGGGAATAGCAAGGCAGTTACAAGGTTTTACAAGATTTCACCTTTTCCATCTCCCAACATTAAAATATACTGCTTATATTTTACATGGTTTTGTACAGTGCTTACCAAAGTTCTGCAATGCCATTCCCTGGCTTGCCCTCTTCACTTGGCAAGCCCACCCCATCTGTGCTTAGTGGAAACTGCCTCAGACACCCAGTGCATAAAAATGAGTTACTCATATAAAGCAGGTTACCTTCCCTATTGCTATGAGGCAGTATTTGCAGATAGAAATTGAAAATAATAACAACGTTTTTAAAAAGCTTAAATTTGCATCCACTGTGCATGCCCAGTGACTAACAGCCTTCTTGGGACTGCACAATCCAGCAACTGTGCAAGAAAACTTGCAGCATCCCTCTCTGGCTCCCAGTTGCTGAAGTGTGGTCTTCCCCAGGATCCACCTCACTAGGAAAGCCTTGATTTTTTTGAGAGGAGAAAGGGTAAATATTTCAACTAAATTTTAAGAGTAAAGTGAGGAAATACAGACTCAGTCCAGGAACTTTTTGTGCATATTCATTTTCCTTTCAGAAATGCAAAAGGCTATTTAGTTAATTTGTAGAAAACAAATTTCTGAACACAGTGCCCTTCTGTGTCCTCCACACTCTTCTAATTCTGGCTTTGCTCTGCATGTTACCCAAGCAGTGCTTTTATCTTGTAACCTTCTTGGTTGACTTGTCCCTGGAGCTGTAACAGTAATGCTCTCATTTCAGGCCATTTCTCTGCAAACAGTCTCTGCCACTGCTCTCTTGTTGCTCGTCCACCTGAACCTTTAAGACAGAGGGCTCCTGCAGGACAGTGACCATCACTGGTGGCAAGTCCACCTTCTGCATTAGAGGCATTTGCTTTTTAGAGGCTGAAATGGCTCTCTCAAAGATTCCCACTCATCTCCCTCCATCAGATGTCAAATTTGTAAAAGACAGAAAATTGATTGTCTTGCACAGCGATAAGGCTGAAGAGCACTGTGATATTTGTAAGCTAAAGGTGAAGTCATATTCATAAGCAAATCCCTCAAACCATCAGTCTGTTTTCCTTCTACTATCTTCCTAATTTGTGAGATGCAAGTAGAATATCCTATTCCATCAGTATTATTAAACACTATTCATTATTTTTGTAATTATCTGGGAAACAAAAGGCAGGTTTAAAGGTGTATATGCAGCAAGTCATTCCAGCAAGCAGGGCGGGAGCAGATTTCCCACCACATTGCAGTTGTGTGTGGCACCTCAGCCCACTCTGGTGTGCTTGAGCATGTCCTCAGAGCCATATTCTATATTCTTACACATATATGATCTTTCCATAAAAAAAATAGCTGTTGGTCCCTCAGCTAGTTATGAAGTCTATATAGACTTATAGAGTCCAATTGCTGGTGTTTTATTTTCCTCTTTTTTAGGGATAAGTAGCAATCTGCCCATTATAACCCTCCTTTTGTGTTGACATTCACATTTTCTGTGGACCTTTTCTGTCCATAGGTCTGACATCAATTCCAACATGGCTTGAGACAACACCAAGGGGTGAAGTTTTTGCCCTAGTGTGGGGACTCCAATTTACTTTTTCACATTTTTCAATTTTTGTTTCTCAATCAGTATTAGGATTTGAAAGATGGTAGGCTGAAAAAAGATCTGGAAAATTAAATTTAGAGACAAAATTGCTTCACAGCTAACCACTGTAGTAGATGACAATTTGAGTCAGTATTTCATTCCTGGAGTAAGTTAGTGAGTTTTCTGTGCTGACTGAATTGGTATTTCCTGATGAAGGGAGAAGAGTTTGTAAAGTACATGAAGATTTGGCAAGTCTAAAAAGCAGAAATCAAGTAATGTAGTATTTAATGCTTCTGCCTTACAGTAAGATAAAAAGAGGGCAACTTTACCATCCACAGTACAGAATCATAGACTCCTAGAACAGTTTGGGTGGGAAGGGAGCTGAAAGCCCCCCCAGTTCCCACGCCCCTGCCCCGGGCAGGGCCCCCTTCCCCCAGCCCAGGGGGCTCCCAGCCCCGTCCAACCTGGCCTTGAACCCTTCCAGGGAGGGGGCAGCCACAGCTGCTCTGGGCACCCTGGGCCAGCGCCTCACCCCCCAAACAGGGAAGAAATTCTGCCTTAGATCTCACCTAAATCTGCCTTTTTTCAGTTTAAAGCCATTACCCCCATCCTATTGCTACACTCCATCGTAAAAGTCCCTATGGTATAAATTGTATGTGAGGTGTTATCTTGGTTGAGCGTTACGACCTTTATGAACTTTAGTATAACTTTTAAAGGCAGATATTACAGTAAGATAAAGTACAATGTGTTTTATCCAAAATGAGGAGGTCACACAACCAGCTATTTATGTGCACTTGCCAACAGATAGGGTCTGGTCGAGTTTTGTGATAAAGACAAATATATTAGCATGCCCATGAATCAATATTGTTTAAATAGTGTACCAGAAGGTTCACTGTCAATCACTAGTTTCTGAAAGTTGTTCATCCCAACTGTTAGGTGAATACTGAATATATTCACAGAAGTTTGGATCTGTTCATGAATAATTCATAAAAAAAAAAGCAACCGATCAATTTGCAATTAATAATGATTCAGCTTCTCCCACCCATATTCATACAAAATAACACTATTACGGGGCTTACCCCTCTACTGCATAAACTCCTTAAAGGAGACAGAAGCAGACTCTGGTCCTACCTCTTCAACAAGTAATTGATTCATCTTCTCTAAGCAATGTTCTCTGGCAATTTCAAAAAGCTTCATCTGAGCTATGCAAAAATAAACCAAAAAAAAAGCCCAAGCATGATGAAATGACTTCATGATGTAATAAGTAATTTCTCTTACCACAGTACTTTAGGAAATCAGATAGTTTCCATATATGCAACACAGAACTGCTCAAATCCCATTTTTCCTCCTTTCTTATGGCCTTCTGCAGCACATAAAACTGCAAACCTGACAACATTCTGAGCAATATTCTTGAAATTCAAAGAAATTAAATCATCTCATTTAATCAGGTTCTTTTGCTCAGGTTCTAAGATCACACTTTTATGATGAACTTTTCTAAAGTAAATTTTATAAAGCCACTTAAAACTTTAAATCAGTAATACCAGATATTAATCCAATTGGGAAAGAGAAAACAATGAATTGCACGAATTTGGGTATTCTGCTTGTTGAATCACCCTTGAAGGAATAGGACAGGAGAAATTAAATAAAATTAAATGGGTATTTCAGAACTTAGAGAACAACCTGCTAAATTATAGTTTTACTCACCAATGAGGATCAGTTTTTAGCCAGGGTGAAAGGAGAGGTAAGATATTAAAAATCTTATTCTGTCACTGTGTGAGATAATAGTAGAACCTAACAGTTCGGTGAGTCTTATTCAAATAAAATAACAATATAAAACTTATAATCTACATGTAAAGATTACCATTCCAACAGCATTTTCAGATTGTTCCAAATTTCTTTTTCTTAAGAAGAAATGGTAATTTTACATTTTTTACACATTCATCTTCACTGCATGTCAAAAGAAAACACATTTTCTTAGGTATAAATAATAGCCGAGAGAAGTCAGATGATCTTGAACTTCAGTGCTTTTAAAGAATGCATAACGAGGTCTATTGTTTTCTTCCAGACACCTAACTCATTCGGGTTCTTTTTATTTTCTTTTGTTTTTCCTCCCACCACAGAGAACAGCACTGGCAGACCAGACCTTTTCTGTCTGTAAGGCAACATAATTCCCTTGAAGTCAGTAGATGTAAGCCTGCTACCCAACCTGCAAAGAATTAAATCCAGAATGAGGCATGTTTAAGCTAGGAAGTCCAGAAACAGTAAAAGAAATAGAGAAATGTTCCACCTTTGTAGGTTTTAATTGTACAAAACAGGTTGGGTGCCAACCTTGTCAGCAACACTACCCATTTCCATCCCATTTCTGGATTTCCAGGCACAAATAGAAGTCCCTTTTCCTCTTCAAAAGATGAATTCAGACCCCACATGTTTGACTGGGTTTAACACCTGGTTGCTGCTGAGATTAATGGCACAGATATCTCCCCTCATTCCCCCAGATGATGTTTCTATGAAATATTGTCACCTGGAAGGATGTAATACACTGCTTTGTACTGAGATATGTTCTGGCCTGAGCAGAGATCCATCATACAGCAGTTCCTACTGAGTGAAATTTGGCATTTTGAACATTTTCCACCGTGTTTCTTCAAATGAGGGTTGCTGGACTTCGCTATACAAGGAGGATTCACCAATATCTCAATTGCCTTTTTGCATTGCAATATCCTAAATATTCCATCTGTTATCATATCAGAAGGGCATGTATTATGAAAACAGGTGGTTCTCCAGGGTGATGTTTGCTCAAACTACAGCAGAAATCATTAGCAAACTGAAACCGAGCTTTCAGAAGTGAGGAACGATGCAAAGTTTCAGTAATGAAGCCCACTAACACAGGATCTCCTAATTCATCTGGAGCCAGAAGTCTGTATCATGTTTTTCTGCATGCCTATTTTTCATCAAACAACATACAATCTTTACTTGACTGTACTGTATATCTTCTCTGCCTAGTGGGAACCCTAATTTGCTTTAAATTGCCAAAGTGCTCATTATGGAATGCTTAGTAGCTAGAGTTTGTACATAATATTTGAAAATCAGCCTTAATTTTTCTGCCTGAGATGAACACTTGGATTTCAGAGTAAACATAATCAGAGATTTACACAAACTCAGTGAACCCTGTTTATTATATTTGCCTGGAATAGCTACAAAAGAGGTCAGAGGTCCAATGTCTTCCTGCAGAGACAGATCATGTTCTAGCTGGTACTGAGGAGGAAAAAAACAGTAGGTGATGCTTTAATGAATGGCTTATCATGTGGAACACACCATGTGATAATAGCAGTGCTGGTAAGGAAAGAAGGAAGTAAAAAACATAAAGGCTTTTGCTAGGTTTACATTGCTTGAAAGCTTTCATTTCAACAGTAGCAGATGAAGAGGGTTTATTAAGAATATGTAGTAAAATCTGCAGCAAGTTGAAAGGAGCTTTGAACTTTTTGTTTAAACATTATTTTGGAATTGCCTGTGAGATGGCATTGCCCTGACTAAATAGAAACACACATCAGAATATTTTGATTTTGTGTGTCAATTTCTGTTATTATTTTTACAGAAGTGACCTTATCTAAGAACTCAGTTCAGAAAAAAATTGAGGGTCACAGACAGATTATTCCAAACACTAAAGGGATAGTCAATAAAATAAGTTACAATTTGATTTTTGTTTACAAAAGCGTGTCAGTTAGGAGCTGTGAAAATGCTTGTTCTTTGAGACTAAAAATTATGGGGATAGAATGGTCCAGCTCTTCCAAACAAAACATTTCTACTACATGGCATGGGCCAGATTCACATCTTAAAACTAGGCTGCATAAAGTGCTTATTTCTGAATTACTCTTCTTCTTGTCTTTTGAGAAAGAAGAAAAAGGCTCAATATTAAAAAAAAAAAAAAAAAAAAAAAGTGTGAATCCCAGTTGTGGCTCTCCATTTATTATTTTTCAGCAACTGTTCTGAGCTCCCTGGTTTGTTTGGGTTTGTTTTTTTTTTTTTGTTTTTGTTTTTGTTTTTTTTGTTTGTTTTGTTTTTTTGTTTTTTTGTTGTTGTTTTTTTTTGGTGTTTTTTTTTGTTTGTTTGTTTGTTTGTTTTTTTGGTTTTTTTTTGTTTTTTTTTTAAGCAGGAGCCACAAAATGTTCATTCCACCATTTATCCAGAAAACAGTGCCCTGAAAAATATCTTGCCAGCATAAAAAATACAAAGAAATGATGGTTCTCATTTCTGATGGTTTTGTAAAGTCTTACACTGGAATCTCACTGTAAAGAAGACATCAAGACCCCTCATCCCTTTGAAAGCCCCAGCCACTAGTAGGATATTCAAAAATGCTGAGGTAGGATAGACTTCTACAAATCCTTGAAACCAGGGGAAATTAGGTGTCTAAGTGAATATAAGCCTATATTTATTAGAGGAAAAAAAAAAAAACAAAGTGCATCAAATTTAACCTCATTTTGAGATGTTAACTCATGGGAAACCAGAACATTCAAGCCTAAATTTCACATGGCCACGTGAACCCTGGTCATTTGGGCTCAGGCTGAAGTGTCAGTCCTTATGAACTTGACTTGCATGATCATGAATAATAAGAACTAAATGCCTGAGCTAATAGAGTAATTAATTCTCATTTTCGTAGGATAATTCTCATGCAGTTAAAATCTCTGGCTGAAGTGCAAACGATGTGGAAGGACATTCTCCGTGGTAAGCAAGGGGAGACTGGGATAGGTAGCAACTATCTGCACTGCATGCAGCAAAACTACTTCCTTTCATGTATAAGCATCATATACCTGGCCACATCTTCCTAGGCTCATGTTAACAGGCAACAGCAAATCCTCTCGCTGGTGGTGTAAAGGAAGAGTAGGGAAGACTTCTCTTTCCCTACTCTTTTGCAAAATACTGGGAAGAGCCATAATCTGCCCCTACGTGCTTTTTGTTAAAATGTCCTTTGGGTTTGAGCAGCATAATGTCCATGCTGTCCACCGCCTACCCTCTCCCTGTTGAGGCTGGGGAGCAATGCAGAAGGGGCTTATTGTGGCTTAGCCACTGGTTGCTCACAAAAAAAGTGTATTTCTGGTCCTGACCCAACCCTGAGAAAGAGAACCAAACCCTCAGGGAACACTAAGGAGCAGACAAAACCTGAGCCACAGGCACAGTGTAGTACTGGGTGAGTACAGACTTGCAAAGTTAGATAAAACACATAACTGAAAGGTAAACTCACACCACTGTTTAAGTTGGGGTTTGTTCTGAAATACTCTTTGCAGCTTTGATTTCTGAGATTTTCATCTCTTGCTCAGCAATAAGTTCTACATGAAAGTCTGGTGTCCTATGTTGTTTTAGAAAGTTACCTGCCAGGATAAATTATGGTAACAGTGACTGTTGATGTCTCTGGAAGCTGTTCCCTGCTGGCTGCTGCTCATGACGTGCAGCGTGCTATCGTGGGGTAGACAACCTCAGCTCCCTTTGCTAAAGGGCCTTTTCCACCCTGAAACCCAGCAGTCCTTGGGGGTCATTGCTGTAAAAGCAAAGATTTAATGCTCTGTATTTATGCATGGTATAACTCCGGCAAAAAAACAGGAATGAAGCTGGCCTTTTCTCTTGGCAGAGCTCAGTAATAAGTTATGCTGCTATCAAACTTCTCTTACAAGAGCGTATACAAAAAGTTAACCTCATTAATGAGTGTAATTAAGACAAATATTTAAAATTCTAGTCTCCTCTCAATATCTATAGGGCAACAGAAACTAGCGTTTGGGTATCACAGATCAATTAAGAGCTCTTACAACACACTGTTCAGGTGTGCACAGGCTGTGTGCCTCCAGCGCATGATCCACATGACCGGAACCTCAGAGGATCCATATTCCTCGTACACCAGCCTCCAGGTCTCAGAGAGACCATCCAGGAGTTTGAAGAAATATTTTTTTTTTTTTTTTAAATGGATGGATTTTTGAAACCCAGCCCAATTTTTTCCTCAGGCAGCAAACCACACATCCAGTCGAGCAGGATTTACGCAGCTGAGTGCAATGCACGTGCAGGCAAACATTTAAGGTCACAAGACTCAGCACTTGTGGCCACTGCTCCTGCTGCCCATCTACTTCACTAGATATGGCAGTGTGAGGACTTACAGAAAGACCCTGAGCTCTGAAAATATCCTTTAAGCAAGTTTAACAAAGCAGGAAATAATTCCAGCGTGTGCAGGTTGGAGAGTCCTTAACTTGTAACATATCTCTTATCAGCTGGAGCATATATATGCAGCTCTCCTTGGAGACATTCCATGTCTGAGACTGTCACACCCAGCCCCAGGAGGTAACACAGGGATATTTACAAAGGCAGAAAAGAAGCTATGTTCTTTTCTATCCAATTCTCTGTACTACATGCAAGTCCACATTGATGGCAATAATAAAACAACTGAACATCTTACAAAGATGCTAAATATTCCCGAATACCAATGTAAACATTCCCAAATTTCTTTTCCATGGACTCCCAAACTGCAGCACCCACACCACGCTGCTCCTACCTAGATGAGTGGCTCAGCCTATGGCAGATCATGCATTTTGTGTGGAAAATCTGTCCCAACCAAACTGGAATCACCAACTCCTACCAAACCTTCTCAAGATCCTATGTATTCTGATCTTGGTGGTGGTTTTACTGCTGTCTATGTACAATCCTGCTGCAATGCTCTCCAAGACTGCCTTTCTAAGCACTGCACTTTTCTCTTTGGCCCATTGACACCCAATTTATGATTTCTTGTCTAGCATTTCAGGGTGGGAGTTTTGGGACAGGGACCATCTTTTCATTAGTGTGCCCAGGGCAGTGAGGTCCAGGTTTGCAAATAGGCTTCTGACAGCCTGTTCATATAAAAAATAACTGTAACTACAACAATATATCATATCATACAACTGCTCAGACATGGACTTCTGCCACATCTCAGCCAAGTTTTTTTCAGAAACTTGAAACGTTATAGAGGAATTACAGTGCTGAAAAGCAAAAAACTTAGTGTTGGTAACACCACCCACAACACGTACAACTTTTCAGTGAGTTTCCTATGATATTGGGTAGGCTTTTTTTTTTTTTTTTTCCCCAGCAAATGATCAAGGACCTGGATGCAGCAAATAGATAAAATTCCTCCTGTTATTTACAATGGAAGCTTCTAATTTGTTTATTACTTTGCTTATCTATTCATTGAGATAATTATCTGACACCTGCCAACAGCAGATTGTTCTGACAGATTTTTATTGGCCGAGATCAATTTGTTACTTACCATCTGTCCAGCAAAAGGTGATTTACAGGTCAACAAGCTGGTGAGCTTTGGAAAATCTTAAAATGATCTTGAGCAGTATCCTTCCTGAACTAATTTAATTTTAATCTCCCGTAAAGCACATGAAAGTTTGGACATGAAAATTAGGTTTGGAGCAGAGTGTATGAGAGAAGAGAAAATAATTTGCCTTTCTTTGCTGTGATCTTCTATAATCTATTTCCTATGAGGTTTCTTAAAAACCCTGTTGAACCCACTAGCTGAGAAGTGGCTGTATGACACTGAAGACCTCTGAAGAATAGAAAGAAAAAGGAGGTCATAGATGGTCTAATCACCATGGATATTGGGAGAAATAAGTTTCTCCCTATAAGCAAAATTCTTGAACCATAAATAGTCCAGCAATTATTTCTTACTGGGGCCTTACTGGTGGGTAAGGATGCTTCCCTCCCACTTAAGGTTGGTAACCTGAGTGTACTCAGTCTGATTCCCATGCTGACCCTTGTAAGATGCCTCGTGTTCTGACTCCCAGTGCTATGTCATCAAATTTGATCAGTTTGGGACCTGGGCAGCAGTAGTCCCTAGAGTCCCTTATTGCCCTTTCACCCCCCCGCAGAATTCACAGCATGGCTCTGCAAATCTACCTTTGGCTGTAATAAGGGTCTCTGCCATCCACGGCTCTGATGGATGTATCTGTGGTATTTGTGCTTCATTGGCTGCGTCTCTGGGAGCGCTGGAAGGCCTTTAGTGTCTGCTGGGAAATTATAGGCCACTAGATTGCTATTTTATACTAAGTGCCAATGCTCTAACAACTGTGCTCTTGGTGCTTTTCTAGGCCTTCCTCTACTCAGCTTCAAATTTTCTTTTTGCTTCTGTATCGAAACAGGTTTTGACAGAATAGGATGTATAATGTTTAAATTGTTCATAACAGAAAAGCAATATTCGGATTTTAATCTAATTTTATTTCTATGTCTATAGTAAAATACTAACCTCCTATCGCTCAGCTAGCACTTTTTAGAATTGCAAGAACCATTTTGAATGGTTTTTCAAGCCATTCTCTAAATGGGGGGAGTTGACACCTACTACTGCAGGATGCTTCAAATGAAGCCATGTTAACTTAAAATTTCTCAGGGATCCAAAAGTGACAGTGAGCTTTAAATGATAGTATTGGATTACATGGGAGACTTCTTTTCCTCTAAGAAACTCAACCTAGTAGTGTCAGGAGACCTTCTTAATGCCTATGGATCTTTTAAAGATAATGACACTGAAGGTCCCCAGAACAGCATTTTGTGTCAGCACATCCTTCTCCAGAACATTTCCGATTGTCGTGCAAATGCTCAAGATAGTCCTGTTATGCAGAGATCACTGTTCAGCGGTAAGGGCTATCGTGATAACGTGGCGGAAGGGAAATGTCCAGATGAGGTTTTGAAAACCTTGCTCGGGTTTCAGAAATCCTGAAAACTAAACTCCTGATGATATTTTTTATTGGAAAGGTGGTGCCTGCAAATGCTGCAAACGACAGCCAGTTTTCTGTGTTGAATATTGCAGCCATTTCAAATTAAGCATAAAATCGTATCCAGAGTACAGCTCTATAAGTCAGTCAGAGAAAAATGGTTCTGCATTTCAGTGCACGATTTAACCTGAAGTATGTATGTTTATAAATATATATTATGTATAGATTTTTTTCCCTAAAATTTTCAAATCATATGGAGTATCAGACTGAGATATTATGTGTTACAGTTGTAAGCTAGAAATAAACTGGAAACAGGTTTTAATGAAAAGATATGAAACAGAGGACCATACTACTGCCTACATCGGTGGTTTTAAAAGGTGCAAATTTAAAAAATCTTTCCAAAACTTGTTCTTAAATTATTTTTGAATTAATAGACTGTGTCCTTCTTCAGATAATCATAAATTCATCAGAGTGAATCTTTCGGAGCTGATCCTCTGGAAGCCAAGAATTTTCCCAGAATTTATAAAAGCCTGGTGAGTGTTACTCATTATCAGTTTGAAGAATTGATTCCAGTGGAAATCCAATATGTTCTCTCAAAAATGTCTAGCGTATCTGCTTCTCAGCTGAGATCTTAGAAAAAGTCTTGATGACACCTTGTACAGAGATGGATTACAACAGGAAATGAAGAGGTCTAAACCCAACAGTTTAAAATTGGTGCCTGCAATTCGACATCTGAATGTGCATTTGGAGTCAGTGGCAGCTGTGTGTTCCTAGCACCTGTGAAGCCAGGCTACCTTAGTTATTAAGGATTCAGGATCAAATCCTGCCATCGATTTTTGCCCGGCTAGTATTTCAGTCTCCATGACTAGGGCTAGCTGTTCAAGTTTGATGTTATTTGGCCCAAAGAACTACGTTTAAAAGTCTTCCCAGAATCTTTGCTGCTCATTTATCATAACCTACTCCGTCTCCTACATACCAGCTTAATTTCATTTCAGTTTCCAGTTTGATATGCACCGCGGGGATTTCTTTCCCAGGCAAAAGGCAATATGAGGTGAGAAGAGCAGCATGCTGCCAGCACAGGTATAGGCCTGCATAATGGAGCTGTGACACTCTGAAAGAGGTTTTTCGTTTTAACAACTTTTCGAGTGGGGAGCGAAAGACATAATGCAGATGGCATAATTGAAGTGGGAGAATGAAACATTAAGCATGCACAGAAGGGATTAGAGAGGAAGACTTTTGGGGTTATTTAATTTTGGATCAGTTGTTATCTAACAGTTTTGTCAGGCAAAAACGTTAAAGCTCCTTGCAAGTCCAGAAAAACTAAGGAAGATTATTACCTGCCTAGGAGTATGTAAAACCTTGTAAAACTATCAGACTTGAGAGAATTTATTCTTTATTATGTGATATCATGTTCTACAAAGTATCTTTCCCTGCACAGCTCTCATAGGTCCCCTTTCTTCATTTTTATAGACTTGTCAATTCTGGGAGTGATCTAATCATGATGAGGATTTAAGGTATGTATATGCATTGTACTGAATGCTAATAATTCATGAGCTCTTGGTTTCAGAGATGATCTCTGTGAAGCTCTGCAGTTCAAAAAGGAGTGCCTTAACATAAAAAGGATGTTAAGCCTTACATTTAACACCTAATGAAATCATTAAAGAGAGATCAGGCATGATTGCAAATGTTAATTTTTCAGATCTCACACATGCCACAAGTATGGTGAACAAAGAAGGGGAACTTTAAAAAACTATAAGGCCTCATTAATTGAGGTAGAGAAGAGATTTCAAAGGCTAGCTGTGCTCCCTCAAAACAAAGGGACCAATTCTTCATACACCTTGATCAAGGAAAGTCCTTCTAAAATCACAGGGATTTTTGCCAGAGAAAAGACTGTAGGATCTAGTAAAAAATCAGGCAGTCTCGGAACATTTCTCCTGGATAAGGAGCCCTGGTGTGTGCTAATGACACAACCGAAAGCACAGCCACTCCCCGAGAGTGCTCCACGCCTGTGGTATCGGTTACCTACAGGAACTCCAGGAAGAATACATATGAGGATAAGAAATAGTCGCTCTTTATTCCTGTCAGTAGGTTTTGCCTTTGACTCTGCTGATCAATATCAGCCGTGCATTGGTTACTATGGGAATGAGGCTTTCCTGTACTCAATAAACCCCAAGTTCCTTTTTTTTACAAAGGTGAGCAAAATACTTTTAAAAGAAGGTTTTATCTGCTTTATGCCTTGAGGGACTCTGCAGCCATCACTTTAAAGGTACTTGGACACTTTGAAATGCAGAATATTATGATCTAGCTTTGGGCAAGTAAAGACTTAAAACCATTTGTTTACCCCAGAAATCAATGTCAAATTCATGTAGAAATCTATACGCTCTGTGTGCCTACCCTCTGTGTGTGTCACTGTACTCATGCAAGCATGCACGCATGTGACTGTATGTGTGTGTGCACGTGAGTGGGTTTGTGTCTATATGTGTTCTACATTACCAGATACATGGAGATATAAACCTTAATATGGATTACCTTTAAGGCTTGAAAACAAGATATTGAGATAAAAATTATCTAACAATACCTTGGACTCAGCACCTTGTCTGCTCTGAGATAATTAATCCACCCTTACAATGATCTGTGTATTTCTGATTATAATACTGGGATAAGAAATAACCTACTTTGCACTTTTATTTATGATAAGACATTGTTTAATTATAAAATATTTAACAATGCATTAATACATATTCTGGTGGCATATAGTGCCAAGCATATGTGAAATAATATGTATGGCATTTCCTGAATGGAATTAATTTAAACAGAAACTATGATGGACGTGATCTTGGCCTGCTGCTACCTCAGTTCAGCAACATAACCACTTCAGAGACTTTCCAGGTGAAGCAGAAGAGTGGTAGCAAACTGCCACATAAACTGCTGCCAATTATAGCCAATCTGTCAGATGTCTATTCTTGGGACCTATTGCTAATTGGCTTGAAGGATGTTAATAAACAGTGAATTAATCCTTTTCTACTCTTTTTGTTAATTTATGTTTTACACATTTTTTTTTTCTCATGTACTAGAAATAAAAATAATGGAAGGTAATGATTTTCTCAACTTGGAAGGAGCTTCAAAGGATAGGAAGTTACCACAGAAAACTATCTGGGTACCTCCTAGACCACTTTATGGCCCAAAGAGTATCATGGAGTACATAAATAGCAAATTAATGAAGAGTGTCTAGTCAAAGCAGAGTCTGGAAAAGAGTTCCCTCATGGGCAAAGGAAACATTTTCAAGATCCCTCATCTTTTTAATGACCCCATCCCCACCTCCCCCCCCCCCCCCCCCCCAACTTGAAACATCTGCTTTCAGACTATGAAGAGACTGCATTCACCAGGTTTCTTCAGTGCTCCTCAGTGAGGATCCCAGCTGCAGCGAGCTCCTCTTTTATCAGCACCAAAAAACACCAGAAGCTTGAGGCAGTTCTGAGACACAAAACAAGTTTAAGTGTCACGGCTTGACACCGCAAAAGTTTATGTTAGTATTAGACTATGAATTCTTTAAAAGACTTAAAAGGACATCTTTCTTGAGGAGAAAAAAATAAAATAAAATAAAATACACACCACACCACCCACCCCCCCCCCCCCCCCCCCCCCCCCGAACTAGAGATGTTCTAAAGGAATTAAGAACTGAAGTTGTAAAAGAGTTTATGCAAAACCAACTTGGAGAGGACGCTCACTTTTGTTTCACAGTTTGCCAAACTAATAGGACCAAAGTGAGTGCTTAATCAAAGTCAATATTGGCCTGCTGACTCTCAAGAAACGATGTAAAAGTGCTTTGGGGGCTCTTTCTATGTTCATTATCTTTTCCTGTGTCACTTGGTGTCTCTAATGATAGACGAAGAAGCACTTAAAATGTCTCTACTCAATTCTCTTCACTATTGAAATCTCAAATTAAATACTTATCAAGAAAAAAAATCATATTTAGAATGAGTTCGTGACACAAGTATCTTCTGAAAAACAGCCTAGGATAATTCAGCAGCCCCACTGGATCTTGCATTTAGAGCAGCCTGAAGTATTCAAGTGACTCAGCAACTCAGTGGTGGGTAATTTACAACTCACTTCTCATTGCGAGCCGAACTGCTAGCTTACAAACTAAAGTGCTTCTGCATCGACCTTTGCTGAATGCAAATGCAGCGTGCCCAGCTCAAGCAACCGATGTCAAAACTAGAAGCCTTAAACTAAGGGCAAAACATTGAAATACTTGCTCTCATTTGGCTGACTGAAGGTAACTCCATTTAACTGTTGGAATTATCAAAAATTAAGGTGTTGCTCAAAGCAGGCAGTGTCAACCAGCAATCTCCTTTACAGAGTAGAAGATGAACAACATGTAGTGAAAAGCATCACAATTTTCTAAGCTTTTTCAGAGTAAAATTATCAGATTAAAACAGATCTTACCTCTATACAGGACAGAAATACATATCTTAGAGAAAAAAAAAATCTAATACATGTTGAAGATGAAAAGTATTTCCTGAATAATGTCACAAAAATTAATGTTAGACATTACCCATTTAATTATATGAGTGTCCACCATGGAGAACCAACAAGCAGGAAGTCTGATTCTCTTGTGTCAAGAAAAAAAAAAAAAAAAATGTTGTACTTTAGTGCTCTGCTACTCTCCTATCAGACCTGATTTTAATGGGCTTACTCAAGAAATTAATTGCTGCTTTTATTATGACAGTGGGTAAGAGAATCTCGTCCCACATCTAAAAAGCAAAAGAATTAGTCTGGAAATAGGTATTATTTTTGAATTTACCAGTCTTATACTAACACAACCTCTCTTCTTAAAAAGAGGTGAATGAAGTTCTATGTGCAGTAAATGCCCTGGCAGAAGAAGCTTTATTTCTGCAAGGAAAAATAAAGTTCAGATTTTATCCTCAGAATTTAAGGCTAGTTGAGATCATACATAGGTCAATGGGAGGCTTACCAGGCTAAGAACTTATGGATTTGAAGCTAAAGTATCATCTCATGCTAATGCAATATAGTTTGTTTCTGAAGCAAAATGTGTATGTAATTACTTTTAATTTGATTATAAATATTCTTTTTTGAAGTAAACCACTAAACCTTAGTTGCACTAGAAAGACATGCAGCATAAAAAACTGGCCACATACGTACTTAATATAGTGGGCATAAAAATACTAATTAAGATAAAACATTATACCAGAGTACCTACAATAAACACAAATTAATAAACCAATCAGAAATGTGAGCACCTTCAGGAAAATAGTAGCATGCATCATATAATCTCATGGAGATAAGTAAGGAATGTTTAATGTGATTTTTTTTTAATGGACCAGATAATTTGGGGCATAGCTGGGAAAAGTCTCCATAAAGACTGTGGCCTGTAAAAATGCACATATAATTTATAAGAAATGGTATTCTCCCATACAGAGAGGACATGGACTAAGCAACTTTTGGGCTCCAAGCCCTTCCAGAAAGAGATGCAGAAGAATATGTTTTGTTGGCAACAGCTGGCAATACTCTAAATGATAATATGAAAGAGGAATTCATATCCATCTCTAGAGAGACAGTAGGAAGCAATATTTTTAAAAATTAGCTAAACTAGCTTTTCTCCATCTAAAAATGTCATAGCATTTGAAATATACTACCTCAATGACTGTTCCACGCTTAGTAAGTGCTGTTCAGAGTAAGCTGCCTCACACAAATACTTTTTGATGGGCATAAAGAGCACTTTCATAGGGAACTTAGGTGTGTTTCACACCACAGTGACCAACCAAGGCTTAGAAAATTATTGCCCATTAGGAACTGCTGGAACAAATGCAAAGTTAGATATTCTGGCTTTAACCATCAGGAGAGTCTGAAGCAGCTGATGCAGTAAAGCACATGTCCAAAATTGATTTATATTTATTTTACCATATTTATGTGTTCTAAATGAATACTGACTTTACCTATAAATGATGAAATTCAGATGTTTCTAGTTTTAATGCCTATTAGGATATGCTTAAATGGACTTCAAAGTAAATTATTCACATGTAGAGAAGCTTATAGGAATTTAGAACTTACACTACTCTCTTCAATAAGATGCCTCATCCTCATAACCTAAGGGTTTTTTCAGCTCCTAGCTTGATGGTGGAGTTTATTCTTTCTCTCTGAAGTGTCTTTAAAAAATATTATTTAAATGAATTTCCTTCAGTGGTGGGAAGACCACCGTGCCGTGGTTCAGACCCAGACTCAGAGAAGCTGAAAAATAGAGACTGTCCCTCTTACATATAATTCACATTTAGATATCCGAAAAAGATAAATTAAAAAACAAAACCAAATGGAAGGACAAAGGACATTCTCTAAGACCATATTCACTGCTTGTTCTAGAGACTTCCAATAACTCATCCTTTCCAGTAGAATAAAAGCTCAACTAGATATGGCAATTTTACCCCCTAAATACTTGTGAGACTTGTCATGAGCTTGAGCCTATGGGACATACGGATCTTTGATAGTTCATCTCCTTGCCTTCAGAAATTTCTCTGACAGGTACAGTGTAATTAGAGACTAAAATGCCCTCATTTGCATGTTGTTTCTACTTGCATTCTCACAGTACAATGTACCAAGAAAGTAATTTTTTTTTTTTTTTTTTTAATGAGTAGTTAAACTGTGGAGTTGCTAGGATGTAGAAGAAACCAAAAGTTTTATAGTTTCAGAAAACAACTTGGAAAGCTCAGTGAAGAGCAGTCCATCAGACACTATTAAGCATAATGATATGAACAGACCCTCTAGCTCAAGAGTGTGGGGGGAAGTCCTCTGGGAAATGTCTCTAGATGCCATTCCCAAAGTCAGAGCTTTCCCGCAAGCATCTCTCTCTTGTCACAGGTAGAAACAGGAGGCAGAGTTAAATGACCTGACCCAGCATGGCCTTACTTCTGTGAGGAACAAATTAGGATTAATTTCCATCCAGTTTTGACTATATGAATTCCTTCTGGAAAGTCTTAATGGTTCTTCTTTCTTCTCTTGTTTAGTCTGTTTTCTTAAGCAGAGGGAAAGTAGTCATTATTTCTTTCCTTCCCTTTTAACAGCTTCACTCTTTGATCAATTTGAGCCAAATCAGAATAGAAAAACATCTATACTATGATGTTTCATAAAAAAAAAGGTCAACAGGAGAGGAGACATTATGTCCCAGCTGAGGGAAAAACTGTAGGGAGAGTGTAACCCTAATAAGCACCACAGAAACCAACTGGGAGCTCTAACTCAGATCACAAACCCATGGAAAAAGTATTGGCTTCACAGCACGGAGGATTATTTGTTCTTCACTCTTGGTATGGTCCAAGTTTCCTTGTAATCAACTACTGCACCTCCCATTGCATTTGATGAGAGATTTCCCAACACACAGAGGATGGTACATCTGATTTTCTGAATGTTTTCAACACTTACAGTATGTCTATATGAACTATTGGCCATGGGTTTTTTTCAAATTATGGTCTCATAATTTTCATTTTTTAAACTTTAATTTTCATCCTTTGTTCACTCACTAAACTCTAAACCAAAGAACGGGTCTTCCACATGTGGAGGATTAGACTTTAAATTAGAAAAATGACAAACATCCACTACATCCAAAAAGTGTTTGTGGTTTCAGTAAGTTAAACAGAATATAACTCTGTGGGAAAATTAACACTAAAAATATACAAGCTATTTAACCTTCTGATTTAGAATTTCTGATGTTTAGACACAGTCACAGGTCATCTAGAAGCACAGAGTGAGCAAGGACAGTAATTTAGTCTAAGTGTTGGGATTTTGGACTTCCTATCTTTGACCTATGTTTGGATATTAAGACAACGTTTATGTCTCTCTATAACCACTTGTTATTTACCAACTAAGCAAATGATAGAAAACCTGCAAGCAAGTTTGTAGAGTTGTGGATATCTGAAAAAATAAACAATCTGGTAGTTGTAGTCTGAAGACATGCAGGAACTGTTTCTTCTGACTGTCTAATACCTGTGGCTCCACAGATCCCTGTGCCCATGTTGTTCTGGCCAGTATTGTATACTGCTGGAAATAAATGAGATGATAAATATCAAAGCATACTGAGGTACTTTAAAAATCAGTTTCCAGTCTGGAATCACACCATGGCTGGAGAATCTGTATCCACAAGTAGTCATATGAATGATAGAAGATACAATATTTTGGATGCTTATCTGGGTCCACAGCTCTTTGATCTGAAAATCTTGCCAGGTGGTTTTCAGGATAGCAGTCTCAAACAGAATGGCTTTCTCTTAGATACTAAGACAGTTCAATGAATATACAAAGAAGAAAAGAATAAAGGTGGTTGACTGAAGGAAGACATAACAACAATGTCAAGAAGTTGTTTTTGTGTTTTTTTTCCTAGAATAACAAAAATGAGAATTTAAATAGCCTTGTCTAAATGCAGTTACTAAAGAAATTCCTGCAAGCAGTTCTCGGCTCTGTTCATCAGGAACACACATGAATGCTAAGAAGCAGTCAAACTTGTTCAGAACCCGTCTTGGCCAGTTTACTGGGAAGACCAGAGGGGAATCCAGAAAAAGAAGAGGTAAAGGCAAGCAGACATTAAAAATGCCTGTTAAAATCTATTTTTGGATTGTTTTCTTTATGCTTCTCAAAGGAATGAACTTATACACAGTCCAGTTGCAGCTGCATAACTACCCAGTGGGCTGGAGGTTCACTTGGTCAATTAAAAACCATGATATTATGAGAAAAAGTAATCACTGTTGGCAGTAGTGGAGCTGAGGACAAGTATATTTTGCTTCATAACACCCTATTGCGCATTAACCAGATGCCGTGTCTATGGTAATGTGACCTTGGCCATGGCGAGCCCCACGGCATGTTCCCTGCTGAGCGTCCTGCGTGGATGGCGAGCGACTCTTATTCGGCTCAGGCTGGCAAACAGGACCCTTAGCACCACTCCATGCCCACTCAGTTTAAACATGATTCATTGTTATGTTGTTTCCAAGGTTTCCATGGCAAATATGTGTCCATGTAACCGTTTTTCTTCTTTAATAATGACTTGGATCTTCCATCTAAGAACCTTCCTAAATCTGTGCATTTCCATTAAAATGTATTTTTCAGTTGTTTTTTTTTTTTGAAAAAGAGATTAAAAAAAAAAAAAAAAAAAAAAAAAAGAAAAGATTGACATGAAAGTGAGTGCTGGTCAGCTGTTCTTGGTGGGGTTATTTTTACAGTGACTCAGTAGAGCACTGGACGAAATGTCTCATCTGTGTTCCAGCAGCTCTCTGATGGACATGGGTGTATTAGATGTTTGTAGGTGCTAGCGTTTGTTTGCAAAAGAAATTTAAACAAAACAAAACTAGTTTTCCCCAATATCCCATCCAAAGAACACTAATGAGTGTCACTTAGGCCTTTAGCCATTCCTTCCATGTGCAATTGCTTAAAAAGATAAAGTCTCTCCAGAATTAGAAGGGATCCAAAAGACAGTTTCATTGGGAAGGCTTCCGTAACGCTGTTTATTTAGGATGTGTGAGGACATGTTACGAGAGCTCATTTCGGCTTGCTGGGTTATCACACACACAAAGCCCTGCGCTGATGAGTTTGCTTTGCATTTGTGGCTCTGCAGAGCTCCGTGCTGCTGCATCCAGAGAGGTTCCAGGACCTGAGCTGGTTTGTTTTTATCCATGACACGCCAAGATATTAGACACGGACCAGAACTTAATCATGTTAAAACTGAACTCCTGATGGTCTATAGAGCAGGTGTTATACAACCAGTACTTGGAGGAATTAATCTCATTCCCCACTGCTAGAAATGGAAAGCTTCCCACAGAACCAAAGGTGCTTAGGCCAGACCCTAGAAATTCTTAAATAATTGAGGTTAATAAACCCCATGTTGCTGCCTGTTGCACAGCACTGCGAAGCTTCAGCTGTCAAAGGAAGCTGCTGCCACCCACCCGTGGGGTGCCCCATGGGCTACCTCTCAGCCACACGTCTGAAGCACAAGCCGCGAGCTGGAGGCAGCTCCATTTTCATGATGCTGAAACAAACTGGTATGTGGGGATTGCACACACACCAATGTTTTGTCGCTTTCCCGGGCTCAAGCAGCTAGAGTAGTTGAACACATCATTCTTTCCCTTGTCTGAGAAACATTTACTGCTTGTTACAAAAGGTTTAGGGATGGCATACTGTGTAATAGCTTAGACGACTGAAAACAAATTTAAATATAAGAAATGTGCTGGCTTATTTTTTGCACGTTGTAAATACTCTTAGAAACGGCATGGGGCCTTATTAAGTTTGAACCTCAGGTCTTTCAACTTCCTCGAGAAAAGAGAACAAATGGTAAAAGCATGAGGAAATAAGTAACCTCTGTGATTTCCCACTTCAGTTCAAGCCCAGATATTTTTGTCAGTTGTTAATTACAGTCATATTTCTTTAACACCTTTAAAAAAGAAACAGCAAGCAAAAGATTTCAAAGAGAGAGGTTGCACCAGCTCAGAAAAGTTCTGATTTCTCCAAACATGCGGTAACCCACTGGGCAAGGAAGATCTGTGCTTCCTGCAGACCCTATTGCCAGTTCTTCACAACTGAGAACTTTTGATTATTTTCCAAACTCGTATTGAAATCAACTGGGTTAGTCACTTTAAAAAAAGACCCCTTTTTGCTTCTCTGTAACCCTTCAGTCTTTTGTTGGGTTTTGTTTTTTACACATTCTTATTGCTAGATATCAAACTGTATAAATATCTACCCAAATGCTAGCAGAAAAGCTGTAGTAGGACAATAAAGAGGTAATATTGTTATTTATTTATTTTTTGACTACTGTTCCAGCATAATGATGTTGTCATTTCAACAGTTGTTTCCCATATTTGGAAGAGGAAATAGATAAAACCTCCTAAGAATCTAAAATGCATTTATGTTTGGGAACTATGTTCAGGGAGTTATTTGGGTGTGGTTTCTTTAGTCAAGGATTGGAATGTGATTATTTTTACATAGGGCCATAAGTACCATTCTGAAAAAGGCAGATGACCTGCCTTTCTATTTTTCAGCATAGACTAATCTAGCTGTTCACTTCAAAAATAGGAACCTCAAAAGTGTTTAGGCCCTTGCCAGTGAAATCCCCTTCAAGGTGGAGTCAGCCTGCGGTCTGGCGGTAGGTAAGTCAACCCTACAAAGCTCTTGGCATGTCCTGTTGGCTGCTTCAGATGCTCCCCATGCAGCACAGTGCCTAATTGCAGAGCCTAGCACCCCCTCACCCAGCCGAGCCCCCCCTGGCTGGTGCTACGCCTGAGCCGCTCCCCGGGGATTGTGCAGCAGGGTGCAAGAAGGCCATATCCAACCAAAATGTCTGAGCCTCTGGTGTGCAACCAGCAGGACCCCCGGGTAACCCTGCAAAGGTGATGGATGAGCAAACTTTGGTGTTTAATGGGAACCATCAGGCACCTGTGCTACTCTGGAGTTATGACTTTGGCCACCATGAACTATTTACAGTATTTTGCAATGAAGAGCGACTCACTCTGCTTACTGGGTGATCCAGTAGTAACAAAGCAGTGAGTAGAGACAGCAGTGGCGAGCCCAAATTAATAGATACATACTACTTCAGAAAGTGCCTTTTTAACATCTGCCTGCAAAAGGCTGCGTAGCCCCACTGACAACTCTTCACAGTGTCCAGGCTTCAACACAACCACAGCTGAGAAAACAAAAGGATAGACTATGGTGACCCTGTACCCGGAAAAATCTCAGTTCCACTCTTGAATTTCTAAGATACCAAATTATTTGTCGTTCATTCTGCCAAATGTATTTAAATCCTTTGGTGGCTACTTTCGGGACTTTGGGCAGGTTTGATGCTACACATCCTGAGGCCCTGCTGGAGGTTGGGTTTTTCAGGATCCCTGCAGTAATGATGGTGATCATTTCAATCATTTAAATATTGAGCAGAGAAATATGTTCTCAGTTTGGGTGCATAATTCTGGTGGCTTTTCCACATAAAGTGAAAGTCTTATTTTGTTCCTGAGGAAGAGGAGTGATTAAAGGAGCACTGGAGATGGTCAAATACTGAGAAATTGGTCTGGGAACATATTCAGTCATGAATAAACAACCGATAAAATGATTCACTGCTATGCACAGGTGCCTAACATTTGCTGTGTGGGAACACAGGGTGATGACTAGGTTGTTCATCACGCCACTGTGTCTTAATACAGACAACTTTCCTTGCTTTCTATCGAGACTGTGTTATCCCCTAATTTTTCATGATGTGCCATCTCATATGGGAAACTATCAGTTACCCAATAAATGAGTAAGCAAAACCAACTGCCTGTGAGCAATAATGCATCCTTAAGGATGATCATAAAATCCCCAAAACTCTCACCAGAAAACTAATTTTTGTGGTCTGGGGAAACAATTTATAGGTCACATGCACAGGCAGCTTTGGGTCTGGTTCTTAAGGAGAAGAAAGCCAGCACATGGGGAGCCTGAGCATTCCTAAATACAGCACCAGGCTGTGGTGTTGCATACTGGCAAACCACCACAGCAAATATTACACTGGGTAAGGGTTAAGGCATGGCCACAAGTGCTTAAATTAGAGCAGGGAAAAGGCTTCTGAGAGTCTAGGAAGATTACATCTCCCACCATTACGTTAGAGGATGGAAGCCCCCCCTGCCCTCTGCTTAAACACCCAGTGCAGTCCCTAAAACTGGCTTCATTCCTCTGCAGAAGGGTCCCGTTTCCCCTTGTCTGAGCAGGGCTGAAGGTGTCCTGGTTTTGGTGCGCCCAGCGCATCGCACAGCCTGCTGCCTCCCGCCTCCGAGCGCACAGCCGGCTCCTCCGCACGGAGCTGCCACGCTGCCGCTCGCTCCGGCTTTGTGCCTCCAGCTCTGCCTCTCCACTCATGTGTCCGCTCTCCCAGACTGAACAGGCTTGGAGATGGAGCTCGCTTTTAGTTCAAACCCAGGTAAACCACCCTGTCCTTTAAAAAAAAGTAAGAAAGATCTCATACAGCGCTCATGGACATATATGAAATCTAATGATGGGATAACTATTTATAGTTTAGTGGTCTAGGGGCCACATCCTGCTCTCAGTTACACTGTTTAGTCTTGAGAATAAATCAGCTGAAGTCAGAGTGACTCAGAGCAGAATTTGGCTCTAAATATTTTAACTGTAGCATGAGTTTGTTGTCTACATGACTGAATCGCCTTAAGAAAATCAGTGCCTCCTCTTTGCCTTTGCCAGTGGGGCCGCAGTGATTCTTGTGTTTATTTAAGGCAAGCGGTGTTCATGCCTCACCTCCCGCATCTGCACGTCACGCCGCTCACCTTTCCTTTCGTGTTGGGTGCTTTGCATGTAGGAGCATTTAACTCTTTAGCAATTAGTGCCAGGATTCAAACCTCATGTTTTATTTCTCTGGATTTCCCAATCTCTTGAGGGCTAATTATAAATGTTCTCCAAGGGCACCACGTCAGTTGCTGGGGAGTCTACACATACATAAGAGATGCAAGGCAGGGCAACTTCATCAAATGCTCTAACTGCGACTAGAGACAGCTTAATAGCAACAAATATATTTGGTTGTCCTTCACAAAGACCTTTCCCCCAGCTGCTTATATATACGTGTTTATCTCTGGTTTTGCACTGTCAGGAAACAGGTGCTTTTCTATTAATAGACATGATGCAGCAAGGCAAGAAGAAGGTGCAGTAGTATATGAAAACAGGTGGTCTACAGTTGAACAGTTTATAAACAATAACTAATCACTCAAGACCTGTAGCAGTTTCTAATGAGGACTATAATTACAAGCCAGGTGGCTGTAGTTAGAGGAATACATTGTTTTTAAACAGGTTACTTGACTCAACAGCAGTTTTACGGGAGGCAGGATTGTCTACAACATATGTTCCCTCTGCCTCTCGTTTTCTTTTTTTCTCTCTCTCCCCGTGTGTGTACGTAGGGATGCCTAACGCCTTCCAGTATAAAACCCTGTTTTCTGTCACTTATGATTCTGCAGACTTGTAATTGCTCTGGCTGAAACCTCAGTGCTTATGTCAGAGCTAATTTTTGGAAGAATTCAGCATAAACAATTTAGCTATTTTTCAGATCGATAGCAGGGAAAATAAATTGGTTTTTTTTTTGCACATTAGAACATTAAGGCAGTGACAGGGCTGTTACTGTGTCAGGTACACAACAGAGTTAGACAGAAGCTGAAAAGTGATGAAGGATTACATGTCCAAGGCCTGTTTCTTCATTATATTATTAATTTTAACAGGTCTAATAATAATTGTTTTTCCTTAAATATTTGCTTCTGCCAAAGAATGGTTCTAATTATTTTTAAAAAAACCTGGGTGCCCCCCTACTTTGATTTGAGTTGTTGGATCCTGCATGGTCAACATTCTTAACACCAAAGACTTGTGATGCTTTATTGTTCCCCTGAAAATTCACCCAAACATGGCCAAGTCATAGGCCTCCAAACACGCTCAGAATTTGCAATGAGATTCACAAAAGGTTTTGCAAATAGGGAGTGAGGTTCGTTCACCTCAGGGCTGGACATGCTCCTGCAGTCAGTGTATTGCCAGGAGCCTCCGGAACGACCTCGTGCTCTGGCTACGGAGGCTGAGCTGTGCTTACAGGACACACTGCCCTGCTCGGGGAGGGATGGAGAGATGGGAAAAAAAGAGGAGGTAGTAGTGATATAGTGAAGGACTTGAGGAACTGGAAAGAAAACAAGAACGTTAGGGTAGACACAGGCAAGCAGGAACAAAGACAAGACAGGCAGGACCAAAGGGTGATGGGGTTTCTAGCCAGTAGGGAATATTTCCCTCCCAATATCAGCCCGAAAGAGACCATCACAAGGTTATGTCTGCAAAACTACTACCACCTTATTCTGAGGTTGAACTTGCCCCAGGTCAGCCTGCGCAGACACTACTGCTCATTTCTCATTTGCTATCTGCAGGCAATCTGCCAGCGCCCCACCAGAAAGCGGGTGTTGGAAGGAGGGAGGAGGCACCCCACGCTGCACAAATGGCCTGCCAGAGACCACTCCTTACAGCAATGCTCACAAACACAGGGTCTGTGCATCTCCTATTGCAAACATCCAACAACACCATTGGTGAAGTGTGTGAAGCCCCACCAGAGGCTGGTCCACACAGACAAATACCGCAGCTACTTCATTAACTCAGCTCTGTCATGCCTCTAAATTTTCCAGTGCTGCCCAAGACCTCCAGCCAGTTCAGTATGGTACCATATGACACAACCTCTGAAATAATTCTTACCCCCTATTTATTTTGTAAAAAAATAGAAACAATCATACAAAATAGACTACATTAAGGCTCCAGGCTAATTCACTTACGTCATTCCAGAGTCAAGGTTGATCTTGAAGCTTGATTGAAATGACGGGCTGAACTTAAGAACTTTCTTAAGTGATTTGCTGGATCAGGGTATGTGTGTTATGATGCAGCAAATCATTACAAGATAACATATTAACTTCCACAAGGCTTTCAGGTCTATGTAATTAACACATCTTCTATTTATAAATCCCCTGCGTCATTTGTTGAAGAATTTGGAAGGTGTGCAGTCAACATGTCAGGGAACCACGAGAGGAGTAGAGACTCACCACCACTTGGAAGACTGAATGTCACCCTGGAAAACTGGGTTCTGCCTGTACAGAGTTTGTAAGTGAGGACCAGCAAGACATTTTGGCCACTTTCCATGAGAAAGCAGTGTGCATCCCTGTCCCCAAGGACCTTGCTCTGCTGAGATGCTGAGTGCCCCTCACTTTGATCCTTTTGAGATCTGCAAAAACCCCAGCTACACTGAAAATGTCTTGATTTGGGCACTTAGATTAATAGGAGAGTTTTGATCTTAACCTTTCTATATTTCAGCATTTCTGCTCAGTAAAAGAGAGAAACAAGGTTTTATCACAGGGATATTGCACAGCAGATTCATAACTTTGTGGAAACAACAGTGACACACTTAATAATTTTATATTCAAAAATGGGTTTGGATAGTGCTGTATATTGAAGGATTATTGTGAAAAGAAACACATGGGAGGACTACAATATTCCCAGTGTAGCCACCTTAGAGTCTATTCAAGCATATTTTCATGTAAGATCAATATTTAGTTCCAACAATAATTGGTGGTTTCTAAAGATAAACAGAAGGACAGGTAATGACTATATGATGGCAACATCATATGAAAAAATTTTCAGAGACTGGAAATATGGTTATAATTGTAGAGAGTTGTTTGGGTTTTTTTAAATACTGTAGACAATTTCTAATCCTTACCCTTTCCTAGAGTCGTAACTCTTTTCCTTTGTGCTTTGGGAAATTCGCAGTTTTTGTTTGGCCTAGTTATAAGAAGCAGGATACAAACATGCCACTTAACAATTTTTGGTTGATGATGGAAGACATAGTATTGATTTATAGAGCTGCATTCAGGACTGCAATGAACCTGATTACAGCAGCACAAGCTCTGGTTTTCGGAGAGCTTTTCTGTTTTCTTCTGAGTCCACACAAAGGTCAAATCCTAGGTTAAATACCGTATCTTGCTTATAACTTTATTTTAGCCCATCTGACATCTCCTTCATTCTGAGAGCTACTACTTTACATTTCCTCAAGATGATGACATAATTAATTGGAAAATACCATCATCTCAAAAAGGATTTAGTGATTTATTTCCTAAAGCTCCAGGAGTCTTACGTGTGGAGGTTTTTCAGACTCAGACAGGTTAAGCTCTTGTTTGAAGTGAGAGACTGAACTGGACAATCTCTAAAGGTCCATCCAACCACCAACTTCTCTAGGATGTGTGTGAAGTCTGGACAATGCGGAGTTCTCATAATGATGCAAAGAAAGAAGAGTGTCCTGCTGTATCTAAGATTCTGTCCCAGTCATTAATTTATTATGTTTCCCCTCATGCCTCTTGCTGATGCACAGTGAGATGAGTGTCTCCCAAATTTTTATCTGTGCTCCCTTTCCTGTAACGCATATTTCCATCTTTGCACCCAGTTGGGGAGCACTGGATAACGCTCTGTCTCTATGCATTGCACATGCAGGAAGGGCAAATTTGCTGCCTCTGGATTTTTGGATGAGGGTTTGAGATGGGTTAATTATATGTCAAGAGGGACTTGAGCAATAATAATTGACTTTATGACTGTCTTTCCCACTTGGTAGAAAGGTTACATTTAAAAATTGGCTTTACTGTACTGGATTTTAGGTTAAGTTCAAAATGCAGCTTCCGCTGTTAGAACTGAAGGGTCATATAAAATTCATTGCAATAGAATATTTATAAGTATCTGGGATATTTGTAGGAAACACAATAATAGGAGAATCAGAGCTCACAGATAGAAGGGGGAATTGTTAAACGGCAAATAAAAACTCCATTTTTCCAGCACTTAGCCCTACATATAATAATAATTATTACAAATCTGAGCAATGATTAAATTTCATTCTGAACTCTAGTTAAACATATGTGTATGCAAAATTATTTTTGTGTTAATAACTTGTGTGTTGTTAATATTCAGAGGATTATGTGCACGCACATCACACATCTCAGACAACCTTCCACGTGCCATCGAGGTGCAGGTATTCTTGGAGGAGATTTGGGGACTGACATGCCCCACTTCACACATCTGGGGAGGAGTAGAGTCCTGTTTGTTTACAGCCTCCTCTTTCTAATCACACAATTACACCTTTGAAGGCAGACATCTGACAAAAGCACAGAAAGTGAACAAGGTAAGGCTACAGCAGCTATTGTTCCAGCTATTATCTCATCACCCCTCTTCTCCTGCAAGATACAGGCGGTGGCATGCAGGGTGTGTGTTTGTGCAAGGTTATCATTTTACTTTGGTGGCATGTGCCACCACAATTATCTCCCTGAAATACAAAAGTAAACTGGCTGTTGTAGAAACAGAGGGCATTCAAATGGAGGGTAACAGAGCAGACTTAATTTGCTTTAAGTACCTGTAATCCTAGGAGATTTTACCTAATGATAAAAACCAGAGAAAGTCCCTCAGGTATGAGTAATAAGAGCCCAGTCAGGTTGGGGATGTATCAGGTGGTGTATGTCAGCTCTGCTGAATGCAGCCTATTGATCCAGAAGTTGCCTGTATTTTCTGCCATAAATTGAATTTAAATTGCTTACATGAAGAAGACATCTGGCAGGTTAAGGTTTACCTGTTTCACATTTCAAAATAATTTTCTCCATCAGCAAACAGGTAGGGAAGAGCTCTTTTGGAAATAAACCAAGCAAAGCTTTTTAAAATATATAGACATGCTCGTTCACAATGCCTGAGTTTGAATTAAAGAGTTGTGTCAAATCATTAAAATAATATAACAACAAAATTTACACAGATTAAGCAACTGCACCATGCCTTCACTCCTGCTGAAGGAAATTCCTGGCTTGCTCAATGAAATAATATAATATTACTAGCAAAATGTATGGACCTCGTTTGCATGGGAGACTTCCTTATTTTTTGGTGGGGAGCGTTTCTTGGTGTTTTGGTTTTTCTTTGGTTGGTTGGGGATTTTTTTCCAATTCAAGGCTATTTTGTTATTAAGTTACTAGTTTATTAGTACTCAGTTACAATTAAGTTACCAGTTTATTAGTACTCAATTACAATTTTTATTTTGTTTTATATATGCTAGTTTTCCTAATTTGTAATCTAACAAATGCAGATCACTTAGTGGAGGTTGTTATGTAGAACAAATTATTTTTCTGAGTATTTTTTGGGGTGTTTGTTCACCCAGGAGCCGCATATGACTTCTCTCTCCAGCCATCAAGGCTCTGAATCACCTTAATCTGTTTTCCAACCAAAGAGGCTGCCATTTTGAAAATGCTTGTTCTGATTCATAGTATTACACATGTGTTTGAAGTCTTGAGCACTTAAGCTCATTTTAGTATAAAGAGACAGACAACCTGGGATCTGTTTAATTTGGACTAGTAAATTAGAGGTCCATATTGAATGATTATGTTCTATATTGATGAATATACCTTGCATTAAGGTTAATAAAAACTCTGTGTTCATGTGCAATCAATAAAGCCAGTTTTGATACTGTGGTAATAGGAAGAATGGGGAAAAAAAAGCACCTCAGAATAACAAGAATCATAGGAGATATCTTTCAAAAATGTTATTACATGCCTACTAACTTTTTTTTAAACTGTTTTTGTTTAATGTTCCTGGTAACTACTAGCCTGCTTATACATCAGCCTGTTCGTCTTTCACATAAGACACCTAGGCTGCTGTTTGGACAATATCCATTTGACAATGAAGCAAGATGCAGGCTAGACAGCTGCTTTTTTCTCACTCATTTCACTCTGTTATTGGTTAACTTAGTGGAAAAATGTAAATTTTCCAGGGACTTTAGGTTGGAGGTATCCCAGCCAAGGTAGATGTGTGCTTGACTTGAGGTCTAATTTAACTCCTGTGTAGTATTGATCGACTTGGCCCACCAGGGACCCTTAAAGTCTTCCTTTGCCAAAGGTAGACAATAGTATAAAAGTAAAGTGTAATAAATGCCCCTGTCCAGTCCCATGTCGATATACAGCTGCTTTTTTTTTTTTTTTTCCTCCTTTTTTGCTGTTTTGAGTGCATCAGTATTTCACGTTTATTGTAGTGTGATGAAACACCTTTCAAAATGGCCAGAGGGACACTCAGCAGTAAGCATTTAGGCAGTACAAATTGGAGTGAACAGGAGGACAGTTAGCAGGGAATATTTCTGAGGTCAAAGCAAGCTGAATAGGAGCTGAATCAGCTAAAAGCAGGGTTGAGAGCTACAGTACCTACTGCAAAGCAAATATAGATTACATTCCTTTAGACAAATTGATCCACTGGAGGATGATAGGTCTTCCAGAAAAAGAGGTTGCTACAAAAGAATTAAGTATTTTACACTGACATACATACAAAGAACCCCTAAACACAGCAGCCAGAGACGTATCACCAGGATAGTCCATACTTGGTCCTCACATGAGTAATTTGCAGTGCACTGCAAGATTTAAGGGTCCACAAGTTTGAAAGTTCCTGTGGATGCTGACTAGTCTTCTGTCCAGTAAGCAAAGCATTAAAATTTAGCTGCTCAACTGAGCAATAATTTTCACTTAGGGAAGTGGACAAATTGTAAGATCATAGAGTAATTCAGGTGGGACGGGGCCCCCGGAGGCCGCAGGTCATACCTCCTGCCCCTGCAGAGTCAGCTCTGGGGTCTGACCTGGTTGCTCAGGGCTTGATACACTCAGGTCCTGCAAACCTACAAGGATGAAGACGGTACAACTAGCAAAGGTGAAAGGACATCCACAACAACAATCTGTCCTCAACAGTAGGAACGCCAGAAACAATAAGCAGAACCTTGGATGTGAAAACAGCAGTTTTTCAAGAACAGGTCTCAGGTTTCTTAAGGAAACTATTAAATTCATGAAAAAGTTGATAGAATAAATGACTTTGTGAAAGCTCTGCTCTCTCTCTGTTGACCCTACAAGTGATCTAGATGATAATCTCTGGCTTCTCAAAAAAAAAAAAAAAAAAAAAAGACCATTGTGTGCATAATTATTTTTAATCAGGAAAATACTTGGGAAGGAACACAGAATTGAAATTACCAATAAAGGTTCCATTGTCTAACAGTTGCAACAAATCATTTAAAAACAGATTATATCAGGAGATCAATGTGAATAAATACACATGGCTCCACAAAAACCCCAAAGATGTCTCTTCAACATCACACCACAGAGATACAGGGATTCAAACATACAGAGAACTGTGACCTTGATAAGTGATTACCTCATAGGGCAAATAAGAAGAAATACAGTTCAAAAATATAAATTGCTATTTCCAAATTAGGAATGTGGTGAACATATTCGCAAAAATGACTTGAAATTCTTTGTGAATATTTACACTCTCTTTCCAAAGGTTATTCTAGGCTGAGCAAACACCGAAGCCACTAAGGAGAAGACTTGGACTGGCGGGTCTTCTCAAAGATAAAGAGCTCGACCCACTCTGCTGGGTCTCTCTGCAAACACATAATTATTGTCCCTTTCTCCATATAGTGGCACACCTTTCTTGAGGCACTACCCAGATGCACATCTGCAATAGCATGGTGGATTTTGATTAAATGGAAATACAGCTGCATATATAGGTGCATTCTACCCGGAATATCTTCTCCGTGCTTAAAAAAAAATAATTTAATAAATGAGATTAATTGTTTGCTACAAGAGTGTACAAGTCTATGAGAGTGGTGGCACCATTGCTGTGAATTTTCTTCTTTTTCAAAAGAGAGTGTACAGGGCAGCATATTACACGGGGCTAGGATTTCAGCAGCACATAGGCAAGTCTAATGGATTTCCACGCTCAGCACTCCTCTGCCAAGAAGCTGACTTTTAATATGGGAAATAGACCCCTGCTCAGGATGGAGCAATCCTGGTCAACCTCAGGGGTCCAGACATCAGTGTAACTTTTTTGTCAAAGCAGGAGGTGTTTTGGAGGCATGTCCACAATGGAGTGTAACATTACAGGGGGATGGATTTAGCTGGAACCCCTAACTATTTATTGGAGCTAAACCTACTCACACACACGGTAGCACTGTCTTTTGGCAGTCACTTGCAAAACTGGGCTTGATTGTCTGGAAGTGGGAGCAAAATTACCAGAAGAGGAGAGATTAGCTTTATATATAGTTCATTTGTTGTTTGTTATCTGTGCTAACTTCCTTGCATTTTCCATTCTGCCCTGAGTAACAGAGTATCCTGAGTTTTCAAGAGTAAGTAACTTTGTGATTACAATACATTTTTTCAGCCTAAAAGCCATCAGTAAAGTGAATGGGGCTACTCCTGTAAGTGCTTAATGCCTGATGTAAGAGTTGCATGATCTAGTCCAGAAGTAACACAGTTACCTCAATTACTGAAGTCCCACAAGGCTATTCACAGCAGTACTTAGGAAATGTTGTAGGCTCAGGCTCTGGTATTATAAACTCCTCAGGGCAGCATGACTGTACACAGGATCTCATCAGTAGTTAACAAACAAGTCCTCTATGAGACACTAGCCATTTTTTGTACTAGGATCTTATTTATTTTTATTATTTTTTTACATCTAGAAATGAACACAGTGTTATTAAGGCTATGGCAGGGCTCACAGTCTCATTGTATCGCCTTCCTAAAGCAATGCGACACAGCGAGATGCCATGTGTACTTTTGTGCTTTTTTACATTGTTATCAGGGAAAAATATGTCTTGCAATTTCCCAGGGGGCTCCCTGGGACAGTGTCTCAGTGTGAAAGGGCACCATGGGGCTGCCTTGGACAGTTTTCTTTCAATAAGGTTTTTTTTTTTTCTATTGTAACCACTCTGCTCTGCTGCTTCACTGATTTCCCAGCTGTTCTTCTGCGGTGTCTGAAGTCGAATGCAGCAAATCTGTAGCTGAACAGCGCAGAAATAAGCAGCCGATCATGGCAAGCATGAGAAAACCATGAATACATCTTTCTCTTTAGACATAATGGTTTGATTCTCTGCTGCGTGCTGAGGGCACAATGTGCAGTGTTTGTACCCTTACTTCATAGGCAGAAACAACTCTGCAAGGTACCAACCCAGGGATAAGAAGGCCTTGAGTAACCCATGTCAGAGCTGGCGTAAGGACTGCAAAAGGTGCAAGGTTCCCAACACAGAAACTTATTTTATTTTATTGCTACTGATATCCACGTGCAAAGCTGCGAAGGTCTCCCAGGTATAACTTAGGCTAGACCTAGATAAAAGGAGTTAATTGTCCCAGGAGCCTTGAGCCTTCCCTGATAGTGGTCAACTATCACTCTGTTACATGAGGGAATGACAAGATTGAAGGCCCTTCCAACTGTTTATATTTTTCTATGTAATGCCCCAGAAGGCATTATTTTTTGTATGACTTCACAAGGGGAAAAACCAAGCAAAAAAACCCCAAAAAAGTCTTTGCAATGAGAGTTGATAATATATCTACAGTGCCCATTTTCTCAGTTAAAATGTCATTTTGTTTTAATACATTATAAAAATACATGCATGTGAGAAAAGGAATTCTGCAGGAATGTGCAATATGTTTTCAAAATTAGTCAAAGACAAAATGGGATTGAAAAGGTCTAGAAAGTCTATTTATCCCAAGACATAGGACTGCCTGCTCTTCCTGAGAAGTTTGTCTAGCCCATTATAGATAGTTTTCTTTCAAATGATACCAGTAAACCCACACATTTGATATCAGTCAAATTCTATGCCAAACTACGGTTCACCATTCTTATTCTGGAACTAGAGGTAGCAAGAGTTACAACATCGAAAAAATAAAAGCATAATGTATGACTACTTCCATAATCGATCCTTTTGATTTCTTCATTGCAAATAATTTGAACCAAAAATGTCAATCAAATAAATTTGTAAAAAATAATGCAAAAAAAAATATTAATGACTGAAGCATGTAGTAAACAACTTGTTCAATGTGAAATTGGGCTTTAGTTTATGAAACTGTTTTCAGAAAAATTTATATTTACTTGGTTCAAAGTTCTAATTCTTCCTTTTTACAAGACAGACTGAAAAATCCAGCAGCTTTTCATCTGACTATTTAAATCAGTTTTATTTTACTTTTATTTAATTAAGTGAATATAATCTATATTTACTTAAGCCTCTCTGATATGAGTATCATAGAAAACATACTTCTTAAAGAGATGTGTAAAGTTATTATTTCACTTCTACATAATCATATTTTGGTGGAGATAATCCATCAAATCTCTGACCAAACTGATGTTATTGAATTTAACATTATTTTTTATAGCTTTTTAATATTATCTTGAGTTTTATCTGTTTATTTTGAACATTATAATTTCCAGGTGCACTTCAGGCTTTGCAAACATACTTTCTCCACGCAAGAAAATCTATACCTTTTTTATGCATCTCTGATGATGACAGGCATTGACTACACATCTACTGATACAAACTTTATACACCATCTGGTTAAAACCTAACTGTTTTGGTTCAGATGCCTTAGAAAGCTTCACAGACAGGTCTGCTTACAGCTCGCCTTATCAGATGTGATTGCTAAGGCCTACCCTACTGAGGCCCAAAATTAGACAACATCCCTGAAGGCTCCGGTACACAGAATCCAAGCGACACTGCCCTTCCCTTTCAGTGTCCTGCTCCAGCACGGAGCTTGCTCTTACTACTGTACAAGAACCCAAACCCAGTGTTTCCATAAAACACAATGAAAATAAGGAATCACCACATTTTGAGAAGTTTAGAAACACAGTGTCAGTATTTCCCAGCATGTACCTTAGCACAATCATTGTTTCTGTCTCCATTTTTATCACTCTAGGCAATGAAAACTGTAGTTTCTATATTTAATGTATTGAAACTGCCTGGTCTCCAAGGTAGCAGGGGTATCTATACACACTAGTAGAATACATTTCGGGCTCAATCACTTTGAAAGCCTTGGTAATAGAGGAGCACTTGTACTTTGGATAACAAAGTTATTTCCTTTAACATGAACAAGCTGCCCAGCTAGTAACTGCATCAGACATTGATTTTGTTAGCCTGTTTGTAGGCACTGTAGGGGCCTTTTTAACTGATAAAACTTAAAAAAATTTGCAGATCATTCTTCATGTCCATTATTTCACAGAGGAGAGCTGACAGGAGGAGCTATATTAATTTCAGCATTGCTGTTTTGAATGTCAGTGGAACATCTGTAGGACCAGTCCTGGATCTGTCAACTGCAACCTTCCCATTTTAAGATAGATTGAAGCCTGAATTTAATCTCCAGCCAAATTTTATACCTGGTTCCTATTGGGACTGTAAATGTGCATTCACTTCCCAGCTTTGCAGCTTAGATCCAATACTAATTACTTGAACACGCAACTGGATTCAGATGTGGGCTTCTTCCAGCTATTCTCAAGTCTATGCATTTTAACGGGCCAAAAATCTGCCTATTTACTCATTTGTCATTACCAAGCACTAAATTAAAAGTATCATAAGCTACTAGTTATATATTCCCTGGCCATCTTTTTCTTGTAAGAAAAGCTTGATCTACATTTTCTCCTTATGTCATGTGCTCGCTCTGAGTAGCAGCAGTACCGCAGTGCCCAGCACATCCCTCCTCCCACCCCTCACCATCTAACTCCTATTATCACTAATGGGAACTAGGCAAGTACATGAAAATGAAAGCAGATCCCTTAGCGTAAACTTTTTGACAGAAGTGTTCGTAACAACATTTCAAAAAAAACCCCATGTCTCGTTTATTTTCCCCTTTCTTCCTCCCAGCTTTATGTCAGTCATCAATCGAACAGGAGACAACTCATTTCATTTCTGTGACACACAATGATGGACTTGTGTTACAACCCTGACTTATTTTGAGAACTTCAATTTCTCAAGCTGAAAGCCTGAATGTCCCATGCTTGGAAGGGCTATTGATCTGATGTAGATGGACAGCTCAAGAGGAACTGATACATTCCTTACAGCAATTTTTTTCTGACCACTACATAATGTAGACTTTCTGGATGTTTGTTGACATCTGAAAACTTTGATTCTGTGATTTAACTGATACTCTTTTTGCCATTTCTACTCAATATTTCCCTGCACTATTTGATGTAGGAGTTATTTATTATCTACTACCTGGAATGGAAAAGCTGGTTCACTGTGATAAAATGTACGCATTCATAAGGCGGCAGGAACCTATAAATGCACATCACAATAGTACGGCTGCAAATGTGGGCCACTTCCAGATCCTAATCCTTCCTGGTGCCTTTCAGGAAATATAATGTCACCACGAAACGGGGTTGGGTACCCACTCCCTGCCTCGGGCTGGAGACACCAGCCATTACAAGCCGCACAGACCACCTTGCATTCGAGTGCAGATGGATTAAAAACTCACATCACAATTTAATCAAGGAGGCTAATTTTGCTTCAAAGCAGGATAAATACCAGATATCTGTGTCTCCTCCTTTCTGGGTTTTCCCCTGCTTTGCCTCGGCTCCCCCATGCTTATTTTGCGTGGACAGCAGGTACCTGTCAAGCGTGGGGATGTCACTGTGATGGCAGAGTCCCAGCACCACGCCGGCAGGAACAGCCTCTTGGCTGATTGCAGATCACAGGAAACAATTCATTCCACTCTTAATGATTTATATAATTTCTTTGGACTCACTCCTGGCTTTCTGTTTTTTCTATTATAGCTTAGAGAACCAAACGAGAGTCTTTCAAAAAAACGGGGGGCAGCTCCTCAGCTGAGGTAGCTCTATGTGACAGAATTAGCGGACATTAATACCATCCCAGAATCAGTCCCTGAGTTTCATTATCAGTTTTGCCTTTAGAGGAGGGCCTCCTCCTACAGGACTAATTTAGAGCAATGAAAATTAAACTGCACCTCATCTAATAGTCAAAAAGATCTACAGAAATTGTCCTCATTTAAATACCAATTCAACTCTTTTCTGTCACAGCAGGCTAGTGTATCCATTTTTTTCTTCTAAAAGCCAAATACTATTCAAACAAAACAGTCACTTCCATGTTAATTATACAAAAGAAAAAAAAAAAAGAAAAAAGTGGAAAAAATGAAAGAAAAAAACAACATGAGGAAAAAAGAAAAAAGGATATTAAAGCATTTTACGAGAACCTAGATTGTGCAACTAAGGCATGATGTGGTCTTAGACCTTTACTTTGTGTACAGAGCCAGACTTTATTCTTTGATTTGGTGCATAGGATCACAGTTTATTATGATTATAATGGTTATAATTTTGTTGACATTTGAAAGAAATAAGGAAGGAATATGGAATAGAGGTAAACAAGGTTGCTGCAGAAAAAGCATCTGTGATTCAGCTGATAGGAAGAGAATATTAGCACTGAATATTGCTAAAAAAAACCCTAAATAGCTTGCCCCGCCCCAAAATCTATCTGTGTTAGCACTGGGCTCTTTATTTGAGTTTGATCCCCAGTGAATTAAGAACAAAGACTTTCTGGCTCTTGGGGTATTAATGGCAAGTATATTTTCAATCATAATTACCTCTTTAGAAATGATGGGGTCAGATTCTCTGCCGGTTTAACCCTTGGTGCCAGCAGGCCCCAGGTGCTAGTAGCTGATTAGTATGGCAGAGGAGTCTCTTCTACAAGGTGGAAGATCCCAATAGTTACAAAAGAGACACCCATTTAGGTGCCCCTTCCAACCTGGGCTGCGAGCGTTTATCACCAAAAAACAAGCTAGTGGGATAGCAAGGCTTTGGAAAATTGATTCAGCTGAGGCTTCTCAAACTTTTTTCACAGCGTGACCTATATTTAAATAACTCTCCAGTTTTTTTTCCCATCACAAAACCACCATCTCACGCACAAAATCCCACATAGTATCTGTCACTGGCACCTCAGAGGAGCAAAGTATTTGCAGAGAGCTTAGTATTTTCCTATTAATAACTTCCTCCCTCTCACACTGGAAGATACCAGGGGGCTCGGGTCAAGGCAGTTTTCTGATTCTCATGTTGGAAGGCCAGAAACATCCCTCCCAGCTGCTTGTGTCCTGAGCATGGTCACCTCTCCTTTGAGCATCTTGGAAAAATCCTTTTTTTTCCCAGTGAGAAGCAGCAATGTTCGCAGCTTTTCCCCCTGGAGGCCCCTTTTCCCAGCTCCTTCCCACCCATGACTTGTTATCCTGGATCTCCAGGGTGGTGGGGGGGCAAAGGGGACCTTGGCAAGATTTACTTTCTGACAGTCTCTGTGGAGCCATCTCTCCACAATATGGAAAAATAATAATAAAATAATATTTTTTTTTAAAGAAAAAGAAGTGGAAATTCCTGGTTAAAGCCTCTACTTGTACAAAAAGCATAACAGCTTGCATGAACTGCAGCACTATGACTATTGCTGTTAATGCTTCCAATGACATCATTGTTTTCCAAATTACAAAGTGCAGAAGACTGGTTAGGGAAGCAGAAGAGAAAGAGCTGAAGGCAGTGAGGGTTTCAAAGGACATCAGAAGCAAAAGATGTTTCTGTCGATTGTCTTCTTATTTCACTAATTCCTTTATATACCTGGATTTGTTTTTTGTTTTTTTTTTTTTTTTTGTAAAATGTCACTGCAGCAATATCCAGATAATTAAAAACTTAAATACCATCAGACCTATCTCAGATCCCCGTGTTAACTTTGTTATTACCACTCCTGTTCACACACTCTCTGTACTTTGTGTGCACAGTCAATCTCCTAGCTTTTAACCAAAGTGATTTTTGAAGTAAATATTGAGCGATGAGGCACAAAAAGCATTACTAAAATACAAATGTATTACAGCTATTGCATTTCCACTCTGCACTTTACATAAATACAAGGAGCTTTTGTCAAGATTTCTGGTTTAGAAATCCATGCTGCTTACTGCCCATGCACTTGAAGGGATTTTTCTTCCCTTTAGGCAGGAGGAGGCTCGAGGAAGACTGGCAAGCTGCTTTTCCAGGTGCTGGAATAGTGCAAAGCAATTGAACCATACTCATGGATGGGGGCCATCTAGCTCATATGGCCAATAGTGTGTTTTCCTTTTTGGCAGTGCTTTTGTTCCAGGTGGAATAGTCTTTCATCCACATAAAGGAAACTCTTGTTTGTCTCACTCTCAGGTAATGGTCTACAACCATCCAGCTGCAGTAAAATATAGAACCTATAGGCACATACAAACACACTGTATGCATGCATACATACATGTTTACATATTTCTCATGCATTACACCCCCCCACCCCCCCCATGCTGCGTACTAAGTTAATTGAAGAAAAAGTAAGAGCATTTTTTCCTGTTCTGTTAATGCCAGAAAGCCCCAGCGTAGCTGCAGGAGAGAGCACTTTTACAACGCAGATGCTCCAGACCAGGTTCCAGCTGTCGGAATTTTATGTCCTTGAGATACTTCTGGAATAACAAAGTGTCATGCACGTCCCTGCCAGTACACGAGATCAGCACATGAGATCAGACATACAGATGTTGCCTCCACATCCACCCACTGGCATCTTACTATCAGTTTAGTTAGTATCCTCCACCCATTTTCAGCCAACTAGGAAGTCAGGAGTTGTAATTTGTGAGAATGAGCTGTATAGCAACCATTTATCTGAAAAACAAACCTCTGCTGGCAAAAACTTAGGAAACAAATAAGAATCTTATGGAGGTTTTCTGTCTTGGCACAAATAGGTAACTAACGGGGAATTTTGTGATTACACAGTCCCGAGAGTAGCGGTACCACTTAGAGGTGAAGGAAGGGACATGGATTAGCATTGGACACACAAAAACTTGCTTCAGTCGACTGACAATGACATTGTCTTTGGGAAGGAACATCACAGACCAATGCACCTGACTTCCTTTACACTTATTCCCTGCCCTTGTTAAGAAATAAAAGGTTGAGTGCAAATTCAGGCTCGTGGATGCTGCCAGGGGAAATAACCATACCATGGTGACAGGGGGGGCAGAGGAAATGGTCAACCTCTGCCTCCACCCTCGGGGACCAGCACTGCCAGACAGCCCAGGCCTTTGGTTAGGAACTGATGAGCACTAATCACAAGGGCCAGGAAGGAGATCCCCTGATATCCCAGGTCATCAATGGATTTCCAGCAGCAGTATTATTTCTGCTTGTTTAACATGGCAACCTTATCAGCACCATGCATGGCATGTAAAGTTACGTAGAGGGAAACAGGCTTGGGAGGAACAACTTGAGTAAAGATAAGTGTTGTATTGTTAATTACTCAGTTAATAAATCCAGGAAGAAGGTGGGCTTGGATTCACTGCCATACAGACTGGTATTCTGGCAACTGGGGAAAGACATCTGCTCAGCCCAGGCCTCCGCTGTCTGTGTGTATGATCACACCTTTCTAATGAGCATCTTAAAGCACTTCCTGAGCAGAACGAATTTAGCCTCATGCTAGTCCCTTCTTACAGCTTTGGGTACCGAGAGGTTAAACAGCTGAGAGGAGTCACTGAGCCAGGTCTGGTCAGGCTGAGCCCCAGGGGGTCTGGTCCCCATGGGGGTCTGGAGCTGCATGTGAAGGCAGGTCCAGCTTTACCATCCCCACACCCCTGTGTTCCCCAAAGGACAGGAATTTGCCTGTTATGTTTTTCCTCCTTTGCTGCAATTATGATTCCTTGCTTAAGTTTCCAATCTTTAATTGGGTTGGAAAATTACAGTCACAGCACAGGGGGGGGAAAAAAAAAAAATCCCAACTACTCTGCCTGACTCAAACGTCTGTTTTCATTTACTACACCATGCTCCTGAGTTACTTTGTTAACTAGACTAGAATAAGGATATCTTGAATTAAAAAGATGTTCTGCCTTTCCTGGCTGCTCTGCCTCTCTATGTGCATAGCGAGGTGCCCAGGACTGCCTCTGCAGGGATTTGGCCCGGCTAGCTTTATGTAGGAGGTGATATAAATAGATAAAAGCCTCACTCATGGAACATAAACTTATTTCTACGTATACCTTCCTCACTGGCACACAATGTAATGTAATCTATGTGACTTTTTCTTGCCAGAGAGGCCCTGCTCACAAGTTTTCTGTTGAACACAGCTATTAACGTTGCACTTCGGTTCCCAGGAAAAAAAGTGCCACTCCAGAGATTACTGCTTAAGTTTTTATTGCACAACACCCAAATTCAAGTAAACACTGTACTTTCTTAATCAATTCCTCTAGTGCAATTACACAAACTGTGGAGGGTTAAAAGTGGGTTTTCTCTCACCTGCCTCCCTGCTGGCAGAAGCAGAGTTAGAACATTTCTAATGATGGAGCTCACTCTTGCCTGGAATTCAAAGACCGTTCACCTGATGGTAATGAAGGAGGCCAATTTGGCTTAAATCCCCCCCTAAAAGCGGGGGAAGGGGTCAGGAATCAGCTCACAAAGAGCAGTACAGAGCAACTCAGTGCAGTTCTACTTCAAAAGGTTTGAAGTGCATCACTGATGCAGAGCTGAATTCAGAAAAATGCAGCCTGGGACAGCTGTACTATATGCATCTCTTTCCAAAAGCAGCTTTGAAAGTCAGACTTTCAATTCCAGTTCAGATATAGACAATTTAAGGTTAAAAATAATAATAATAGCAAGCTTCCATTTTATCATCAGAATCCTTCTCCTCTTTTAATTTCTCAGTAAGTTTTGAGAATGTAACACCTTTGAGGGTAAATCCTGGAGTATCGTAAGTGCAAAGGTTTTGATTATTTACAAGGTATCAAACATAACAGCCAGGTTTTAACACCTAAGCTGGTGCTCGGTTCATTGTAGAACAGTGACAACGTTCAAACATATAGCTATTGTATGATCAAGCCCAAGTGATAGTGGTAACTGGTCATACTCAATGTCAAACCAGTCACTTATGGCCACAGAGTCTTTCTGACTTAAGATGGCAGCATATGATCCATAAATACTGATGGGTTTCCATTGTTAAATTTAACCTATTGAAGTATAGACAGTTGTTAATATTCATGGACTGCATTCTGCCAGTTGAAGTCAAAAGGCTTCCAGGGTTATAACTAAAGTCTACAAATCCATTACTTTAGAAATACCCCATTGTACCCTTAAAATACATAGGCCACATATAAACTGGTTTTCTATTTTAAAAGACAGTTATTTACTGCCCCCTTTCTTATTTTAAAAAATCACTAGACATGCTTCATGACTGATGGACTTGGCTCAACTACACACATCTCTCGTGGAGCATCAAGGCTGAAGTAAGACTTCTAATTCAGCAAAAAATTAAGCCACATGTTTAAAGAAATTCAATTTATTTACTGTCTTAGGGTGAAGTCTGCAGTGGCAGAGCTAGGGGGAAACTAGCATTCTTTCACAGCACTCCAGAACCACAGTTGTAGCTCTATGAGACATCAGAGCTTTTCCAAGCATCTTTCTAAGGGACAAATTCTGCCAAAGCCAGAACTAGAATAACTCTTACCTTGGTCCCTTGGCAAACCAGTCTGCCCCAGAAGCAACCTCCCATGCCTTGCTTTCGTCTCAAAAATCAAGACAGTACTACTACTCTTCCTTTTCATCATCATTAAATTCATCCTCAGTTAGGAGAAAATGCAGCTTGGTACTGTGACATCCCATGAAATTATGAAGCACTGCTTCTGAACTGAAAAAATTGGTAGGCATTCATTTATTTTCAAACTGAGGCCCTTGATAATCACCTATGGTTTAGTATTTGTATAGTGTACTGAAAATAGACAAAGTTCATCCTAAAGTACCAGCACAGTCTTCCATTAATCTCCAGCTCAGTCCCTTAAAGGAGGAAGTAACAACTCTGTAATGATAAGGCTTGTGGCAGCAGCCAGAGTGCTTGAAGGTCTGTTCTTGTAAAGAAAATTTTTCAATTAGTTAAAGAAGCCAGGAGCATCAGCTTTCAAAAAAAGAGCTTCCTTATGAATCTTTGATCTCTCTCACTGTACCATGTTTCTCATGAAAGACAGTCGTAGTGGCACTGTTTAAATAACATCTACAAAACAGTTCAATTTGTAATCAGTAGGATTACAGTTTCCTTTATAATCTTTATTTAAATGAAGTAGCATGAATGAGCTGTTAAATTAAGGGCTTGTCTATGAGAGTTGTGTCCAACTAGAAGTGGCCAATACTTGAGAATAACAGTGAGAAAACCGTGATTCATGCAAACTAAAAGCAGAAAAAAGGCCAATTTAAAATGCCTGATCTCAGTTTTGGTCCTAGAGTCTCAAAACCAAAGAGATTTATTCACATAGGTTAACCACCCTCTTTACTATCTGTAAGTTGTTATTTTATTTCGGGACATGGCTGTTTATTAAACTTGAATAAAAATAAGGAGTTTCTGAGTAGACCAGAAGCTGGGCATGGCCAGTGGTCCCTGCTGTGATGGATAAGACCTGAGAGCTCCCTGGCAGTGTAGTTACAAAGCCGGACCTTGTTGTGTGTATCTGGTGTTGCAGGTCTCCAACTTGGGCTGTCTGCCCCATGATCCTCACCCTTTACTCCATCCTACTAAAGAGGTGGCAAGTCAACTGGGGAGATATGGGTGTGAGATGTCTCTTTGAGAGGTCAGAGGCAATCATGGGGTACACCGAAAGGAAGGTGTGTTTTGAGTCCTGAGCTGAGGGCAGGAGGAGCCAGTCCCAGAAAAGCAGACCATGGGAGACAGAAGGAAGACCCTTGCCTTGCTTTCCTTGTCTGGAAGATGTTTCCTACTTCCCCAAGTTCCATTACAAGAGAAGTCCCCAAAACCCTGCAGCTTCATCACCAAGACCCAAAGATTTGCAAAAAAGAAGTGCTGGTACTATATTATAGTACATTCATCCAAAACCTGTTCTCTGCCTGTAACCTCCAGCTTTTAAAAACCCAGAGAACCACAGATCAACCCTCTCTTCAACTGCGATGGGAGAATATTCATCTGATCACAGATTTAAGAGTTATTACTTCTATTGGAAAGTGTGAAGGTAGAGGTTATGTTCCAAAAATGTAAATGTCACTGAATTACATAATCATCAATTTAGCTTTAGAAATATATATATATATAAATATATATCTCATATATATATATATATATGAGATTCAAATTCCTAACATGCTCCTTTGGATTATCAATGTTTTCCAGTGCTCTTGTGGTTGGTAAAATGAGCACAAAGAGGTCCTGAGCATTCCATAAGTGGCACAAGTGTCTGATGTTGTTACCCAGCAGAAGCAACACAAAACACTCATTCAGCATCTAAGAGATCCAGCTTATTTTTTTTTACAGCAAATGCCAGCTAAGAGTAGATGTAGGATATTTCAGTGTTTATGATAAAAATATACCCGAACATAACCGCATATTTCATAATAAAAAAATTGCATCTTGAAAGCATTTTTGACAGGGTTCCACTTTGGAAGTTAATGGCAACATCAGAGGTACGGGAGTCCTAGAATAAATGGAAAATTGGCTACAAATATTAAAGACAGAGAGCAAGAAACCAAGAAAAGCATAGTCATAGATGGATGATACTGCTTTGGCAGGAAAGGTAAACAGTGAGGAAACATACTGCCAGATGCAAAAAGACTTAGATCATTAAAAGGGAAAGAGATGAAAAAAACATTCATCACAAATAAATTAGAACAGTATCACCAATATTGTCTGTCAGCATTTCTGCTATAAATCCTGGTTCATAGGAGTGTATTCCACATCTGAAAAAAATATCCCCTGAATGGAACTTGGCATGACAGATTTCTGGCCTGTATTAGCATGTCTTTGGTCTTCACTAAGTTTCACGAGACATAAATGGAAATTTAATCTGGATTCACGATGATTCAGCTCATACACACAATACAGCCACACCAGTTTGCATTACCTGAAGAAGCCTTCAATAATTACTTTTTTTTTCCTCTAGTAAAAGCAATAGACAAACTATTAGAGTTTAATGTTGGACACTTTAAATTTTGTGACAACGTTTCCTTTGAAACTGTTCAATATAACTTCAATTCAAAATATTAAGATGGGGCAGGAGAGAACCAGTGCTGCCTGCTATGAAAGTAATTCAGCTTTGAAAGGGATGTCTGACCATATACTTCTTAAACTATCAGTAATGCAACATCTCCTTAACAGAACTTGACTAAGTTCAGAGTGATCTAAAAATCCAAGAACAATCTCCAATAGGCAAGACCAAGAACTAGCAATTTTCAATAAACATGTGTAGTGTTTTGTAAGAAAAACACTTAAGAGAAAAAAAAAAAAAAAAGTGATTTAATAATCCTCTAACTGCTGAACTCATCCTGGAAAGAATCTGTTCCATATCTTACTCATTCCATTATTAATCTATATCATTTTGGTTTCTAATCTGATCATCAATAGAACAGTATTTGAATTCTTTTACAAGTCTTTCAAATCACTGTAGGAATTCTGGAGGATATAACATTATCTTCCACTGGAAGCTATAACATTTTAGGCTGATATTATAGATTTTCCTTTCGTAGAGTGTTTTGATATATGGTTACAAAGGATTTCAAGAGATTTGTCAGTGTAAAATTTAATTAAGTATAAATTGTTTAAATAATTGTATGTGTACAGTAAAGTGCCTTTGAAAAATAAGGCCGCAGCTATGCATGTGCTGGTAAAAATGAGAAATTCAGAGCTAGGAATAGGTCATGCCCTATGATACATGGTGCGCATCGCTGCTGCCTTTGGAAATTCAGCTACTTCACCTGTCCCCCTGATGTGATGAAGACAGAGAGAGTAAGATAAATTGCTCTTCATAAAAGAGATTAGGCCAGAGCAGCAGAAGGAAAAACAAAGAACAAACAAACTACCTAGAAAGTGAGAGGAAGTATTTACTGCTGACCATCGCTACTTCACTGATTCTGCTAAGCGCTCTCAGCAGCCTGATCTCTGTCTGTTTTGTCTTCTGGGTGACTTTGGTGCCTCTAAACTATCACCTCTTGTATAAATAAGGTCTTGTAGGAAAGGGGCTCTTGTGTTTCTGTGCCGGTGACTCAGCCAACGAGTGGTTTGGATTCGGGGTTTTCCTCATCCTGTCATCACAGCCCACATTTCTTAGCGAGGCTTTGTCAGAGATCTTGACTCACGGGCTAAACCTAGACATGTCTGTCGACACAGCTGTAAATGGTTTCAGCTCATTACCTATTTATTTATTTATTTACCTGCATGAAAATAGACATCAGGGTTTCATACGCCGAAAGGAAAAAACAAAACAAAACAAAACAAAACAAAACAAAACAAAACACACCTTGGATCTTACAAGTGAACTGTGAGTGACACAAAACATGAGGAACTCCTATGGCACTGGGCACCAGGCAGAGTCCTTAGTCCTGGCATACGGATGGTAACAGCAGGTCCCAGTGGTACACACAGCAGATACACAAAGAAGTGGAAGCACTGAATGCATTATGCATTTTTCCAAAGAATATTTTTTTTCCTGCCCATAGCATGTGTCCTGAAGAATGAGTTATACAGTGCTGCAGCTTCAAAGGAGGCTTCATCACCACCTGGTGTGTGTGCAACACACCTTGGAAAAATATCAGCACACACTAAACAACGTAGTCACTCGGAGATCCCACAGGTATATATAGAAAGCATATGGAAAAATAAGCACATTAGCATAGCTGAATGCAATAAATTACCAGGGAGATAAAATATTATTTTGAAAGTGGAGACTGAATGCATCAGAGGAAAGACAAAAGCAGCATCTGATGCCTCTGTGAACAAACAAACAGAAATGGTTTCTTTTCTTGCCTTTCACCTATTTGTTTCCCCATAACCCTTGTTTTCCAACTTCCATTGGAAGTTTAAATGTTTTAGCTCTCTGGATCCTTCTGTAAACTCCACACACATCCATGCAGCTATACATAAATAAGAAAAGCCCGCTGCACATTCAGATCCTCACTTTATGCTGGGAAATGTAACACCCGACTGGGAGCAAACCTCACAGTGAAACATTGCCTTTCCAGGTAAGTAAACCCCCAGCTGACTCCATCAAACCCGAATTTCCCAATGGGGCCCCAATCCTTAGGAATCTACCCTTTCTGTAGCCCAGTGGATCTGGAGAACGGGTGGTCAAGCTATGTGCTATGACCTGAAGAGCACAAAATGAAGATTTTTCTAGTGAATCCATGCCTTAGAACCTTGTTTGTGCTTTCCTTTGGTGCTTTCTACTTTCAGTATTTTGCTTTCTGAATTTTTAAGGCATAGGCCATATCTCTGCAATATCTTCTGACATCTTCTCAATCCATTTTAGATGGACACTAAAAGGGAATTTAACAGATTCATGTCTTGAAAGAATTATTGAGAAAATTTGTACATTGTGAAGGTACTGCGAGCAATACCTTAAAGTTACACTGTGATTTGTGCAGAACTGGCATGGTAATGTTCCAATTTCTGCTCACTGCTGGACACAGATTTTTTATGCTTGCTACACACACAACTCAGAGGCTAAATAAGTTTTCTGTGTAGTTTTTGTTCTTTATTGGTAGATATTTATCCTGGGGAAAATGTTTTTTTTTCCCCTCTTAAAATCTCTCATCCACAAACTCTTCTCTGTTGCTGTTACATTATTTCATGTCCCTGTAACATAAATTACAATTTAAATAAAATAAATCCATCTTTGAATTTCTCTTTAATTCATATTTGCAATATCTCCAAAATGAGTAAAATGTTTTTTAAAAATAAATATTTTCCTTTAATCTATGATAACTGAACAGACGTTTGTTAAATGAAGCCAACAGACATGAGAGGATTCGTTAAAGTATTTGAGTTTTCTGACACTGCAGATTGGAAGGGAGCTGCTAGGGGCTTTGCCAAAGACAGGACTTTGAATATTTTTTTTCTTCTCATACCAGAAATCTATGGAATTGAGGAGTTACAGCAACCGTACACGTAATGCTGTGTTGCAGTATTAAATTGCAGTATTAAAGAAACTACCCTTCCCCACCATACACAGCACCCTCTGAAGTTGATAATATAGGTCATAGCTTAAAAATGCAAGCAACATCTTTAAATATTAAAAATTATAAACAGAAATAATATTGAATCGATAACATTTCTTTCAACAATTTCTGAACAATAACAACTGGGAAACGATGGCACAGATTCATTTCAGCTTCTTAAAACCTTAAGCTTCTGAAATCAGAGTCTTCATATTAGCATTGAATAAAGCAACATTCTGATTTAAATTATTGACAGCCTGAACTAAATTAGTTAGCGTCTCATCTAGTTTCAACAGTCTGCTATTCATTGAGTTGTTCAGATGTTGGATGGATTCCATCAACATCTCCTGAACACACTTTTTTTTTTTTTCAGCCAATCTGCTGCTCTCTGGTTCCTTTCTGACACTTCCATCCCTTTCTAATATAATGTTCCCTGAGCTATCAGCCCTCATTTCCACATGCTTGTTCTCTGTCATCTTCACTTTCTACTCTTACTTTGCATTTTCCTCCCATCTCCTTATCTTATATTGTGTTCCTTATCAATTCCTGTGACACGTAACTCACTGAAATACTGATGATTCTTTTTCTTTTACATTCTTAATTGTTTCTTATGGTTCACTACTGGAAAGGATGCACTGTTATTGTCTCAAAATTGACTTTCAATATTCAAGTTGGGCTTTGCATTGAACACATGGAAGTATCTCAGAATGAAAAAAAGACATCAGCCTCAGGAAAAACCTTAAAGCCACATTGCTTTTCTTGTAGGTACAGGAATTTTCCCCTCACTCTAAAGACCATACAAAAATTGAGTACTTTTTTCATGGTTATTCTTCTCCTCCCTGCACTTTGATGTCTCCTGATGCATCCTCATAGTCTTACCCACGTGCTGTGGTTCCCCACAATTTCACTGCTGTACTGGCAGGATGTCACAGGGTGGAAAGAGTGGTTGAGTGGGGATGACAGGCAACGTGGAATCTGGGAGAGTGGGAAACACAGGAGAAGCACAGCTTTGTGAAGGAAGTATTGAGAAATGTGGGAGACAACTTCTGTGGACCAGGAAAGAAAATCCCCTTCTGGGAAAAACCTTTCTGACAAGCATAAAGATATGTTTAGGTTGATGTGTAAGAATAGCAGAATGCTATTTTTTTTTCACATCCCAATCTCATTTTCATCTTTGAGAATCAGTGTTAAAAATTATAACCCCTTTCCTGCTCTTATTTCAAAATTACTGGTCTCCAGTTACCCATGTATCCTCCTAAGTGACATAATTTCAGCTCCCACTTACACCATAACAGCTTTTTCCTTTGCATAAACTCACAGTTGCAGACCTCAGTGTAGGTGCAGTGGCTCAGATAACAAACTCAAACCCAAGGTAGCCTCAAGTGCTAGCCTATCAGTGAGGGCCCTGGATATGTTTGTCATTCCCCATCTGCTACTCTTTATTCTAATTGCACATATAAATCAACTACCAGTTTTAGGCTAGCAGAGAAGATGGAAAGCCAGTCTGTAAACCAGATTGCAGGTAAGGAGGAAAGAGAAGGCACCAGTAAGATTGGTAGATTAATCCTTATACTCTATACATCTATAACAGAGGGGGAAAAAAAAAAAAATAAATTCTAATCTTAAGGATGTCCTATCTGGCCAAAAAACCCACCAGCATACTGCAGCACGTGTCAGATTTTATGGAGTTGCTTTTGTATCCCAGTCCTGTCCTCTGGTAGCCATCTGGGAGCTGGGGACAGTAAGACCCACGAAGGGAGTTTCTGTCATTTCCCATCTGACATATTTGTGATTTTAGGGAAGGGGTTAACAGCTTGGGCCAATGATAAGATTTTCTGACTTAAGAAGGCACGCAGTTGGCTGTGGAGGGACTGAGAATTTGAGCTGTGGACTCTGCACAAAACTGTGCCTTCCTTGGCTCTAGCCTAGGACTTCTTGACTCTGCGTACCTGGGCCCTTCAGAGCCTGAAAGCAAATCTTGCTCCAAAGCTGCCTGACTGAGACTATGCATATGGTTCAAAGCTGGACAAATATCAAGAATCACCAAAACAGACACATACATATTTTTAGTGCATTTCTGGAGAGCTGTATGAAGGTGTTAATCCCTTACGTACAACCGTTAGCAAAGAATTCATTATTCTGCCCAGTGAGTTATCCCTCTATTAAATGTTAGGAAGAATTAGTCTAATATTTACAGTCAGATATTTGTTATGTTAAAGAGGTATTTGCCAAATCTTCAGCACCTCCACCACATGCGTAAAATCATACTTTAAATGAAGTAATTCTGAATTAAACAAGTGTGCTAGTACTACTAGTGGGATTTATAGTAACCAATAATGGTCTAAGAATGTATTTCACAGATTGCTTCTTTATATTGCAAAATGAATAGAGTTTTATATCTGAAGAAACAAATCTGCACATTAAAAATCAATGTTTCTCATGATACACACTTGGTATTATTTCTGGGAATGCTACAGCTGGCATGCACAGCCTAGTTAAAATATTATAATTTACTTGACTGCATGCATAGTCGATTTGCAGTCAAAACTGCCACTTACTACATGGGAGGAAAAACAATGACTTCCATGCTACTGGAAACATCAAAGGTACTTTTTGCACTACTCCCCCTCAAAGCCTCCTGGGAAAATCCCTGACTCATAAGCTTTCCACTGGTTACTAGAGTGCTTCTTAGGTTTGAAAAAAAATATATCATATTTTGCTACAGTACCTCCACTGAAAAATCCTCAACAAGCAGAATGGATTGAAAAATTCAAGCATGACTAAAAAGTACATTCCCCACTAGTCAGTGAATTTTGCTCCCTATTTGTCACTGCCACCTTGGAGAGCGGTGAGCATTAATAATGCATGGGTGCTAGGAATGTATTAGCAACTAACCTTGCGAAGAAAATCAACTGGGGACCCAGAAGAGCTGTTAAAAAAAAAAAAAAAAAAAAAAGGGGGGGGGGGGGGGTGGGGGGAAAAAAGAAACAAAGTCAGAGCTCTCTGGTATCATCTTATTTATTGAAGAGATTTTGGGAGAAGTGTCAGGGATGGCAGCAACTATGTATCACTGTAAACTGGGTCTGAAAGTCTCTGGAATGGGGTCGTAATTGAGTTCATTGATCACATTCAGGAGGAGACCCACCCCCACCATGAAGTTCCCTGGCACCAGCCACTCTCCAGCAGAAGAAACACCCCAGAGGATAAAGGATATTTATGCAAATTGGCAGTTGGAGCAGAAATGTCTTTATTTAACGTGTTTTTAAGGAAAAGCTTCATTCTGCTATTATACGTGGTTGCAACTATTTTGCATATGATAATTGTGATCAAGTCTTCTTGGAAATTCGTCAGCATGCCACGTTTGCTGACCAATTTTTTGCTAGTCTAGGGCCAGTGTGGTGGTTGGAAAAAACTTTCATCTTCACCTACTTCTACAACTGAACCATAGCAATCACGGGTTTACTACTACAGCTATTCAAGCATGGTTATTTACATCTTTTATTTTATAGTGACATGATAACATATGGATTTTATTCTCGTTTTGAAAGTCTTCAGTCCTTTCAAATCCAAGTACCCAAAGATATCCAGTACCCTATGAAAATATTCTGCTTCCTAAAATACAACAGACTTACCATTACGCTTCTATACTTTGAAACAATTTGTACACTAAGCTGCTATATCCCACTGTTAGACTTGGCACTAATGGTTTCAGTTATATATTTATGTCCTGCCATCTCCTTTTAATATATATTGTTTATATTCTAAAGCCTGTTTTCTGGTATAACAATCATTACAAGTTTTACATGGAATATAGCTGCTTTTTGTGTTATTAGCCAAAACAAATATTGTGTTTAAATCCAGCTTATTGATTCACTTTCTCAATGAATGTACCCAACTTGTCAACATAATGGGGAGATAGAGAGGAATATTCGCAAGATCTGTAGAAAAAGGAAAATAATATGGTTTTCCTTTTTCCTTCTGCTGGATAGATGGACCAAAAAATTGTCATCTATTTGCCTTATCAAGGAAAAATGCCCCAGAATTATCTGTGCAGAGCCATACTCCTTCTCCTGAAATAATCAGTATGACCTGATGCTCCTAGCAAAACTATTTGCTTTGTAACTCATCAGTTATATTTTTAGTTACCCATTGCAGACCTTCATGCAATTAATTCATTAAGCTCATTATGACTTAATATTGCATCCCAAATTCAAAGTTATATATATACAATTTAATCTTTGGTCATTTTTTATTAAGACGAGCTTTGAATGAGCTATATTCCCTAACAGAAGGATCAGGCCAACTCCCTAATTAAATGTTGCAGCCTGTGGATAAGCTAGAAACCTTACTGTGACACAATCCTCCTGCTTTTCACCTGCTTTCCTAATACTTATCAACTAATTCATCCCATTCTTCTAATCTTTATTTGATGTTGAAGACAAAATAAAGTTAAAAGACACCTGCTGGTAGATAGATTTTCCACTGAACATGCTTATACAGGCCTTTAGGAAAACTAGATTCTGACATCCTAAGAGGATCACATGATTAAGATCTGAAGATTGAGAAGAGAATTGGTTCAGTACCAGTTTCCCATTCTCATTACAATTGTTCTCCTGAGAAATGAGTAATTTTTCACCATTGTTTTCTTGACACGACAATCTTTGTTGAATTTTAGTGTATTTTTTTTGCCATCTTTCTTTCTTTATCCCTTCTCCTTTTCTTCTTCCTTCTAAACCTCCCTATGCATGCCACAGTTGTTTAATTTTTGTTATGGAAATTATTCAAGTTTTATTTTGTTTTGTTTTGTTTCATTTATCTCCCAAGAGTTTTTTAGGGTGATACTCACTTTGTAAATGAATGTAAAAATGCTTTTGTCACATTAGCTTGCATGTTAACTGGTAAAATGCTTGTTATTTTACTCTGATGTTACATTCACAACAGGATAACAGTTTTGATCCTGTTATGCAAAAATCTGCATTATAAATCAGAAGGCATATTTCACACTTTTTTATCTTGGGCAGATTCCTAATGTAGTCATTAGGTGTTAGGATGAAAAAACTGAGATAAGTCAACTTCCATTAGCTCAGCTCACATTAGATTCAGCAGGCACTAGCTAAGGCCATACATGTTGGTATCTTGCTTATAAGATCTGAATCTTGGTAATGTCTAGCCAACCTCAAGAAACTTTGAGCCTGACAAACCCCACCATGCATAAAGCTTGTTAGTAGAATGCAAAATATCTTGGGCTGAAGGCATTTTTAAATTTTTCTTTATTTTTTTAAGAAAAAGTATTCAGCTAAACAGAGCTATGATTACTAGCTACAGTAGGATAGTAGTAGTTAGGTCCTGGAAATTTCAAAAATACCTTTCAGCTGCATCCTAATATTTCTTAGCATAAAGGCGTTTTTTCAAGAGGTTAACATCTTTTTCTTCTTTCATCTACTTATATAGTTTCCAAGAAAGCCTGAAATTAGTCAGATAAAATATTTATGGAATTCCATTTGTATTATTTCTAACAATATTAACACTGCAAGGTTTCTTTAATTTTGCAGATTTGTAGACCATTATTATAAACTATGCAATGCAATGGTGCTAAGTCCTTAAAGCAGCGTCTGCCAGATGTGTTTAAGATCACTGTATATTGCAGGTGACTTCACTGTGCAACTTTTAAAATATTTCTGAAAAATCACCACCTTAAGAAGATATCTAATTTGCTTTCAGAAGAATAGTTTATATCAACATACCCAGTACAATCTGATAGGTTACAACAGCAATCATCAATCAACATGACAAGCTCAAAGGGTTGCTCCTATAAGCTAGACATGCAGAGGAACAGAGGTGCCTCAAGTGAGACGAGAAAATTTGGGGAGGCTGTGTTCAAAATGTTGATCCTCCATGTTCCTTCCCCATTAAACCAGCACCTAACATCCCAGTACTCGCAGTTGGTGAATGCCAATGTTTTTGACAGGGTTATCCTTCGGAAACCTGCATTTCAGATAATGTGCTCTTGCAGGGTCAGACCTCTCTCTGGCAGGTGCTTCGGTGTTCTCAGGGATGAGCTGCTCCCCCCAGCACTTGCATAAAATTTGTGGAGCAAAGCTTCAGAGCTCTGCCCCTCCAACGGCACAGTTCAAGTCCCTTGGTGAGAAAGGGAGGATCATTAATGTGATGGTTAAGTATGGGAGCGGGGATCTGATTTCCAGCCCTTGATACTACATCTTGACTCTAACACCTATGTTACTGTAAAAAGGTAGGACTTCTCCTCCAAACATATTTAGTTAAAACAAAACAAAACAAAACAACAACAACAAACAAACAAAAATAAACAAACCCTAAAACAAAGAAAAAAAAAACCAAGAATTGCATGTCTTGAGCTTAATTTTATCACAAAGGACAGCAAACTCCTAAGTCTGATGTCCAACTCTTTTTCCTCTGTTTCTACCCAGTTTCAGTCCTTTGTCCTCTACACAACATTTTCAGCTCTGTATTTGCACAATGCCTGAAAGAGTCAGGTCTTGCTGTGGGACTCAAGTTTTTAGCCTCTGTGTTGATACACATACATATTAAAAAATGCATTTTTAATCCTTGTGGTCTAAAGCAATGTAAAGAGAACTCTCCTTCACGTTCGTGAGGACGGCTGTAAGTCATTCAGGCATCAGAAAGGATTTTGTCTAACACGGAACTTTTTTCTTGGTCGTAAGGAATCTCTTTGAGAAGATCCTCTGAAAGAAGTTTTCTATCTACAACATCCTGATTTTATATTTTCAGAATGAAGTGAAAGGTGCTTTCACTCCATGGCTTTCTGAGGTACCAGAACCTTGAAAGATTCACCATTCCAAGTCTGAGAGGAGTCAGAAGAAGAAAGAATAATTTATAGCTTTGGTTACACAAGTAGGAATGAGACCTTTTTTGCTTTTCTACTGTAGAAAAGAATGTGTGTGTACATGGGCATGGGTTGGGAGGGATGAACTCAAAGAAGGGAAGAGATGTAAGACAGGTGGGATAAGTATGTGAATAAAGGGTTGGTAGTTGTAAAAGTAGCTTTTACTCATGTAGTTGCATGCAAACACCAATACAGACAGTTGCTCCTACAGCAACAGCTCAGAAATGCCCTTCAAGCAAGAAACCCCACGGTCCTGGTTCCTCATGCTGGACTGGCCCACTGGTGAACTGCCCAGGCACAAGTTCCTGAGCGTGGGTATGTTCACGTAACAGCCAAGACATAAGAAGCCTCCATACAGCTATTTCTCCTCCCTGTGTATGAGCCTCCCTACACGAGTCTGGTGGAAAGACCCCAGATTACTCTGCTGTGATTTAGATCAGGGGTTTTGCACCCTTACTGCAGTGGCATGGCTACACGCACACACACATGTTTACACAGTAAGCAATAAGAATGGTAAAAAGCCCCAAAACTTCAAACTTCTGAAACAGTGTAACATGAACCCATTTACAAATATGCACTGTCTGTCCTGAGACAGAGTCAAAACACATAACGCTGTCTTTTCTCTTGACCTTGCAAAATCTTGCCATACCCATTACAAACTCTAGCCAATTTATTTTTGTAGAAATGGAATTTACAGATTACAAAAATGGTTTGTTCGAGTCATCACCATTCCTTTGAACTCTGAGGCCATTTGAATTTGATCCTGACCAGGCTGACCATAAACCATTCTGTTTGGATAATAGAGGAAATGGAACAGTTTGTCTTGAGTAACCTTATAATAAACTGTAGCTCAGTAGTTATGAATTACAACTAAAATAGCCAAAAAAAATAAAAGTATATGTATCTATGTGTGTGTATACTTTATATATATGTGCATACACTCACATAAATACACACTCAACTTCAAGCCAACAGAAGTAAATGAGTGAAGAGCATTGGTAATACTAAAAGTATTTTTATTTTCAGTTAAAATTAACAAACTTCATCTACTTGTTAATTATATTTTTATTGTATTAATAAAATATTTCTTATTTAGATTAGTATAACTAAAAAACTATAAATTATCTATTCATAATTCACTATAATTTATGTTCAAATCTATGTGGATTAGTCATAACTAATAGACTTCCAAAATACATTTTATTTGGATTTTAAAGTTTTGCAATGTATTTTTCATAAAATCATTGTAGAGTTGAGTTCCATGTACAACTTTACTCCAAAGTCCTAGAACTCATCTGAGCAAAATGAAAAAGCTTTTTTTGGACACCATACTCATCAAAAATAGTAAAAATATGAGAATCCAAAAGAAGCAGGGAAGAACAAGGTATATGTTGCTGTTACACAGACTTCCTCGTGGGTATCCCACTTGTTTGAGGTCTGGAAATTTTCCTAGGCTATGAGAAGAAAGAAGACCCCTGCAACAGTTTCCCTTTGGAAGCCAGCACAACATAACAGAAAACCATTACAACATCTAAATCCAGCAAGAACAGATTTAATTTATACCTTAATAGCGTCTTTCATGCCAAACAAGATGCAGTGTCAGGCCCATTAAAGTACCCAAAGGTGTGAGTTTGTCAACATGAAGTTAGATTTCTAAGCCTAAACTTTGGTTTTCTTAGCTGACTTCTCAACCTGGAGCAGCTCTGGGATTGAGCTCAGGCAGGGTTTGCTGAGCAGCTTCACCTCCAACTTGCACCACAAAGATTAGGTTCCCCACAAAATGCATCAGAAGTATTACATCCCAGGTTATAATCCTTAAAATCCTGCAAAACAAATAGAAAGGGATTCTGCCCAGAAGCAGGAACCAGAGCCCAATGTTGCTTTTTTCCAACATCTGAAATCAGCAATGGGTCCTCACCACTTGCTGGATAGAGGTGCCTGAATTTCCAAAAGAGAGGAAGGAATTGAAGTTATTTACTTCATAAATGGCTTTAGCTACATTAAGTTGTGAACTGCTATTTGAAAAGTCAGAGAGTAGTGTCCAACATTTGAAAAATTGTGTATGTTCTGGTTTAAGGGTTCAGGGCTGTGCACACTGAGTGGCTGAAGGAGGAGTAGAAGTAGGATCAGACTTCCCCACTCAGTATATCCCATCAGTTATCTGGAGACAGGTCCCTTTCCAGCAGACTGGTGATTTTAGCACTCTAAAGACTTTGACTTTTTCTGTGCACTTACTGCACCAGGAGCTCAAATGCTGGGCAGAGATTACGGTCCTCTTGGTGGCCACATCCCTAAATTCAGCAGTGTTTCTCTGCCAGCCTGGAGAGAGGGCACATTTCAACCCAGCTACAGAGTTGTCCAAACTGTTCAAGAGGACCTCCTAGGGCAGGAGCTAGGAGAGACCTCGTGGAGCCAAGCAAAAGAAGTTAAACCCTTTCGATCCTGCAAGACTTAACTATGAAAAATTTTGTATGGCACTGTTTTCCAAATATAGTTTTTAAGCCTTTCCAGTCCTCCAACTCACTGCACATCAAAGGAAATTAAAAACAACCACCAAAACTGCAAAACTTCCATGTGCCACAAAGCAGAGACTCACAGCCTGTCAAAAACAGTCATTAGTTAAAGGTGACAACTGTTAACTAAAGACATGGTCAGAGCCTCCCAGGCATCTCCTGTCCCAGATTTACCAGTAAACACAAAGTTCCTGCAACCTGGGTACAGCACAGGGGGATATCCTGTGGCTGTGCAATCCGCTTTAAAACATACCACTTTGTGCTTTTAGGTGATGATGAGAATTGAAGAACTGCATCACCAAAACCTAGCGAAAAAAGCTGGAGCAACAAAAGAGCTACGTGATGTTTTAGGATTTTTTTATGAAGAAACATGCTGATCTTATTTTGCTGTCATTCATTGGCCAGCAGCATACAAGTCCTGAACACACACGTGATGACGAGTTTATGAATGAAAATATATGTGAATTCAAAAGATTGCACAAAATTAACAGATGATCAATGTCTGAAAAATTGTGCAGGGTGTGCATTATTCATTAATTGCCTTTTCATTTGATTATTCACTAAGCTCTATTAATTATTCTCCCCTTTTAAAAAGCTTCAATGATCTAATCAAGAAGAGAGGGGGAAATATCATATGTCTTAGGAGACCAATAGCGTACATCAAGAATCAAGGATGAATATGAAATAGTCAAAATGAAAAAATATGTGAACACCTACAGCTAGTGTTTGAAATGTATCTAAAAATAACTAGGGCATTCACAGAAATCAGGATTGATTCCCAAATATAAGAAACATTTACCAGAAAATTGTTCATAATGAGCAATTTAACTAGCTATTCAACAGTGATCCAAGCAAATTCTCTGATTCAGAAAATGGCAATTTGAGCAAAGAGATGTTTGAAGTCTGACAAAGATATTTTGACAAGGAGTATCTGGAAAGAAGCAGAATTTAGTATAAACTTATCTAATTCTAAGAATATTAGAAAGCTCAACTGTCCTGAGTCCTAGGTGTCTGAAAAAATGATGAGGGGGGAGAGATCTGTTTCTGACAGAGAGAAAAGGCGGTTTCTGGAGCATCCAGAAGCTGATTCTAATCCCCACTTTAATTAAAGAGGAGTAAATTCTTCACACTGCATCTGCTAGACTTCCCTGGTACAACCAACTGCTCATCGTTCTGACTTCCATCATCATAAGGATTTTCCCAGTGCCAAGAGGAGACCAAGGGGGAGGGTGGGAGGCAGAGAAAGGATTGTTTTAATTCCAAACTGGAGCTTTTTATAAACTTCAAATATTGTAACTTTTTCTTTAGTTCCTCAGAAACAGTTTTATTCCAAGTGTCTGCACATAACCATAATTCATATCATTCCATAAAACCTCATTTCCAGAACTATAAACAGGATTGGCTTTTTTCTTTTTTTTTTAGGTCAGCACAAATAAGCCTAACGTGTCTAATGATACGTGATCTAATGAAAAACAATATTGTTGCAATACAGCATTTGCATTTTCATGCAGGCAATACTTATCAGGTAGATAATAACATTTTATGTTGGGAAATAACAACAAGACTTTCCTGAAGTAAAAAAAGCCTATAATCTTCTATAATTCAGTACAGAAGAAAAGACATTATACCAAGGAAATTCTTCTTGGCAAACTAGGCTATGATTAAAGGTAGTCACTGGTACTTGTGATCATTTCCTAACCTTAAGCTTTAACTCTCCTCCAAGTTTAGTTTTTTGGTAACCTAGTAGTTTATGGTTAGAACATATCTTGATAGCAATCCAAAGTCTTCCTGAAACACACAAGTGGCTTGTGTCCTCTAACAGATAGTTGAATTCAGACACTAGTTTTTCTGTCAAATCTACATGAAAATAAAATACATCATGAAAATCTAGAGACAGGACTTAGATGACTATCATGCATACACAAAAATCATAGCACAGAGGTTGTACCATATAAAATAACTTCTCTCCAAATAGTAGTCTATTTAATATTAAAAGATTGGCAAAAGACTCATAATATTCTATATAATTATCCAGTATTTATAATTTCTTCTTAATTGGCCAGAAATGCATTTCCTTTCATTGACACACGCTGTAACTCTTCCCTGCAAAATTATCATGACAATATACCAGCACAGGCACAGAAATCTTTCCTGTTCAAAACCACAATGATAATGTTTCACAAAAGAATGAAACTATTTTACTTGCCTGTCCTTCCCCCTGCACAAAAAAACCCAAACCAGCACTGGCTCACGGCAGCTAGATCAATAGGATTTTGTACCTCTGATAAAATCAGCTTTCTACAGGACGTCGCTGATATTAAGACGTTAGAGTTCCCCGACAGATTTCACATTGAATTCTGATACCTCCTTAGTTAACAAACAGCTATTGCATATGTTCAGTGTGTCTCCTCGTGCCAGGGAGATGGTGTGTTATAGACGTGGTGTTTCTGTTCAATTTTGCTGTCAGATGGATTACTACAGGACAAATGACTGTAACTGAGAAAAATCTCCTGTCTGAAGCACTAAGAAGTTTGTGGAAGACCTAATGCAGCTAAGCTATACTGAGCCCTTCAAAGGCAAGGCAAAAAACCCAACACAACACTTGCAGTAGAAAAAAATAAGTGTACCAATTTAGGATTGCTTTATAGCCAATGAATATAATAGAGATTTTGTCATTATTTTCTATTTGTGTAGAATTTTTTTTTTTTTTTTCCTTTTGTCAGTTATGTCTCCTGGCTAAGGTTAGTGGCATGGCACTGAGTTGCAAAAACAGGCCAGGTGAAAGGGAGAGCCAGAGTGTGAATTGCATTCAATGAATTCATATTCAATTTCCCAGAGCACATTAAAGAAGAGCAGAGTCCGAGCAGGGCTCTTGGTACCTCCCAGCAGAGGTTATTGCCCACAGAGGGGTAATTGCCATCATTGTCTCTCTGGTTACTCTCACATGAAAAGAACTAAATGTCAGAGTTACTTCACTCAGTGCACCAAGGATAACAGAAAAATCTAAGAAGATATAAAGGTCTTATTTAATATCGTGATCATCTTTGTGTTTTCCTGCCCAGATGATGGAGGGAAACACCTTTTTTCTGAAGGGCAGGAGATGTGATTATTTTTGTGTGAGTGAATTGAGCTTGAGTTCACACAAGTAGCAAAAAAAGAAGCATCATCACATTCAACAGAAAAATAAAAGAAAATGAAACAAAACAAAATAAAACAAACACCCACCCCTCAATGAAAAAATAAAATTAAAAAAAAAAAAAAAAAAAAGAAAAAAAAAAAAAGAAACAAATCACACAGAAATAAATACTTTCTTTAAAAGAAGCTTTCTCAGGAAACATGTCTGGCCTCAGTGGAAGGAGTTGCCTTTGGAAGGCATCCAGGACAGTGGGGAGCTGATGCCTCCCCCATCTGACTTTCTCCACGTGCCCAGATCACACCCCATGGCTCGGGGAGGTGAGCCTGGTCACTAAATCTTTCTGTGGTTCCAATTTTAAGTCAGAGGCACCACAAGAGAAGGAGATCTCGCACCTCACTTGGAGGTCCGTGTCCCGTGACAGTAGGCATGAATGTTGCCATTGCCAAAGCAACAGGCTCCCGGGAGACCCCTCTCCTCCGTGGTCCCCCTAGGACCCCCATGGACAATGTAAACATTATACAGCCTACAAAAGTAGCTGCACTCATACCATTGCATGTTATATGCTGATACCACCACAACTTGTCTTATAACAAATTTAACTGGTGTACAACTAGTTTAACTATAGAAGGGGGGCTCCATCTCTCCTCAAAGGCTGACTTAATGAGGCACTGAAATGCTCCTCCTTTCCCGTTTGCAAAACATCTAGCACAGTACAGATATGAGTGGAAATAAACACATACAGGAAGGCACACTTTCAGTACACTTCATCTGCTGTTATATCACTCGAACGCAGCTGAGTAACTTGTGTTTCACTTGCTTGATGATCTGTACAAGAGGGTACAACATGCTTTGTGTGAGTGAAGGAATATGAGATGCAAATGTATGTTTGAGAATGACTTGTTTGACCATCACTCGGTGCACTGTCTTTTCATTCCTGTCTAGCAGGAGCTGAGCTTCTAAAAATGTGTTCCATTTTGTGCCTAGCTGTGAAATCCATACACAGCTACAGCAGTGGTATATACTGAAAATGAAGGGCAACATAAGTAAGCACGACAGGGCAAACCAAAGCCACTGATGAGTTTGAGGTACTACCTGAGGTCGCAGGATGAGACGTGCTGGCAGCAGAGTGCCCGTGCTGGCGGTCAGGCTGCAGTTAAATCTCCCTGTTTCATTTGTTTTGTCTGAATCCTGACCTCTGGGGTACGGCAATTTTGCCTTTGCCAGTTGAGGAGCACATCAGCCTTCAATGCGTCATGGCTTTTGGCTCATCCCCAGCTGGTGGCTGCTGTAATTATTCAACACTCTACGACTGGCAAATGTAAACCGTTTTGCATCCGCTCTGCCTCCACTGCATCACATTAAATGCAATTTCTTCTCCCTAAGGAAGCAATAGTGACCATCTAAACAGTGCCTGCATCTGAACACTTTTATCTGAATCAAGACATTTCCAGAACTGGGTAAAAAAAGCCCTTTGCTTCCCTTAGAGCACTTTTAGACCAGATATAAGGTACCAATATAAATCATCAAGATAATCTATATCTGCAGCAAAATAAACTTCCCACATGGTAACCCCTTCTGTGGGCAAAACTCCCCATTGACTTCCTTGCCCTAGAGAGGAGGGCACTGGAGGCACCAGCCCCTAATTTCTTGCTGCATGTAATTGCTGCTCAGATGTACATGTCAAACCTCTCCAGAACACAGCCTTTGTCACTGTATGGCTCTGTATCTAATGCATCTCCAACTCTTTGATTTCGGTAGAATAATCAGTCAACAGTAGATGCCGAATTTTCCCTTTAGTTTAAAAGCCTATCCCTGCCTGTTGCTGCCGTGCTGTAAGAGATAATATGCTCCATGCCTACAGTATGTTACCATTAGACATATAAATAATAATAATTTACACACAACTCGCACACTTTTTCGGTATTTCTGCAAGCAATCCAGAGGCGACAGGAACAAATTGATGGAGACAGAAATGGGAGAATCCCACCCTGTCAGAAGATGAATGAGCTGAGCTTGCATGATGTGAACCATGGCTGACAGAAGCGAGGGGGAATCAAAGAGTGAGCAACTTTTGACAACACACGCTTCACAGCTCTGACCACTGAGGATCTACATGATTATCTCCAGACAAAATAACTGTGAGTAAAAGGCTTACATACACTTAAATTAAACACAGCAGGGTTTTAGTAATCTCTGTTTGCATTTTACTTTCTGTTAAGAAGGAAATTGCTTGGACTTGGAACATTTCATTTAATGGCATTTTTAGTTACCTTTTGTACTTCTAATGCCATAGTCTAAATTCACCCCAAATTACCCAGGAAGGCAAAAGAAACTTTTGTCCTTTATTTTTAATTGCTGTAGCTTCCTTACCAATTTTACTAAATTAAATGTGTTTTAAACATCACCGTATTTGAAACCTAATTATCCCAATCTCTGGATGAAGAATAGCTAACAATACAAACCCCATTTATGTAATTTATTTTGCAAAGGAAAATAAATGGAATGCAGTTGCAGTAATGATATACACGTTTGCAATTCTACCCTGTTTTTTCTCTTCACCACAACAACTTAGGGAAGCTGCATCTTTTTTAAACAAATGCTTTAAAAGCATCTCCACTGTGGCATTTGTTATATCTCCGTATTGTTCTTAGAATGAGAGAAACTCTGCATAATGTCATAGTCTCTCTAAGTAGCATGAAGGGCTTTTGTTTTGTGTGGTGGGTTGTTTTTTCTGTTTTGTTTTGTTTTGTTTTGTTTTTTTTTTTGTTATAGCTGGTCATGAATGAGGATTATGGCCTGTCGCCCACAATAAGTCATGAATGAAGATCATGGCTGGTAATTGTAATGTGTAAAATAAAAGGAGTGGGAGATGCAGGCCTAAGATGCATTGGTTGTTGAATCATTATTCAGCATACCCCAGCAGAATGGAGTTTAATCTTTTTAGACCACCTAGTCCTGAGAACTTAAATTTCGTTTTTGTTGGATAAGCTACCATTTACTCACTGCATTTATCAATTACTTGCTGACTTTCTGGTACTTCCAGCTATATTTAATTCTATCCCAGGAGAGAAAATTGTTCCCAACTGACAATCCCACCGGTTAAAGCAAGCAAACAAGCAATCCTCTCCCAAACAAACAAATAAAACATGGAGTAAAAAGTTATTAGAAGAGCGCACTAGAGCAAGTAAAGAAAATTACTGGTATTTTCCATAGAAGTTTCTCATCAGTCAACAGAATTACAGAATTTTGCTGAAAACTTCTATTAGGCTTACAAAAAACTTCTCAGAAAATAACTTGAAAAATAAAAGGTTGTTTTTTTGTTTTTTTGTTTTTTTTTTTTAAAAATAGGTTTATTAAAAAAAAAAATAACATAGCTATCATGAATGTAGTTCATATTCAAATTCATTTGCTAGTAAGGTGCCTTCAAGCTCAGTAGCCTGCTCACTGTGAGTAAACACTGGGACATATGTGGTCAAACAATCCAAAATACATGTTTAATATTACTTCTACAAATGTCTTGGAAATTTGCTTCACTGTTTTCTGTGGGGTCATGTTATTTGCTCTCTGAAAGTGTTCAAATGAGCCCTGACTGGTTTATTCATACAAATATTTGCAAGACCTTTTAAGTTTGGCCCAAATGTTTATTTGTTCAAAAATTCATATGAGAAAGGACTTTATTTGTTATTCTTCATTCACTTTCCATCCTTGTTGTTCTCCATTTTAAAAACAGTCAAATATCCAGTAAGAGAATGGATACAACACCCATGTGATTTTGATGACAAATTGTGTATTATAAACAATGACTGGTAGAAATGATCACTGCATGAATAAATCCAACATTTGTTTGCATAAACTATCCAGTAAATATTTAAAAATAAATACATTCCTAGAAATCAGAATAGCTCTGTGAGAAAATCACAAGCAAGAGAGAACACAAAATTTGTGGAATATTTTATTTGTCATAAATAATTTAACCACCTGTGTCTTAAAACTTCAAATACAAAAATTAAACTCAACCATTTCTTTATATTCCCTCTGACACAACTGTCTATAAATCACTGTTCTAGCTAAGGATACTTCTATGGGATTCTTTAAGAGATTATTGTGATATTTCTTAAATTAGGTATTTCACACAGCTCTTCATACCTGCTCTTGGAAAGCCTGAAATTCATTATTTTTTTGTGTGTGTGCTTTCTCTTCTCTCTTCTCTCCTCTTCTCTCTTCTCTTCTCTTCTCTTCTCTTCTCTTCTCTTCTCTTCTCTTCTCTTCTCTTCTCTTCTCTTCTCTTCTCTTCTCTTCTCTTCTCTTCTCTTCTCTTCTCTTCTCTTCTCTTCTCTTCTCTTCTCTTCTCTTCTCTTCTCTTCTCTTCTCTTCTCTTCTCTTCTCTTCTCTTCTCTTCTCTTCTCTTCTCTTCTCTTCTCTTCTCTTCTCTTCTCTTCTCTCTCTTTCTATTCTCTTCTCTTTCTCTTCTCCTCTCTTCATTTCTTTTCCAAATGTATTTCCTTCCTTGTGCACACATACTACTTTGCTAAACTTGTTTCTTTCTACTTGCTTGTATTCCTGCATTGATTTTATCCTAGAAGATCATGAAAGTGCAATTCTTGTTTTTTCCTTTTTTTTTTTTTCTTTTTCTATTTTTTATTTTTTTCAGGGGCAAGAAATAGCATTAAAATATTTAACACATATGGCCAGTGGATAGAAGAGAAATAAACACTTCAATAGTGAGGTCTTCCAGCTTTCTTGGTGTCCCTTTATAGTCTTAAAAAGAGCAGAAATATTAACATCTACTTTATGTGACATAAATAATAATTGTAACCAAAGTGTAACTTTAAAAATAGTTTGCCTATTAGCTAACAAGCATTTATTTATGCAGTACTAGGAAGAGTTGAAGCTGAAAATATCCTTTCAGGTTTACAGACATTTAAGCACATTATTAGGAGCTGTAGCACACCAACACGCAGGTAGCACCCAATTTCATTACTACCTGATTAATTAACCTGCTTAAAGTGTGAAAGTTGGCACCTTGTCATTAGAATCCATGGGAATAATTAATGAGAAACTATGAAATAATTTGTTCCTCAATTAAAAAACCTGAAAGAAGAGGTTTTATCTCATTATTCTTCTTTCCTGTTATCACCTATGCAAAGCCAAGAAGATTTTGTAAAACTTACTGTCTCAAAAAAAAAAACAAAACCAGCCACCATTCTGTAACATCTTAGGAAATACTTCACAGATCTTTAATAAAATGTGGTGTTATCCAACACCAATAGGCAAGCCAAGAAGTTTTCAGGGAAAATGTATTTGGTAGACAGCAGGAATGTAATAAGAGTCCTTCACTTAATAGGATTTATTTAGTATTCTTTTTTAGCATATCTAGAGATCAAAGAGACAAAAAGACATGAGAGAGTTATTAATTGAGAATAAATTACATGACAAATATGGACCTTGTTTTCTATTAACAAGTTACCTACAAATAGGTAATATCTTTTATAAGTGTGCTCATTTAGGATTAACAGTTTATGGAAAAAGAAACCTCGGCTCTAGGAAATGTTTGTTATGAGCATGGCTTATTAGTTTTCATTAGTTTTGTTGTATTTGTCACTATGGTAAAGGTTCACATTAATTTACTGACAAAGGAACAGGTTCAGGAAGATGTTCAAGGAAGCTTTAAACACCTAGGTATCACTTGAGGTGTATAAGCCTAAAGTTTGGGTTCTCAAAATGACTTTCAAAAAAACAAGTATTAACCAGCAGAATAGTCACTGAGCTACTCTGCATCTAATGTAGCTTAGCTGAATATATATATATATATATGGAAAATTAGATATTTAGTGCTATGAATCATGGATTCTAAGCAGAAAGTTGGAAACCTGGGGGATTTGGATGCAAAATTATCTATAGATATCCAAGATACTGACAGCAGGATGGGTGAGGGTATTCTCCTGAGTAGCAGATGGGCATTAGTTGAGATAAATTGGGACAACAGTTCTGAAGATTAAATGTTCCATTAGGAGGTAATGGAAAGAAAAGTAAGAAGTCTCAGGTGGCTTTATTTTTTTCCTAAAGGGATATGTGGAAGGAATGACTGTCTTGAAGAAGAGGGGAGAGTGGTGGTTATGGTCATCAAAGGGGAAAGTTTAAAATTGTAATTGAAAGCATTAGCTGTAGGTTTAGGGAAAAAATGATCCAACCCTAAGATTCATTGAGAAATAGCAGTAAACCGTCTTCAGCATTGCATAGCCTTGTGGGAAAGAAAAAAAGAAAGGGATAAAAGATAAAAAGATAAACTCATTATGGGTTTACATGTCATGTAGGTATCAGTAGACATAATTTTTGAGAAGAAATTTAGGAATGGAATTAAGAACTCAGACACTGCTCCATTGAGAGCTTCAGCCTAACATGAAGACAAGCTGTAGGCTACCCTACAAACCCTTTCTTGCCCCTGGAAAGGCCTCTGCCTCACTCCAGCCACACTACTTCATTGTAGCCCCAGAGTAGAAACTGAAAGCAAAGAGAAGAGGCAAAATAGTTTTCTGACATCTATTCCAAAAATAAGCAGATGCTCTCCCATGATTGGGGAAAAAAAAAAAAAAAAAAAAAAAGAGAAGAGGAAATGAAGTAACTGAAAATTTGCTAGCATCTACAGATTTTTGTTACTGCTTTGGTGGTAGCCAGTGGTGACAGGTGACACATGACTTCCCACCAAAAAAAAGAATCCTTATTTGAGTTTGTTTCAGTTGTTATCATGATTTATGCCAGGAGTACCACAGATCCTTTCTGTCCCATAGATCTCTAGTCAGAATTCAAAGTCAAGTTTGACGCTGGGCTGCTTAAACATTTTCATATAGTCTGCATTTAGGTAGGAAATAAAGGAGAAGTATACTTAAAAACGTATGCCAGAACTGCTTGAAAATGTCTTGTCCCAACTGCTTTATTGATATACATAACAGACCTTCACTATGGCAATAAGCTTGCTTTTCCTTGAAAGTCTCTTATTTCGCTGAAAATCTGCACACATGAAAAATAAAATATTTCCCCCTTTTCTGTTTATCCACTGTGGGGAGAAAACTTCCCCAAAACACAGAGACACATGCCCAGGCAGGAGTAGAGGTGACAGGGCGGAGAGGTTCTGGACAGCCACCCGTCATCCTGCGGCCTCTCCCCCTTTGCCTACTTGCAAATGTATGGGCCGGACTCTCAGTGACCATAAATGAAACAGTTTAACTGGCTCTACATCAATGCAAAGAGGAACTGTTTTGTTTGGGGAAAGTAGAAACTAAATGTAAGGGTTTGGTTTTGAAAGGCAAGTAAAGAAGGGTTTCTTTACTTGTTCTTTCTGTATTAAGAGCACCTGCCACCACTGACAGGAATAGCTCCCCACCTTCTTCATGTTATAAATAGTAGGGACTTACTCTGAATTGAAAATAGTTAAATAAATTAATTAATTAATTAATTAATACAATTAAATGTACCTAACTTTGCTCCATTTGCAGCAAGATATCAGGAAAGAAAGAAAAATTACTGCCAAAGGTTCTTGTTTCTCCAGCGTAACTCTCAACAATCCAAAGAGAGAGCAACACCAAAAAGGTAGAGAAAAAAATCATACATTGCCACCATTTCACCTCTCCCTTAACACACACTTATGCACACGCATGCACATACTCATACGTGCACACACACGTACGTACATAACTGACGAAGCTAAAAATTTTTGCTTCTGAAAACCAGCTTTAGATGATCTTATTTATTTATTAGTACTACTGTTCAATTTATATTTTGGCTTGCTATTTATTATGCAAAATAACATGCTCATATTTTATTCAGCAGAGCATTTGATTAGTGTAAAGCTTTATTTGCTGGCCTGCAAAACTGCATTTTGTCTAGTCTGCCGGCAATATAAGATATTCCAGATCGTTCATAATTGTGACTGACTCCAAAAAAGAAAACTGTTAAAAGGCTGAAACTCTTTCTCAGCGTGTAGATGGCAGGAGGGCCTTCAGTTATACCAAGTTACAAGTTAATTTTGTCTTTGATAGAATGTCTTGCTACTTTTAACAGTAAATAATTTTTTTTTTTTTTTTTTTTTTTACAATAGATTCTGAATTGCTGCAGGTATTACAAGATCCTGTGAAAAAAAAGTCTTCTCTTTAATGTTCAGTCTCTGAGGTTTCCTGGCCAGCACTTCCACATTCAGAGTCTGTTTCTGTTTTTAAGAGTGATCTGCAGTCTTTTTATAAGAACTTTTTAATCGAATGCTATTTCATTTTATTAGTTTTCAGGTATTTTATATATGTCCATTTTTATCAAGATTAATATAAAATACTTTAGGATTTGTCTACATTAAGGTACTATATAAAATAAATGTTTCTGGTGTGCTCCAACAACCTAAGTCACCAAGGAATACCAGATGACTTCAAAAGATGCCTTTAGCTATCTGTATAAAGATAATTCAAAACATTTTCATTTTAAATACATTTAAAAAAAATGGTAAAGTACCAAGTATAGGATAGATGATAACTATTAAGAGGGAGCAAACAGTCTAGGAAGGTGAGTCCAGGAAGCCACAAATATATAAACTCAACGCATTTACTTTAAGTAACAAATATTGAGGTAGATTCACAAGGAAGTTTTAGTACATGTATGGAGGAAACATTGTTTGAATAGTTTAGGGGGGAAGGTCCAGGCTAATCTTCCCTAACAAAAGACCTTGCATGAGAAAAACCTCAGTTCTTGTCTTCCACCCCGGTGCAGCCAAGACCCTCTTTAGGGCAATCCTGTGTGTGGCCCTCATGGGGTGGGGAGAGCCAGGCTCTCAGGAAGAGGGGAAATTTGCTGTTTTCCCCAAAACGTGTTGACTGGGAAGAAACTGAGTATAAAGGAACCCCACAGACAACTTGAGAGAAACATGCATCTCCTTAAAGATACTTCTTAAAGGAAAGAAGGAAAAAAAAAAAAAAAAAAAAAAAAAGAAGAAACCCCAACCAACCACCAAATATGAATAAAAAAATCTTCTTCTCAGGGCAAAGGAAAGCTGTCTCAGCAGCATCACTTCTAAAATGGATAAAAGCCCCTCTCAGAGCTGAAGATAAATCAGTGGCACCAGCTTTAACAAAGAGAGAAACCTTACTTAGGGCTAAGAGACAGCAGGAGTTGTAGGAGTACCAGCTGGAACAGAGATGCACATCAAAGAAATTAAAGCCCTATGGCTGAAGAAATTACATGGATACTATAAACTAATAATTTTAAATATTAAAAAACCCTTTTCAGGCTAAAGAAAAGATACACGTTGTAAGCAGCCAGCCCAAGGTTAGCAAGCACTGAGTGAGCACAGCCCTTCAGAACCAGAGACCTTTACCTTGATGCCTCCTAGGTAACAAAGTGAATTGTTTAATCCCTACTGGTTAAAGACACAGCTTGCTACGGTGTTGTGGGTTTTTTTGGTGTTGTTTTTTTTTGTTTTGTTTTGTTTTTCTGCCCGTGCTTTTTAGTTTCTGTTAAAATACATTTGTTAATCATACAGCAAAGTTGCACAAAATGTTCTGTTTCAGAACAAGGAGTTATACACAGTCTGTGTTTCACTCTGATGCAACAGCTTGCTTTTCAGCATGACTCTGGCTTTTCCCTTGCCCTAGACATTAGGCTTTATAGAGTTAAATTTAAGGTCTAATTTTCTTTACTAGCAGAATGTATCTCATTTGCTATCAGTGCATGCAGTATACTTTTTGTCAACATGGTAATTCAAGGAGAAAGTCAGGCTCTCTTTGTTATCAGATTTACAATGGTTTCTTAAAAAGACAGCTTGTGTATACCTCCTGCCTCACTAGAATACTTGCTTGCTTGGTTCCTAACAATGGCTCATTAAATTCAGTCAAACTAGTATGAAACTTACCTTCAAACAGTTTCACTTGCTGAACCCTATTCTCAAAGGATTTTCTAATCTGCAATTTCTATTTTAGACTTTGAGCAGGAAATTGGAGAGAAAAGAGCACACAGCACTTTCTGCAAAAACACCAAAACCAAACAATACTTGATGATACCGTTTCAGAAGCAGAATAGATTTGTGTCACTCCTGTTTTGAAGGCAATAATGCTCACAACATTTATTCTTAAGGCAGGAGCATTCACCGATGGTTTTGGCTGTAATTAATCTCATCTTGGAAAAGAAACCTATAGACTTCAGCAAACTTCCTTTCCCACCTCCCCCCCCCCCCCCCCCCCCCTCCAAAATCTGTTACTTTGCTGATCTGCACAAGAATGTTCAAACCATACACAGCTCATTACTGGCCACTGTAAAGTTAAACTGTTCGGTACACTTCCCATCTCACCCCCTCAAAAAGCTGAGATTTAGCTGGACAAACAGCAGCAAAAGGACATAATTTATCTCTTTCTTGTACAAGTGAGAATAATTCAATTTTGTAAACCTTTCTAGAAATCTCTTGATATACATTTTTCTCACTCCCTTTGTTATATAGTATCTTCCTCAGCATTGAAGCTGGGACCAAAACGCAGACGTATATTTTATATGAGCAGCTGAAGAAGGAAAAGGTCACAAATGGAATCCCAAAAAAAGACGTTAATGCTTGGTGTCTTAAATCGTTAGATTTATAAGTGTGCCAATATCTCTTTTTTTTTTTTTTTTTTTTGGATGGGCTGTGCATGTTTCAGTAACCTTTTATTGCCTGATGCAGTATATGATTAAGAATCTGTAGATGATCAGACACTCCAACTAAGGCATCTTAATTAAACCACAACAATACGGCTGCATATAGGACATTGTCTTTCACATTAGCTTTTGTTTATGCCTGTCCCTGGTCTCCGCGTGCAAAACTGAGCATGTAAATGTCACTGCACAGCTAAATACTTCCACGTAACCCTATTCCTGTCCTTGTCCTGCCACTAGGAAGGGTTCACCACCGCTTTCCAGATAGCAGTTATGTGAGCAGCACATCGCTGCGCTAATACAGGGTTTATATCCCATGGGTAGCTCAGACCACACGTGTAGTATAGCAAAAGTGCCATCTGGAAGTAATTCCCCGTTATTACTTCTTATCAGGACTGCTGAGGGTTTTTTATTTATCAAGTATAAATGAATCATAGGGCAAACTGATGTATGCTCATTAAACTATGAAAACTTATTAGGCTATCCTTTTACTGCTCAAAATAGAAGTCTGATAGAGGTAGGCTAGATCATGCTAACCTACAGCATGAATGTGACATGCAAAAGAAGAAATAGACTGAAATCTGTCTGAGTTATGCCAGGAAATTACATATTCTTCCTAAAGTAAAATAAACACTTGACAAAGCTGTTAATCATCCCTAGTGGAAAGGATTTACAGATTCAATATTAAGATGATGAGCTTCCCACTGGTCTTAGGAGCACTATAGTCAAATGAATCAATTTTCCTCTGAAATCATTTAGATAAAAATTACATTCACATTGAAGAATATGAATGGTTTGAATGCTAAAATGTCACTTTAAAAATGTGTCGTCCCTCCAGTGAGCTCCTATTAGTTCTCAGTTAATATTTAGTACATTTGGAATGAAAAATTAAAAGTCAGTATCTTATATGTAAATATGTATATCTGTAATGTACCATATAGGCTCATGTACTTTTCCTCTACAGAAACAATGTTGCATAAACATACATAATCTTCAGAGCCTAAATTAAAAAAATATACATTTAAGATTGATTTTTAAATATCACTCGTACCCAGGCATTTCACATCAAACCGCACTAAAGATCTCCTTCAGAAAAATAAATTTGCACATTAAATAGTAGAAGAATAAAGAATACATATTTATCTTGATTAAGATGATTTCATAAAAGCTCTTGACGATTAGGTGAGGGTTTTTTTCAGTAATTTAAAACAACCCTTTGTTGAGAACATATTTGAAAATTTACCTTCAGTTAAATAGTATCTGGGGACTCTAGTGAAAAATAAAATAAAACAAAACAAAACAAAACAAAACAAACAATTTTTAGAAGTTACCCATTCAAAGAGAGAGGGGGAGAAAGAGAGAAAAAGAAAGAACAAGCCAGGGAGATTATAGAATTTAATGATTAAGAATGTGTGCAGTGCAGTATAAGTACATTTGTTTCCTTGGAAACAAACTAGTACTGTTGCACTGAAGAAATTTGTAAGCATTAAAAAATTCTGTAATCAGGCCCCAGGAGAACATATTAAATTTTTTAAAAGGGATAAATATTTGACATTCCTGGCCATTTTCTGACTGTACTTGTTGGTGAGGCCTGCTGTCAATGGGTGGTGTTCCTAACGCTAGAGAAATGGATACGATACGAGAACCTGCATAGCCAAGAACACACTTTTAAACGGCTAATCCATGCAGCAGGATCAACAACTCCGGCATCGCACAGAAAGATTTAGATCTTTTAAGCAGCAAGTAGATGGCAAATGCAGCTAAATGCAAATAAAGGTAGAAAGGTAGACTACCAAGCCTGCAATAAAGGCTCAAAGGGGGAATCATCAAGAAAAGGGTCTAAAGCCCCTGCCTAAGTCATCCTTGCTTGCAGAAAGCAGCAGACTGGCTCCTGGGGAGAAGACAGGGTAATAATGCTCCGGTTTATGCCAGGTACCAATTATAGCCTATTGGAGTTCTTGAGCTCGATTGATTCAAATAAAACAATATGTTCTAATCTCTTGAACCTTCCCCTGTTTCATAATCAAACTCAACACAGGTCTTTAGAACTATCCAGGAATATCTAGGGGCTTTTTTACTTCAGCTTTGCGAGCAAGAAACAGAACCTGAAGTGCAAAGAAATCAAAAGGCACCAGAAGCTTGCATTTGCAAAGTGAAGTGAAAATATCCAGAACCTCACAAGAAATGTTATTTTGGTGAGCTGCCTGTTCGCAAATGTAAATTATACCAATAATTCAGAAGAACATATCAATTCTGGTTAGGTGGTTATAAACAAAAAATATTTTTCTGCTCACTTCCTATAATACAATGTTAAGCCAGGTTGTAGAGCTAGAGCAGTAATGTCATTTGCCCTAAAAATCTATGAAATATTTTTTGTTACATGTTTCAAAACAAATATTCTCTCTTGTGATAAAAGTACAGAGGGAAAGGTGATACTGTTATTATAAACTTGCTTCATAGCACCCAAGAAAGAGGGGAAAATATGCAGAACAGGTCTAAAAATATTAATGTAGTGAGCTCATTTGAGCTTATCCCCGTTACACATGAGACTGTAAGATGTGGTGGATGAAGCTTTATAGTTATGAGGAAATAATAATTGCCAAAATGATTCCTCGGTTTCTCCTGAATGGAAAAACTCAAGACATAGGAAGTTATACGGAACAAAAACATGGTAAAAAGGATTCTAGGCACAGGTTTTTCATGCAAGTGGAAACCTTAAAATTAGTTTCCAGAAGTAATCTCAGATGTGTAAGTGGAAGCTCATGCTTTTAGAAAGAATTAGAGGAATATAAAAAGAAAGGTCCCATTATCCTTCCTCCCATCAAAAATCTGAGCTACTTCTTTAACCTCATCACTTAAAGTCAGTGGATTGAGCCTCCATCTTTTAGAAATTAAAAAAGAGATTCTTTTTGCCTGCTTGGATACTGAACCCATGGCAATGAATTTGATGGAGTTTGAAAGTGGTTGGAAGAAAAACAGAGCATTTCTCTGAAAGCCAAAGGATCCGATGCTGTGTGGATGTATTGCCGACCCTGGCAATACAGAGGTGAGGGCTACCTTTGCAACTGCGTGCTTTCACAGCCAACTTGCTCAGTGGCATTTGCAAACCTCCAAACTGAAGGCTATGGGAGATACTGGGATCCAATTTGATTTCAGTGGTATTTTCTTTATTTCAACATACTGCATTAATTTCTTTTGATCCAGTGGTTCTCTGCTGCTAAAAGGGAAGACATGAATAATATTTGTGTTCAACAGAGAGAAAATACCTAATTTAATGGGAAAAATCAATTTGTGAACCATCTTCCTTCCCAACTACATGCTTGAAATCAGTAAATGCTATGGAAGACCAACACAAACTTCAGTTATATATGTCTGGGTTTGACATGGCTCATTTTGTCATGGAATCACGGATTAACTAAACTTGGGAGCAACAGTATGAGCTGTCTGGTCTAATCCCTACTCAAAGAAGGGCCAGCCTCAGAGTTAGAGAGGGTTGCCCAGGGTCTTTTGCAACTGGGTTTGGAACATCTTCAAGGATAACCTCTCCTAATATCCTCACAGGGCCCCTATTCTAGTACTTGATTAGCCTCAAAGAGAGAAATTTAAAATTTGAGAAAAAATAATGTCTGGGTTTTTTTTTATTATTATTATTATTTAATTGTTTGTTTTCAGATCCTCAGGTTGATAATTTGATTGGATAGAAAAAAAAAATAAGTTCACATGAACACACTAGCCTTATTCTCAGCTCTTAACACAACTCTGCTCTCGGCGTAGATGCAAATCAGCTCACAGAATCACCATTCTGCTATTTACAGGGACTTTGAGATGAAAACAACACATCAAAAACCAAATTGTGTTTCCCAAATTATACACCTGGCCATCAGACTTGGCTCAGGACTAATTCTTCCAGTCTTGGAGAATCTTAATCAGCTCTTTCTCTACTTCCATCTGCTTAAACAAAATGTGTAGGAAAGGTAATTTTCCCATTCCTCTCGACAAGGGAGACAATAAACCCCTGGATTCTTCTCAAGGACAGGTTCATAATTTCCATTCAGGTAATAAAAAATCTCCCAAAACATATCAGACCCTAAATGCAGTTTCTCTGGTGTGTGTTTTCACGCAATAAATTAGGGATGTACATAGCCTTTCCATACACAAAACTCCCCTTGATATCAATATGTGTTAGTTTTAGATAAAGGAATACTGACAGTTTTGAGCTTTTAATGATCTTTTTGTTTTACTGCTTTTATGCAGATTGGCACTTCTTCCTTTGAATCTTTCTCTCTCTGACTACCCGTCCTGTATGTTGCTTTTCCCAAAATTTTTCATTCTTCAGGGTAAATTTGAGACTGGAACCTCTGACTCCTGTGTACTGTGATTATCTATGGGAAAAGTAAAACTGAGCCAGCTCTAGGGAGTGCTTTTCCTTTGGATCTCTGCAGGGACCCAAGGGTATTTCTCCTTTGATACTATTTTTTTAAGAATCTTCAAGTCTGTATGTGTGTAGTGGAAAGTTTATTGTGATATGACCATGTGGTAATAATATATCAAAGTCCAGCATTAAAATATTTCTAAAACATGAAAAATGGGCTGTTCATAATGCTAAAGAAGGACAAGCAAATTTGCTGACAATGTGGGTAATTTCCTGAAATCAGAGTTCATCTTGTAGCAGACCCATGTTCTGTAGTCAACAGAAACAAGCAAAGCATAAATCAATCACTCATATACACTATCTAGTCTGTCCTGTTAATCGCACGTTTTTTGGATCACAACAAAGGAGACTATGCCTTAGAAGAATAATAAGGGCCTGCTCCATATCCATTGAAAACAATGGGAAGAATCCCATTAACGTGAACTCCAAGGGATGAATGTTGCATCTGGCTGTAACACCACAAAGGTCTTAAAACAAGACCTACAGTGAGACTTTTACCAAAGAAACATATAGAAGCCTATGATCTCCTGCTAGTTATGAGAGTCTGTACTTTTAACTCTATATAATGAATGCACACATGCAAGGAAATCAGGTAACACTGGGACAAAAAATGGATTTATCAATTTTTCACACCTTGCAAATGTGGTGTGAAAAATTTTTACTAATTTAATCAACAGTCTTAGATGTGCATTCTAATATTCCTTTGGGTTTGGTTTTTTTTTTGTTTTTGTTTTTGTTTTTAATCTATATACAAGTCTAACTGTTGGAGCATAAGTAGTCCCAATAACTTTGAGAACATATATATTAAAATTGTGAGCAACTTTACATTCTAAATTCATTAATAGTTTAGAAATCACTGTGGGGGTATTATATTTTGAAGGACATTAAAACTTATTGTACTCTTTGGGCTTTTTCAATTCAGTATTTCTAAAGTGGCAATTTTGCCTCACGCTTTATATGAATTTCAAAATGCATCATTTAAATACAGACTCATTTTCCAGTTTGGTACACATCCTGTTCTGAAATATTTTACAACTAAAGGCATTCTTCAGCAAAAAAAGAAAATTTTGGGGGGTTGGGGGCACGTCCACCTACTAAATCATAACTTTGGATTGCATTACCAAAAAAGAAAGAACTCTTTAACACAGGAAAAGTAAGGCTGGATAGCAAATAAATTAGATACAGACATGAGATAATAGAAAGCACAGTAATCAGAAGACATGTTTTATTATTACAGGTGGAGATAATGTTGAAAAAAAGTGTGGGAGAATGCCTTAGGCTTGTTTTAAGACCAACATAAAAATGCAATACCTATAAGTTTGTTTTAGCATATTTTTTTTTAACAGATCTTTTTTTTTCCTAATATTTATTTACTCTTCACATGTAAAAATAGGCCTATTGAAGTACTTAAATGTGCCAAATACTTAGGATTTAACATGACCATGTCTGAATGCGAGGTCATTCTTTACAGCAGAATTTCCTACAACCCACAGAAAAAAGTCCACTTCTATAATCTGCAGTGGTGTCAGTAAGAAATTCTTCCTCTGACCTACAGCAGGTTTCTACATTTTTCTCCTCTTCTGTGAAATAGATGAAAAATTCAGGTAAGAATTTCTATCTACTCTAAGGCCTTTCTTCCAGATTCATATGATCACCATGGTTATCCTCCTGAGAGACTCACAACCCGGCCCACTGAAAAGTCTTGTGGGTGTTTTTTTAAGTTCCACTGCTCAACTTGCAACAGAAACGTATGTTCATTATCCCCTACCATTAGTCTTCACTTCAGAAGGAAACAACTTTGCACCAAAAGATATGTATATGTTCCACAATAGTTTGTTTTAATGAATCAGTGACCACTAACATGCTACTAAACAATATAAATAACAATTTAAAGTATTTGCAATAAAACTAAAAATAATTGTACAAGCTATGTAGCTTTTATTTTGCATTTTAAAATTCAAACTGGGAATAACAGTAATACCCTATAATGTAAAGTCCACCATTTTAATCAACAAAAGTATTGCTAACATACATGCTAGGAAAGGGAGATTTAAACATTGTCTACATTTTAGCCTGTGTTCAACCAGAGACACTGCCCATTTTATGGGTTCAAAGATAGAGATAGATAGTCCATTATAACAGTGACTAAAAATGTTTCTGAAAAGTTGAAAGAGAATGCAAAATTAAATATGAATATTAACTTCCCCCCACCCCTAATATCTACTTCATATCAGCAGTCATTTGTGGTCAGTTCATTGCAGGTCTACTCGGTTTTCTAGACTACCACTGCATGTGGTGATAGAACAAAATATTTCAGTAGCTTGTAATCTTGTAAGTGAAGATTGTAAACCTTTAAAAAGTTGGTATCCAATGCAACTTCTACAAAATTATCTTTTTACTGAGTATATGCTCTTAAAATAACTTCTATGAGAACAACTTCCAACAAATTCCTTTTTTTAAAAAATATTAATTTTTAAATAATATGCCTTTTTAAAGTACTTTTAAAAGCGAACATAAAACCTACGAATGCTGTTAGAGCATTTCAATTTGATTATTCAAGTTAATACCTGCACTGTTTTTCGTTTTGTTTTGTCAAAAGTGCCTGAAAATATTAGAGTCAAATCTAGTTCAGGTAATCATAAGTGTTTCTGTTCATTTCAAGTAAGAATTATACCATATGCCATGGTTGAAATTCAAACCTAATCAGTACCCAGTATCTATATCACAATGCAGAGATATACACAGTTTAGATAAAATTCCCTTTTCCACCTAATATAGCGATACATTATTGGTAGCTTCATTGTTATTGAGAAACTCTGATATCCTTTAGTACAAAAAAGAAAAGAACAGAATAAAAAGCTGATGCACAAACCACTTGTTTCTGTTAAAGTATGATTGCTGAGAAACCTCCCCCTGTAAAACTTGCACACAGACATGACAATTTTTGTAGTGACTAATTGTGAATATTCAGAAAGCTTCTGTCAGAAGGCCAGATTACCATCTCCCCTCTCATGACCAGTTAGGAGGTATCTTTTGTTCTCTTGGCCATAAATTAGATAGAGCTGGACAAACGTTGCAAATGGTTTTTGAACCTCACATATATTACTGTCTTTAATTTCACCACATTTTGGCTCTTTTATTCACAATTCCTTTACAACACTTAATTTTAAAAGCATCCACATACACAGGAAATGGGTTTAGAACTAAAGAATTTCCCTCTGGGAACCTATCTCTAGACACATTATTCTACATAGGCTTATCCAACCAGCCCAGTAAGAGAAATGGAAACCTTTGTCCACTCAAAAGGAGCTTCCCAGGACATCTAACTTTGGGTACTGAAAAAAGTAACTTTTAATGCAAGCCAAATCTTGCATAACCGTAGTTTAGGAACAATCCAGGAAGAATGGTTTCTTCAGCCTCACTGATAACATGACATTGAATGACAAAATAAATGCGACAGCCAAAAAAAAAGGGCTGCAACACTGGGAGGAGGGATGGGTTGCCAGCTATTATATCCAGACTTCAGAGGAAGTAAAACAACAGAGGAGTTGATAATATTGTCCAATCTCTTTAAAAGGGAATACTGAAATGGGATATAGATGGCAATCAGTGCAGAGATGCTTTTGTCAGCAAGGAAATGCAGACCACCATGACCTTTCCTCCTTTACATCTGATTTGACATCCCCCAACAACATAACTTCTTTTCAAACTTCCATGTGAAAATATTTAATACCTGTGTGGGAGCTCTATGTCACTGCAAGGCAGTAGGAGATATTCAGCATGAACATTATTAGGTCATTCTCTTGGGCAGCAATAACTCTCTCATACCAACTTCAATGCTGAATCAATGTTTTCATTGTAAAATGTACTCCTGTGTTTAGAGGTAAAACCCAACATATATTATTCATGGCAAAACTGCAGCAAAATATATTGCTCAAGCAGACAATGAGAGTTTGCCTGATTAAGATGTACAGAAGGAGACAGGTAATGTGTATGCAAACACAGATTTTCTAAGTATCAATGAATCACCCTTTACAGAAACATCTACATTCATGAATAAAACCAGAAGAGAAGACAGGTAGGTAGCAGACAGTGTGGAAGGGGTTAAGTTTCTCCAGATAAATCAGGAAATACATTGTATAAAGAGAAATTTGAAGGAATATATTTGTTTTAAACCTTGAGGCACAATACTCTCGTTGAGTAGGGGGAAAAAAGCTGGAGAAACAGGGGCATTGATATGCTGATCACTGTAACAACAGGAGCACAGAGACAAGTTAAAACTTTACTCTTACATCTGATTTAAGGTATTGTTGAATAGCAGTTCTTAGAATTTATACAAATAACTATTCTAGTCTATGTTTATGATATTTTATTAATCTTTCTACTATTACTATTATTATTAATAATACAAGAGTACTGTTTTTCCAAAGCTGCATTGTGTTCTCACAGACACCCGTGCTTTGAAGAATTTCCTTTCAAAATTATAAAATATTTATACAATAAATCATCAGATGATTTAAAATTAAATCATTTTGGTTGTATTTATGTTCATGAATCAAATGTGACTTTTCTCGCTTTATATAGGTCTATGCTGTTTTCAACCCCAACCTTTGCAAGTGACATTTTCATTTAGAATCTTATCATTTCATAATTATTACCTTTCAGAACTCCTAGGGAGAGAACAAAAGCTTCCTCTTTGTATTTCCATTGTTATGTTTCTTTGAAGAACAAATTAAATTTCAATCCCAGTCAAAACAAACTTTTAAAGTACAAAATAAATTAGAAATTACGTGAAAAAAATACCAAACTGTGAAAGCATGACACGACCTCTCATGAGCCCAGGTATATTCTAGATAATTTATTACTGTGTTTTCTTTGTTTAACCAGTGGACCAAGCTCAATCTAACGGCAAACATCTCACAGAAGTTGATCTGAACTGCTATAAACTGATGCCAGGACTCTAGTGATTTTAATAAATGAGAGGGGTTCATTTATACCTCCAGGACAGTTATTTACTACCTTTCAGCTTATCATTACCTTTTAATTGTCCTCTGAGCTGTCCAAAGAGGAGATATCTGATTATTTCTCAACTCCCTTGCAAAATGTAGAGCCACGTTATAAAATCTCATATTTATACAGTTGTTACTAATGGTGATTCTTATTATCATCAGTTTCTTTTAATTTCACTCCAGTGGGCAGATTATTCTTTTTTTTAGGCAAATGTCATGGCTCAGATTCATAGAAAAGGCACAACTGCAATTAACAACAGCAGCAAAATGGAGCAAACAGAATATTTGCAAGCCTGGAAGGCACTCCTGCTTTTTCAGGGAAATTTCAGTTTTAATTAAGGAAACAAACAAACTTTGTATTATCAAACTGGGAGAGGAACAAAATAATAATAATAAAAAAAAAAAAAAAAAAAGAAAAATTAGCCTGGAAGTAGGAGGAAGGGGGAGAAATCAAGGGACCTGGAGAGTGTTCAACTCCCAGCAAGGGACAGAAATGTAAGTGGCTCCTGGCAGCCTGGTCCGGATGAAGAGACGGGGTGGCGGCACTCGAAGCCTGGCAGAGAGAGCGGCCTTGATGGGAAGGAGGGAGAGAGGCACTCACCTCATAAAACAGTGACACCTGGGCAACGCGTCGGCCTGCCTGCTCTCTTTCCCAAGGTTTGGGGTCCCAGGTCCTCTAGCAGGCGGGAGTATTTTATGAGAGATTCACTAACGCACTGGAGAAGAAGTGAGGAAGTCGCAGCAGAGGCGGCGGGGCCACACACACGGCATCCTTGTGCCCCGAATGGGCCCAGAGCCTCCTTTGATTAAAAGTTGTAAGACCGTCGGGTTTTAAAGTGAGCTGAGCTGCCAAGGCTCACCGAAAGTCACCCATTCCAAGTTAAAAGTATCCACACAGTCCAGAATTATGAGCAAAACAGAAAAAAATATTTTGTTTGGACTCAAAAAATAATTTATTGAAAATAAATGTTATATATCTATTTTATTTCCCCCTGGAGCCTTGCAAAGAGAACCAATATTCATCTGATATATTTCATGTACAACCACAGCTATACATTAATCTCTGTGATTTAAGTTGCAGTTGTGCCTAAATGCCCTCCGCCAGCATGGAGACCCTCGTGTGAGGTGCAAACACAGAGGAGGGAGCAAGGTGGGTGCTGCTTGGCTGGGACAGCAAGGGGACACCGAGGCACTGAACCATCCTCATCTTGGAAAGGGATGGGGCTTAAGTCTTTCATTATCGAGGTCTCCAACCAACCTTGCCTATCTCCAGCTACTTGTTTTTAAATGGACAATTTTGTCCAAGCCGTGCCTTTGCTAAGTCACTGCTGCAGCATCCCTGCTATTCAAACCACCTTGCAGTTTCCAAACTTTCAATTCCCAGGTGAAACATCTCTAAATTTTTGCCTAATGCAGGTATCAGCTACAAGCCCAAAATTACTGTGCTATAAATGTCATGGGAAACTGTCCCAAACCATGTTAGCTGGGAACATCACCTTAATTTTTAATCCTTTCTGGTGATATCACTGTTTCAAGAGTGAAAAGAATAAGATATTATTCCAGTCATTTGATCATCTTATTCTGGATATACACTGGATTACTTAGAGGTTTTTTTTTTTAATCCAATTAGGTTTGCCTCTTTCTGCCTAGGTAAAAATCAATTGGGAGATCCTTCTCTGTGGAGAACATATTTCACCCTAAGTAAAGGAAGAATTTGGTTCATCATCATTCCTCGTGTATAATTTTAAGCCTGCTACTCTTCTAATTTTCTGCAATCCTGTTTCTCAGAGGAACTTTTTTTTCCAGAGAGTAAGATGCAAATCTACTGCCATCAACTTTCTGTTATTCAGAAGCGCTAAGAAGTAAACCACCTGGTATTTTTCTTCAGTGCCTATACATGCATATGCAAATTCAACAGCTTAAGTATCTGCCAAACTATTTACCAAGTTTGTCAGGGAAACAGCCTCTGAAACAATCTTCTTTTAAAATAATATTCTACTGCTAAATTCTTCCTTTGAACGCTATTTTTGTCTCTTAAGGAATATTCACCCTCGCAGTCTGACTGCTTGTTAAGAAAAAACAAGAAGAAAAATAGTAAAATCTCACTGTTGGCCTATGTTCTAGTGCCAGTGTTCAAACATCAGGATCCCAACAGTATCCCAGTGCCTGAAAAACATGTCCTTTTCTTTGAAATCTGCCCGGGTTGTGGATGAGAATTTGCCAGTAGAAATTACAACATTTGCCATGACTGAGATGGGGTGGGTTTTCGCATTTGGACTGAATGAAACCATGGAAAATGTTGTTAGTAACAACTCCAATGTTATAAAAAATCACCAAGTGACAGATTTTGAGATTAAAAGGAAATATTAAAAATCCCCTTCAATATTTAAAGCTTACTTAACTAGTAGCACTTCACTTGACACTGACTCGTGTCATTTTCTTTCATTCCTCTTTTGATCCATGCAAAGCAGTTACACGATTGCAAATATCTTATCATGTCACCTTCTCATATGGATATGAGATGAAAGAATATTATCTCAAGCTGAGTGATAAATCCTGTACCAAAACTACGGTGGAATCTGCACAATCTGATGCTAAACAGGAGCAGGGAGGCAGTGGCTCTGGGCATTTCTTTCCTGATATCCTGTGTTGAGGATGGTTAAGAAAAAGGGTCTTATTTTAATACGTTGTTCAAGGCTACTAATTAAGCATTGAGACTTTATACCAGGTTAGCTGAGTTTTTTGTCAATGTACAGGGATCATTCAAATGGCTTTTATTTGCATGATTACGAAGTGGCAAACCATCGATATTGTTTCACCTCTCATTTTAAACATGCAAAGGGCATCAGAAGGCCTATTAACATTAAATAAAATTAACCTTCATCTGTTTTATTTTAAAGGGACTCTTCCCTCCCTCCCTCCTTTTTTTTTTTTTTTTTTTTTTCCCTCCTTTTTTCCCTTTCTTTCTTATTTAGGGAACTCGGTTCCTTTCCCATACTTGGTATGTAGTACATCTTTTTTTCTCAGAGTTAATTCTCCAAGTCTGGTCTGTCAGCCAGTATAAACAACACTTGATGAATGAGACTCAAGGTGTTTAGTCACCTGAAGCAGCTGTTTGAAGTAACTCTACACACAGCCTGAGGCCCGTGTTTTCACAGCTGTGGGAACTCTTCAAAAGCTTTTCCTCTTGGCCTGCTTCTTTGCTGTGGCTTTAGACTCTTAGTGCAAAATCTGGACAATTTCAAAAGGGCAGAATGAAACTAGAGACAGTAATTTTTGATGATTTTGGGCCAAAAATGGCCTAGAATAAATAAATGAAGTACATTTGAAAGTGCTTTACCTAGGTGGGCTATATATCTAAGAAGCGCTCGCTCTTCATGTGCCCATGCACTCACTTAAAAGGGGAGATGCGGGGCTGAAGTACTGCTCTCTGTTTACACGGCAGTATTTTCACTTTCTTCTCTGATGCAGCTATATTAAAATTAAACGTTTATGGGCCTGGAAATACACGTACCTGAAATAAACTCAGCAAGTTTCTAGAAGTTGGAAAGCTCTCCAAACTCATAAATAGACCTGCAATGATTAGTGATCTGTGCTCCCTGCTGGGAAGCTTTGGAGAATTGGCCTCGCAGAGGTTGTATGATTGCTTCTTCTGGCTTAAAGTCTGTGCCTTCATGATACGCCTCACTGTATCCATGTAGGTAGCCAAAGTAGTGATGAGCCCCCCCCAGAAAAAAAAAAAAAAAATTGAGCAAGGCGCTGAGCTGGCAGGGAAATTACAGTTTTGCAAATGCAGGACCCGATCATGCAGCTGGGTTGAAATATTATATGCAGAATGAAGTCATGGATCAGAAAATGGATTTTATTTGGGGGTGGGAGTGGACTGCAAGCCTAAATCATGATGATGAACTCACTGGAAAATCCTGGGCGATAAATGGCCAGGTTCTACCTCCCCTGCGATGTGCAGCATCACCATCCTCAGAGGCACTGCTGCCAAAAGATGAGGCTCCTCGAGGAGTCAGACAAATATTGCTCAATGCCATGAGTAACGATGGTGCTGTCAGACCAGCCCAAGAAGGTGAGCATCCCACGGGAAAGGGAGATGGAAAATAAATTCAGCAAAGCATTGACGTGAGCACCAGAAAGGGATTTGAGTAGACAGATTTAATCCGTGAGGCTATGTCAGGTGGATGCTTAATTCACTGAATAATGCTTTCCATTTCCAAGTTCATCCAAAAAAGGAAATATAGATACATCAAATCTCAACTTTCAAATGTGTCCAACAAAAGGCATCAGCAAGCTTGCCAGAAAGAGAGTAAGGATGGGACAAACTACTCCTGAGACAGTAGAATAAACATGCCCCAGCCTTAGCTGTTTTAACACCACATGCCTCCCACACATTACTCCATAAATCGTTCTTTTCTTCCCTCTCAATTTTCTCCAGTTTACAAAAATTCTCATGTTAACAGAAAACGTTTAGTTTAAATTGATCCTCAGCCATCCTTGGCATGTATTATACACGCTCACTCTTTTATGTTTTATAGCTTATGTCATTCTATATTTATCATTTAGTTAAGACCTTATATTTTTGGCTTGCTATTGCCCCTTATCAGATGATAAAATGTTCCCTCAGGAGGGAGAGAATTTTTATGAATTATGATGATAGTATAGAAAATTAATGACTTATTGACACCACAGTCAGGCTATACAGGGAACGGTGTTCTTTGAAAGTTTAGGGCCACATGAGAAAGGCACGTGCGGAGGCACTGGCACTCCCAGGGAAGGAAATTCCCATGAGGACAGTGACCGTGCAGTGACAAGGACAGTTGTGCTGCCTGGTCAGAGGCTCGGGATGAACCCTATGCTGTCCCAGGGTCTCTTCACAAAGCTGCTCTTCCCTTCATGTCTAGCACTCTCCCGTGCATAAAAATGCCAAAAGGTGGTGAAGTTTCTAGATGCTCTGAGAACAGCAAGGCATAAATGTTTCAAGAGTAGATAAATGGAATTTGGTCATAAATAAGTCCTATTAAATCTCTTCTATGCCACTGCCCATATCTGGAAGCCCATGGGTCTCTGGGTACCTGTGTTTTGCAATGATACCAAAGGTTAGCTGTGCCAGACTATGTCCTGGCCATTCCCTTCACCTTTCTAATGTGCTCCCACTCAATTCTCACTCCCAAACTACTCCTGAGAGGCTTCAAGCAGCCAACACTACCTAGAGTCACCCTCCCTTCTCCAAAGTCCTTTTAGATTTTGCACATGGTGAAAGCACATCTCGTACTACCCAGACACAGCTGGGCTAGTCTCTTCTCTGCAAAAACATGACATAAATACTGACACTGGTCACAGTACATGTAACCTGAGTCAAACTTTGCTAATGAACTACTACAAAACTTCAAAACAAATAGACAAACCTGCTGCTGAACAGCATACTGCAACTGTTTCCCCCATGTACACATAACAATTATGCATATATAAGGTTGCTCTCTTTCACCTCAGGAAACAAATCAAATAATAAGAAAAGATTTTTTGAAGAAAAGGTGTTTACTTGACTTAAACTAGAAAAATAGTTTATATACCTGGAGCTACAGAAAACAGCTCACAAGCAGCCATGGCAGTGTTCTCCTCAGGCAGGTACTCCAAGAGAAAAAACAGATTAATTTTAATTTTTCAGGTAAATCCTGCTCAAGTGAATGAGGGCTCCCGGGCACCATCCATGCAGAGCCACTGACAACTCCTACCCTTCTCTTAGCTGGATGTTAGGACTAGATCTGCCTTTTGGTCTGCTCTTTGCAAAGTAATTTCTCAACCTTTGCATAATAACTGACTCCCAAAACAGATACAGGGATTTGTCATTGCCATGGTGTTTTCAAGGACCCATTCCTGGGCAAGAACCACAGCCAGGGAGGATGCCAACTGCATGACATAACATGGCTTTCACATGCCCATCATCGCTGAGCCCCTTGGCATAAGTCAGCTGGCCAAACAGTGAGCCACCTTTTGAGTTGGAATAAGTTTAAAGGGATGTGGGATTATAAGGCTTATTTTTAAGTGGAAGCTAAAGATTTCATAAAAGCTGAGCAGCAAAATCCTAAGCCCCATATGAACAGTAAGGTAAACATTACCTGGCATACAGGGTAGCATTTTATGAGTGCCTTTTCACTGTAAATGGTAGAATTTTATGACACAATTTAAGTAAAACACATTCAAAAGACCACCTATGCAATGCGATGACTATGGGATCCAGTTGCAGAGACAGAGCTGTGCCCTTCCAACCTCCTCAGATGGATCATTTGAGGTGATTTTACAGTTTGTAGATGAAAAGAATGAAGTCTGTGAGGACTGACTTTAAACCAATAACATACTTCTTTTATTCAATAATGTACCCTCATTAGCCAATATTCAAAAATTGTTGGATGTATAGGTAATGGCAACTATATATAGGAAAGCCATTTTATTTTCAAAGAAGTAAAATATATTAAACTACAGGTGATGAGAAGTTATGGGAAGAATCACCATTAAGAGATCCTTACTCCACATGTGCATGTAAATAGTTTTATGGTCATATCCTGTTGAAAATGATGGGTTCCTTATGAGCAACAACTTCTGAGCAAAACATTCCCTATCCTGTAAATACCTAAATGTAAGACAGAGCTGGGAAGTCTGCCTACAGGCAAGTCTTCAGGTGAGTAAAATGAACAGCCAGAGTCTGATGAAGATAATCCAGGAAGCCCTATCAGTGCCTTCTCTGTAATGGTGCGGTAAGAGAAATGTAGAAAAAAAGACAGAGAGAGGGAAAGGGAAAAAAAAAATATAAAAAGGAAAAAACCCACAATTTACTGCCTAACTTCTAAAAAATATGGTGTAATATTTTAGGCTGAACATGTATGCATACATATATATATATATAGCATAGTGGTTATTAGAGACACTGCAGTGTAAGGTTTTTCTCCTTTCTGCCACTGAAACATTTTCCCAGGTTAAGTACAATTCCCATGACCATCATAATCATTCATCTGGCTCTCAAACTGGATAGTGGTACCGTGCGTTGTATTTGGCTGTGAATACCAGTGCACCCAATGATTTCCTTTTCCATGACATTTCTGAGAAACAAATACTGGATCTGATTCACATCTAGCCACAAATATGAATCAAAACCCAATACAAAATTGGATACATGCTGGAAATTTGATAACTTGTGAATATGAATTTACTCCTGTAGTTGCTGAGCTGCTATTGGAAATCTGGAGCATGCTTGGAATTACAATTTTTGCTTTCCAAAAACGTGCATAGTTTGTTCCTTGTAATCATATTTCTGATGAAGTCAAAGACAGAAATCCCACTGAAAGAGCTGGGGAGGAAGGACTTTGTTTTAAAGACATATGCTTTATGGAACCTTTCCTACTTGCTGTCCTTTCAGTGTAAAATATTAGTCAGTCTAATCCCTTTCTTCTTCTGTACATTAATAGAGACTTGAAAAAAGAGGTTACAATTTTTATAAATTGGAATAAAGTGGCCTCTGTTTTCTAACACTTGCCAAAGCATATGGGGTCAAACTGAAACAGTTACCCACACTGGCCAGTTACATGTCTTATTTAAACAATAAATTAGTGTCAAAGTTTCCAGTAATTAATTTCTATACCAATTTACATATTTCATTCCTTTCATTTTTTTGCTTTCATGTTTTGAAACTGTAATGCATCTAACATCTATTTAAAGCAGCCTCCCCTACCCGGTGATTGATGTTAGATACAACAATTACAGTGCCAGTACTGGGGATAATTCTTTGCAGATGTTGTCAAATTACAGGTTAAATGAGGAAAAAAGTTCCTTTCTTCCAGCCACCCACTCTAGCTCTCTTGAAATAGGTGCACAGTACTGTATATCCTGTGCTGTAGGTGCAGTAACTCCCTGTTCAGTCACTCATCTGGTTTAAATGACTTCCATTTGCCATTTCAAAGGATGACAGAAGACTGTGTTCAGATTGTTTTGCAGGTACCAAAAATGCAGTAACTGCGCTTTGTGTTTTAGCTGGCAAAGAGAAGTGAGCTCGATCTGGCAACGCTATTCTTTTTTTCCCTTTAATATAAATAACATTTGCGATTGTGAGCAAAAAAAAAAAAAAAAAAAAAAAAAGAGAAAAAGAAAAAAAAAAGTGAGGTTAGATTATTTTAACCCTTTGTAAGCCTCTTTGAGATAAAACAGGATCCTTGTCTTCATGTTATAATCATAACAGTATGTATTTCGTGTTGACAGAAGAAAGATTGAGCATGGGTCCTGCATGACTATGTAGTTTCAGGAGAGGTGATGAAACTTCTCCATTACCCAGCCCTCGTAGCAGGAGCCAGGCACAGTGACATTCCCTGAACGCAGAAGAAGGAAGGTAATGCGCCATAAACAGAATATGGAAAAAATCAAGAACAAATTGAAAAAATGCCCTTGTGTGTAGTCAGTATTGTGCTATACTCAGGAGGAGAGCAGACCCTGCCGCTCCTCAGCTCAGCAAGAAAACCTGCATTGCTGGTACAGCCCACCACCATGCTCTGCAGTGGCACGTAGCGTGGTGTGCTGCAGGGTGTGGGACATCCAGATGAGCAGAACAACTTGGCACCAGTCCTAAGCACATTTGTTCCCCGGTGTGTTTGGGTTTTGGAGAAATCAGAAGAAAATCTGAGCCCAGGAAGAAGGGACGGGTGGTGGGGAGAAGGTGTTTTTTTTTAAGATTTGGTTTTATACCTCATTATCCTATTCTGATTTAATTGGTAATAAATTAAACTAATTTCCCCAAGTTACATCTGTTTTGGCCATGACACTAATTAGTGAGTGATCTCTTGCTGCCCTTATCTCGACTCACGAGCCTTTCGCTATATTTTCTCTCCCCTGCCCAGCTGAGGAGGGGGAGTGATAGAGCAGCTTTGGTGGGCACCTGGTGTCCAGCCAGGGTCATCCCACCCCACCTGGGAAGCACCTCGGTTCCCTCACCAGAATGTAATAGGATGAACACAGGGGTGGAAAAAGCCATATGTACATTAGGCAGAGGCAGTGCCGGGCAGCAGAGCCCCCGTGCGAGACGGGCCAAACCGGCACGATGGCACAGATACGCCCGACTGTCTCTGAGCAGACTCTCGTGCTGCTTCCACATTCCTGGTGCCAGTTTCTCACAGGTGTGCCATGCTCAAGCCCTAAGGCTTTGAATGGGATTTCCATTTTAATTTTTTTCTGCATATGTTAGGCTATGATCACTGCTTCTCGCAGTGTACAAGAATGAATTCTGGCCAAAAGAAGGAAAAAAAAGAATAATTTACAAATAGAAGTTGAAGCAGAGGACAGAAAAGCCAGGCTCTCATACTTCATTTTTGGCCAAGGCAGTGGCTTGCTGTGTGGCCTTATCCTCACTGCATCTTCTTCCACATCTGATTAACAACAGCACGTAGAATAAATGCACTGAATCCAATTGCCAGGTATGACAGGAAGACTGCTCTATAAGTACCTGGAGTAAATAGATATTGCTCTGGTCAAAAAGATCAGGGATTTATGGGAACACATTTGCCAGCTATTTGGGTGATGGTGAACAGTCCACACTGCCAATTTGTAATAGTATCTGTTTCGTAATAAACTCCTCTGAGGCATCTGCACAACTGTGTGCGAGGTAACTGTTGCATGCTATTCCATAAATAATTATATTCTCTAAATATTCATTAAATATTCCCTCTCTTTTCTTTAAATCACCACCCCAGGACTCTTTTTCCTCTTCGCCACACCAACATGCACTACATCCTGAGGTAGCACCCCCCCAGCAAAGCAGCCCATTTATTTTTAACCTACGAAATTTAATAATTTTCAAAAGTGAGCTACGGGGTGGTTTGTGAGTAGTGAAGGCACGAGCATGTGATTTGTATGCTGAGCTTCAGCGTCTTGGCTTTCGAGAGGAAAGCGCAGCTTGCTGATGAAGGCTTGTGGTTTTCCTGTTTGTTGTCTGGAAAGAAAGCATGTGGAGGTGGGGTGCGAATGGGCAGAGTGGGGCAAAAAAGGGAAAAAATAAGAAAGACATAAAGATTTATTTCTAAGTAATGAAGATGCTCAAGCCTCATTTGCTTTATAGGTTGAAGAGAGTGCAGTGTCCCAAAGGTAATAGGATCAGAGATCCTGACCTTTGAAGCACGATCTTAAGGTCTACGCAGTATTTGACCTATGTGCCATGGTTACGGGTGCTGCAAACGTGGCTGTAGCTACTAGAAACTAAAGGGTTTTGGTCTGCTCCAAAACGAAGCCAAAGAGTCTTTGCATGTAAGAATGTTTAAAGCTCTCCAGCAACACTGCTGCCCAGCCAAACAGGCAGTTTCTGTAAAAGGATAAAGAGCTTCCTGCCAGCCTCCTTCACTCTGTTTTGTTTTATTATACACTTTTGCCACATTAAGTGATTTTAAAACCAAAGGGCTTGCTTTCCTGGTAAAAGAGGGTGGACAGGATTGTGAAACATGAAGGATGTCTAATCTATGACTTTCAAGGGTGTAGGATGTGTAAGGCTTGGTTAAGAATTTGGTCACGGATTGTATGTTCTTTGTTGCGCAGAGACTATCTTAAACCAGTCATTAGTACATTCTTTTTTTAAAAAAATGTAATAATTAACATGTTACTGATTTTATTCGTGGTATAAATTAAACACAACTGTTCAAAAGTGCTACTGTGAGCACATTGCTAACTTAAGAGAATGGGCAAACAGTAGTGGCATAAATATTTCATAGATAACTTGAAATTTTGCTGATACACATTGACAACTTCAAAACCAGTTTTCTGCCACTGCTTTTGCCAAGTGAGCTCAACAGTCCACAAAAAGAAAGCATGAAATGGCCACAAGCGTATCATCCAGAGCTAGGAAATAAAGATTCCTCAGCTGATAGGGGAAATAAATTGATTGAATATATGTTGATATTATATACCAAGCCTACCAACATGGGTACCTGCACTGAAGCCCAGCTCTGAAGTGAAACACAACCTCTGTCTGTACATTAAATAATATATTTACTGTTGTTTGTGTAAAGGATGCATTCCATAATATTTTTGTTAGCAACTGCCCAATATTGATTTCCAATGACAATCATTCTGAAACCTTGCCTGTGTAAAAGAAAAAAAAATCATGCCCCCGTGTTGTTAGATTTAAGAAGCCAGCACTGTCATAGTAACAGTATAGCTGTGCACCAAATCTTTGTTTAGATAAAGTCATTTGCTTATTTGAATTTATGGCAGAATTTATATTGCTATCTACAAATAGATATCAATAGTTAAAGAGATTTTATAGCGTTTTGACATTCAATATATTATGCAGGTTTAAAAGGCTCTGGAAAATGGATGAACTATCTAAGCTGAACAACTTTCCACTTGTAAAAACGCTTCTCAAAGTACAGAGGACTCAGATTTAATACTTAGTCTTGCTTGTTTAAGCACATGCTCAAATGTGGACGGGTTTTTCATATTTTAATCCTGACAGAACAATGCAGTCTCCTCAGAGCCAATGCTAAATGAAAAAATGACAGACATATCTTATTAGGGAAGATAATTTCAGTAATACTTATTTTTAATGCTTCACTTAAGCAATACTATTTTATGTCTTCAGATACATACAAAACTCTTCTCTTTCCATTGTTGATTTATATTACAGCCTGTACTGCACAGATTCTTATAAAACTAAGATTTTGAGTTGATTTAAGTCTCTAACGTTGTAAGAGCTCTATTATATATCCCCCAAACACGGTGCGATGTATCCTATTTTTATGCTTTGCTTCCTTCTTCACAAGCATAATTTCCATTTGCCAGATAACAACTCAGATAAAAGCTCTAAAATAAAAATAAACATATACACAAAACTCTTTGAAAAGGATAATTTATCTTATGGAATAGTCGGAAACCTAGAGAATAATCTTTGATTGATACAAATAATAGAAAATTTCCTAAATAACTTTTGCTCCTGGTAAGCTTCCAAGCAAGTAATTCACAAAATATGACTTTCTTCATTGGAAAGGTTATAAAAATTTGTTTGTTGGAGGTAGGGAAGGAAATGTAATTAAAGGCTAAATTCAGGCTCACATTTCATTTTAACTAAAAGAATATGTGTGATTTGGATATAAGTCACCTAGGCACTTCCTTTTTTTTTTTAAGGCAGTGCACATTGTCAGCAAATCAGATTATCCAATAGCAGAAGTACATCTGGCTGAGCTGACTATGCCAGGTAACCTTAAATAGAAACTCTGCAGCAGTTAACTGTGTTGCAATACTGGGCTTTGCTGGTAATACTTATCGAAAGTTCCCCTTTGTAGCATTTCTATAAAAAATAAAAAGGGAAGAGGTGAAATGAAAACGTAAAACTTGTTGGGGTTTTCTGTATTTATAAAAAAATCCCTTTGCAGTTGGAAATGCTTACAAAGGCATATATAAAATACAGCAACTCCAGTTATTTTTAACTGCATATGGTCTACATAAAATGAAGCTATAGATCATGGAAGCTATAATGAAGGCAAGTTAAAGACCATAGCAATTCAAGTACTTTAGCTAGTCTTGAATTTACAATGTCTTCAGGTAATACTTCAACATTCAAAGGACAAACAAACCAGATTTCTCCATTATTGGTCATAAAATAAAATATTCATTTGTTCCCTTGGTAATTATTTTACTTATATGAGTGGGATCCTCATCTCGGATACATTGCATGTCTGACCTCATATCAGTTCTGACTTTTGTTCGCACAGAAGTTGATTTGACAAGACATACTGTGGGTATTTGCATTGCCTACTACATTTTTGATCAAAATCAATTTCTGGATCCTCACTCAGTGCCTTACACATCACTTTTAAACTGAGAGAGAGCATTTGGTTCTGGAGCTGAGCACTCAGCTTAAAAACCCCTACTTTCCCCAAAGGCAAATACTATATGAAAATAAATTAAAACACAAATTTTGCTAGTCAGATATTTTGAATATGCAAATAGACAGTCTCACATGAAAATAAGTGACCTGAAACCTTGGTTCTAATCTTCAGCAAGTCTTGGAAATGACCTTTTTTGTCCTTTCTCAAGTAAAATTTAGCTTCATTCTATCTTCATTATTTCAGCAAGGTTATGCATAAAACAAGCTACTATACAATATGAATAAAAATGGCAGAATCTGACCTGAAGTGAATTACCACAGGGGAAAAGAAAAGGACTTGTAAAAGACAGACAGTGCACCAAGAAAGCATGTTTGAACAGATGTGCCATTACATGCCCACAATTCATTTGTAAGCTAAACCATTTCTCCATACTTTTAAAGTCAACTGTATTTTGAACTATTGTATCAAATATATGTTTGAATTTTCTACTTAGAACAAATGTATCAATGTCAAGCAGAGTCACCTATGCAGGAATCTCCTTTTGCGAGACTCCCTTTAGCATATATAACTCATACTCTTTGAACAAAGAAGAGTTGTATTTTTGGCACATGTATTTGATGTAGCAAGACTAAATCCTCCAAATAGTTGTCTGCATTGATGCATCTTGCGTTTTAGTAACCTTAGATACTTTAACCTAAAGCTCGCTGTGAGTTGTGTAAACTAAAATTATGGATCCTACTAATTTTCTCAGTTATTTCCCTCCAAATATTCCCTTTTGTCTGATCCCTAAGTGAAAGACTAAAAATATATTTGTATAGAAATTGTAGCGATAACAACCTTGGCCTGTTCTTTGCCCTATCACATCCCAAGTGGTATGAAAGAACTTCAGCTAAGGTTAGCTGAAGGGCATATGTGCTTTCTGAAACAGTTTAGTAAGTTTTGCCAGAGCCACACAGAAACCGCAGAGATATATACTGTGCTGCACACCCACTCTGAACATATAGAATATTGATGAATCTCTGGCTAACTAAAAGCTTAAAATAAATGTCTGGATACAGCTTCTTCTTGATGTTACAACATATGCCTTTCTAGCACATCCTCATGAAAAGGTAAGTGCATAAATCCCTAAAAATCCAGGTGTGACTGTGGCTCGGGAGCCAAGCTGTGATGGGAACTTTACAGCACGTTTTTTGTGGATCATAGCAATTTTACAGAGCAATTAACGAGCCCCAACTCAGCGACCACGTTCAGAAGAGGCGTCATCTTATGACTGTGAATTTAGGAATGGACAACACTGACATTAGTAAACCTGAGCTATTAACCCTTTGAAGACTGGGCATATACACACAGCTGGAGGCTGGGTCTTCACTCATGGTGGTGATGTGTTATCTGCTGTGAAATCAGCCCAATGGCAGGGGCATGGTATGTAAAGTCCAGCTGAACTGCACACTCCTGTTTTATGAGACTGAAATGTCAGGATTCTGACAACTAAATCAGAAGAAATGTCAACAGATTTGAACACGTCCTGCAACACAGGTGTAACACTTCTCTCAATCTTTTTAATTTCTCTCTTACATGCATCAAATTGTAAATACATTTTTGTAAACCACACACTCAGTGTTTGCGTAAATGCTCTAGTGTTCCCACAATCTGAGATTGGATACAACATGGTCTGAATAGCTGAGTTTGGTTTTCATATGGAAAAAGGTAATACAGCTAAATGCTTTTATTTAAAGTATTTAAATATAAAATATTCCTGCCTGTGCAGAGGTAAATTAGACTTTTCCATGGGTGATAGTGACAGAAACCTAACAATAGCAGTGTAACACATGGGTTGGAGAAGGGGGAAAATTTAACTGGAGAAACTGGTACATAATTGTTTCTGTATGAAAGAAAAGCATTAAATATCTACTGGCTATGCAGAGGAGGAGTAGGAAGGATCTTGGTCTCCAAAGTCTGGTCCACAGGACTCCCACACAGTTAACCGGGTGCATTTCAGATTTGTCTACCTTACATGGGTCTCTGAGTCACCCTTGCTTCGTGCTGCATCTGTGCCTTCACAGACTCTGGGTGCTTCGAGGCTGTATCTGTTCCTCTCTCCCTTGCAGGGGATCATGAAATCATAACTATCAGGTAGGATATAAAGCAGGGGAGGATGAGGCTGAGTCACAGCAGAACTGATAAAACCCACTGGCTGCCGAATCCGGGGGAAACACGGTCAGATAAGGGGAAGAAAATCTTAACTCATGACTTTCCCACCTCCCATAACCCACCATCTAAACCTTTAAGCCTACCATAGTAGCCAAGGAAAAAGGCAAGAAGTGTACTGAGACATGGACAGTCCCTGGACTCTCCAATGAGTCTGCTGGGGTGATTCTTCAGCTCATCAACCTCTTCATTACATCCGAGCTGCCAACAACAGAAATCTGCACAGGGACTTGGAGCGTCAACCTGAGAGACCCTGGGATTCATTCTCAGGTCCTCCGGGTATTGCTACCCAGCCTTCAAGCAAATCTAGTCCCATGGGTAAAGGTTCAGGCAATCCAGCTCAGCTTCTGGCCTTTCTCCTTCCAGAGATAAGCAGGGTTATATCCCCATCTTGTGTGATCTCACCAATTAATCTGGGAATTGTTAGTCTCCAGACAGATTGTTCTTCCATCCCGAATTACGTGCTGGCCTCCCTGGCTTCCTTTCCACTATCCTTTGATTGTAAAGGACCACAGAGCACTGATCTCTGAGGTTGCTTTTATTTTTTTTCCCCCTCTCACTACTATATGTGCTCGGAGACTGCAGTTTTTCTCGGTGAATGAGACCCACCATCCTTACAGATTTTAAAATAACTCTTATTTTTAAAGTTAAAAAATAAGCCCCACGGAAATCCAGATGACTGCACAGATTTGTGACCCAGCTTTGCTAAACAACAACTAACCAAAGCCTTGAACCAGAATTGGAATATTTTTTTTCTCCCTCTGAGAGTTGAAAAACACTGGTTTGGCTTTTTTTTGCCATGTTTTTTGACTTTTGTATGCTTCTGTGTTCACATGTGCAAGTGAAGTGCTGAGTCACAAAAAAAGTTTTCCAGCCCAGTTCTGTGCCTCTGTGAAGTTCATAGCTCTAAAATCTTGTTCATATAAAACATCTGCATATTTGGGTGCTTCTCTGAGCTGAGTTTGGCATCCAGGTCTTTGGAGAGCCTCCCAGGACAACAAGAAAGTTCTGCAGCTTTTGCATGATCTGACCCCACCTTGCCACAAAGGCAAAGCGGTGCCGAGGTGCTGCTCCTGCTCCATCCCCAGTGACACTCGCTGCAGAACTGGGGTCAGGGTGGAGTGTCCCCAGGTGGTGGTTGGTCCCATTTCACAAGCTTGGGCAAGGAGACAGCCAAGCGTAAACAAACCAAATCCTTCAACCCTAAGTATCCTTGTTTCTCTTGTTTCTTTTCCCCCAAATCTTATCATGTGAACGCAGTGTAGTTTTTTGGTTTAATAAGAATAATAATGGCTCAGGATGCAGGAAAATGACTCACATGGAGCTAGTCCAGCTCTCCTAGTTGGTTCTAGTCAGGTCACGATGAATCAGATGACCCTTATCTTAGTTTAAGACTGTGAATAAAAACCTCTCCCCTCTACACTTCAGCCAATTTTTGTTACATTATGCAGCATATCTCCTTCCCCTCTCGCATTTCCTAGCTCTTCAAGTCTGCCTATTACCTTCTCTGCAAAATTTCCCGTGCATACCTCCCTCCTGAGTTCACCTCTGAGTAAATCCTCTTCTATGCTCTGTAATTTCCCCTTGTCTTATTCCCTTTTTTTTTCCCTTTTTGTCCTGTCTGAGCCTCAGTTTTATCGCTCTTCTAGCTCAAGACGAACACTGCCATATGCTTTCTCATGCATTGTTACACATAACCTACATCCCACCCAAGCCAAAATTGTTTTATTTGCTTTAAAACCCTCAGTGGATTTGTACCTTGGACCCTTGAGAGGCTTCAGCTGTATCTGAAACCAAAGCAGAAAATAGACCCTTTCTTATTTTTTTAATCACATTCATAGCAAACTACAGCAGCACTTTCCAAGCCAGGGATGCAAAAATGCTTTTTCCTTCTCTGACTAGACAGTTCATAAAGGCTTGGGTTCAAAACTGCAGGTTTTGTCCATTTTTCCCTGCAATAAAAGCAACAGATCAAATAATAAATCCCACGTTAGTGAACTTTCAATTCCCCTGGTAGTGCATTTGTGGAGAACCTGGCCTATATTATGAAGAAAGTAGTAACTGAAAAAACAGATGAAAGGAAAAATAATATTTAGTATTGTTATGTGAAAGAGAAGTCATCACAGGTCTGGCTCCAGAGCAAGAACTAACCCAGCTTCGCTAGAAAAAGACATGTTCCTGTAACAGGGGAACAGTTTTTGTTTCACATCTCTGCCTTTTTTGCTCAGAGACTGAGGAAAACAAGGAGACTGCAAAAGAACTATTAACCTGCGTTACACTTGAGCAAACTAAGATTAAGAAACGAAGCGGCAAAATGCATTGGTGAAGTCAAAAAAAGGATTACACAAGTTTATGGATGATCAGACTAAAAATTCAGTCATCCCCAAACAGCCGCAAACTCAGAAAGTCCCTAAAACACAACTTACCAAAAGCCAGGAAGGCATACCAAAGTCCTATTCTTATACGGCTTCCCGAACTAGCCACTGTCAGAGACAGGGTACTAGGCTAGAGGGAATTTTGGTTTGGCCCAGAATAGTTTTTCTTACATTAGTAGTTGAAGATCACTCACTAATCTTTAATAAGAGCAGTCTGGCAGCACCAGGGTAAAGCCATGCAGACCTCCTGACACCCGCTCTCTTGCTTTAACCTCTTGCCTGCACCGTCTCGCCCTCTGCCACAATTCTGCAAATGTGTCTGAAACACAGGGTAAAAAATATTACTGCAGTATACCCCAGTGGAAAACTAGGTAAAAGGAGTGCCACACCTTGTACTCCAGCCTTCCTTTCTTGCATTCATAGCTTTTTGCATTTGAATGGGGCTGGACTGGGTGAAAGCTTGGTCAGCACACGGTCATTCACAGACGAAATGGGTGAGCCCTCCTCGCTCTTCTCAGTGTCAGGGGTGCTGCTGCCACCGACATCTCTGATGCTCCCCTCTGTCTGCTCTCACCACATCTTTTTTCGGAGCCATCCGCGAGATGCTGGCGTGCACAAGCACACGAGAAAAGAGCGAGGGCATAGCTGCTTTCCTATAATTACCATCTATCGCTCTACCTGCGGATAGAGATGAGAATAAAACAGCTTCCCCCCTCTTCTCTGAAGAACCTCCAATTTTCTGCTGTTCAAAATTGTGGGTAGCAGACGATCAAGTTGCAACTACACCAGTGTGAAACTGCCATTGCGTCACCGGCTTGTAGACACTGTTACAAAACTGAGTCAAGGCAAGTCTCTGGGAGGTTCATAAATGTTTCAACATAACCTGAACAGAGTTATAAGGAAGCCGGGTCTAAAACTGGAGATTTCTGGATTTGACTCTGTGCGGCTTGAAAATCAGTCTTGTCAACCCTGAGTGCAGAAAATCTTGTCAGCCTTTAGTTGATATGCACTGGATGTTTTGTATTGAAGATCTTTGCTGTATTTTTAGGTTCATTCGGTCATAATCAAAAGACAGCTTAGGGGAGACAAGCCCGCATATATGAAGTACAAAAAAAATGCAAAAAAAAAAAAAACAAAAACTTGCACGAAGCCCCTGTGAACACAAACTGCAAACCATGGTTTGCTGAGTTTAAATCCAACTGTAGTTACTAGTTATCTTCAGTTGTGATAAATATTCATGTATCATATGTTCATATCTGACTGCAGGAAAAGAAAAAGGATTCAGAGAGCTTTGTCTGCCCTATGAGCTTTTTATCTGTGCTTTAGTAACCGCCTTATACTTAGTAAATAAGAATGTTTCTTTGTTCAGACTTTAACACTTCTAATATCCTTGCAGATTCAGCAAACCTTTGTTCTAAAATTCTTTGTGCCCATTAGGGCTTTTGATTATACATTACACCACCATTTGATTTTTTTTTCTTTTTTTTTTTTTTTTCTCATGGGCAACATATTCTTCTTTCATTGAGCAATATTCAGAAACTTGGAAATCTAACCTGTGTTTTAGTCTCAGGACAGGCACATTCTTATGGTAAAAACCTCCCCAATTGAACTTGGGATGCATTCAACTCTTGTATGGTTGATACTTGGCCAGGTTAATTATGCAATCACCCCAAGTAGAAGAGGACAGCAGGATACATGAGCATTTTTCAAAGACTTGTTTTTAGTACAGAGACAGTTTTCTGGAATCAAATAAAGAAAATGGAGAATGTCTGTGATTTACAGTGAACTGGCACTCTGAAAATGCAAGGATTTAAAAGATCAACAAGGCCAAATTTGCAGTCATTTAGGGAATGATTACAGCATGCGTCTACGTATCCAAGCTTAATCAAGCTACCTTGGGTACCAGCAGCAGAATAGCTGTGGCAGCAGTGGGCTTCAGCGTGAGCTGTGCAAGCCTGCTCGGGACCCTGGATGTCTTCTCAGACAGTTGGCCTGAACCAAAATCCATGCTGATATGGCTCTACTGCCATTGGCAGGCCTGCAAGCCGAATTAAAACCAGTTCATCTGGGCCTACGTGTGCTGCAGTTGCTCAGGTGGCTTGTGGAGAACAGGATAAGGCTTCTTGCACCCTCCGGCCGCACCGTTAGCATGCACAGGGACACGTGGTGTCAGCGGGGGTCTTTCCCTTGTCATCTTGTTCACACAACAGAGGGGACAACGTCCTGCCTTCCTATGGATTTGTAATGTAATGTATGGCCCCGTTCTCTAATCTGTATGACTGTCACAAGGCTGCCATCTAAAATGAAAACAGCTTAATGCAAACAGGATGCCAGCTCTCAGTATTTAAAAAATCACAAGCCAGAATCCAGAAAGTCAGAAGATTGGCTTTAAAATCACGGCAGTTCAAGAGACAAAAATTGTATTGGTTTTAATTGTTCTGTTGAAACTGCATTCATGTTTTTAAGCTTTTTCTTAGTAAACACAAGGGCTGGAAACATGCTCCTAAAAGGACTACATGTTCAGATTAACAACCTTACTCCAGCAGTTGGGGCTTTAGGGAAAATTACAAATATCAAAAGACCTGTGCTAAAATTGCAAAAATTGACAGTGTTTCAAAAAAAAGCCCAATGTGGCTTAAAATTTAAACTATGTATCAACTAAATCCTATAATGTCAAACTGGATGGTGGTTCTGTTTGTCTCTAAACAAACTACAGACACCCCAAAAAGACCTGATTTCTCAAGGAGGGTGTGTGGTAAGTTAGAATAATTTAGCCCAAATCTATTATGAAGAGAATGTAATGATTCTGATTTAACATTAGCCAAAAGGTTTGGAAATTATTTTTTCTGAACTCCAAGATCTCCTCAGAGATCATTACCAAAAAAAAAAAAAAAAAAAAAAAAAAAAAGACATCACAGTAGGAATGAGATGAGCATCTTTAAATTTGTATTTTAACATTTCCCATGGCCCACGTACGTGCATGCTCTCTCTCTCCCCATTCCTTCACCGTCTCTGCTGGTCAGAAGATAAAGCCATCCTTGTCATCTTCTACTAATACTAAGAAAGGCAGCAAGAAATAAAAAATCAAGTCCCTGTCATATTCCATCGAGCACGCTGGCTAGATACGGATGTCTCGCCCCCATTTACAATCTGAACCAAAGGATTTGAAGCCAAGAAAGCAGCTGGCACAATAAAAACAGTAAAAGCTCTAGCTGGCACCTCATGCTGACAATGACTAGCCAAATCTCCATGGGGAAAAATGCCAGTATAGATTTCTGTGACAAAAACAACAAAATAGATTTTTGTCAATGTACATAGATTTGACAGGAAGTCAGACAAATCTATCAATAATGAGTGACATATATCTGCAATATTCCCAAACAAAATGGTACATTTGAAGACAAACTGAGAAAATAACTAATTGTGTTACGCATGACACATATTCATCTGGACTTTTTGATCACAACGTTGTAATTCATTAATGCAGGTTATGCTGCAGTTACTCTAGGAAGAACTGACCAGATACATCAACACATTTCTAAGTGCTTTCTAAAGCATCCTTCAAAACACTATTGTTTCAGAAAGGGGCAAATTACTTCTGAGGATCTTGCAGTTAAAATAAAACTTTTATGAGATGTAAACCTGTATTTCCAACTCTGGCACAAACTTTTTAACCAGCATCTTTATTTCCACACTTATAACGTAGAGACAGTATTAAAAAGTGAATACTAAGTAGTTGCTATATAGTCTTTTTCCTGAGAGATTATACATGAAAGATAGTATATTATGCTATAGAAATGAAAAAATTGCTAGTACTCTGCTGTCACTGAACAACACTCTTAAGAATTTATCATTTATTTCATAGCCAGTTGTCTACTGTGTTGATTGCACGTGGAGCCCATGAGAAACAAGCGGCTCTGCTTTTTGGAAGACCTCAGCTCTGTAAAAACAACTAGAGAAAAAAAAAAAAAAAAAAAAACATAACTGTTTAAGAACTTCCATAGTTAATAAACTGAATCTAACAATGTATTACAAGCCAAGCCTCTTATCACGTATAATGTTGTGCACTTTAGTGAGTATGTGGTGATGAACTAGGTATCAAAGACCTCCAGGCACACAGACTTTGGACAAACTTTTGCCCAAACCTGGGACACATTCTGACAGAGCTAGAAGGATACAATTGGGTTCAGAAGCCATAGTGATTTGCTTAAAATGAGTGTCTAGCAAGACAGCTATGCAAACAGATGGCAAGACCCAGATAGAAAATGCTTTTTAAGTGAAAAGACAGAAACTCATGAAAAAATGTCTTACTCATACAAATTCTATAGAGTCTTCAAAAACATCTGAAGTAGTTGTTATACATAAATGAACTAGATGAGCCAAAGTCATTTTTACTTGGGAGGAAGTGTGTCAAACACATTACCCTGATTTACCATGAGGTGTGCATTGCCCTATATTTCAGCATAAATTATAAAAGTATGAAAGCTGTAAAAAGTGCCCCGGCCACTAAGTCTACGACATTTATTCTAACAATCAAAACAAATCTCTCAATATTGGGGAAGTCCCTTTTCATACACAGTTCACTGACTGATGGAGAAGACCACAGGACCTGCCATTCTTGTATCCCAGAAGACCCCAAGTCAACAACTAAACCATGGGGAGAGAAGCTTGTAGAGGCTCCCTGAAACTTACAGCTCTTCTGCAGTAATTTATGAATACAATACATGATTTTGACAGTCATGAGGTTTACAGTCTGAACATATTTGGTAAATTTAATAGGAAACCATCAGAAAAAAAAACAACCAGGAAAGGGAGCATGCAACACAACTATCATGCATTAAACATTTTAGAGGTAATTAAGAGCCAATGGCTGAGACATTTCCAGTCAAGCCTACATTTTGATTTGGACCCAAATGGCCAAACAAACAAAGAGGGAAGAAATCTATAACAAGTTTAAAATAAATATCTTTCTCAGGAGAACAGAAAGTTTTAGGAGGAACCAGAGTCAAACTTGAGAAGTGACTAAGGAGTGCTTGAAAGAGGCAGGCGCTGCAAGTAATAAACCTTGACCTGAGGTCATGCCAGTCAACAACTGTTTCCAAATTCTTTATTTTCATTCTGGATGAAAAAAAAAAAAACAAAAAAACAAAAAACAAAAACAAAACAAAAAAAAAAAAACCACCATAGTTGGATAATTTAGACTGTAGATACTTAATTCTTGCTGATGCCAGTGTTAACTAAAATCAGTGAGAGAGTACCTAAATATCTCTGAAGGTCTCTACCCATTTGTTTATACAGAATGAGACATTGCTTCTGTTTCAAGAAAACATATTTGTCATCCATACCCTGCCTGCAAACACATATCCACAGGCAGACACATCTGGGCACGGGTCCCAAGGGGAGAGCTCAGATGGCTGCTTCGGACAGCGGTTGTGGGGCAGTGGTGGATGCTGTGAGTTGTGACCCACAGACCAGCCCTGGATGGAGCCACACCACCAGCTGTGCTTGGGGAGTGAACAGAGGTACGGTCAGACCCAGACCATGAGGAGGTCCCCAAAAGCTGCACACAGTCACTGCAAAAATAAATGTGCTTGAGACCATCTTTTTCTCTGAGCATTTCACCCTTCCATTTTTAAAAATTTTTTGGTTTTAGTGGCTTTATCAAAAAATGTGAATCTGTAGTTGTGAATACATTCAGTTCTGTAAGGTAATTTCCTCTTCAAAATGAAAAACGGAAAAGAAGTAGGTAATGCTTTAATTTGTTATTAAGCGTAATTACTGTCTGGCCTCGAGGGGTTACTTCTACATTGGTTTTAACAAGAAACCCATTTAACATATATTTATCTTTGTAAATTGTTCTGAATGATCAGCAAATACCTAATCATCTGCAAAAAGCTGTTTAAAACATCCTTACCCTGATAACAGGAAATTATAACCTATGAGACCGAAGAAGCTGAAGTGGTGGTTTAAACCATGATAGACATTTGCAAGAAGGCAAGAAGTAGGTATTTTCGCATGTTTTCTTTGAATCTTTTCCTTTGGTTATTAACACATCAGGAGTAGATCTCTTGTGTTCCTCCTGCAGTTGCGCATGGCAAAGACAGGAGAGACCCTGCATCTGAAGACTCCTGAAGTCCTTGAGAAAAGGTGAGTTCATTTGCTGAACCACCCAGGAAAAGCACAAACCTTTGGTCTGGATGTTGAGAGGAATTCAGGCCAGGATTAGACCTTACAAGAGTGTCACAAATGCTGCAGATGAGCAAAACACCATAAATGTAGAGAAAATCTCAATACTTGAAGAGTGAGGGAATCCACTCGGACTTCAAACGTTTTTGTATTCCAAACAATTGCAAATTATCTTTATTATTTATTGAAGGCCTTGTGACACGTTTTGAGTTAAAACCAGACTAAAATTGGACCTCACAGCTTTGCTTTGATACACGAAAACAGACACAAATGTCACATCATTCCTCTGCCCTGCTTTCTCTGCTCATGTAAGTAGACAGGGGACGGAAAAATACAATAATTTTCCTCTCTAGGGACTGCATAGCTCAAGGGATTGGTAATAGGACACAAGCTTTTCAGTCCTAAATCAATTACTCAGAATTGACTCAGGTTGTTAGTAGCTGAGTTTGTTTGTCTGGCTGCATAAAATACATAAAATATATTCACTCTCACAATGAATATCACTCTTGCTCAGTACAGATCAGAAGCCAGAGAGGTTTGAAGAATACATTCCCACATTTTCCCACTGACTTTGAGGGTCTAATGAAACCAAAATCTAGAAGAAAAACATGGAAGCAATCATTATAATTTGTATATAGCTAAGGATGCTTACACTCTAGACAAAATACTCTCAAAAACTTTCTTTACAACATCTCCCAGATTAAGCAATCTCACCCAAGGTCTGCATCTACAAAAAGCCTCAGATGAACAGGTCTAGAGTTTGTGTTAAGAAAATTTCAGCAAATCTGCTTCCAAGGCATTGTTAATTAGGATCCAGTGTTTCTTTTTCTATAACAAAAGTAAATATAATTTTACACAAACGTAATTTTACCTTTCATGAGACTTAAGAGATTCCTTAACTCCATATTAATTCACATTGGCATGATAATGAGCCAATAAATATCCAAGCACATGTAATATTCAATCTTCACCAATGTCTAACTATAATCACTAGCTCCGTGACACTAAGCTGACCATGGATGCAGAACAGGAGTATAAAACAGCTGAGTATTTGAAGGGAAGCATTCCCATGACAGTTAGCAACAAATACCAGGGATTTCTTATGCACTATTTTGTTTTTTCTCTTTCCAGACCCAGAGTACAATCAGGAAATTCTAAGGCATGTGAAAATTTGTAAAACAAACACAAAAAGTTTTCAAAACTTTCATAAACCTCAGAAAAGTTTATGTTTGGTTTCAGGAATGCAGAAAGAAAAAAAAAAAGGAAAGAAAAGAAAAAAAAAAATAAAAGAGAAAGAACAATTCTGGTTCTTATTTTATCTTAAGTGGTTCAACTGTCCCTTGTTAATCCACATGAATTTGCTCTGCGTTGACACTCAGCAGCCAGAGTTTTTCATCCCAAGAGTGGTTGTTCAAAAAACAAAACAAAAAACCAAACCAAAACAAAATGAAACACTAAGAGAAAGAAAGCTCCTAAATGATAATAATTTTTTCTTGCACTTAGGTCACACAGAACCACAAAGAGAGACTTCCTACCGTTACAGGTTTATTCCAGGCCCCAGATACCAAAATTTCCTTAAAAATATATTTATTTAAGAGTTTGGTCTGCAGTGGAGAGTTGTGAGCAGAAATACTGGTGTCTGGAGCAAGACTCATGGGGATGGGGGCAAGTGGAAGAGGGAGCTGAGGGAGCAACACTGCCATTCCCCCCTAATACAGGAGAGCAGGCAGCGCATACCTCCTGCTGCCCCTGAAATCCGGATCAGCCCCTGCACCCAGAGTCTGCTTCCTCACACAATTAGCAAATTTTAGTAAATTCTGCCTACCAGAATGCAGACAGGAACCTATTAAATATCTGGTATCACACACCAAACTTCCTGAGAGGCCATAAAAATTATATATCTTTTCAGTTGGACAGATGAAAAGATTTTTTCTGTAGGAAGTTCAGAAACTACTTCCAAATTTTTAAACAGAGACATGAATATATGGACAAATGTAGACAGTGGCAGCAGACTTTTTAGATCAGAAATATTTAATAGTTTTAAAATCTCTGTTCTGCTTTCCTGTTTGGAAGGGCAGGTCTGAACAGACCAGACAAAATCAGCCGTAAATTCGTTTGTTATCAAAAGCAGAGAAAATTGGTGGGACAAGTTTCAGCAACAAGCTGGTGGCTAGGACCCAAAATCAAGTGATGAAACCCAAATATGGGGTGGCATCACAGCTAAATGGACAACTGACACCTCCAGGTAGTGATGGAGGTGATCTGCTTGAGTTAAAGAGGTTGGGCAGCATTGACAGTAAGGGAATTTATTATCAGGCATTAGAAGAACTGGCCGTGATTGTAGAAGTCTTTTCCACCCAACTCAGACTTTTCTAGAGCCTTTCACAGTGCTACTTTAAGGAAAAAAAAAAAAAAAAACAACATCAACCAAAAAAACCCTAACAAACAAACAAAAAAAAACAACAAAAACAAACAAACAAACAAAACACCTCTGCAATGGCACAGGGGTTCACAAAAACCCATTAGAGAGTAACACAACTGGTGAGTGTGCAGCACACCTGGGTTAACTCGTGTATGCCTCGAGAAATCAAAGAGGAACTTCCAAAAATGTGGAGGTATTGGAAATGGTAAGAATCACAGTTTGGGAGAGGCAATTAGATGATTAGTATCTTACAGTTTCCACAGCCACTGAACATCAGCTCTGACGCAGGGGCGAAGCAAGCGCGGCATCCCTGCAAAGGAATAACGACTGGCTCGCTGCCTGATGCCCACCTTGCAAAACCCGTTTCAGGGCTCAGCTTCGTCCTCTGGTACCGGGGGTGTGCACTGCCAATGTCATCCACCCTGTAAATCAGCTATTGCCCTCGTGCATTCATGTGTGGTAATTATTTTAAAGGATTTATGGCAAGGCTTGCTTTCACACCACAGGACTTGCCTGAGCTGCAGGAATGACATTCTAAGCTTTTATTTATTTCTTTATTTGCCAGACCCTTAATGTTATTCCTCTGTAGCTTTTTGGCGCATGAATTTATGGCACTGTCTAAAACTCTAATACTTCTCTTTGAATATACTTGTGGACGTTTCTGATCTCACTTTAATTGGGCATGCTTAAGGCTCACATAAAATATTAACATCTTAGCCAATGAAAGTCAGCGCCCAAAGCTCAGATGGTTCTAAAATTAATATAACCTTGTTTCTTGCTCACAGAAGCTACAAAAGATCAATTCCAGAATAATTTTTTTTTCAGTAACTGATATCTCATTTTATCTGGGCAAAACGTGCCTGTTTCGTGACCTTCTGGACATGCTAAGATACACATATATTGCTTGTAGAGTTGAAATAAGGACAGACTGAAGCTTTTGATATAAAAATTATTCAGGGAGAGTTTGATTATTCCTTCTGTTAACTTAGTATTAGGTACACACATCTAATGATTTTTCCATCTCAGAAATCAAAACGTCTATTATTATTTTAAAAGTTAAATAATGTTAAGATAAATCTTGTTCATTAGCTTTGTTTCCCTCAGCAAGAGTATTCATACTCCAGCACCGTCTCTGAGTGCATCATTCTCATCACCCCACAACATATCCATACAGAAGAGAAGGTTAAGAAACTCCCACTTAGAAAGTACCTACAGGTTTCCTAAACACAGTCTGACAATTAGAGGAATAAAATTCAGCAAATTGACCATATGATGGCATAGCTGTAGCAGGAGCTCAGCCAGATTACTAGGCACTGAGAATTGGCACAGGAGGAACCAGAAGTAAGAAAGTTTGATGATTTCTAGTGTTTACAATAATTTTGTTTACATTTTTTTTTTTTTTTTTTTTTAAATCACCCCTAAAATAACCAGTTGCTCTATCATAAGAACAGGACTGCTGTTGAATTTAATAAACCAGCTCACCATGCAAACCTGCCTCAATAAATAGAGGTACTTATGGTATGCCCGAAAGAGGATCATATGCTGGACAATTCCTATCCATTGCAGAAGCCCCTTTACATCAGCTGAGAAAGCCACAGGTGTCAGTAACACTGACCCATCAATGAGGTCAGCCCTGGAGATACTAATTCTGCTGAAGAGCTGCTCATCTGAGGCTCGAGGAAGGGTCAAAGTCTGCCCCACGCTGCCTCCTCCTTGCAACGGCTGCCAGGAGCGTGAACTCACATTAGGCCAGTTCATGTTCCTACTCCAGCCCTTCTCATCGTAACGAGCTACAGGCCTGATGGTTACATATATCACCAGTGTTCTTTGCACTGTCCTGACCTTTTGAATATTTTCTAATTCAGATGGGTAGCTGTTCTCCATCACCCCACTGACTATTTGTGGTGGCTTCAATGCAAGAAGCAGGATGCCTGGGCTAGCTAGCCCATTGCAGTGAGGGACCTTAGAGAGGTCAAGGTTGTACAAAGTTGTGTAATTCCATTATGCCTTAATTATACTAAATTTGCCTTTACTGTTTTAATACTTTCTGAAGAAGTAAAACCAAAGCACCATTTCTAGAGCATCACCGAGATACTATACACTAGGCATGATTCTTTTTCAGTGCAACCACCCTTGCTTTTTACTTTCCTGCAGTAGTGGGAGCAAAGAGCAAATTGTAGATAATGGTGGTTTTCTCCAAAATACGCACAGATTCAGAGCAGAATCCAGAAACTGTCAACATTCAAAGAGTTAGAAGTGGTTTTGCCACATGGCAACCATCACGAGAATGTGATCGCCCCTAGAGAAGCCCCCACTGGAAGCAGAACTTGAAGAGATTGGGAAATATAATTCCCTGGATTTCAGAAATCTTCTGAAGCAGAGATGAGCAATGCACTTAAAAGTATCTCCATTCCTATTAGTACCACCGTGTGGGTCCTCTCTACCAACTGAGTAACAGAACCTAATTATTATTTATATTTGCTCAAAATGTGTTTCCCTAGCTCTCCTCTGATTTAATAGTTCTTTAAAGGAAAAATACAAACCTTTCAAAACAGAAATAGGCAGGTTCAGAAACCAAACCATAAAAAGTATAATTCTTTTTTTTTGGGGGGGAGGGGGGGAAGGGGGAAAGGGAGAAGTGAGAGGTGGGTGAAATTGTTTTGTAGGAAACAGGACTTTTTCTAAAAAGAAAAAGAAAGCAGTGGCTGAAAAAAAGAAAATGTGATAATTTTTAGCTGTAATAGGAATGAGCATTTAGTACCATTTTTATTCTTATTTTTAATTTCCTCTATCTGAAGCGTGAAAAAATGTTTCACTCTGGGAATAACATTCAAAACATAAAAATACTCACCATGTAAACTTCTGTTAACTTCTGACACCTCCCTTGCCCTCCCATACCACAAAAAAAAAATCTCAAAATAAACAAGAAATTAGGTTCTGACCCCTCCAGAGACCTCAAAAACTTCTCTGGAGATTTTGCCATTGCTATTCATTTCACACAGAAAGTTCTCAGATGCCTTTCTGGTGGCTCCAGTGTCTAACCCTGAGATAGATAAGCTCAGAGCTAGGGAACTGAGTCCAAGTCAGGAATTTATGGGAAAGCATGCGGAGCAGATGGTGGAGGAATGAGAGAGGAAGGGAGCCACAGCTGAGAGAGAGTGAGTGTTGAGACTGTGTCAGATGGGAGAAGGAGGGAAATTATGCTGATCTAGAAATGTACAGTGGAACTCTTCAATATTGAATTAGTAAATAACTAGGCAAATCCATCTCTCTCTTCCAGGTACTCTAAGGCTTCCAACTTCACCATGTACATGTAATTAACATTTTACTCCTCACTACACCCCTAACAGGACAAAAGAGCTGTTACTGGCCTTTCACTGACCCTGGTAACTTCTCATCCCCCAGACCTCACGCTTCAGGTCACCTTCAACCCAGTCGTCCCTAACTGGAACTTTAAATTCAGTTCTCCACACACTGCTTGACATGGATATTGAACTCCCATCAGGATGGTTTGAAGCTCAGTTTTCAAAGAATTTTTCATTCTTTATATTTTAGGGGTGTGTGTGTGTGTGTGTGGCGGAAATGATAGCAGCATATTGTATAAAATATCTCCAAAATGTATTAGTAATTATAGCAATTTTTAATAATGGGTTTTGAAATATTACTTTCCCTCACTTCTCAGTATATCTGGCACACAAAACAGTTACTCTCTTTGCACTTGTACGGGATGAAAAACAATTACCCTTGGTTTGCAAGTTTGGTTCACAGGCACAGATATCATTTTCAGCACGCACATCACAACCTGAACTGACAGTGAAGAAACATAACCTCTAAAAAGAGAAGGAAAAATTAAAAATAAATAAAAGGGTCTTATTGCTTGTATTTTAAAAAATATGTCCACTTGTCCATTCTCTATTTTCAGCAAATCTATGAGCCTGATTTCACTGAAAGAAATTCCCTTTTAAAGACCGTTGTACTTTTTAAAGCCACGTCTGCATGTAAGGCCACACTGAGCAGTCAAACAGGAGAAGCAAACACAACCCCCTTACCCCTCACCCCCCAAATACAGACCCTTGGCACAGACAAGAGCAACCTTGGGGCTGCTCAGTTTCCCCCCCATGGGCAGAAATCCCTGCATTCCCCACCAAATGGTGATGCCCAAAAAGCGCAATCAGGTAGCTCTGGTTTCCGATGCCAAGATACGCCCCACTCCCTCTTCTCACACTTTCCACCCCCAGCCTGGTGCCAAGCGGTGGGCAAGGAAGAGCCAAAATCCTGCTGCCGGCAACAAAACGCTCTCAAGGGCCGGGTACAGATTTCCTTGCACTATTTCAGACTGTGCAATCCGCCTCAGCATATCCCAGCAGAAGCTAAAGGTATCGCAGCTGTCAATAATGTCACAGTATCTGCTATTAAGTGTAAGATCAAAGTGACAGAAGCTGTCCTCATTTCCACCCACCAGAGTCTGGTGGTGAGAGCTGGCCTAGCTTCGTCAGGGAGCAGGCTGTCATGCAGCAACAAAAAAGCAGAATAACACAAATAGTATGATTTTACGGGCTGAGATCTCGTGGAAAAAAAAAAAAAAAAAAAAAAGCGATACTGGAAAACACATTTGGGAAGCTCAGGAAGCAGTAGCTTGTGCAGAGCATCAGAATCGGTGATGATGCTCTGCAAAATATTTGCAACATGGAAGGACATTTTCCCTCTCACACCGTGAGTGAATACAGTCTATTTGTCATAAAAGGGCTGTTATGGGCTTTATGGCCAGACATTGATGGTAAGTTAGGTGCCTGAGGACACAGATCCACGTTACCTTTCCAAGAGCACTTTCAGACAGCTAAATATTTTCTTTAAATCTGGTGTTGATTACCACAGGTATTCTGAGATTTGCTTATAACTCCTGACCTTCAAATGCTAGCTACATCCTCAGAGGTGAAAACAAGCAGGCTTTCTGCTATTACTTCCCTACACTTCTGGACAGAGTTAAAAACATAAAATGATCCTAAAATTAGAAGAAACCCTGTTCCACCTGTGACACAGTAGTTGCTAAAATCCCTTCAGTTTTCAAAATCATCAGAGGCATTCAAAACAAAGAAGTGATGAATTTGAGCAGCACAACTTGATCCCAGTCTGAGGGTTACAGCTGACAACATATTTATACCCCACGCAGGCAGAGATTACTGGATGGAAGTTGTCATACACAAAAGGCTAGACACCATGTCATTCAGGACACCCGCCAGTTATTTCTCATGATACAACATGATCTTCTGGGAATATTAGGGAGTATACCAGTGACTACTGGAATTGCAATTGCCATTTGCCCTCCAGTCCCAATAGAATAAATAAAAAAAAAAAAAGAAAAAAAAAAAAAAAAAAAAAGAGTGTTTTAAAGGGACAAACCAGTGAGTGGTGCACTTCAAAAAGCTGGAAGAGGAAGAGCTGATACGAACAGCAGTTTGTTTTTAAATTGCATTTTCAAACTTTTTAGGCCTGAGCTTGAAAACTTAGAACAGAAATTTCCATTTTCTAAAAGAAACAATTCTCTTGCTCTCTGCCCTGCCATTTCAGCACTTAAATTTCAGAGCCCAGACAGAATTTTACAAGTTTTTGAGAAATAGCAAAATCAGGATCAAAAAAAATCCCAAACCAACACCCCACATCAAAATCCTTTATAAATATGAATATGGCTTAAAAAATTAGTTTGCGTTTTGGACAGAATTTTTGTTTGTTTCTTCTTTTTTTTTTTTTTTTTTTTTTAAGATAATTTGCCTTGCCCATTCCTCATACAATTTTGTAGTTTTCAGCCCAAACAGAGCCACCACCTTGCCCATGTGTGGCCGCATTTGGGTCTCTGCCAGCCCACTCATGTATGTGGTCTAAGAGGGGAAATGAGAAAAATGAGTGGGATAATGAGGAGTAAGAGGAGTGTTTCTCTTTACTACCAGGCAAAGACTGGAAGCGTTTTTTTTTTGCAGGAAAACCATCTCTGACAAGTGTAGAAGTATTAATTCACCTGGGAGAGTGAATAGTACTCTTCAAAGAAGGACTAGCAGAAGATGATGGCGGGTGCTAAAAATGAAGAAAAGGTCTTTGCCTGTTTATGTCAGCAAAGAGCATGTTGGGGTCTGACACAGCTATGCTGAAGATACAGCACCAAAGGTGGGGATCATCCACTAAAGGACGATGCCAGCACAAGGGCAAATGGGATAAGCACAATGCACCATAGAGAAGTTCAGATGCAAAAAAAACCCACAAGGTTGTATATTAGAGGAGTAAAATGATGGAACAACTAGAAGCAGTAGGTTTTAGGTTCATTAGTTTTAAGGCAGATTTTGATACATCAGGAAAATGGATAAGAACAGGTGGTTCAAATGATGGCTCAAGAACTTTTTTCATATATATTTTCAATATATGTTCAATACTAACCCAAAGAAAAATATTGATTTTGTTGGTCCCCCTTTCCATTCCTTTTTGCTTCCTTTAACTGCTACATTTCTCATTAACTCATATTGTAGTTTAAAGTCAGTGTTACTGGGGAAGAGTGATCAACTTATCTATTTATGTTTTATAGTACCCATCTATAGGGGCCCCTGTAAATAATTAAAAAATAGCGATAGCCATAATGGCTTTTTAAGAGCATAAATGAAAACATGTTCACAGTCTTAAAGTCCATGCACTCTATATAAGAACAATACACCCAGTCTCATGTACTGGACTGTTTCAGGTCTGTAGGAATGCTGTTAAAGGAAAATGGGAAAAAAGACCATAAGGGATTTCAAGGAGATTGAGGCTATGAGGCGAACCATTTCAGACTCTATAGGAAGTGTGACAGACAGTTGGAAGATAAAACTGGGACAGAAAATGAAAATGAAAGAAAAAAACACTTTACTATTTGTCTGTACCATCTACATAGATTAATAATAATGTCTCCCAATTATTTACATACCAGATCATTTGATCAACTGCTCAGAAGATAAAGTTGACAAATAGTTCTATTCATATGGCAGATTCAAAAGTGTGCTAATGAACTACCTACCCAGTTAGGTTTTTGTCGTTGTCATCGTTATTTTAATCAGTTTACAACACAATTACTTCTGTAGTTATAGATATGTTTACCATTCTGTCAATGCTTTATAGGCTGATTGCTTAAAGTAGAAATGAAATCATCGGTATGAGTGATGAATTTTCTAGTCAGGTTATTGGTTGTAAATGATCGAGAAGCTAAGTTGAGCTAAAAAATCAGACGGTAATTTTTCAAACCATTTTTTTAGAAAGCAGCATGTATCACATACCTTACACTTTACAGGCTGAGAGATCTTAATAATTTATTTCCCAGAGGAGTTTTATGACCCTGGGGATAACAAATTTAGCTAATTATTATTAAGTATTATATACTTACGTAGAGGGATAGATTATTTTTCTAATATTCCAGTCGGTATCCTCATCAACACATCAGGGCTAAGATTTAACACACAGTGTGGCAAACCTCTGCTTAAAAACACCAACTGAGGTTGCTGAAGCACTGCATAACAGTCATAACACAGTATAGTAATAGCAATAATCATACTCTTTTTTAATTGTATCCATCTGAGTTATAGTCCAACACAGAACAGTTCACAATAGCAGCACTGAACTGCTTTGAGCTATTAATGTCAAATTCTACAGTAGTGTATTTCAGGGGGCTTGTAACTTTTTCTGAATGTACCAGATTGTTAAAACTCATTGTTACGTGTTCATCTGCAAGTAAATAATGAAGGGCCTGAGAGTTTTAAAAAATTACTCTTGCCATTACTGAGATAGTCTGGTTGACATTTAACAGTTACTGTTATAATCCTTCCTGTGTCAAAAATTATAGCTAATGTTAAATAAGAAAGCATATAGTTTTACAAGCTCCCAAGTACCCTGCCTTTAAAAGTCCCTACATGTCTCAGCAAGATGAGTAATTGTCCATCAGCCTATGGTTCATTAGGGATCAGAAATCAATTGAGTGGGAGGGTTCATCATCGCAGGTTATACAAAACTTGGCTGTGCTGGATTCCTGATGAATAGAACAGTTCGGAAAGAGAAACTTTTATCTGATGGCTCCAAGGTAGTTAGGCTACTGACAGCTATGTAGTATAAGGCTAATTGGGCCGGTAAGGAACAGAGGTAGAGGACAGGGTCCAAGCAGAGAATCAAATGCTCCTTTGGAGCTCCAGGGCCAGCAGAAAGCTTGTCTGGGAGGATGACCTGCTGTATAAATGAAAGGCTCACAAAAATTAACCAACTAGAGAAATGTTCCTTAGACAAAAAATATGTTTTATAGCTGTGGTTAAAAGTGTGCTGCTGCAAATAGAGGCTGTGCATGTTACAGGCTAGTTTCAGCTTCAATTTTATCACCTATTAAAATTGAAATTATTTTGGCTGAATTCTTTCTCTCCATGGATGATGCTTCCCTCTCACATTCTCCCTCCACAGCTTCTTTGTTTTGGGAAGGCAACCAATTATCAAGCCAATATGTCTTATTCCCTCTTCCAGGAATCACAGCCCCTTCCCATTACCTTCTTATAAGCAGGCTTTCACTGCAGTCATCCAAAGACAGGATATGTGAGAAAAGTGCAGCATCCATTTTACTGCTCTTTTATGTACAAAAGGAGTCATGAAATAGGCAAATATTATAAAAAGACAACAATTAAGAAAGACATTTTGGGGAGATCAGTGTTCTTCAGCAACAGATGAGCTCTCTTCCTGGTGCCGAAAATACTTGATTTATACTCTTTCAGCAGAATGAATAGGGTGAACTAATGCGTCTACATCTGCTCAAGACTGCGTGGCTTTAATCACTGCTAGCCTTAGTGGTCTGCATATGCTTGCAGAAATTCTTACAATGAGATGAATAAATACATGAAAGCATTTGCCTGCATGATGGCACAAAGCAGAGGTTCTGAATAATGATGGATGAACCTCAAAGGAGATCATAGGTTCCATTTAGCTGAGCACTCGCACATTAGGGTAAGAGCCCTAACTACATAAACCACTTAAGCCTGCAGAAGTGGACTGCAAACGGATGCAAGAACTACATCGCCCTTGCTTGTCTGAGTTTAGGTTAGAATAACAAGGCATCCACATTTTTGTCTTGGTGTTACAAGTCCAGCTCTATCAGGATTTTAAGAACTACCTCCAAACAAACAGAGAAATTTAACTAGGGAGACTGAAAGAAACTCAGGTCAATTGTTATGGTATTGATCTATCTGTCATTCACAACTTAAGCTACAGAGAATGACAGATATTTCTAGTGCAACTCACACCGTATGCATAAGGAGACCTTGAGGGGACGTGGTTGTCCACCACTGTGTTGTCATCATTGTGGAGCAATGAGCCTATTATCCTCATGCTATCAGCATAAAACACCATTTTCTTATATTACTACAGTCATGGAATGAGCAGAAGGAGCAAGTATAAAACTCATGGAAGTCTACTAGAACTTTTTTCACTGATTATAAAAATCTTGTAAGGTGTCTTTTGTGGAGCTCCCAGGTGAGCTCAAAAGCAATGATTTGTAACTCTTCCAAAAGAAATTGTAGCGATTGTCATTTGCCACGCTGAAGTTGAAAGTATTCTGTTTCCACAGCCAGGAACTTGTTTGTGATTACTCCATTATACACAAGAATACTGGAATACTAACAAAGCCTCCCCATGATTTCAGCAGCCTCTGGCTCTGGCTTTATATGGGCTGTATCTTTATTATCTAACCATGTATGAGACTAGGTAGAATTCTAAGACATTGTGTAGACAGCTGTGATGACAAAAAATGAATCACATACACTGTCCTGTAAGTACTCAAATTTTCCTTTACTCATTCTTAAGAAAAAAAATCTAAAAACACTAGAAATGCTACTGTTGTTTTGTTGTATTTTTTTTTTTTTTTTCCCCCGCTATGGGGAAGAACTTTCTGTTTTGTGTAAGTTGTCTCTGAAATGACTCTCTGTAAAGACATGATTATGAGGGGCCGGAATGCTCACTTCAGCACAGCCCAAATCTAGAGCTAGACAAAGACATTCCTGGTATTTAAGTTTTTGGCGTTTTTTTGTTGGTTTGGGTTTTTTTTTGTTTTTTTTTGTTTTTTTTTTTTTTAAGTTGTTTTGAAACTTCCATTTTTATGTGAAGCTTCATGGCATCCTGAGTCAAAGCAATAAATGCAGCACATTTTCTGGGTCATAACACTCCCATCCCCTTCAAGAAATCATGCCAAATAGCTACGTCTGTATTCACTCAAAATAATACTTCCTCTAAAAATGCATGACATCTTATATGATTTACATCATGTTATGTTGCGGATTAGGTTAATGACTTCTTGTGCTTCTGTGAACCATTCAGAGTACCATGGCCCAGAATGTTATTTTGTATAAAATATAAATAGAGTATATTGCTGCAGTGGTGGGTTATTTAACACATGTATTTCCACATGGGTCTAGAATGAGGGGTGAGACCAATGTGTAACGAGCTCATTCTTCCTGTGTAAAAACAAATGTATTATACTGCTCTTTAGAGCTAACTGGTCTATTTATAGATGAGAATTAAATATTTTTCTAGCTTTGTTCTGGGGGTTTTATTTGGAATGAGTGTGTGTTTTAAATACTGGAGTGCTTAATTTCAAACACAATGGCAACTGTAAGAGTAACAGTTAAGAGAATTTTTTGGTCATCTGTTGCAGACCTCTTCAGATGAAATCCAGGATAGAGATAATATTTGGTTAACAAAAAGACTAGTAAACAACCAGATTACAGTAGTGTCAAAGGCACCCTCAAAATAACTTAATTTGAACAAATAGACATAGATTTATTTCCTATACTAAACCATTTCAAACATATACGGAGACTTTCTCTACAGGATAGGATGCATTTAGCTAATATCAGAGTTAAAACTAGAGAAAATTTTTGAGTCATTACGTTACTAATGGGTGGCAAATAGGTGGCATCTCAATGATCAGTTGCATTCTGAAGGTAAAATAGGACTAGGAATTATTAAGAAAGCAAACAAGCACAAACATAACTAACGGCATGTTTTAAATCTACTGTGTGCCCATATATTGAATACTGAAAGTCCAGTTTTCTGATTGCTCTCACCTTGAAAAGTATGCAACAAACGCAGAAACAGAACAACGGGCAATGAGGATAATCAGACCTTAGACTCACTCGTCAAAAGAAAGAAACCAAATACGTCAGCACTAGAAAGATTTGAGAGGAATATGACAAAGTTGTAATGAATTTGCATAAGGTGCAATGAATTACCAAAAAAAAACCCAACCCAATAGTATCTAGCAAATTAAGGAGTTGGCACCACTCAGTCAAGCAGGTACCAAGCTGAAAGCTAACAAAATAAAGTACTTTAGACACACAGTACATAAGTGAACTGTGGAACTCATCAGGAAGACGTAGAGGCCAAAACACAAGTTTTAAATGGGATTAGATTATTTACTGGAATATCTATCCAATAAACAGTAACAGTTAAGTAAAATGATACGGTGATATTCATGTCACCTCAGCTTCAAGAGGTCTCTTATTCACTGACAGGATCAGCGAGGATATGTCAAGGGGACACGCTCTCTTGCTCTGGCTCATTCTTACACTTTTCCATAAGAACCTACCATTGTCCACTGTTGGAGACAGACTACTGGTCAACTTTTGGGTCGATCTCTGTAGAGTCATGTTTTGCACAGCAGTGAAATAATATACTCACTCGTACATGTAATATAATCATAAAACTGATATATTTTATTGGATTTAGTCTATGATGCCACTTGAAAAAATATTATTGTAGAAATATTGGGGGGGGGGGAAAAGCCATTTCTGAGCCCAAACTACCCTTTAACATACAATGCATGCTTCTGTGAAACAGGACATGCACTATAAAAGATTATTATCCATCTATTAGGTGGAGGGTGATGCTTAATCTTTGGAAATTAAATAAGGACTGTTCTTATGCTTTTCTAAATCCTTTTGTCACAATCGATTGTTATTCACCACAGGAATAATCCACTGAGAGGAAACAGGGATGATCCAGTCCCTGATCATTCCAAACAACAATTGGGTGATTTCTCCAAGATATTCTTCAGAAAAATAAAACTTACTGGGATCAGTCCAGAGGTAACTCAGTGAAATTTAATGGTCTGTGATATACAGGAGGTCAGACTAGATGATCTAATCATTCCCTTTGGCTTTAAACTTTATGAATCATGCTTGAGGTGGAACTGGTAATGGGAGTCATCTAATGGGAGTGGACATTGAAGCAACATCCCTGGTGTTTAGAGGAGCAGGGAAAGCTCACAGCATTTGGCTTGAGGAAGGAGAAACCAATTAAGAAGGCCTCTCATAAGAGGGAGAAGCTGCCAAAAAGGATTAAAGGAAGAGGTGTAGGCCTTGGCGATTTGGCATGAAATAGCTGAGGCTTGAGTTAGACTAAGTGAAGAGAGAAATGAACATGGCCAGTCATGCTTGACCTCAATTCTTTCAGGAGAAAGCAATTTTTCCTGTTCTGTGCATCCCGTTACCCCCTTCACCCCTGAATGAACCCACAGGATCCAGCAGCTACAGCCCCTTTGTTGCGTGATTTGGGGATCTGTGATGTGAAAGTTGGGGTTACTGGTTCTGCCTTGTTTCTATGCCTCCTTCCCTGGTGGCTCTGGCTTTGGAAAGGGTTACTGCATGTAGGGCTATGGCTTTTGCAGTACTGCGGTCTCCTCTATAGCACTCATATAGCTCACGTTCTCAGAAAAGATAGGTTGAAAGCACCATTTGGGTTTGTTATTTTCCTAACCCAACAGTGAAAGTCTGTCAATTAATCTGGAGGTCTTCCAGCCACATGATGAAAAGGAACATTCATATTAAAAACAAAAAAATATGCATTACAGCATTGGCTTCCTAATACAACTACCAATGACACAGCAAAAACTGCTGTTTGGACTTGAAGAGGGGAAAAAATGTGTAGCGGTTAGATATAAAAACTTGTAGCTCATGGGTAGCTTTGTGTTTGCTGAGAGTTAACATATTAACAACAACAGTATAATTTGCTGCTCTGCATTTTTAAATTTTACTTCTAAGAACTGTACATTATTTATAGAAATAGCCTGATTTACATGCGGTTCCTTTACAACTGACGGACTGCATATCCAGCCGTTTACACGGCACTGTTACATTACAACTTATCTCCTGTAACCATCTGTTTGAATAGGAAAATTAATATCAATCTGATCAAATATACAAGTCCCTTTGCATGAAAATCAATCCTCTGCAGAAGACATATTTTGAAGATTTAAGTGGGGTCTAAGTACTGCTTAGTCCTTGTGCATGCACAAGAGTGAATACCACCCACAGGGAAAAATATACCATGGAAAAATTCATAAATAACTTTGAATAACAAAGACATTTGAAAATGTCATGATCTTCTTCACATATTTCATAGACAGAAAATGCAGTATAAATTCAAGGAAAACATTAATAATTACAAGTTATTTGCTCAGCCCTACCGACCAGCAGCAGCCTAAAATGTACTGGCAGATGTCTAGGCAAAATAAACACAGTTGCATTCAAATCACTTTTTAAAATTCTAGGGTGAGATTTACAGGTTTTCTGGATCTTGTGACTTTTCACTGTTTGTTTACTAGTTTAAAAATTTTAGAAGAGAAAAAGAAGTTTGCTCTATGAATGCAAGCCTTATGATCTTTTCAGTTTGCATGTTTATTCAAATCAAAATATAATGTTTGAGACATTTTCCTTCTGCTGAGCATACCACTGTCAGAGCAACTTTGCACACAGTTTATAGTTATTGCATGTAAAGTGTTCTTTGTACCAGAGATAAAAAGTTATATTTCTTTTACTGATAGAGTGACTGTGAAACAATTTGCTTTTATTTAAACAAAAAAAAAAAAAAAAAAAAAAAAAGGCTCTGACCTACACAACCAATTGTTGATTGCCTACAATGTAGGAGATTGTTCAACTATGAAGATACGGTTCATGAATTAGTAGAGTGTGACTAAATATAAGTGTTTTCATTTAACAGACCATTATACTATTCTTTTTTTTAAAAAAAATGTACTAACCAGAAAACTCCACATCCAGCTCAGCTTCTGATATTCAGACATTTATATCATATATTAAAACAGAACGAATACCAGTATCACCAAAATCACATTTGCTAAAATCCACATTGTTGTCTAAAGAATACTACAAAAGAATACTTTTCCATCTCTCCATTTTGATAGAAGCTTTTTAAAGCTGTTCATTTGGATTGTGAAATTTCTGATTTCACACCTTTTTTTTTTTCCTTTGAACTTGGATTATTTTCCAGATAATTCTTGGAAAGTCAGCATGCTGAATGTACTTCACATGCAATCTTTTATTCGTAAAATAATCCCCGGAAAAGAAACAGGAATTTTTCTTTATTTTAGATTAAGCTAATTTTTTATGATTTTTTTTTTTCTTAGAAGTGTAGTTTTTAAGAAAAGGTTTGTCATAATCAAATCAGAAACACTGTCCAGAAAGTAGCAGGGTGTGACACCACATACCAATGACACATAAGGGCAATGATGAATATTATAACCTATAAAGTATCACATTTTGTTTGTTGCAAACAGAAACTTGCCAAAGACAGTGTGTTCTAGCTAGAGCTGTGAAAAAAATTGTTAATATTTGTTTCCGAAGATCTACATGCAGCCATAGCAATTTTTATGAATATTTGCAAATCAAAACCATGGTAAAATTTCAAAAATCTAATTTTTGGCATACTGATAGATTAGATGTTCTCCAAACAGATCAGAAATTCAATGAGATCTAAGAAATACATTCCCCCGCAGCAATGGACATTTTCAGTTTGAAAATAGCTTTCTTGGATGACTTGCCTTTTCTGTTTTTATCCCTTCTGTAGAAAGAAATATTTCCTGTTTTCATTTAGAATAAAAATAATAGCGTGGCAAATTGCATTCCAAATGTTTAACTTTTCATGAAACAGGTGAAAAGTTATTACATGCTGGTGAGATTTTTTAAATAGGATCTTTATTCCTAGCTTAAGGGGGGCAGAGAGAGAGAAAGAGAGAAGAGATGAATGGCAGTGACATCTGAAAATATACAACTCCTTTATATTAAGAGAGTTTGGTCACATAAACCTTCTGTCTTGTTGCTTTGAGACCCTTTAATAATGTTTGATACCACTAAAGTTTATTGTTTTTATTCATGAAAGGAAAGAAAAAAAGAAAAATAAGAATTTTAAATAATAGGCCGATCATAAACCTGAGCTCAATGAGTGATGAAGGAGCATTTTTGTCTGGAGAATTACAGTAGTTGGAAGGGTTTGTTTGAATGTAACCCCAAGTTAAAAGAAAAAACAAAAAAAGACAAGAAAAATGAAAAAAAAAAAAAAAAAAAAAAAAAAGGATTAATGCTTCAGCAGGTTGAAGGGGAAAATTATTCTCTACATTAGTCTTGCTATGAGCCATCCGAAGCATTAGGTACTACTGTAATAAGTCAAAGTACTACAACTGAAATAATGTTCTTACACATAGTTTCAGGCTATTTTATGGCAAAATATAGTCGTCTTTTTAATTAGAAGATGTATAAGAAAAAACAAAGTTCATGATTCTAGAATCAAGAGCTGATTTATACCTTGCTTCCATGGAACAGATTAGATTTTTTTTTTTAAAACTGCAATTGGAGAAATTATTGTTAATTATTTTTATTAAACAGGTTATAAGGTTTGAAAGGCAAACAAATTATGTGTGTAACAGAAAAATGAACTATTTTATCTAATTTTTTCATATATAACTTTCAAAAGGCCTCCAAATTAGGATACTGCATCATTAAGCTTTTGACATTTGTCCAGTTAAAACTATTGACTCATACTTTCATTTCTTCCCCCTCAAATTACTACAGTGCCACAGCTGATCTAACTATATTTTCCATTTCTTATAAATAGCCACAAGAAAAGTATTAATTATCCTTGTACGATTTAATGCACCAACTGCCTTAACCTTTCAGGTTTTCTTAAACGCCAGCATAACAAGGCATATCCATGGCAGCAAATGTGATTTATGACAGGAATCTTTAATTTCTGTTTTTAAATATGTTACCCACCGATCTGCATACATTTAAATTCGCCTGCAACACTTTTCTCTGTCTTGAGGCTGTTGTTTAATATTCAAGGATGATTTTTGTCCACATACATTTTGGTCTATGTCACCTCAGATTAAATTATTACTGTTTGCAGCCTTTTTGGAGCAGGCCTCAGGCCCTTATTTACAAGAATCAATGAAACAGTAATGAAAATCCATTTTTCATACTATCAGCTCTGGCCTGCTTTTATTTAGTTAGCTGTGTCTAAGCAAGCAATTCATTTTGTGCAAATGTCACGTTGATAAAAAAGGACGAGCCATGAAAGGGTTAATCATGAAATAAGGCCTCCGCTTTCGCCACCCCTCCAATAGTAAAGCACATCTGTAATGGTAAAATTAAAAAAATATTTTCTTAATGTATGCAAAGTAATGTATATTGACACATAAGCAAGCTTTTTCATGATGAATATTGAAATATATATGCAAAGCACAGGAAATGTGTAACATGTTATAGATCTTTCAGTGTACATTTAGAGGAAATGAGCCATTTATATTCCACAATTTAGTGAATACCTACTGTTTATTGGTACAGAGCACATAGGAGTATATTTGTCTTAGTAATTTATTTAGGTAAATATATTTATTCTTCTAGGGGTTCTTGTGCTTTTTCTGGTTCTATAGTACTAGACATAAATATTTAACAATGCATTGTCTCAAATGTTATTCATGTAATTTATCAGGGGAAACAGTGGAGCTGTAATAACTTTTAAGCCTGCACCTTCACTTAAACCTGAGATTGATTTAAAATGTGGGAAACCAGGATGTTTCTCCATATACAGTAAGAACAGGGATCGTTTCCCTGGAGGAGCACAGAGTGAGTCACGCCAGCTTGGACGCCAGCTTGGAGAGAGGGCGACGGCAGACAGTTCACTCCTCAATTCTGGGTTGTCTTCTCTAATCTCCCCGTAATAAAAACATGAGAGAATGAAGTATTTTTCAACATAATTAGTCGTCTTGCATATCGCCTCATTTCCCTCTGCAGCCTTACTTGTTTTCATGCTGCCGAGGTCCCTCTCACGCTCCCTCAGCTGGGAAGTCAGCTTTTGACTTCTTCCCTCCATCAACAAACCAGCAACTGTTCAAAGGTCTCCTGAACCTCTGCCTGAGTTCGTGAGACACTCCAGGAACCTCAGGTGGGAGGAATGGTTACAGCAAAGGCTATTTTTGACTCTGTCAGCTAATTCCTAAAGGCTTTAGCCAGCCAGTTTCCAGGAATTTCAGGACAAATTTTCCCTTCCTTAATCACTGAGGCGTGAACACAGACTTTTTGAGTGGGTCTGCTAGTGTCTGTTAGCATCCTCTGTCTCAGTGTGCAATCTTGAACTCCTCGGTGAACATATTCACACCACTGAGAGAACATTTTCCTACAGACTTGAAGGCAATAAGGATATTAACTGATCATCTCTTCTTCTGACTCCATGTCTATAGGTCCCACACTGGCAACTCAAGGGGGTTTGGAGTCACTTCTTCCTCATCTCCTGTTCAGGCTGACTCTGCTATAGACTTTTTGGTCTGTAAATTCAAGAATATTTCCTTTCAGACTATTCAGGAATATTTCCTTTCAGACTATTAACCAAGTACTTAAGCACTTGTCAATACTTCTTTTCTGCCATCGCTGCTGATGCAATGAATACAGGGTTTGGGTTTGTTTTATTTTTTTCTTCCCCATCTCCCTCTTTCTCCCACCCGTTGCAGACCAGTTGTGCAGTGCAACCATGGGACTTCACAACCTCACCGAGGAAATGATTTTCAGATGAAGGACGGATGAAGGTACATGTTATCCTCTTGGTAGCTTGGCATTGAGCACACAATTTTAGGAGATGCAAGTGGGAGAGAAAATAATGCGAGAGAGATTTGCAAGGAAAAAAAGGGCTCCTTAAGAAATAATTATTCACTGCATATTCTTGAAAATGCAATACTTCTCAGTAGACAGGCAACTGGCCTATGTTTCTAAAACCAGAAATTAAAATAAAAAATACCCAGCAACTCAAGATTCATTTAGAGAAAAAAAAAAAAAAAAAAAAAAAAAAAAAAAAAAAAAAAGGAGGAAAACCAGGCAGCAGCTTTCTAAAGAAAATATTTCAAGAACTGGGTCAGTTAAACCTGGGACAGAAACCTGATATCCCTGGAGATTTAAAATGGTAAGGAAGTATAGGGCAGCTCTATATGGAAAAGCTTGTGGTAAACTGAAACTTCTCCCCAAATCATTGTGCAACTATAGGCAAAGAGACTGAAATACAACTCAGGTTAATTGTGGAGGTTGGATTTTAGTGCTGGTACAGAAAACAGAGACACCGTGGATTCTTGTAAAATTGGATTTGGTCCAGGGAAGGTGGCACAAGACCACTGGTGGGGCAACGGATGTAAACATTGTGTTTTGCTTGGACCAGCACTGTTCTGTATGACAGCATATATCAGATAAAGAAGTATTTCTTTCATCTTATCTTAATTAGTATATGGTAGAACAGATACCCACACTGGTTTGCATCCTTCAGGAAGGGGAAGAGATTTAAAGAAAAGCCCTTTTTTGAAGGACAGACGTTCATATGTAAATGTATGGCAAACATTATCGTGGTTTCTCAATAAGATAATGTGAAAATCCAGAACAGGACCCAAAGCTACAAATTAAAGAGTAAACTCTGCCTCAATGAAAGTTACAAAACATTTTCCACAAAGATGTGACTTGGTATCCCAAAACTAAGACCTCAAGCCTACTCCATCACAAGCCCAGCATTCTTCCAAAACAAGTCTTTGACCTGCCAGACAAAAACCTCCAAAGGACATGTACTATTCCTGAGTGGTATAGTCATAAAGGTTGTTTTCTTGCTTGTTTCTTTTTTAAAATTATGTGTGGCATTTATATTCAAATGCTAAAACTCACTTATACATCCTCATCTCTCTCTATCTCATTTCTGGAAATGTATGTTCAAAGAGGTAAATGATTGCAGTCTTTTCACAATAAAGTATATGAAAACTGGGTAAAAGTCCTGAAATTTCTATTATAGCATAAGCTATAAATTTGAACTTAATGAAAAAGATATACGAGGACACTAATAATATAAAAAAAATTGTCACAAGAACAACACAATAATACGTAAGTGCTTTTTCTTGTTTTCAGCAGGTCAACACTATCTTTGGATATGCATGTACTTAGTACCTTGATCAAAATATATATATTCACATCTTATCTAGTATATACATTTCCTGTTCTTTTCTTCCTGGTTAAACATCAATTTTTGTTTTTCATGTTGTGCATTGTACTTCAGTTAGCACTGAAAAATTAATTTTCATTTTTTAAATTTCAAAATTTCTAGTGGTGTAAACGTAACATCACAATCGTGAAGAATGCTTGCTTTTTATATTTTCCTCCTCCACACTTTTTTAGATTACATTTAAAAAATTCTCAGCTTTGATACTCAATGTTTTCAGTTAATAATAACCATCAGCTCTTCAGATTATTACAATGAATAAATGACAGCATTAAAGCATTTATGTTAATCATCTAACACAGTACATGACAGAACATTACCTTCAGAGCACAAATATGGATGATTACATTTCTGCTATTTTGGTTATTTCCTGAGAAAGAGTCTTCTTGAATCTACCAGAGCATATTAAGGCACTATCTGGCCAAAATTATCGACTGCCTGATGGGTCATAGAGTCCTGAAAGGCCCTGGACGCAGTTTGCATAGCGGCTGACCTATTTGCTCTGATTCAAATAAGTATATCTCTAAAGGAACCCTTAGGGCTTACAGTGTCAACAGTCCTGTTTTGTTTATTTTTCTTCTCAAACTACTATTTATTTAACAGAAGCAAAATAAGATCAAAAGGGCACTTAGTTAATTCATATCAAATTTTGTTACATAGCATAAAAAAGGACAGGAATTTTAGCAATATGGTCAGACTTGCATATACCCACTGGAAGATAAAATTCATACTCATCAAGTGTGTGGCCAGAGTGTCATTTTATCCATTATATTTTCTTTCTTCAAACCCAAATCACAGAATTATAACATCATTGACGCAAAAAGAATAAAAACATTACCACTGATGGATGATTTTTTTTGTAGTTTTAAAGAATAGAAGACTAACAGTCAACCAGTTGACAGTTACCTTTAGCTGAATAAGGACTTTATATTTAGTTATTTCTAATAACATAGTAGAAACAAAAGGGAAGAAAAATAAGTTTTCTTATCTTATCCTGAAATCTTGAGCTCTGGAAAAAAAAAAAAAAAAAAAAAAAAAAAAAAAGAGTTCTATCCCAAGTTGGACACAGTTTCTTGAGCATAGAATATGAGGACAGATTCAGGTTATTCAAATCACTCCACTGAATTTAATTTCAGAACAGAATATTCCGTATAACTTCAAACTCTCTAAACCTATTTATTTTTGAAAATATAATTTAACGGAAATCAACATACCAGTAAGCGGCTTCAAAGTGAATATTTCTAGTTTTTAACAAATATATTTCCACTGTTTGAGTCCAAGAGTCAGTTGAAGTAAACTGGCAGTGGGGCTTTTTTGTGGTGGTTTGGTTTTGTTTTGTTTTGTTTTCATTTTATTTTCATATATATATGCTCAAGTTAAAGTTTGATCACTACCTTTTTTCTGTATATCCTTAAGAATTAAGTTGGAATTAAAATGTATTTACTTCCAGACTATGTTTATACTTTATACTTCTTGTATTTTGTAAATGGTGGTGAAACCTTCATATGTGTTAATATTTACAGCAGGAATATTTTACTGTATACAGCAAGTACTTATTGGGAAGAGCCACTGCCTGTCAAGCCAGGGGAACAAAACCGTTGCTATGAGCACAAGAGCTAACTCTCTGCTGCAAGCTGGGAACCAAAAGGGGTCGAGCAACCCATTGTGGTCAAAGAAAATATTCCAGAGAATTGATTCTCAAATAACAAACATGTAAACTGTTGAAAACAGAAAAGGAACTAAACGCAGTGTAATAAAAATATGGAATGGAAAAAACCCATGCCAGCAGTGTAATTTAGAAATTGTCACAGAAAATACATTCTTAATACTGAAATTATTAAAAATTTTGAAATATTAAGAAAAAATAAATTGATGGATGAGCTGGTAGGGATAATGATTGCTCAAGTATCACGTGAATTTGTAAAAAACTGGAATCTCACTGCACCTGTAGACAAGAGGATCATGACCAACACAAGCCCAGTGGAAAACAAAAGTCAGGAGCTTTGAAGCTCTCCTTTATCATCTGTTCACCAGAGTGGAGGTGTGGTGTTGCAAATGACAAACAAGATTTCATTTAACCTTCAGCCCAATATCCACATTCTGAGACTACCTACAATGATCTAATGTCCTTGTATGCTCACTGCTAGCTGTACAGCCCTCCAATTTATGTCTTCTGCAGCTATTTCCCCTCATCCTATCTTCCTTAGCAATTTTTTTTTTTGTCTTGGTGCCAGGATACTTAGTCCATCCTAAGGTATACCAACGTTTATTAACTTTCTTACGCTCCCTCTGGCAGTCTCCATCTTCATCTATTTCATCATCTTCAGAATGGGAGAATTCCTATTGACCACATGCTTATGCAGCACCTACCATGAGGGGGGTCATGGGCTGGGGCTTGGCCTCTGGGGTACTAGAGTTTGCCCCAGGGCCTACTGAAAACACTTCACTGGCAACTGACTGGACAAGTAAAGCTATTGCCAAACAAGCAAATATGATACCGCATGACTGTGATAAAACTCAACCCAAAGTCTGTGCACTGTTATTACATTTCATGGAATAACCCATTTTTTCATTGTTTTTTTTTTTTTTCTCTAATGAATGCTTTATACAGGCGAAAAGAGGAAAGATGAAGCAAGACTCTCAGAAAGCAAGCGTTTTGAATTCACAGTCCATTAACAACAGAGAAAGTAGAAGTCCAGACCTTTCAGGCACTTAAATGTCCTTTGATGGTCCCTAATTCTACCGATCTAGTATTGCTCTATAAACTTCCTCAGAAGTCTTCCATTTTAAAAGGCCCTTCTAAACAATGAAAGGAAACAATATCATGTCCTTCATGTCACCAGCAGCAAAGTGTGAATATCAAATACTAACCATTGCTGAAAAAACATTCACAATTACTAAAAAACCAAATAAATAAAAATCCACAACCACTACAGCAAAGCATCCTTTGGAAGTTGAAAAAAAAAAAAAAAAAACAGAGTAAACTCTTGGGTAAACTATTCTGTGAATATTAATTATTTCAGCTAAAATTATTCACATTCATTTCATATAAAAACAGGTGTCTAGAAATGGGATGTTGCACTTTTTTTATGTTACTTCACAGCAGAATATGCACATATGGTAGCTGCCATGCTATCCTACAAGTGAAGAGCACAGAATTAGTATCCATTGACTGGAACATATATGACTCCAGTGAACCAGCCCAGACTCACACTTGTGATTAGCATGCATTTGTCAGCTTGTATTGGGTTTGTGTGGCAGTTTTGGTGGGGGGGTGGCTACCAGGGTGGCTTCTGTGAGAAGCTGCCAGCAGCTTCCCCCGTGCCCGATGGAGCCAACGCCAGCCGGCTCCGAGACGGACCCGCCGCTGGCCAAGGCCGAGCCCAGCAGCGACGGTGGCAGCACCTCTGGGATCATGTATTTAAGAAGGGGGAAAAGAAAACTCTGCAGCTGGAGAGAGGAGTGAGAATATGTGAGAGCAACAAGCGTGCAGACACCGAGGTCGGGAAGCAGGAGGGGCAGGAGGGGCTGCAGGGGCCGGAGCAGAGATTCCCCTGCAGCCCGTGGGGCAGCCCATGGCGAGGCAGGCTGTGCCCTGCACCCAGGGAGGTCCAGGGGGGAGCAGATGCCCACCTGCAGCCCGGGGAGGACCCCACGCCTGAGCAGGGGGATGCGCCCAAAGGAGGCCGGGACCCCGTGGGAAGCCCAGGCTGGAGCAGGCTCCTGGCAGGACCTGCGGCCCCGTGGAGAGAGGAGCCCACGCTGGAGCAGGTTTGCTGGCAGGAGCTGTGACCCCGTGGGGGACCCACGCTGGAGCAGTCTGCTCCTGGAGGGTGCACCCCGTGGGAGGGACCACGCTGGAGAAGTTCTGAAGAGCTGCAGCCTGTGGGCAGGACTCCTGTGGGAGAAGTTCATGGAGGACTGTCTCCTGTGGGAGGAACATGCTGGAACAGGGGAAGAGCATGAGGAGTCCTCCCCCAAGGAGGAAGGAGCCGCAGAGACAAGGGGTGAAGAACTGACCACAACCCTTATTCCCTGTCCCCTTGTGCTGCTGGTGGGGAGGAGGGAGAGAAATCGGGAGTGAAGTTGAACCTGGGAAGAAGGGAGGGGTGGGGGAAGGTGCTTTTTTAAGATTTGGTTTTATTTTTCATTATCCTACTCTGAACTGATTGTCAATAAGTTAAATTAATTTCTCCAAGTCAAGTTTGTTTTGCCCATAATGACAATTGCTGAGTGATCTTCCTGTCCTTATCTCGATACATGAGACTTTTGATATATTTCCTCTCCCCAGCCCAGCTGAGGAGGGGAGTGATAGAGCAGCTTTGGTGGGCATCTGGTGTCCAGACTTCGTCAACCCACTACACAGCTACAGGTAAATACAGAATTTGTGTAACCAAGTAAAGAAGGGTAAATAATCATATATGAGACCTCAAAAGAAAAAAAAAAAAAAAAAAAAAAAACAAAAAAAACCACAAAAAACAACAGGGGGAAAAAAAAAAAAAAAGTTGTAAATTTGCTGAATTTCTCACAGGTTCGTTTTTGGGATACTACCACACATTTCCTCACTCTAGGCTGACCAAACTTGTGTTTTGATTTTGTTCAGTGGATGGTTGTTTACAGTTTACAACTAACTCTTCAATACAGGAATTTGGCTGTTATGTCATTGACCCTCACCACGTCAACTGCCTTCCCATTTTACTCTGAATCAGTGGGATTTTTATTGTCATGAATATCACATAGTGTCATTTCCTTTCTCTGACCATGGAAGCCTGAGGATGCCTATAGTTTTCAGCAACAAACCTGTGTCCAGTACTGAAGCAACATTTGTATTTTGTGATGCTTAGTTACAACTGAACATCTGGACAGTTATTTCTCTGCCCATTTTCATAAAGACCTTTGAGTCAGTGCAATTCAGAAAGGCAAATGATAACCAACATTTTTCTGTGAGTTACCAAAAGTCCTTGTCAAGAAACAAAGAGCAAATGTACCCAGGCTGACACTTAGCATGCCCCATCTGCATTGTTGGTGTGCCAAAAGTGTCAAGGGACATTTACTGGTTCATAAATCAATGAAAACCAGGCAATATAAGTACACTATTTATTCTGCATACTCCCTTGCCTGTTGAGCTGGAAGCCAAGTGGATGCCATAGGTACTAGATGCAAAGATTTCTTGTCAAGGACTGAAGGTTTGGATACAAAACAGTTCTTCACAGCCACCAACCAAGTCAGTGGCCTGCAAAAACTGATTTCCAGGAGTGGATTTTCATCACTTCAACATAGTTCCTTTTTACACTATTACCAAATGCTCGCTGCAAGGTGAGCCTTAAAAAGAGAATTAACAGAGCCTGCACAAGCTTTTTTTGTTTATCTTCTCTTTTGCCCAGTTTTACTTCCCCATATGAAAAAGTTTGAAAGCTCCTCAGTCTAATGAGCATAAAAATCTCAGGAGTATTTCTGTCTGAATGCTTACAGAGTTCTCTCCTTCTTTAATCCTAGTGCCTCACTAGTTACTTCTGTAAAGCAGAGGCCAAAGGCTTGAGTTGTACAAACACAACCACGAGCTCTGAGAGCACGTGACAAAAGAGATGGTGAGGTGGTGTCACCAGACACACCAGCAGTCCTATGCACAGAAGACTGGTTATGTACAAGTTAATAAAAAAAAACATTTTTGACATATTTAAAGATATATGCCTAATGAACGATCCCAGAGGTGTGAACTGGGGTGGATTCCCTTGGTACATTAGTGCAGCACCCATTAGTTTTAATGGGACTCAAGATGAACAATTGCCCTTTCGCAGCAGGAACACACAAGCACCTTTAAATACTCATTATACTAAAAATTTGTTTTTAACTTGTTTTGTTAATTTAAAATATATCTAGTCATATATTTATCCTAATATCAGGTCCTCAGGCAAGAGCTTGTTGTATGAAATGGATACACATAGCTTGTGTTTCAAAAAAAAAAAAAAAAGTGACTTCATCCTTGCTTTTATAGGCCCACTAGATTCAAAGGAATAGCCCCTGGAAATAGTAACTGCTGTGATATGCTTATGGCTCCATTTACAGACTTTCTTATAGGTTCATAAATGGAGACTAGGAGGAGGAGGGAAAGGAATAAAATTTAATAACTGAATAAAAATGTAAATAAAGATTTGCCTAAAATTACTTGTCCAAGAAATAATTCTCCCTCCCCCTTAAGCTAATACTTTGATAAGCTCTGAACAGTGATCCTGATTTGGAGCGTGACCTTTGAAAATGCTCTCCAGCTTGATTAAAGATGTATTAAATTTGTTTAAATAAACCTCGTTGTAATGGCACATCATTTGTAAGAAGCTATTAGGGGGCTGGAAACTGTGCTGCTGTATTTGCATGAAAATGTGCCCTGCTCGAATTGAGGATCTCTCCTGAATTAACTGCAAAGGAAAAGTGACACTTTCATAATTTTTTTTGACAAAAGGGAAAAAAAAATACCACAACTTACAAAACTTTATGCTAAGCTCTGAAAAAGGAGGTAACTGCATATGAAAACAGAGCTATGTACACAACACACTCTTCCCTGAACCACTCTTGCCTCTTTTGTCAAGGTTTGCTTGACTTAAATTTCTTTCTTTTTGCCTGTTTTCTCCTTTTTCCCCCCTGAAAAATGTCTTTGGAAAGAAACAAAAAGACAGTAAGAAAATGTTTTCCAGTGTGTTTTTTCAGCTGACTGAGAGAAAAACAATCTTATGTTAACAGCAGAAAAAAAACAGCAATACTAAAACTTAAAAGAGACTGGTTGACATTGATTATATTTAAAAAATAACTTTCTTTTTACAGTGGGGTTTCAAGCAGTCATATTTTATAGATGTTCAGAAAAGGGAAAAAGCAACACTGGATATCATGGAATTTATGTGATTAGGCAGAAAGGTGGATGAATGGATAGATAGACCCCATTCCTGCTTGAAGCATATAGATTGCCAAATGTACTTTAATTTCTTCCAATAGCTCCCAACTGAGAGAGTAACTGCTATGCTAATGAAAAAGTCTCTCTCCCTTAAATCAAATTTTAAATTAAAACCTTTCCCATTTCCCAGTTAAAGCCAGGAGTCTAGGATATGTATGCGTACTTGAAGGCCTAACAGTCTTCTTTTGTGCTCCCTGTTTCTCAGCACCTATTTCAGATGTCAGCCCTCTACAGCCATTGTGATATTTGGATCCATCTTCATACCTTCAGTAACAGAGGCTCAAGGCAACGCAGATTCATCCGCACGGTGCTGCAAGCGTCCACCCTCCAGCCCCCACCCCAAACCCTAAGGTTACGTTACAGAGCACGAGGACTTCTGAAGTGATACATTAATGGATTTTCATTTTCCTGCTGGTTGTTGTTATTTTTGTTTAATCTTACAGATCTTATTTTCAATCTCTCCTCCAAAACCACAAGGGAAAAAACGGGCAGAGTCATGAGGCTCTCAGTAAATCACGAGAGTCAGCAGCACTGCACGATGCAAGAGGCCACTGGTATGGACAGTTTTCAGAGCAGGGAACGTCTGCTCCTTCAATGTAGAATAAGACTTTGAGCAATTATATTTTTCTTTGCAGCCATTCCTCCCTTTTTTCCCCCCAGCCACTAGTAAAATCTGCAATGAAAATTTCTGTTTTGCAGTACCTATCAGTAGATTATTCACTGTTACTGAATATCAAGCACGTGAAGCCACACGTGCCAACAACTTTGCTTGGTTGCAGCCACGGAGCAAATAATGTGAGCTGAGACACCATTAATCTAGATTCTCTTCAACAGGAATTCATGCAATTGGCATAAAACCTTTAGTGTTTGAGTAAAAGGTTTATCAAATGAATATTGAACCAGAAATAAAGATGAAATATTAGGAACAAACCCTGCCAAACAGGATTATAGGGTCAGTCTAGTTACTCTGATAGTGAAACCTACCAAATATCTTTAAGAGAGACATAAGAAATTCCCTTTTACTGAATGGTATTAAAAGAATGCATCCAGAAATATCTCACTTTGTAGATAGTTTAGGTTCTGAAAAGATTAACTAGTAGCTGAGCTTCCTGGGCCAGTTCTAGGCTGTGTGATTATTTTTCTTTCTGACTGACTGTTTTTCTAAAACAAAGTAAGAAGAATCACCTATATTATGCTTATGTCTACTTCTGCCACATTCCTGTGTATTTACCTTCTGCACTAAGCTGTCCCGACCTTATAAATCTATCTGCATATGTGTGTTGTGCTAATCACCCATCTCCGAACTCTTCAAACATCTGCTATACACAACTCAGGTATTCATGGGTGGAACCACAAATAGATGGAAGGACCCAAATGCTATTGAGAGTAGCAAAGGACGACTCTTAAATTATTTTGCATGGTAAAACTCCAGACAAAACTTTTCCATTCCCCGCTTCCTTATATGGTGCATTGGCTAATGACTTGCTAAGAATTAGCAAGTCATACTCCTTTTTGCTAAAATCATATCACAGTGTAACCATGAGCCTGAGTCAGGAGAGCAAGCCAGAAACCTTGCTGTCGGGATTATTCAGCCTCTTTTCTCATTGAATACCAGGACAGTGCAAAATCCCTGGGTGTTTCAGGAGACAAGAGTAAAATCCTGCCCCTGGCTGATGGGTATCCAGAAGTGCAGGGCACAGTCATCCTCCCATTTCTCTCTCGATGCACAGCAATCCAGCTTGACCAAACCCTTTGTGAGCTTTCTGCTAGACCTGGATGGTCACGACAGTCCCTGAGAAAAGGGAGAGACATGAAAAACATCTTCAGGAAGGGGAAAGAAATCTCTCCCTACATCTCTACAGTCTTGATGAAGGCTCCAGAGCTCCAGCCACAATGTTCTTGTGCAAGGGTGGGGAACAGAGCCACTGCCTGGCAGCTGCCTGCACAAGAACCGCCACTTCCCCCCCTGTTCATGTGGACATGTCCTCCATGGGTGCAGCTGTGGGAGTTGGACTGACACCCAACCCCAGACAACACAGGGCAGGCCAGCCCACAGCAAAGTGTCAGGGATGTTGAGAAAGAAGAGAAAATGTAGAGGTGCACAGAGCAGAGACTTCAGGCAACGCAGTTTTTAATCTACATCCCTGAAGCCAGCCTAAATCTTGTTTTAGAAAGAGAAGTAATATTTTATTCTGGGGACTGGTCATCTCACTTCCATGGCAGAATGAAGACCCATAGAAACCCTGGTCTGCTTGGTAGCAGTAAGCTGCCGCCAGAAAGAGGAGCCCAGGTTTTTTCTTAAAGTCTGTGCCATCTTCCTGTGTTAAAGAACCACATTTTCTTCTTCTGACATGTTCTCTCATCTCTTTTTGGTCTTAAATTACCATTCTAAATTGAGATACTAGAGCAGGTGGAAGAAACCCAGCTCCAGGCTAATTGGTTCATCAGGCACGTTACGATAATTTTCATTCTGGATATCTATTAGGTCAGTATGGAGACTGCCTTGGTCAGAGTCTGTAATGATCTTCTTATTAACTCTGCTGCAGGGTCCTTGACTGTATTCATGTTATTAGAGATTGCAGCTGCCTTCAGTTCTGTGAACCATGTAGTTTTATTGGACTGTCTAATGTCCTGTGCTGGACTATCTAAGTGTTTGCTTTCTGTCCTATCTGGCGCCAGAATTTCGTTTGTTCCTTTAACCTACCTCGAGTCACACTGAAATTGTGTGAGTTAGTCTGCTGGGGTTTATTCTAGTTCCACCAGTATTCATTAAATACTGTGTTTCCTACTGCAGTACCATTAAGGAGGATGTTTTCTTCACTGAACAGATAATCTATTTATAATTTTTCCATCAAACCATGGTATAGCAAACTTCCAGTTTTCAGATGTTTTGAAATTTAGGCTCAGAAAGCTTTTATTAGGGCCTGACCAAGTCCGAAAAAGAATGGATCACTAGTGATTGGCCAAACATAGAAATATGGTTATGACAAAGGGCAATATTCCTTATTTATGTTGCAACAGGTATCTCACTACTGGGTTATTTTAGCAAATATGGGATCATTTTCGACACTAGGCTTTCCACATCTGAGCACACTACTAGCACTTTCAGTATTTGTTCATCTGAACAACATTTCCAGAAAAAGACATTTTCTTGCCTGACAGAGAGATTCTTTGTAATGCTTTTATTACAATCAGATTTGATTACTGCAATGCATTTTTTTGCTCATCTTCCTCTTGTTAGTGTTAGTTCCTTTCAGTGGTTCGGCAAAACTTCTGCCACTGCCTAAAACTGCTGACAATAAATATCCTGTTTTCTATTATATGCATTATTCTTTGCACTGCTTCCCTGTTTGTTGACATGTAACCCTTAAATAGTTTGATTTTTAAGAATGAAACTCTTTACTGGGTACACAGGCAGGATCTTCTGATGTGAGTGGGAATGTTCCAGAAACCCTGGGTAACTTGAGGGTGGTGAGAGAAGGGCATGAGAAAGAGATGGAAGGATGTTTCACCAGTGGGAAACAAATCCTTGAAGGAGGATGCAAGGTTTCTGTGAAATATAGCTTCAATATGTTGATCAGGTGAAAAACGTTATAAATTTCTTAAAAAAAAAAATAAATGATAGATATTTCTTTTTCCCTAATGAAATTTCCCTAAGGAAATCAGTCCTAAGGTATGTAACTGCCCCAAGATTACTGTGTCAGGATTTCAATTCAAGATCTCTTGGTCTTCTGACATGTTCCTGATTTTCTTACTATTTCTACCCCCATCAGTTCCCCTCTTGTTTTCATTCTGGGAGGTATTATTTCTCTTAGTGTTTTCAATAAAGGCATCAAAATAATTTTGATCAGACAGTTGAAGTGATGAGCACTGGCCTAACTCAACACCAGCTGATGGCTGTGGTTAAATTCCCAGCAAATTTATGTGGAATGAAATTAGACACATATGAATGAACACATATGAAAAATACCTCCCTCTAAGTGTTCGAAAGTAAAGATTTCATTTTCACAGAGAAAGATGTCTTAGATTAAACTCTGCTTATGGAGGTTTACCATGTAGCATTCTGGACACCAAACTGCCCAAGCCAGAGGCTCCTTGACCTGCTTAATGGTGACAAGCCTCTGCTTAGCCTCCAGTTCAAATGTAAATATTTGTTCAGTTCATCTGTCCAAATTATTCTATGAGCTTCACTACAAATTTTGGTTACCACAATTCTCACTGACTTTTTCAGGTGAACATCCAACCACTCAGACAGCATTTCTGAGCTTATTTAACCTTCATTTTTTTGTAATAGACATGAGGGGGATTTTTGTTTTGTTTGTGTTTCTTGTTTGTTTGGTTGGTTGTTTTTTTTTGGGGGGGGAAGCAACAGCTTAGTGACTGTTTCTCTTAGTGAAGTTCCCATAAAAAGGAATCCTTCACTGAACATAAAGATTGGAGATTAAATGGCAAATTGTTGCTGCCAGACCTAAAGCAAACAAAACTGAACACATTTTATTGGAATCATTGGATAAATGAGCATCTCTGTATTAGTTTTTAGCCTTTTGTTGTTGTTGTTATAATGAACTTTGGCTTCCTAACCTCCCCATCCCCTGCACTTCTCTCCCTTCCCCTAAGCAATCCCAGTGTCCCCAGACTCAATGTTGTGTCACTTAAGGAGAATTGACATGAGCCTCCAGTAAGGAAGACGTTTCTCAGCCTTGGTATACGTTTAAGGGAGGGGGCACCTTGCAGAAGATGTGTGCCCAGTTGCTTTGAAACTGTGGATTGTGTGAAACTGTATTTCCTCATGTAGTAAGAGACAGTCATTCCTCGATTAGGAAACCTGACATACTGAGTACAGCTGCCTAACTAATAGTTAAGGAACAAATTATAAACCATCCCAAGTGCAGTTGCCCTACTGAACTTTTCCTTGTCCGGCTTATATGGCATTTAATTAAATAACGCTCCATTGCACACCATTAAAAAATTATCAGGAAGACTTTCTTGTAATAAGTATCTCTATCTAAAACGGAGGATTAAATCTAGTCCCTGACCAACATAAAACCTACCAGTGTATGCCTCTGGCATTGGTATTCACTGCCTGGTTTACATACTTACATCTATCTAATATCTCAACAATTCCTAAAGCACCCATCACAGTGGTATCAAAGGATCCATAATTTGTGAAATAAACTTTGTACGCAATAAAACTATATGAATCATGTCATCTGCAACAAATTTACTGGGAATCTGTATTCCAGAGCTACTAAAAATTTACCTACTTCACACCTCACTTCTTTTTTGGTCATTTATTTTTACTTGCAGTTGACTGAGGTTTCATGACTTCATTTTCTCCTTAAGTTTCTGCTTCATCACACCATGTGTGGAAGAAGGAAAATACCAGCTTGAAGTTTTTCCTTAAAACACTTTTAGGTAACCGGGGAGAAACAAGAGTAGAAAGTTAAACAAAGCCACAAGAGACAATTTATCCAGAAGCATAAGAAACGTCTGCTTCAAACTTGAATAAGAGGTTTCAATCCCAAAACAGTGATTTCCATAAAGCTACATGGTTAAAACAATACAAATAATTCAACTGTCCTGAGCATGCATGATTTTAGAGTTAAAAGAAAAATTGCAAGAGGTCATACCTTAACTAATTACCTGTAATCTGCTATCAAAAGGTACCAGCAAAGTGCTGCTACACAAAGAAAAAGAAGGGGTAATAACATAAGTATCCCAATGATAATTCCTTGACCAATTTTACTAACACCTGTAAAATTTGTCAAAATCTTATCATTTTTCTCATGCTCATTTGCTTTAAAAAAGTTTAAATGTAAGCTTTACTGATTGCACTGATAGTTATCACAAATTTCCGTGGGATAATGACAGAATAAAGCACTGTGTAAATGTTCTGTAATTGTAAATTGTTGGTAATAACGTAATGCTGGCATTGGTTAATTATGGGCTATATTTGATCCATATGTAACACTCTAGTTGCTTCAATTTGAGTCAGTAATAGCCCAGACTGATTTTAGATGGGAATGATTTCTATTCCAGCAACAATAAATCATAATGAGGGATGTTGGACTTTATTCTTTTAAAGGTTACAACAGGCCAAGTATTTCAACTTTACACAAAGTTAGAAATCCAGAGATAGGGGCTTTTTTTTTTTTTTTTTTTGTGTGGGGGTGGGAACGGGGAAAGAGGTGTGTAGGCACAGGGGTTGCTTTGTATATTATAGATGCACTTCCTTTGATTGATCCAATGATTGCTTCAGAGAAAAGTACTTCCATAGTTTTTTGTGTGTCTATTTTGTTTAAGGAAGGTAGAAGACAGCTCCTAGCTGTCCCAGAGCAAGCAGCAGGGACTCCTAATCCCATCCAATTGAGTATAACAGAACATGCAACAGGACTAGGACTGAGTATAAATGAAAATCTGTGCTTCACTGCCAAGCATTTTGTAGGTTAAACTCTGTGCAACAAGTAAAACTGCATTTCTAGGCAGCAGCGGGCACTGACATTTTAAAATAAATAAATGAAAATTACAGCCCAATCAGTCAATATGATCTAAATGTTCAGATAAATTTTAGAACCTAAGAAGTAAAATCCTGGTTCAGCTGAAGACAATAGAAAAAAAAAAAAAAAAAAAAAAAAAAACCAACCCCAAAACAAACAAACAAACAATTAGGAAAAATATTTATATCTACAGCTTCCTTAGCACAAAGTCTTTGGACGCTTTATTTTCATTTTTTTTAAAAACCAACCTATTTATCATTACTGTTACCATGTGCCTCCCCCTTCTTTACTTGCGTGACAAGGTGTCATTATCCAGAGCCTCATTTTCTCGGATTTGCCAAGAGAACTTTGACAATTTTACCAGCAGTTTCCCAGAGCAAGGACCATAAGAGGCCCTGCTGTGCCCCTCCTCCAGTCTAGACGAAGGCTATTCCTCTCCCCAGTGGGCATGTTGGTCCCTGGCTCCAAGACCTTAAGAACTCTCACATCAGTTACTTTTGTTCAATTTTCAGAATCTGACTATTTCCTGAAGTCACAGTTGATGCTGGCTGAAGTTGGGATCAGTAAACAACTTTCTAGTCCAGAGAGCAGCCCTCCAGCCTTTAAATAAATCATTATAAAATCACTGTAGAGTCAAAAGCAGCCAATATAATGCCACCAAGCAGAGCAGGAGTCATGCCTGCTATGAGCTGCTGTTCTAGATGGTAGAGGTCAGGATAGCATTGGGGATGAGGGTAGAAGCACCACTGCATTCTTCCCTCTACATTTCACCAAGGTGATGGCACTGGAGGTTACCACACAGGAATACACGGCAATTAGCAAACTGACAAAAGGTATTTTCAACGTTTTGATGCAAAATGTAATGACACTTGTGCAATAAGAGCTGTCACATGACATTTTACATCATGTCACGATGATGTCACAAAACATACTGTAGACTTTCAGATGATTTGCTACATCCTCTTACACCACTAGGTCACAAATGATTTAAGCAACCGCTGTTCATTTTCAATTAGCGTAACTGTTTGCAAAGACACATGAAAATAAAAACAAGAGTGTAATAAGAATAACATTAGTCATGGCCATATTATGGCTATCAAAAAAAATTACTGAAAGTGATAGGTGACACCTGAGTAGTGACTTCAGGAGAAGTTATAGGTTAGCATTTGAGTTGTGGCAGGCTACCAAGAAATGCCTGGCAGGCATGTTATCTTTTTAAAGAGTCAAAGAAGCAAAACTTCAAAGGTACAAGGGAACAAATAAAACACAGGTGCCCTACAACAACCACTAAAGGCTCAGTGATGCTGAGCACACCTCACTGCCAGACAGTTGGAGCAAAACCAAACATGTTGCTGTCATTCCCAGAAGTGCTCTCTTTGGAAAACAATACCTCCAGGAACGTTTATTAAAGGACTGGAATTGCTAATTTGCTGGCACAATTTCTCTCAAGAAATCTCCTGCCAGTGGGGAAAAAAAAAAAAGCAAACAAACAAAAAAAGTCAAAACCAAAAAAACTAAGATCATAGCAATGTGTGTGTTCCTTCTCATTTAAGCCCTAAATGTTGTTTGTTTGGCTTTTGTTATTATTTTATATTGTGAACCAAAAGTGACATTCCAGGTTACTCGAAGTTATCACACATACAAACCATCCTGCATACATGAAGTTATTTCACGTGGTCATTACCTTCCTCAGTGTGTATTTGAGAAGTTGTTAAAACAAATTGCAAGTGATCTGCAAAATGTAGATAGAATATTTTTTTCTTCTTTCTTCCTCATGCTGAAATAGCTAAGACTAATAATAATCTGGTGTCATTTGCAAAATGTATATCCTTAGGCTGATCATATGATTCATAATGATTGCAAAATAGAGATAAAAAAAAAAAAAAAAAAAAGAAGTGTTTTAGTTGTTTGGGTTATGAAAAATCAAGAAGTTACTTAACATCTGCAGCCAAAATTAAATATCTTAGGTACACAATGTATCTGGGGACAACACAACAGCTCCTTAGCTTAGCTGAACCTTGCTGCCAAAAGTTTGAGCAGTTTGTCATTGGAAGATTTACAGCGACACTGAGCAAGGGGGAATTTCTCTCAGCACTCATGCAGAGAAGAGGGGGCCAGTGAACCGCAGTCCCGTGGTTTGGGGACTGAACGGCACACGTTTGGGCTGATCTGCAGTCCTTGTTTACTGTCTTTGAGTCCAAAACAGATGTTCACGCTCGTTATAACAGGGAGGCTGGAAAACACTGCTTTGTTATGGAAAGACAATTACATCAGAAAAAGCCCAAATTAAGTTACGCATCTGAGTTACAGGTGCTCTCCAGAAAGGAAAAGTGACTTTCTGCTCTGGCACAACGTGCTGCGTTTCGCTGATGAAGAGCAATAACATGCGAACAGGTCGGTAAGCCAAGGGCAGCCCCCCTTGGTGCTCATCCCAGCCAGCACCCAGGCTGGGCATGTCTCAAGCAGCCTCCAGAAACCAAAACTAAACCCCAATTCTTTTCCAGAAGACTAAACTTCAAAATTTCCCCTTTGCGTTTTTCCACCACACTTTTACTGACGCTAAATAAAAGCAATGTCATTCACAGCACTGCACTCAGTCCGCATCATTCACTGTCATCTTGCTGCTGTGATGTAAAGACAGTGGTTTCAGATGTGAATCTCCTTCTATACTTTATTTATTTTTTTTTTCCCCATTACCTGGTGTGCAATAATCAGTAATAAGATCAAAAGGCCGAATTGTCCAGACTGCTTTCACTAGCAAATGAATTAGTTCTGCTGGCTTTCTAAAAACCGTAAGTATAGAAAGGTAAATATTTTCATTTCAGGTGCTACAGACTCTTTTCAGTAACTCTAGTTACTGCAAAATTAAATAACAAACTATGCTGACCAAACTATTAAGTAGCTTTTTTGAGGTGAAAAATGGGATTCAAAATTAAGAATCAATTTCGTACAATCCTACACTTCAATAAAACAAAAATCTGTTGTTTTCTAATAACTATTAATTGAGCACCTCCTGCATTGACCACACAATGCTGTTTGCTATGCTTATTCATTTATTCAAAGAAAATTTCTCACTGACAAGGAGCCAGTGTCAGTTTTAACGACATGAGTCTTGTTTCTGCAGAGTTTACTGTCTGGATTTTGAACTGCTGATGATTTGGTAATAACAAAGTCAAGGTGACAGACACTGGGATGCCCCATTTTTAACTAATTACCTGATACTAAGGTGATCGTAGACAAAGTCATTTCAACCACATTTAACAAATCAAAAGAATTTTATTTTAGTTATCAGAGAGAGAAAAATGGAGGAAAAAGCTTCTGCTTGAAGCAGTGGCATCAGCTGCACTCAGCAGGGTTGTCCAGGACAGCACAGATTTCACTATTACCCCTTGCTTGTGATGCCTGTTTATTGTTGGTTTGGTGTTTTGGGTTTTTTTTGGTAGCTTTTTTTTTTTTTTTTTTTTTTTAAAAAAAAAAAAAAAAAAAAGGAATTGGAAAGGGAAATAAAAAGCTTTCCCATGTTATCTTAGATGTAGAGAAAGGGGAACTGACCTGAAGTGGTGGATCTGTGGGGCTAACACTGCTCCTGTGCTCGGTTGTGGTGCCGCTCTGCTGAATAGAACTGCAAAGGCTCCAGGTACAGGAGCAGATAACTGGAGCTGTCCGGCTGTTAAATATGTGTCTCCTCTTATTTCTGCTAAAATTATGTGCACAACGTCACTAAGCAGTTTGCCCCTTCCTTAGAAAAGGTGTGGTAGAACCAGAGGCCGAGTGCCACCAGCTGCACGAGAGCACTGTCCTCTCGTCACCAAGTACAAGCAGTTTTGGGGCAGCACCTCACGTCCTGCCTGTACATCTCAAACATACAAATAAGCATCACCACAGGCCACATAGCTGATACTTACAGAAGTAGAGATTTTTAGAACACTCCAGAATATCTGCTAGAGTAAATAAGTAGCACTAATACAATTGCACTGTGGGATGATTTTGAGATGAGTGGGGTTATTATGTATCTGCAAAAATCAGTTTTTGTATCTTGATTTAAATGTCTAGCCCAAAGCAACTTTTGTTACTCTGAAATTTTTATTTTTCTTTAAGTCTCTCCAACAGTTGAAAAAGCCCTTGAAATATACTTATGTAAACCTGTCTTTTGTGTTTGTCTCTGCAAAAGAAAAGTCAGCACTGAATGTTGCCCTTGCCTGTGAACTGCACTTCTGGGGAGAAAATTTGGTCCCTTCCATTTGAGAAATGAAATTTGTTAAGTGCCTGGGCCACAAAGCAGCAATAAGACTGTTGGCAATTTGGAAGATCAAATTAAAAACAACAAAAAAAAAAGAAAACAGCTGAGACACTGAGTCTAAAAATTATCTACGACACATGCATAGTAAAATGTTTTTGCAAATTCTCCAAAGGATTTTTAATTATTACAGATTGTATTAATTAGGTAATTATGCAATAGATTGGTTTGGAACCATTCCAATCTATTATGTATGCAATATTATGTATACATGTTTTTTAAAAACTGTCCAGCTTTGTAAACCTCCGCTCCAGTCTGACAGTCAAAGGGGTTACAAGGGTGCAATAAAGCACAATTTTTGGCATGCTCTACACCTTCCTGAAAACAGAATAAGAAGTGTGCTAAAGGAAGAGTAGCACAAAGTTTTTTAAAAGTTACAAAATATTATCTTTATTTAAGCAATAATGAGCAATGTACAGGACAGCTCCTGAAGATTAATGACCATCTGGGAGTAGGTGATGGCTCAAAGCATTGCTCAGGGCCATTAACTCCAACTCATCGCTAAAGGGTACTTTTTAATACCTTTGTAACACCATACAGATAAGAAAGGTTCCTGGGCAGTTAAACATTCATCTAGTTGTTTCAAGTAACAATATATACTTATTACCATACTTTGGACTAAAATCCCTGGGTTGGTACCAGGAAAAAGTTCATAGAGAATTCAAAGATAATTTGGCGACACTTTTTTTTTGTTCTTCTCCTCCCCTCCCCTTCAACTTTGTGATTTCTAGTTCAGATCAACAACAAAACTTAAAATAACCTTGAGAGCAACCCAAGTAATCATAGTTTTTCAATGGGTTTCTGCAGCTTTTAATTAGTCAAGAAAAGACAAGTGTGCTTAGAAAGACCTCCTCTTCTTCTTGCCCTTGCAAAACCCATGCAGATAAATGTTAGTACCTGTGTTAGTGATACACAGACACAAAGCCATCCCACAGTTGGAAAGGAATGGGATGAATGTGCATCAACACTACTGTTTAATTTAAAGCTCTTTCCCTTCCCTGGTGATAAGCCCACATCTCAAACTTTATATAAAAATCATAGCATGACTTCTCAGCCCTCACTGTGGTAGGCTGAAGCAGCTAAAAATTTTTTTATCTGCTTCATTCCCTTTCTCTGCCTCTATCCTCATCTGAATTCATTTTTCTAGACTGCACAACAGTTCAGAAAGTTGGTCTTCTACCAGGTAAAAGAAATGTAGAAAATTAAAAAAAAAAAAAACAAACAAAACAAAACAAAAAAAAAAAAAAACACAAGAGAAAACAAAACCAACAACATAACTGGAAGAAAATATTTAGCAAGAGATTAAAAAATTAAATGCTAGGAAAAACAAAAGGCAGTAATATTCACCAGGAAAAGATCTGGTGAGTGTTTCTCTGTTTTCCAGGTCCCATTTGCCAAAAAAGCTGGTCAGCAACTTGCAGTATCTATAGGCTGGAGGATATAAGGTAGCAGTCACAAGTTTCTACAACAGATATAAAAGCAGTTTGCAACTGACTTTAATCAACAATGATTAAGAGCAAGAGGATACTCCGGCCATGCCTTGTGGGAGACCTGCAGGGAGCAGAGTTCTGCTGGGGGGGGCTGCAGAGGGCCTTGGGACCCTACAGGGGGGGTTGGATGGATATCGAAACTTAATATGAACTGAAAGCACTAATTGAGCCTGGATAAGAGAACTGGAGGGTTTTGTATGACATTTGGGGGGGGGGGGGGGGGGGGGAAGTAAAAAATTTGAAAAGATGGAAAAAGAAGCTAGTCCTGCCTGGAAGATTTTGTAGACTTCATTAAAAATAAAAGTGCAGTTGAAGACAACCCACAAATTACCCTAGTCCTGTAAAATCCCAGTCCTCACCATAATACCCTTCTCTAATCCAGCCATCAGGTGATATATCGCTTCACCACCTTAGTGCTTCTACCCAAGAATGCTTATTGATCTCAGATCAGTTGTTTTTAACCCCATTAACACTGGTTTAGCTCCCATGCATCCCCTGTACCATCCAAACATGATATCACCTTGGACTAAGGAACCATGTTAACCCCATGTACAGTATTCGTTCATGTCTCACATACTGGAAGTTGCTTGTCAAGTTTTCAAATGTACTAAATCCTTAGATACATAAAATAGAAAAAGAAACACCAAACAACCGAAAGACCCTCACCTTAGATTTCTAGCCAGCACTTTGCAGTTTCACTCATCTTCTGACACATTGTTCAGGAAAGTGGAATTCTGCTCTTCCCCACCCCCTCTTTTTGGCATGTTTAAACATTTTAAATTGTTCCTCCAGTAGCCCACTAAATGATTTTGTTCTACTTCACCCACATTGCTTCATTTCTTGTATCACTGCTTGTCCTTTGATTACAATTGCAAATGGAAAATATTTGAAAGTTGGTTTTGTTCTGAGAGCAGCTAGAAGCAAAGTGAATTAGTAGATTAGCCTATTTGGCAAGTGAGACCCAAGCTCAGAGGGTATTGTAATAAATTTAATGTTCACATACTAAAGCTCCAAGTGCATATTGCACAATCATCACCTATTACAGTGTCTAATTTAAAGATAGTTGCAGCCTTTGCCCAAAATTTGCAACACCTAAATAAATGGGGCTATTCCAGTTAATCAAAACATATTCGTAGCCCAGCTCTCATGAAACAAATTGGCTGTTACCCTATTGCAGGAATAGGGGACATATCTGAAATCAAAGCAGGAAGTAGAGACGTGGAGATTATTTTGTCCATGTGTCATGTTTTGAAAGTGCTTTTGAGCATCATCAGAGCCAATAGTGACATTCTCACTGCTCAGAGCAGAAATAACATGGTGTTGGAGGCTTCCCTCCTTACTCAACCCCCCTTTTCTTTCAACTACCTTAAAATTCAGATTAAATTACAATCCCAGAATAGGCTTCTTTCCCTGAAGTGTTTCAACTGTCTACAGGATTTACTCAAGGGTAATCCAAGCCAGAAGCCTGGTGACAACTTGCTGGCACCAGCACGCTGAGGTGCCAACTGAGGGTCTACCTGGAGCACTGGGCAGATGAGCCCTTGGTGGGTGCACGAAGGAGTGAGCTGCTCCCCTCTAACAGGGTTGTGAAATCCCACACAGGTAACCCATAACAGGTCTCACGCCCACCAAAAAACGCCAACCACAGAGGTCTATTAGAAGGGGGAAGAGGCTTGTCAATGCATCATCTTGGTTAATGCATCTGCTTCCCAACCAGATGGGTTCAAGCTCTGCAAAACAAACACGAACCATACACACGCACTTGGCAGAGCTTGTGGCGTGACACCGCTTTATGCATGACAATATTATCCTTACTCTTCTCAGTGCATCTGGAGCACTTCAAGAGGTGCATTACCTGTGTTGCCTACCCCTTGCACACCATACCCAAAGCAAAGAGATGATGATTTTGACCTCAACAACAGCCACTGCCTTATGCAAAAGTGATGGGCACTTGATTACAACCACAGCTCCAGAATGAGGTTTCAGTGCAGCATAGGAGGTTCAGCTCCACTCAGGGACTAGTCCCTTTCTTTTCCTTTTCTGGAGCAGAAGATTCCAGGCCTGAAAAAACTCAGAGGAAGCAAGGAGTTTCCACCATACAGAGAATAAAGATATGGGCCATCAGCTGGCCACAGGCACTGTCTCTCCACAAGGCGTTGGTGCCTGCAAGCTCATCAAAAGTTCAAAGTTGATGCCTGGCATTACAACAGAGCTTTATCCAGCACCAGACCCGGTGTCTTGTTGCATGAGCAGCATACCTGTCATCTCTTACCTCTACATAAAACGGTGGTTCCTGCAAAGTTCCTACAACCCTTCAAAACGCATCCATTCGCCTAGTGATATAGTGCTTAAAAACGTGATATATCACCATAAACCTACTAATGTGCTGCTTCTGTAGCATGTTTTATCAGAAGATCAAAACATTTTAGAATTGAAGACAAAGTACATCTCCAATCCAGCATGGGAAGAAACATGCCCAGAAGAGGACAATATGCTCATCATCACCTGGCAAGGGCAGTATCAGAGGTAAGAGCATCATGTCCTAGATCTCAAGACAAGTTGTTCCAGACACAACGTGCAGCCTTCTCTCTGCTACTCTTCAGGAATCAACGTAAAGAAATAGTACATTTCCTCCAGTCTCAGTGACAGGGTCTGTTTTGCAGATCATGCTGCAGGAGAGGAGCTTGGTTTTCTACAGACACAGATACCGCATCTTTGTCTGTAGAAATTTAAACATCATAAACAACTGGAATTGCAGACCAGTAGTGGTATCTTCATACCACTTCCCTTCTCTGGATCTCTTACATGTGAGCCTCAAACATGAATATCTCCATCAAAAGATGGGTTAAAGTGTGAGAAAACAAATACCAGCTTTCCAGCCATTGCATGGGCATTTTATATCTAAAATCCACCAGCATATATGCACTGAGGCAAAAAGTCTGTCTTTACTTAGTTTCACCATTACAGAATTGAAATAGGAGCTGTTATAGAAAGATCCAAAGAACCCAGAGTTATTCCTCTACAGCAAGATATGAAACCATATCAATTATCTGGGGATAATTAATTACGAGGTAGCTTAGCCCTACTTAAAACATACATGCTGCATAAATACCTGGGGGTGCTCATGACCCTGAAGAGCTGTTACAGGCAGCCATAAATAAAAAATGCAGGACTGCATGTGCCTTTAGTATGTGCAATGACTGTTCCTTAAAATCTCCAAGAGTGATATCAGATTTAAGAGCAATTTGAGGGTGCAAATATGTGAATGTTAAGGACTAGCAGCAATGAAAAAAGAAAATGGTGGTTCTTTTGCCTACCAGCTGAGAGCAGGTCCATTTTAGCAGAAAACTTGCGTGTAAAAAAGTCAGAGTTTCTATAGCATTCATACTTCTCTCTAATACCTTAATATTGTTCAGTAATAAATAAGTGGGGCTGCCCATGCACCATTAACAAACCTTTGGAATCATAAAAAGGAAGAATAAAGTTAACCTAGTATGGCTAATTAAAATTAGTTTGTTGGGAGTTTAATCAATTAGCACAGAGTTTTCAAGGCAATATTGCTACTATTCACGCTCAGTGGAAGCACTTTCAGGCAGCCCTTTATTGCAACATCTATGTTCAGATGACCTTTACTTCATAAAGCACTGAGCTAAACATTTTATACACAGGGCAAAATCTGTTTATTGAAGGATGCCAGGGGACTGTCTTTAGGAATGTGATTTGGCCTCACTTGAGTAATTTACCAAAGACAGAAGAAAGTTGCAAACCTATTTGTAGCCTACATTTGAAAGACGTGCCATTTCTTTGTAATACTCCCTCATCTCAAGATTTGCACTGTGGTTCTGCAAATAAACCTCCTCCCAGACAGATGCTATAGTGATTGTCCTGGTAAACCAAAAAACACAAAACACAGGACAAACAAACAAACAAACATCCTTCCACACAGCAGATGCTTTCTCAATTACTTAATTTGACTTTTGTGTAATTCAGACATGATTTCAGGGAATAATATTTTCCAGACAGAACTTATTTATTCAGCAGTTTGTGGTCAGGCATCAATTAACGAAAAAAAAGACAACATCTTTGGGAGTCATTATTTTCCCCATTCAGAGAGGAGGAGAGATAGGGGCATTAATACCACCACCAGGTCCCTAATTCAGAGGTCGGTACCCTCTGCAAGGATCCACCCTAGTGCTTGTGAAAGACTGACTGTTGAAATAGCACCTGACATTTCACCCTGAACTCCTGTAGCATTTGCTGATTCATTGCCCACACAGAGGAAAAAGCACATTTACAGCTAACAACAGTACCCTGCCTGGGCGAGTGATGTAAAACAGATTTCTAGGCTCGTTGTGGAAATCCCAGCATTTTTTGCTTATTTGCAGTCCAATTATTAACTTTTTTTTTTTTTTCTGCAGTGAATGGGACAAGCAAATCCAAAGTGGTATTTAACTCAGAAAGGAAGAAATACTAAATACAAAGATAAATAGTATGAGCTCATCCTATTGTATTACTATTTCTTCGTTGTATTTTCCAGTGGGCATTTTGGCTCGTTGCACAGCACAATCACCAAAATCTGAACCCTGACAAAGTTCTCCTATGAAATATCGAGCAATAGCTCATGATATGGGAAAACAGCTTCAGCCATACCATGGAACAGCACTGATCTCAGAAGCTAACTAAGGTCAGGCTGTGCTGTGCTCAAGCAACAGGCTTTTGAGGAAAAGCCTTTTGGCTGGGTAGGATGCGTGCAGTTTGGCAGGGCTCCCCACGCCCGGCAAGCAGATACCCTGGCAGGGTGCTGGGTGTCCGGTGACATCTTTTGGTGGAGCTGTAAAATGAAGTTGCTGGGCGTTGTGATGCCTAAAAACCCCATGGTGCATTTTTCCATGATCCCGTGGGGATATGGGTTTTCCCCAGAGTCAGCATATGAGGTCATGTTCTCTTCCCGTCAATTACTTTTTCTAAGCTAAGGTGAAGAGTAAGCCACAGATAATTAAAAAAAAAAAAAAAAAAAAAAAAAAAAAAAGGTAAAATCCCCTGTTCTTTTCTCTGAATTACACATGGCTCTGGATTTCCTTTCAGAAAACCAGGATCTAATTATATCTCCCTTCACAATCATTTCTATGTTAAAATATTACTGGGTGTTGAAGCTAATTTCAATCTTTAAATTAATACCACAAGGTAGATATTCTGGTAACAAAGGAACATGTTTGGTAACTGATAATCCAGTTTATGAAGTTGTCCGAAATTAGTTGGGAAAAAGCTAGCAAATCTAAAATGTTCTTTACTTATAAAGAGTCCATTCAGGACACTCACTGTTTATACTATCATATGTGATCTAATTCCCCCTCCACATTTTCTTCACTTTTACTGCCATTTTGTAATTATTAGTTCTTTAATGAAATGCCTAGTACATACTCAGTCATAAGAGAGAAATATCAAACCCTGTTTTTTCCTAGTTAGTTATGTTTGATTGTATAAGTTCTTGAAGAAAGAGCACCAAATAGATAATTTCTAGATGTAAGAAGACTGTCTACCGAAATACAAGTATTCTCCAAACCATACTGGATTTATTTTCTTCTTTGACAAAGAAGTGTTCAACCCAACTGTGGTTAATCTGAGCTGCTTAAGTTACTTGCAGTGTACACTTTCTGCAAATTCTACATCTTCTCTTAAAACTTTCTTACTTACCAATCATTCAGAAATTCAGATCTAACTATAATTTTCTGATGAACAAGAACAGCATAGTTATATTTGCCAAATTCTGTAAATGTTCCATTCCTATAACCTATCAACTAATAGATACGCTTTCAGGAATGGAAAGCTACATGAAAAGCTATTAAAAGGCTACTTCTATTAAATATATATAAATATCTCAGAATAAAGTTCTCTATATAGACAAAAATCCTAGCAAAAATTGGAACCATTTTTAATGCAATGAATAAATTGTTGACAGTGCCTTTCAGTTTACAGTCTTGAACATAACCAAACTTGTATTAACATTTACCTGTAATGATAAACATACGTATTCTTCAGGTCATAAAATTGAAAGCACAAGCAATATCGTAGAAAGCAGTCTTAAAAAACAAATGCAGTTGTAGATTATTCCTAGAAAGTAAACCAGACTTTCATGAATTCTCAGCTAAATGTTGCCAAACTGAACTGTATCAGTTTCTCTCATCCAAACTTGTCATTTGCCTTCCTTTCCTCTGCTTTTTAGTGAGACCATGAAATTAGGAGCATTTATTCAAAATCACATTAAAAGAGTCAAGGGCTGGGAAGAGAAAAACTCCTTTTATTTATCAAATTCAGTAGCATCAGATAGGAGAAGTTCCCAGAATCCACTGAGAGATAAAAATCATTAAGTTATGTTTCATGTAAAGTCCTACACGGCCTTTGAAGTTTCAGATTGGTGGGAAAGGACAAAAGTGTGTCTGCAGCTTTTCCATAAGTTGTGAGATGGCTCATTTTTGGGAGATGAGGAAACTTACATTTTTTTTAAATGACCCAAGTTACACACGCACACAGATATATATGCGTATGTATATATAAAGTATCATGAGTTATTTTGGTGATTTTGGACCAGCATCACATAAATAAAATTTAAATGCACAAAAGTCAATATTTTCCTTTTTTTACTTCTCAGCCTTTCCCGTCAATTACACTATAATAATGAGGAATTTGGGGGTTTGTTATTACAACTCTACAACTTCAATTACCTTAATTCCAAAGACATTTTCAAGCCAAAAAGAATTAAATAAAAATAAATTTCTTACAAGGTGCTGAAGTTGGTCTCTGTCCTGGATCAGGTCTTCATACTCCTGCCCCCATGGGAGTTAATTCTCCCTGCCTGTCCCCCTGGGAGTTAATTCTCCCTGCTGCCAAGGGCCGAGGGGTTTTTTAATCCAGTTAGAACCAAAAATACTCAGGATTGAGACACACAAGTGGAAATTCAGCTCCAGATGAAAGCACTGATATTTTGATGTCCACCATGGTCAAAGAAGAGCGAGTCAATGCAGTTCATGCAGTACAAAAAACAATTCAGAAGGCCAGGTACAGATACCTGGCTTAAGTTACTCTGAAATGTTTTATCATCTCCATTTATTATATCGAATAGGTCTCGCTGTCATAAAAGGATCTTGAATGACTAAGTCATATGAGGTATCCTGGTCTGGAGCAGAATCCAGCTACTAGTTTGCTATAATATCCAAATGCATCACTTAGATTTAGGAAAAAAAGAAAAAAAAAAAAAAAAAAAAAAAAAGGAAACCCCCAAAGCTTTATAAACTTATAGGATGTGGGTTTTCAGTTGGAAAACAAATACAAGATATACTGCATTTAAATTGTTCCAGTATTATCTTAAATCAACACCCCTAACTACGTAAGGGTTACTGAATTCCTTCCCACAACTTATTGTTGACTGAAAGCTGCTTGCATTAATTTCCATAACTCTTCAATAGGCCCTAAAACCATAATTTTCTAAATTGATAACGTGGACTCAGACTCTGAACTACGTACGTAAGCACCAAAGAAAAGGTAAGACAGTTTTAAAAGGTATTAGGAACCTGCCACAAATGGATGAGGTCTGGCATGTATGTGTGGGTATTTCCATAGGCAGGTCCTGTCTGGCCTCCCAAGTTTCTCCTGATTTATATCACTGTCTCTCTTCCAGATAAAAGGTCCTCAGGTCCATGAGCAGAAGGAAGGCCCCACCATCTCTATTTCATAGAAGAGGTCAGCCCACAGGTTTAACAGTTTTTTATCAAAGGTTTATTTAAGGTCTTCCCCATGCTCCTGCTCTTCACTGCTTGGAGATGCTCACAGTCTGTTCCCTGATCTTAAGACTTTAAAATGTTATATTTTCATCTAGCTTCATACTTTCCAGCTCATTGTGTTTTCAGACTTATTCTCGGTCTCAAGGAGTTTGAGACATCTTAACCCCTCAGGAAATAAGTCTTCCATGTTTGAACATCTCCATGTGTTAATTTTATGTAAGATAATAAAAACAGGCTTTAAGCTGAGAAAAAGAAGATCTAGATTTTTGTCCATTTCTTAACATACCTAACCTTATATTACTTTTACCCATAGATTTTGAAGAAGTTAAACTCAAGTAATTGAAAACTGCAAATCAAGTTCTTCCACCTCTTCTCTCCTCCTTCAGCATCAATTTTAGTACGATAAAGTGAACAAAGACCTAATTTTCAAGAGTGTTAAACAGAAACTGCATTGACATTTAAGAATATTTCAGTTACCACTTTGACATCTAAATAAGTAGTGAGATTTGCAGACGTGCTTAGAGCAATAGGAGCAGCAGAAGGCTGAGAACATTTGGAAAGCTATGCCCGACATTCATAAAAATTAGCAAGACTAATTATAAGCAACTTCACTAAGCTTGACGCTTAAACATTTCAGTTGACATCAGGGGTGAGCAAGGATTTGGAATTTCTTAAGAGCACCCAAAAAATTAACTGTTCATCTAAAATTCATCCACTTACTCTAGCTCCTAAAGCCATTTTCAACTCATGCAGTTAGGAGTCTGGCTTTTATGGTGGTTACAGACATTTCCACCACGGTGCTCAAGATCACTGTCCTTTCACTGATTAAAAGGTTTCATGTGACAGTTACTGCTCTGCTTCAACATGGCTCAGTCCAAAGCGTGATTGAAGGTTACTGTGAAGGATACGTCCAAAGCAGACAGCAGCAAGAAGTTGTGGACAGCAGCAAACAGTTACTTATACAAAAATCAATGAGTCTTTGAATGCTGTGGATACTTGCACAATTTTGAGAACAGTAAATATTATCCAGACAATCTGCATGGTCTTATATTTGCTATAATTATACTGGGGTCTTACCATCTTTATACACATATATTTGCATGACCACAGTAATCCATTTAACTTTTATCAGATACATGCCAAAAAGCTGTTTCTCTGCAATTTCCTTGCTTATTTCTGTTCCTTCTTTGTGTTTAAAAGCTTGCCACTTCAGTTCAATTTATGAAGAAGTCTGCCTGAAAGTAAGGGCGCAAATTTATTGCTCAGCTTTATTGATTGTGTACCTGAAAACCTACAACCTTCAGTATCTGGTAACTGGAAAGCAGATGAATGAACTGACTCAAAAAAAAAAAAAAAAAAAAAAAAAAAAAAGAAAACTCAAGGATGAATAAATGGCAATGCACTCACAATTCACCACAGAAGTCTGACCTGTACGTCCTGAGGGAAAATCATTTTGTTAAGAATGAGTACAACATGTTTGGGAAACAGTGCATTGTCAATATAATCTTTACAATTACAGTCATATGATCAGTAAGTACATCTGGAAAATAACAGTCAAGTGATTACTCTGAACTTTGTCTGGATCAGGCAATTTTTACACGGCTCTGTCAAATGTCAGACCTCCTTCTCCCTCACCAATTTCAGAAATGTTGCACCATGATTTCAAGCAGTGAATCATCCTTCCCTGTGCCAACCATCTGTTTCGTCTGCCCCCTCAGTGTCTGAAATTAGATGATGGAGGGCAGGGCAGGCTTTCTAGAGTGGCCATTAATGTTAGTGGAGGAGGGGCTCTGGCGACAGATTTTCCATCTGAAATCATGGACTGTTAAAACTGGCAAGGACTAGAGAGGAGTGAGTAGAAAAATAATGCAAGGAAGAAGAATTAATAAAGGAACAGGGAGAAAAAAAAAAAAAAAAAAGGAGAGCAAGGGACTGGGAAAGGGAAATGAGGGAGAAAATGTAGAGGGAATGTGATGATATGAAGAAAAAAAAATAAAAAAAGTTTTAGAAAAAGAAGAAAGTGGGAAAACTCCACAAATTCCCCTACACCTTTTTCGGTTGCATTGTTTTAGTTTGTTCTTTCAAGTGAAGAGCAGTGACATATAAAAAAGAGTCTTGCAGCATCCATTGAAAAATTGAGCAGTCCAGGTAGAGGTAACAAGAGGACCAGAGTCAAAAATGATGAACAACATAAAAGACGACTCCCAAGAGCTACACTTTAACCCCAGGACTGGTTACTACCAGAAAGGAATCTGCAGAAGATCAGGGATTAAGAAGAATACTGGACCCTGGGAAGGTCATACATATGCATATGTAAACAATAAAGAATTAGTTGAAGAATTCTTGCAGACATTTCATTTCACTGGCCATGGGATACAAATTCATTTTTCACTCTAACACGTTCCTGAAAACCCTTACAGCAACTGGTCTAAGCTTGCTTTCAATAGTCCATTCCCCATCCCTATGAATAACTGCATATGGAGAGAAGGACGTGATATTACTATAGTGTCCCTGCCATTTTGCAACAATAAAACCTCAAATTTAGAAAAAAAATAAAAATCAGTATTTTAGGAATAAAGATGCAGCAAAAAAGAAACAAGGCACAAAACAAGTATACAAACTCCATCCTTGCTTTCTGTTTCACTCAGATTAAGTGTTGTCCTACATCATCCCATGTGTATTGTAATATTTAGTTAATGCCTTCATGTTGTGCTACGCCAACTATCTCTGGTCTATCTTTCATCAGTGCAAGCATACGATGTCCTGTAGCATAAAGAAGGGGTTATGAATTGCATACGAATGAACAGAGTTAAATCAACAAATTTGTCTTCAGCTTCAGTAATGAAAGAAAAATATTGCTGAAGAAACTAGTTGTACTTTTATAGTTATCAAAAATACAGTATAAATCTTAGTTTATAAAAGTAAAAGCCTTTCTCCAAGTACTAGTTTTCTGAAGTAGACTAGTTGGGAAATCCTACCTACCACTATCCAGAAATAATTAATTAGCTGCTGTAAACTTAAATTATGCCAACTGCTTGATCTGTAGCTAGAAAATAGAATATTTGACATTCAACTAAGATATGATTGAACTGCTTGTTACTATTTTAAGAAGGCAGTCGCTGAATTGTATTGCTTGGCTAGCACACGAGTTAGGTTTTCCTGAATTTGGCCAAATAGAAATAAGTCACTGACTTCATCAGAAGACTAAGAGTTTAGTATTGCATACAGGTCAATGACCTTTCTGTAACATTGCTGCTACTGAGCAATGCATAGGGTTTTACACTGTGTCTAATAACAACAAAATATTTGTTAATATATATTTAGAGAAAACATGTATATTAAAAAAAAAAAAACATCCAATTTGCCTAATATTCATAGATTTCTTGGGTGGCTATTATTAAAAAAATAAATAAATACATTTTAAAATGTTTATTTCCACAATAGGATTTTCTTTTCAAATACTAGTTGTACACTGTGTTAAAAAAAAAAAAAAAAAAAAAAAAAATCTTTAAAACAAACAAATAAAAACCAAACACTACCTTATCTAGGATAAGTAGAACAACATGGTAATTTGTTAGTTTGGGGGGAGGTTAGATAAATGCTATAAAAACAGTTTATTTAAAGTAAAATAACTTTTTGTTTGCATTCAGTTTTACAGTATAAATATAGTATGTGTGTCATGGTTTGAGCTCAGAGGGCAACTAAGCATCACATAGCCGCTCACTCCTCCCTTCCCTCCCAGAGATGAGAAGAGATAAGCAAGCCAGGCTTGGGATTCGAGATAGGACCAGAAGGAGAAAAATCACCCATTATGGTCATGGGCAAAATGCAGACTCATTAGAGGAAGAAAAAGAGAACATACATTTATTACAGACACTAACAACAACACTTAACAGAGTAGGACAGTGAGAAGCATTGCCACATCTTGAGAACACCTTCCCCCCACCCCTCCCTTCTTCCCAGGCTCAGCTCTGCTCCCGATATCTCTACCTCCTCCCCCAGTGGTACAGGAGCAGGGAATGGGGGGTGCAGTCAGTGCTGCCGCTGCTTCCATCTTCGATTGGGGGAGCTTCTGGAACTTGCTCCCTCTGCTCCATCATGGTCCCCCTTTCACAGGAGACAGTCCTCCACAAACCCTCTCCAACATGAGCCCCTCCCATGGGCGGCAGAGTTTCCCTACACTGTGTTGGCGTGGGACACCAATTTTCTCCAACTGTATTCCCTCTCACAGGCTGCAGCCCCTCCCGAGCTGCTCCGGCGTGGGACACCCCTGCATGCTGCAATCTTCCCAGCGCTGAACTACAACAGCAGGGGCTGCTTCTTCCCACAAGATCCTGGCCTTCTTTGGGCACAGTCACCTTGCTCATCCATGCAAAACTCCTCACAGGCTGTAAAATCAATGTCTGCTCCACCGTAGATCTCAATGGGTGGCAGGGGGGGCTGCCCTGCCGTCTCACCACAGGATACAGGGGGGTCTCTGCTCCAGCACACCTCCCCCCTCCTTTCTTCCTCCGTTCCTCCACTGACCTTGGTGTTCACGCAGCTTCTGCAGCTCCTCCTCACCACGTCCCTTCTTAAATACATTATCACTGAGGCGCAGCTGATTGGCCTGGCCTTGATGCAAAGGTGGAGCTGACGTGGAGCTGGGGGAGCTTCGAGAAGCTTCTCACAGGGGGCCGCCCCGATAGCCCCCTCCCCTGCTACCAAAACACCCCACCACTCAAACCCAGGACAATCTGATTGCAGGTGAATTATTTATTCCTGAAAGTAAATTTTGGTGAACAGTTCCAATTCTGAAAAAATCCAAAGTATTGTATTTTACATGACAGACAGAAGTTAAAGGCTTTCAAACGGTAATGGACCAAATTTTTAAGCGATCATCAAGTTGTGCTCTGATTTTGCATCCGCGATTTTGCACCTGCAGTCAAGCACAAAATTGTGGGCACAGTCAATTGTAAGAGCATCTAGCTGTTTGATTGTACCAGTAAATTAAATAGTAACTGTTGATGCCTGGCTGCTATCTGCTGCACCCATCGTGAAATTCAAAGACAAAATTAGATTGCTTTTAAAATAAAATGGTGTTCATATCTGAGCAAAGTTACCAGTATATTTCCTGCATTTAATGACACATTCACACGTTAGATTGGCTCAAAGTGGAAAACAGCCTCCTTTGTGAACTGAACCTGCGCTAAGATCATTTTGAAAAACAAACTTACTTTTGATTTACAGTTATAATGCATATTTTTCTTCTGCATATATTTCAGATCCCTAGATGATTTTCAGCAGCACACTTCTGTTGTGATCACACTGTCCTTTCTGCCCTCAATGTTCACAACAAAAGGTGAGTAAATACAAATATCTCTTTGACAAGCTATTTACCCACATTTTGGGAAAGACAATGAAGTAAATCTGTATAATTTGCAGTTTAAAAACTGAGGGACACCTGACCATTGTTATGGATCACCCTTGAGTATCTGTATAGCCAATGATGGATGTTATTTTCTTATCATTCCTGTAAAGATGTATCATTCACAAACAGAATAAAGTTTGTCCATTAGTTCAGCTTGACACTGCACAGTAGAGTCACCTCTTTGTCACCGTTTTTACTTTATGACAGCTTTCAGGGGAAGCCATTACTACTCACAGCAGTAGGTTTGACAGAGAAAAATATTACTTTCATAATTAATGTATGGTGACTTTCCTGCTCTTACAGAGGAGCAGAAATCTCTCATTTTTATCCCATAGAGATATTCTTAGTAGTCAGGAGCAGCAACGGGCTATGGTTAATAGGAAAGGTGAGCTGTGTTTGAGGCCTCTCTGCCATCTCCACCTGTTTGCTTGCAGTTTTGGGGACATCTAAATTCTCTTGTTTCCATTTGGACTATGGGCATTCATCATGCTCTAATGCCAAGACACTTCTGCTGCGTCCTTATATCTTCTTCACTGTTTAATTTCTTCAGGATCCCCACATTCCTCCCCATCCAAAAGGAAGTAGCACTTGAAATTCTTGCAACTTCATGGGCTGACACTTTGGCAACAGCTTTCCCCTGCATGCATTCATAATATTTCTCCTAATTTTGTTGGCCATTCCCAGTAGTTTGTAAATCTTCATTTATGAGACAATGGTTTTGACTGCTTGCTCAGCGCCTCTTCCACTGATCCTGCTACAGTTCATTAAGGCCATCCCATAACCCTCGACTGAGGAATATGGAAAAAGATGACTATTTCATTTCTATGGAACGGCAAAGAGAAAAAAATACCAAAAGGAGAAGTGAAAGATTATTTGCATCAGTAGGACTATTTGGAGATTATAGTGCTATGGGAAGACACACTATCTTAAGAGAGAGTAATCAATGATACCTAAAATTTCATTAAGATGGCCTCTAGGCTTTAATGTACAATCAGTCAAAGTTCACCCAACTCTCATCTGGCTTTAACTGAGTATCATGTATCATTTTATTCATGTTAATAAGAAAATAAATTTCCCTCCACCCAGGAAGATCAAATAGCATATAAAAATTATTGCAGATTCTTTTTATTATTATTTGTGAGCAAGATTGCTACGTTTTCTCTATTTCTAAAAGCAGCCAGAAGTCTTAGTGAGATGAGAAAGATGTAAACATTTCCCAGATAATTAAAATTAGTCCGACAAAACAGTAAATAACCTTATAACATTGTTTTGTTCTTCTATAGGTTGAAAAAATAGGAAAATTCTTTCCTTTCTTGTCTCCCTTTCAACCTCTGGTGGGTGAGACTACCCATGTTTGTAGTTAGGCAGCTGGCTAAAAATCACGGATAAAAGCAGATGTTGTAAGTACAAAGCACAGAAAAGCCTAAGTCTTCCTTTAATGCTTTACTAGCACTTCACTAATAGGCCCATGGGGTGCAGTCAGTCAATAATAACCCAATAAAATCAATAACGATAAACAAGAGTCAGTGTTCTAATAAAAATAGAATTTTTAAAATCCAAACCAGCTGTTTCAGTGTTATGTACAAACACAGGCCTGGTGCTAGGGTTCACTCTGTTTCCAAGCATCGGTGTTCAACTGCCAGTACCCCATGCAGTTTCCTGGGAGGAGGCTGAAGTGATGGACAATACACAGTCACACTTTACTGCCAAGGTGGACACACACACATTTATTGTTTGTTTTCTTCCATGATTTTATTGATACTTTTGAAGTTTGGTTTGTTTTCTTTTTACATATTTACTTCATGTGTTTCATCTAACACAAAAACTGGGAAGATTTTTCTTCAATATTTTCCAATCAGAATAGAAGACTATATAAAGACTTTGGACACCTACGAAACACCTTCCTTTGGTTAGTTTGGTTCCTTTCCTATATAAACTACCCAGGGAATAAATTCATTCTTTTTATCCCCAAAGGACTGGACACATGCTACAGAAAGTTATTTGGAGATAGCATGTAAATTCTGGGGAGATGAAGAGGAGCAGGGTTGAAGATTCAGAGGCAATATCTTGGCTTTTGTACATTTAAGAAAGATCTGCTTTAATTGGATGACTTAAGTCTGATAATGTCACTCATCATTCAACTTCACAAACATCTAAAAATTAAAGTATTTAGAACTGGAGAAAAATAGCAACATGTATCTCAAAAAATAAGTCATAAGTTACACCCCAGAAGAGGGAAATTTATTCTTCCCAACCTTGTCCATGAACCATGACCATTCTGCATGTAGGTCTGAGACAAAAGGCTCAATCCATCTTTTAGGGAAAAACCAAACAAACACTTTATATAGCTTTTAAGATTCTTCTAATTCTTCTTCCTAACATATTTGAAGTTGCTGAATTTAGAACCAAGTTTAACAATTCATTGGATAGGTACCGTTTTATTTCATTTTACAAGGGACAGGAGTGAAGCACTGGTTTGTGGAAAGACTCATCCCGATCCCATATATAACACAAAGCTTTAGTGTACTTTGATGATCCCACTACAGGGACCTTGGTTTCTAAAAAGAAATAGAAGGCATTTGAGACCAGAATTGGTTCAGCCTAGTACGTATACCACAGATAAGAAAGAAACTACTACTAGATAACTGTAACCTGAAGATGGGTGACATCAGAGAGCAGAAACACTTGTACAAATGCCGACTGTCCTCATGGACACAGAGCAATCGTTCAAATATGTTAGTAGCACAAAGAGGAGGAGGAAGGACTGAAAAGACAGGGAAGGGCTATTAGCAAAGGGATAGCTAGGTAAATGGGTTGTACATATCCATCTTCTCCAAATTGTTGGAAGAGAATTTCTGCATCTGACTGGTTTTGATAAACAGTGTGGGCAGAACACAGTTAAAGTATGACCAGGTACTGTTACACAAAGGTCCTACCAAGAAGGTGCGTGTAGATCTGGGTATCAGATGGCACTCGCCCTCTGATCAAAACTAAGGCTGGAAGCAAATAAAGATGGTTTTAGCTCGAGTACAGTCACACGAGTGGAAAAGGAATTCACAAAGGCTACAGCTCCTGAGAGAAGTCTCTGGCCAAAGATAATTTTCAACAATTACACCACAGCTGGATATCCTGATGTAGATAAACAGAGAAAAAAAATCTCCAGAAGACAGATTTGGCTCTCATTTACACTCAAAAATCCACCCCTCTAATGGCATGAAGGGTGCTTCCTATCTTTTTCCTATCTACCCTTAGACATATTTTCTTTACTGCGTGATGAAATTTATCTTCTAATATACAGCTTCTTCTGAACGCTCTCTGACAAACCCCATCAAAAAGTGCTATGTTATGCTCCAATCATATGTAGAGTAATGGTTTACTCATTTTCTGCATGAAAAGATGGGCACAGTACTTTGCAGAAACCATCAAACCTCTCATTTTGTGTGCTCTTTCTACAGTGCTCCTTTTGCCAACATCATTAATTGCACATGCCTCTGCCGCATATACTAAGAAACACAGGCCTGGCCAAAAGCAGTTCCTGGCACCATTGCCATTCTGATATATGCATTTCAGCTTAACAATATTATTAACACATGGTTTTGAATCGTACTCAAAAAAAAGTTTTACCGTCTCCATTACTAGTGAAGAAGGGAAAAGTTCTCCGATTCAAGGTATTGTTTAAGAGAGAGGGGAGAACATCTTATTAGCAACAACTGAGAGTCCACAGCTTATCCTTTTGGCTGACGTAGAATGGTACAAGGTTTCTAATATCCTTCAAGACGACCATTATTTTACCACCGAGACAGAAGACCATGCTCTGTGTACATTTTTATGAGAGAGGTGTGGATGTCCAATCAGACAGAAAAGCATAGTTACGTGCTTGTGAAATGAATTACACTGATGTCTGTTATAAATCTTTAACATAGCTCATGAGATCAATTAAGATGTTCAAGCAGCTACAAAAAGGATGATTGAGGCAAATGGTAACATCAGGATGACCATATGGTAAGGGAATGTTAGAACTGCGTGGACATAAAACGCGAGCCATCGGAGTGCCACCACTAACGGCGCACGAAACAGTGAGCGGGTAGGCAGCAAGATATTGAGAAAGATACCAGAAGGAGAAAAGAACAGCATGGGGACTGACGCACACACAGCATCCAATAATATGAGACTCAAAGAAAGGCAAGGTGCTTTATTCCTACGAGTCACAGGTGCAAGTTTTTAGCACACCATAGGGTTCATGTTCCCAACCCCAACTGGTTTTGGTGGAGATTGTGCGGCCCAGCCTCAGCACACCACATGGAAAACATAGCTGAACATTTAAAATAATTATATATAATAGGAGGTGATCAGCTTTAAACAGCAGTGATTTTACCTTTCTCCTGACCTGCAGGGATGGAACAAATTAATTGACTGGCCCTTTTTAAGATCTCAGACAGTTTCTCAAGATTGCCCATTGGGCTGCGTTACTGCGAGTCATCATCTCTGCAGGAAACAATGGCCTATGGACAACTTGCTTCACATGCAGTTGCGTTATAAGGTGATAACAGCACCATTAAGTCATATCACTGCTGTACTAAGGTTAAAAGACTTTCATTTCCTAAGGTTGTTCAAGCTGCTGAACTGCAATAGACAATTTAGCCTAACCTTTCACAGCAGTCCTAAATCCATACTTACTAATGAAGGCAGCAGCACACAGGGGGAACCACGTCCTCGACACCTGATTATGAATGGGGAAACTCCATATAGAACCCGCTTTTTTCAGAGCCCTATTCTTTCTCCGAGTAAGAGAATTTAAATAGACAGAATATTAGAGGGCTGATTTAGGAATATAGTAATGGAACTAAAGATGAAATTAAGTTCTGATCGTTCATCTCCCTCTCATACTTATTCTAAAAACTTACCTTGGTTAATAATAAAAATAGTTCTGTTACAACATTCTGTAAGGGTGGGATTCTTTCACTCTCTTTAACGTCAGAAAAATTAACAGAAAATAAATTATTTACGTTAGATCATATTTAACCCCATCCTTAACAATAATTGCCCTCAGGTGCCAAACACTCAAGAGTATTCAATATTTTTTATTATGTTTCTTTTTCAAGCATGCATTTTAATATTTGGTTCTTTCCTCTTACTGAGCCAATACTGTGCATTAAAGTCCAGAAATAAACAGTTATTTTCTATGTAAAAAAATCACAAGAAACATTTTGATAGAAAAATTAACAAATTTACAGGATAATGTTACTGCCCACCCAATACACAGTACATTTTAAAAAAAGGGGAAAAAAGGAAGAAATATTTTTTGCTTTCAATTCTGGTTTACACAGTGACTAGAGTCAAAACTGGTGAAAGGTGAGGCTGTCAAGGTGAAGGAAAGTATTAAGACATTTTGAAACCTAGCTTCTATGTATAGAAAGATGGCTAGAAAAATAATCTTTGATTTAGAGTTATGCTTTTTTCCTTTCTGTGCATGCTGTATTCTACCAACAGAGATAGATGGAAGGGGTTTATGTGATTTTGAGTACGTTGAGATTTGTGAGGACCTGTTAGAAGTTCAGCAAAAGACCCAACTAATTCTCATTTGATATGCCAGGAAACTGGGGAGGGTAGGTCACCTTACAGTTTGCACAAATATTTCACAGGGGAGCCACAGGAGAGGAAGATATGTATAGTAACTGTATATGCCACAATCATAGGCCAGATGCATCTCAGTGCTCAGAGCCTAGAAACCAAATCTATCCATACTCTTGTGAAGAAACATCTGACTGAGAGATCAGGACCACCCAATTTGGACCTCTTACCACAAAGCAACCAGTTAGTTTTTGCTACCCCTACAACTTGAGCAGAGAGCCCTGATGGCAGCTTTCCTACTCTCTTTGATAGAGAAAAAGCTGAATTTCTGCCTCTAGTGGAGGGAGAAGCAAATAAGTGGGGGAAATAGCATCCCTTGAGTGATTGCCAAGAATTCCCACAAAAAATAAACACAGTCTGGTGGTTATGTTCTTAACAGCTGTGTTAATGGGGTTAAAGAAACCTTAAAGAAACTCTGTCTTTTTTTAAATGAGCTCTGTTCTTAAAAACCTGATACGGTACAAGTTTTGCTTTTAAACCCAGCATGGCTTGCAACTGAGAAAAGTGCCACTCCAGCAGCGATGGCGATTCCTGAGGGGACGTGGAGGGGCCTATGTCCTGGGAGAGCCACGGGCTGCAGACAGGACGACGATTGCCAGAGCTGTGTAAAGCCTCAATATGTTCTTACAAAGAGCTTGTGGCAAGCAAAGTGTTGCATTTGGGTATAGCAGCTATATGTGGCACCTCATCATAGTCCGTTTCCTTATATAGCTTAACTTCAATGATATAGATACTGAAGTCAGAGATTTCTCTTAAGCGTAACTAAAGTTCCTTCTATTAAAAAGCTCAAACAAACAAAAAAAAAAATCTAAACACAGAAACAAAATAATGGAGAACAAAAAAGGATTTTCACACTTAGGTTTTGTTTCCCCTGGGCAAAGAACTCATGGGATAAAGTTTAGGGATAAAGAATTACCACCTCTGATCCTATCCCCAGTCCTTTCTCAAAATAGCCAACCATCCCAGTCCGATGTCAAAATAATTATTTTTCTTGAAATAATGTATGGCATAGAAATGCTATGGAAGGTACCAAGGCAAATAAAAAGATGACACTCTGGATTGCAATCTGTACATACTTCCCCCCCATGATTACAACATTAACATTTGCTCTCTCAACTTATTTGTCTTTAAGGTAGCATTTAGGTTCCTGTGGCATAAACTCTGTATCCATTGTGATAGCATGTTACTGCATACACTGGATTTCTGAAGATGAGAAGCAACAGCATTTACTGAGCAAAATTGTCTCCTTGGCATTGTTAACGCTAGTCCAGAGCCTTACAGTAAATTCACCACATGCTTTGGGCCTCATGAGATACGTAGGCATGCAAAGGGGATGCACAGCACCCAACAAGAAAGTTAATTACTCATTAGCTTAATCTTATTTAATAGAACTCAGAGGAGACACAGCAGCTATTGATACTTCCCAGAAAGAGCAGGGACACAGGTTTTTTTTGCACACTACAAACCCTTTCATCCAGTTCACCATCCTTTAAGAGTTCACCCAGCTCCCTGTAGCCTCATCCTCTAACATAATCTCTGCCTCCAATATATAAAAAATAATAAATAAATGTGGAAAACCACAACTAATAGTCCTTGTGGCTCTTTCACATGGTCTGCCTCCCCATCTGATGTCTCATCGCCAAGAATCCCTGCCCAGGCACAAGACAGCATCTCTGCTGCCTCCGGCATAAGGCCTGGGAGGATAGGGCAAGAAAGGTGGCCCTGGGGACAGGGACATGCCACAGGACAGCGACATGAAGACCACAGACATGCAAAGGAGATTGTTTCATCCCATGCCCCTTGCAGGGTCACACAAGTCTGGCTGTTAAATCCACTGTCTCCTTTGGAAAGAGCGACTGCCTTCAGATTACTTCTCTGTTAGCACAGAGTTAGTAAAATAGCCATTACCCAAATCACATGCACTTTGAAGATCAAGTGCACCACTGCAGCCTCACAAAAAGGCCAGTGAGGTGTTTTTCAATCTGCCAATGGAATACAGTAAGTGCAGAGTATTTAGAACAGAAAAAAGATACAAAAAATTTAGCAGCACAAACAGCAACAGCGGTGGGGGTCTCCCCGAGCACCGTGTCTTTGAGAACAGTGGCTCATTTCAATCTCCTTGCAAATGTCAGACGCCTGATTCTCCGTGTCATCTGTGGCTCTGAAATGGTTTCAAGGGAGACCTGCTGTCACCACAGGGGGGTTGGCGATGCCGCCGCGGGAGGGACCGCAGGGCGCGATGCCTGGGCACCTCGCTGCCCTCGGCCAGCTGCGCGACCATGCCGGGCCTGAGCGTGAGCAGGAGCATGGCAGAGGGATGCACAGGTCAAGGCACTTGCGGCATGCTTTCTGAGCGTATAACACTCATACAGATTCTTAGCTGCAGTACCTGATGCCGGTAACTTTGAGTCTCCCGCTCTCAGAAGCGCTAGTTCCTCCTCTACTCATAGTTACAGTCTACTGACAGACACGTTCAGGCTACGGCCAGAATTTCAGAGCCCCAGCTGAATCTCCCCATAGCCAGCATCATCTATCTCCCAAAGTTAGGTGTGGGGTCTCCAATACACGACTGCCCCAGCACACCCAACTCCATCTGGTACAGCAAAAAGACCATTGCAGAGTAAGTATCGCCAACTGCTGGGTGACACCAGGGCAAGAACTTTTCTTTACAAAGCAGAAGAAATAAGATAATAGAAGAACAGGTACAGAGAGGATCCTACTGCAACTTGTGGATGCATTTATGGCCATTTAAGAATTAGAACGATCTCCTTCCCGAATGGATTGTAGAAAAGCTAAAGAAAAGGTTTAAACCTCTTTGGACACATTTCTTAACTTCTACTCCATGCACATCAGCTGCCCTCTGGGATATAGTTGTAGCCATATCTGATCCTACCCTTAAGCATGCTTTTTCTTGCTGTCCTGAAACTGCATGAAAGCAACTTCTTGTAACTATATAATTAGAGGTGACTGCCTCTAATTGTGTGGGCTTGGGCAATAATCATTTTTAAGTTCCCACCTGGCACAGTACATTGCCATCATCCCAAGCATAGAGCTCCATCCAACGCAGCCCTGCTGGCAGGGGAAGGGCTGGTGAGGCCGTAAGAAACCCCTAAGCCAAGCATGTCCCAGCCTCTGCAGCAAGCAGAGGGCACCCAGAAGGGATCAGGTCCCTTTACATTTGCCCTGCTCTACTCCCTGTAAATATTTAATCTGAAACCATAGGCTAGAAGTGGACAATCTCATCCATACCCTGCTTTGCTCAGAAAAAAAAAAAAAGAAACATGCAGACTTTGCAGACGTGTTAATTTTTGTGAACTTGGCTTTAAGTAAATGCACATGAACCGAAAATCATATTCTACAAAGCAAGGAACCCTTTGGAATTAGGTTTAAAACATTCTCTTTACTCTATGTGACTTCTTATATTGAATGTTTTCTTTCTGTTTGAACACAAAATTCAACACAAAACTATTTTTTTTCTATTCTAAATTTGGTTAAAATTTGTGAACCAGTGATTATTAAATCTTTTGGGGAAAAATATTTGGATCCACCCAAAAACCTAAGCTGTTCTTACCAGCTCTAAGAACAGGCCTGTCAAAGTGTCTCCTCTGGCCTCCAGACATTCGTCCTGATGACCCACCACTGGCGTCCCATCACATAGGTAGAGATAAAAGGACATATACAACCTGATACAAGAAAAACCTGGAGAGGAAAATGAGCAGGACACCTACACAATGGCAGTAAAGACTATGCTAAATCCTTTGAGATTTGAAGACAAATTTATTTTCTATGTGGATAGTGAAGGTGCTATTGCAAAGTTGACGTGAAGAGTTAAAGGGAATGGGAGACCCCAACAACAGGCAGGGCAGGAGACACTTTAGTCAAGGCAGAAGGCACTCTTGAGCGTTCAAAGAACTGTACTTTGGCCTCTTCTTCTCATACCAGATGGATTTTCTGGCTGAGACTTATCTGTAATTTTCCTCATAGCTACTTTACAAAGGGAACAGAGCAAAGAAACTACTTGGATCTGGTTTCTCTAGAACAGGAGAGAGAATATCCTCAGTGTTGTTTTGGATCTAATAAGTCACAGGAGGCACCTTACCCCTTACCTCCCAGTTCATGCATTCATTGCATTTCTCTGATTACAATCCAGTTTTCGCACTTTCCACTTAACTCTAAATTCTACAAAAGAGCTTGATTGGGTTCAAAAGGGGAGCTCAGGAAAGCTTTGGAAAATCACCCGAGTCTCTTAAATATGTACACTAGGAAATCCATGTGTTCAAGGTCTTCACGCCCAGAACATGGGAATACCATCTTGCCCTAAAGTTGGAACCAAACCAGTCACCTAAACGTCAATCTGGGGATGCTGGGAGGAGATTCTAGATCCAGCTTTTTCATCTGGCCTCATGTCAGTGATATTCGGGCCCAGACCCAAATGTGCCAAAATGCTTTGGTGTTCTAACTCACATTAAAGTCCTCATATACAGCTCTATTCTATACTTCCCAAATCTCCTTTCTTCTTCAGCAGACAACCCCCCTGTTTTTCATAGGTTCCAAAAATGCTTCATGTTTGATTCTAAGAACAATGATTACTGCACTGTCATTTTTTAACTCATGCTATTGTGGAATGGAGAAAGAAGGGGAGGGATGAAAAAGATGAATTCGTGTAACTTCAGCACAGTACTCAGGCAAAGATTTCTTTAACCTTAAGTTTGAAATCGCTAATGGGTTTTTGCTTAAGGAAAAACACAGTGATGTTGTCTGGAGGCAATACAAGAAAAGTTTCCCCCTCCAACTTCTGCTCACAAGCAGAGCACTGTGAGGCCCCACATGCCTGTGTGGCCATGAGGCAAGAACTGGTTGGACATTGAGTTCTGCCTGATAGTGCTCCTGCACCCACCCAAAGCCTCCTCAATATCCCAGAGAAATTTTTGTAGGGGTTACTTGTTTAGAGTAGCCTCCTATGAGCAGGTCAAAGGCAGTCAGACAAAACTGGAGTGAGAGTTATTAAAAAAAAAATCCATGGGCTTCATAAAAATAGCCATAGGATAATTTTTCTACCAAGTTTTAACTAAAAAATTTTTAACAGGCTACTTATAAACCCACAAAACAACTCATTTACTCTTGCTGCCCATTTGCTTGTGCATATAGACTCACATTTTTCATGGTGTTAGTCCCGTATCATAGTTTTAATTCTTTTCCTCCAAAGACTTCTAGAATCCCAGTTTACGTGAATTTACGTGAGTATGTTAGTAAAAAGATGTAGTCAGAATACTGATTCCATTAAATTGGTTTTGGAAACGCCTGGAAAATTGTCATGCTACTGAAAGAAACATGAAAAAATAAGTGATTCCTAAAAAAAAAGGCCACCCCCTACACACTCACACACTTCTTGATTCATTCCCTACTACAACAGACTTCGGAGAGGAGAAGATACTACTGTAAAAGAAACATAACTTCACTTGTGAAGCCTTTTTCAAAATATATAAAAAGATTATTTATACCTCCTTTATGTCTTATCTTTTACTGATGCTTACAACTGCGTTCCCCTCAAACACTAGGCCTATTCTTCACTGAAGACCTTCCTAAAAATACAGAGGTGGGAAATTAGCTTATATTTTAAATCTATCGTGTCACTGGGGCAGGGAAGGGAGATATAAGGGAGTTTGGAAAGACACTCTCAAGCAAAAGAGATATTCATCTGTAATAAGACATGCAAACACGTCACCTCCAAGAGGTGTACAAGGCATTAAAGTAGTTTAATGATACACACAGTATTTTGCAAGCCCAAGTTTGTACAGGGCCATTGTAGCTTCCATCCTACCACAGAGGTTACAGACAATGAGGTCTCAGGAATTGCATTGGCTTCAGAGATGGTCTCCAAAATTTGCACATCTCTTCCACTCTCCTTCCAGCTTCTGTGCAGCTGGGCCAACCCAACACCCTCATGACCCACAAACTCCACAATGTGTCCCTTCCCAGAAAGGGCCACCAGTCACCCATGGTCCCAGCAAAGCACGGCAGAAACTAGCAGGGGAGCTTATCACAACATGCATGCCTTTGAAGATTAAATGCCATCTCCCAGATTTGTTCTTTATGCACACAGAATACTATGTTTTGCATGACTTTCAGGATCAGGTCCTTCCAAGATGAAAAAAAAAAAAAAAATCAACTGAAACATGTAATGATTGCAAATATATTGAATTTTATCTATGGGAATACTATATATGCCAGGCAATAGCAGCATGGGAGCATCAGCTTCAGTAAGCTCACCAGTGGAGCAGCTTTCTAGAGATACTACAAAATTTAGTTTCAGATCAGCTTGCAGGAAGACTACAAACTTTAATTAGTGCAGTAAGAGGGGAGTGGGTGAACAAGTCCAAAGCCTCCTTCTGAATAATTATCTATTTGTTTATTATTATAGCTTCCACAGACCAATTATTTGCTTAAGAAAATACATTTAAAAATCCATGCATAAAAAAAAAAAAAAATCAGCCGTTTGTTTTTCCAGTGTGGGGTTTACACTTCAAGTTTCAGCAACATAATGTACCAGATATTTGATGTTACAGATGGTTGTGGGGAACCAGAAATACTTGAGGGAGGCAGGGCAGGATGTACTTTTTGTATCTCTTACCAGGAGCTAATGTCTTTTCAGTAGCTTTTTAGCAAGAAATTCAGCAGAATTTCATTGGCACACAACCACTTCTCCAAACCTGAATGAAGGGGCAGATACAGGGGCCATGCTAATTGTGCTAAAGTGCATGCTAATGTTGTGCTAGAAGTTGCACTCCTGGTTCCAAAAGGTAGGCTAAAACCTTACAATTTCATTTAAAATCTTGGTGGCACTCAGGACCCTCTCGGGATGCACCCTGAGAAGTGACAAAAGCCAGAGCTGTTTATTGCATTCCCCCCCTCCTTGCTTTTACACAGGTACAAGGTCTCTCTTCCCCTTGTTCCCACACTCCCTTTTTAGTGTTAACAGTTAATTATGACACATATTTCAATTAGCGTTCCAGCCCTGTGATCAATGACCCACGCGCCTTTGAAACACAGGCAGCACAGTTCCTCCAGGAGGAGCCACCACGATGCTCCATGCAGGTTCCAAAGGGTTAATCCCAGAGTGAATTCTTCAGATGTGTAATTTAATACTTCATAACTGCTGAAAATTGGAGCCCACATAATTTATTTTCTTTGGTCTGGGCACATTTGCCTCATGCTTGGCTGTGGCTGACTTCAGAGAGACACACCTAAAGCCCTCAAGTGTCCCAAGTGGCCCGTGTCAGTTGTGCAGAGAGATTGTGGTACTTGGAGGGAGCCCAAGGATTAGGTGTTCCTGAGAAGGTTTTTTTGGCTCTACAAAGCCCACGGATGTCATGGGAATAGGCTGCACTCCTCCCCCTGCCTTGAAGGCCACATATCAACGGGGTATCTAACCACTCCGAGACAGGCTTTGCGCAAAGGTATACATTAAAATAAATAGAACATGCGACCAAAAAGCACACAGAGAGGGAAGGAGGAATTGCTGAGCACAGACGGGGAAACAATTGCTTCATTGTGGAGCCGACAGCGAGGAATTGCAGAGCCGAGCTCCACCTACAGTCCCCTTCGCAAAGCTGACTCTAGAGCGGCCCTGACTTTCCTCCGCTGGCTTATCCGACAGTCTTTTTGTTTCAGTTATTTTTATTTTCATTTTCTTTTCTTTTTTTTTTTTTTTTTAAATATTTCTTTTCACTGCAAATAGATCCGCATTTGTATTTTGTCTGAACGTGAGTAAAGCCACTGCGTTGCCCAAATACTTCTAAGGTTAGTTTGTTTTCTGTATTTTGAAAGTAAATAGCCTGCTTTTTCCTGGAATTTATTTTAGGCTTCTATCTCTATCACTGGCTTTCATTTGCACTAGTTTCATATCATCTGACAGTATTTCACGTTTTTATTGCAGTTTGATTGCAGTGCAGTAGTTTCATCATTCCGGGGGGGGAAAAAAAAAAAAAAAAAAAAAAATGTTTCTCTCAATTTTACTCTTGCCCTTCTTTAAAAAAAAAAAAAAAAAAAAAAAAATTCAAGCTTGAAACACGTTTGGGGTTGTAACTTTTAAAAGCAGTAGCCAGCCTCTGAAAGCATCAAGTAAAATCAACCCTATTTTCTACTTACAAAAATCACAGATGCTAATTCAGGCTCTGTCATTGGTGGCATACACTAGTGTGTCTGCTGCAGAAGATACACAGTTGAGGCCGAGTGCTGGATCACATGGTGGGGCTGCATGCCCAAGTAAAGTGCAACTGCCTCTGAAGCCCGGTCACCTGCCTGGGTCACCCTCGAGGCTCACGGCAGAGGTTTCGGCAGAGCTCCAGGAGGCAGCAGGGCCCAGGGCAGCACCAGCCGGCACCTCCTGCCCTGTGACGGGATTGCACAGTGGGTTTTCACCCAGGTGGCGGTTCCTGCTGTCTCATTACTTGGGGTGCAGCTCCTCTGCCGGGGAGAGTACAATCCTTCCTGAGAACAGCTAGGGACAGCAACCGTTGGCCTTCAGAATGTTATTTGGTCAGGCCCCCAGCTACAAAACCGGTCTCCCCACACCAGGCACCAGAGCCTTGAGAAGGAAGTGCTACCAACGGTGCAAACAGTACTTTTCTAGAGCAAAAACTCATCTCCCCCAGACCCAGAAGGGATTAGAAGGTTACAAGGTGTTGTCCATCTCCTGGGCAACATCTTCATTCATCTTCTGCCACCTCATAGGCAGACTTATACAAGGAGCTCTGCAAGTATGCTGGGTGCCCGCTTTAAATAACAGAAGAAACCAAAAAAGAATAAATAGGTGCTTTGTGCATATTGTGTTCCTTTGTGTTAAACTCTGACTCATATAAACCCCTGGGCTAGATCAAAGCAGTTGGCTCCATTTGATAGCCAGTCCCTGATAATGGCAACAACAGGTCAGTTAAAAAGTAGAATCCTTCTTTCATTAGAGAAGTTCCTACATTTGGATTCCTGCCATAATATTGTTTGGAAAGACAAAAATTAGAATGTATACCAAATCTTGGAAGGAGGAAAGGAGAGCCTGAATCACCCCAGGGACATTCATGAGCAGCATTTCTTTCCATCCCAGACAACAGGTCAATTTACATCAGGTGGAATACACTGCTCAGGGAGGTCTGCAGAGCCATGATCTCTTACTCCTTAGACTGTTACTAAAAAAAAAAAAACAAAACAACCCCCCCCCCCCCCCCAAAAAAAAATAACCAACACCCAAAAAAACCCACAAAACCCCTGAAAAACAAAACATAAGTAAGACAAGCAATGAGGGTGACTGAGGCTCAGAGACAGCCTGGATGTTTGTCATGGAGTCACTGCCAATGCCCAGAGGAGATGGAGGGGGACATGGTCTTAAGAGGGAGCAGGAAGAATACAGTGAGACACGGAAGGAAGATAGCACTAATAATAAGGTAAGAAATCATTAATTTGTTAATTTATAAAAGATTTTCAAGTGCTATCATGATCAACTAAGACAAAAACCCTTTTATACACTCAACATATGAGAAACGGCAGACAAGCCATTTAAAAGTTCTCCATCTCTTGCAAGAATTTTTAAAGAGCATTATTATTATCTCACTTCATGGTCCAATATGTCAAAAATTTACATAACTTTCATAATGGTAGTAGGTATTAACATTCTTGCATCCTAGGTGAGAAAGCAAGTAGAAAAGATTGAGTGATTTAGATGTCAACAGCAGTGTTAAAAATAAAATACACTGCTCCATCTCCTGTGCAGCACCACCACAACAGTTCATTCTCGATGCACACTTTTATGAAGAAGATATTTGACCTGTTACACTATGATGCATAAAATAATAATAAGTAATGAGTGGGTGGGTGATCTCACCAGTGTCTTTAAACCTCCTGCAATGTGTGGGTTACAAGGTTTGAATCACACAGAAGTACCATCAAATTTGCATTCTGTTTCAAAGAAACTGCAGGAACAAGAGCGCCTAACTGGTAAATGATGAAAAAAATAAAAAAACTGAAACAAGAACTAGAGATGAGTCAAATCGAAGCTCTAATGAAAACGTAAAGCAAGAATATTCACCTGTATTAAAAAAAAAAAAAGCAGGATACATTCAGTCAACCTTCTGAGCATTTTTGTCCTTGACAAACTGCTCCCCGTGTAAAGATATATTGATAAATATCTATTTAATCTTACTTGCAGAAAAAAAGAACAGGTGTGACATTGATCACTCCCATCAATTTCAACCAGGGCAACTCCCCTTCACCAGCACAAATGAGATCAGAATCAACTATGGAGTTCATGTTGCAGAAAGAAAGATATTAAATTCATCCAAACACCCATCTGTGCCCAGTCTGAATTTCTGCCCCTACATTATCCAGAGCTCCAAGCAGTTGGGAGTCTCAGGAGGTGACTGCCATAAGACTACATGGCCAGGCCCCACACTTATGAATGAAATTGCTATTTTTTTCCCAAATGTAAGATCGGAGGCCGTGGATAAGCACCACTTTTTTTTAAAAAACAAACAAACAAAAAAACCCCAAACAAAACAACAAAACAGTAACAAAATAACAACACAACACCACCCGCAAACCCCCACCCCCCACCCCCCCCCCCAAAAAAAAAAAAGCCACAACCCAAAATGAAAAAACCTCAGGAGAATGAGTACACTGTATTTCTTCAATTCGGTGCTGATATATCTGATTTCCCTCCAGGACAGACCAAACATTAAATAACATTGAACAGACTGAGCGCATAGCTAAAATACTTGCAATGAAAAGTTTTCATTCTCAGCTTATTTCCTAGTTTACAAAAGCTCTTATCAAAAAAGCTCTCTAAATTGGAATTAGTTAGTGATCCAGGTCTCTAAAGCCCAGGGACTGGAAGTGAAGATTTCTTAATTATACCAGCAGGGGCTTGATTTCTATTCTTAGTGCAGCTGGGTAATGTTGTTAGGTTCTTGCAGAGCACTGTTTTTCATTGGCAGGGATAGCCCTTGGTTTACTTTGACAAAAATATAGAGCTCTTTAAATTGAAGCATCTTCACATATGTAATCGAGCATGTACACTTCAGCCACACACACAACCACCTCCTCAGAGCCCAGGTTCCTTTAATGTTCAGTAGCTCCTTACCTGGGAATCTAATCACCAGTGTCATAGTTTTAACTGATCTAAACTTTTTGCATTTTTTTTTTTTTTTAAAAAAAACTTTTTTTCTCCCAATAGGCCTTTGCAATACCTTAGTTCCCCCTGTCTTCCTGAAGTAACCAGCTGTTCAGTTGCAAATTCAGCCACAGAAAAGGCTAGAGACCAACTCCATAAGAAGCTTTTGGGATCATGACCCAGACAATGAGCAGTACCACAAGAACCTCCCAACATTAAAAATATCCACTCACAGTGACTGAACTTCTGTACCAATCACTTCCAATTACAAGGATGTACCCAACAGAGAACAGTAACCAAAACCGGCCTTGAATTTTATATATAATAAAAAATTTTTACCTCAAGAAAGAAATCACTACAGATTAAATATGTAACTCTAAAATCCTTGAAAAACTCTAATAAAACATCTCAGTAAATAAAATATGGTGCAAAATATAACAACACATGCCCATAGTTGCAGTTTACATGCACTGGGGGCAAGGGGCAGGGGAAGGAGGCATATTAGTTTATCTTCTTAAGGCTCCTGGACAGAATCCAAAGAATTGGGTTCAATCCCCAAGTAGGTCATATTTTTTCTCTCATTAAAATATTTGACTCATACTGGCAATGTTCTCTGAAGAAAAATGAACTCTGGACTCAGAGTGAGATAGAGCTGTAGTTGTTAAAGCAAGCATTTAAATCTCATAATTTGCTGGTTGCTAGTCACCTTTGCAAGAGGAGACCGGTGATCATCCTCAGTGTCTTTCTTTTTTGCCCGCACAACACACAGTGAAAACTCCAGCAGGGCAAGCCAGCTGCACGTCACAAGACAACCTCTGGTCACATGCAATTCTATTTTTAAAAAAACACATAGAAATTTTGCATCTTTACATTCCTATCTGTTCAAGCTGTTTTATCAAAACTCAAACTTTCTTGCTGGGAAACTGTTCTCTCTTTGGTACCTTTTCTGCCAAAATCCAACTGTAACAACAAAAGTTTATAAACAATGAAAATTCCAGCTGCTTGACATCAGCGATGTGAAGCTTTCACTTCACACTGATACAAATATTTACCCTGAGCTCTGGCAAAGCTTTCCTTGCCCATGTCGCCCTTAATCATACATTTTTCCTTGATTGAGTTATGCTTTCCAGTACGTGATTTGCTCTGGTTTACTTTTTAACACATCCCAGAGGCTTCGTCAAAATCGGCTCTATGCAGGCCATGTCATTTGGTAGCTGCCAAACATGCTATTCAGAAGGACCTTGGCAAATAGCAAAACGGTGTCTTTTTCTAACTGCTCTAATAAATGTGTTTGTTCTTTTCTGACCACCATTTATTTTTCAGATCCCACATATCCATAAAGCAATGAGCCAAGAAAGTAAGCAGAAACACACTCATTTTCCCTTTAATCTACTCCCTTGAGGCAATACACTGACTTCTTACAGACACCTTATAGCTAAGAAGCTGCAAACTATCGATGACTCACTTTTTATTATTATTTACGAGACAGAAAGGTTATTATCAGAGGGAGTAATAATAAAGAATCGTTTTGTGGCTGCTTTAATACTTACAAAACTAAATATACAGGAGTCAAAACAAACATGACTACCTGAACAAATAGGATCACCACAGACTATTTTGACAATTAAATATATTCTTCCAAAAGAAAGGAAAATTGACTGATTTCTCAGTTACATTCATATAAAGCCAAGTGCAACAGGAAGAAAAAATATCTCATCTATAATAGCTAGCTCAAAGAGGAGAAACTTATTTCAGCATATTCCTGAAAGTGGATTCAAGTCTTAACCAATAAAAGATATTTTTCTTCCCCTTTCCTTTCGATGCCTCACTACATCCCACTTTTCACTAGGAGAGGAAGAAGGAAAGCAAGACAAAAGATATTGAAGATTTTTGGACCCTGGGCAGAAATCGTCACAACTTTGTACGGAAGTTTCTTACAGGACATGGCCCAGCTTCTCGTTTATCTTTGTGTGCAGGGATAACGACGGACTGGTCTCAGTTAAGTGAGATGGGAATTCCGCTACCAACTTGAATATGAACAGGATTTCATTCAGAACATGTAAATACATTACATACTTGGCTGTAAATGTGATTAAACAGACTCGGGACAAATTTCTTGTCATATACCTTTACTCAATGTCCATTTCATAGTTACTCTCCTTTCCCAGGGTTTAGTCTAACATTATACTTGCAAGAAGAAACAAAGAACTGCCTTTTTTTTTTTTTTTTTTTAAGTAAATTAAAAGATACATTTTAAACCCAAGCCTATCCTTAGTATAATACTAACTGATCTGAAATCGTATCTGCCATTTACAGTGTTGATCCATCATACAAGTCAGATGTATAAATCGGCTCCCAACTCTTCCTTAAGGCAGATCAGTCATCCCTGGGCAGACAAATTGTACCTGAAGTATCTCTAAACCACTATCACATGCAACTAACAGCCTATTAGTGTAAATCAGCAACATTTACAGATTGCAAACAAATAAGAGAAACCTGAAGTCTGCAGCAATTAAAAATAAGGGTCAAGGATGAAAACAAAGAACTCCTGACCCACCTGAAAAATAACTCGGATGATCCAAAGTTATTTACTATCTCAATAAAATTTTGGCGCATACATTATATTGTCCCAGAGGAGCTGTTTGAAAACCAAATACTTTAGTTCTGAGTTTCAAGGACAATTTTTTTTTTCCCCTTTTTCTTTATATCTAGAGTTTTCTTACTATTGGTGTTTCACATCAAAAGAAAGTCAGTCTAGAAAAAAATATTTTATGGTCCTAACAAATCACTCCAGGTAAAAATGAGGCAGTAGAATCATAAAAATTGATGTAATCTTTATCTGAAAATTAAATATTTCAATAAAACATTAATCCTATGAGAATTTAAGTATTTGTGATTTAATTAAGAAAATGTTACTTAGTTCATGTAAGACAAAATTATATTGAAATACATATTTGTGATTCTTGTGATCCTGGCATCAGCTACAGGTTACTACTAGGGCTTTCAGGAGAAGTGGCAAGAGGGGAATAGGAATCTGGGATGACTTTTGTATGGCAAATTGTTAAGCAAGTGACAGATTCACACTTCAAGCTGGTTGCTGCACATGACTTAAGTACAGCATCTGCAGTGAATTTTCACCTCTGGCTGAAGGAGGAGAATCACCCAGGGTGGCCCCTTCACCAGTCTCAGCATGGCAGGAATAGGAGAGACTGATATTTGTGACAAAAATCGAATTAGAAAAATCAACCTGGAGAATTTAGTGTACAGATTAGATTTGGCTCTCGCATATTTCTACAATATCCCAGCTAAACCTGACATTTGCATTACCGAGCTCCAATCTTTAAATACAAATATTTTAAAGTTGCTAGGTGCATACTGAGTGTTTATAAAACCTCTAGTAAAACCACATTTTAATGTCAAATTCATTTAGGACCCTAAGTCTCATATGCCTCTATTTATTATAAGTATTTTTAAAAATTTTACTGGAGAATCACATTAGGGATATTTTAACATCTATATTAAGGCAGTATGACAGGAATCCAGTAATTGTACATACTATGGTTACTGTCAGGCTTATAGATATGTTTTCTCATTGCTTGAGTTTCTGGGGTCATTTAGAAATAAAAATATGACCAGGCACTAGGGTGCCAGATTTCTCCCAAAGCAACTGGAGAAATGAATCATCATGAAAATTTCAAGAACCTAAGAACAAAAAAAAAAAAACACCACCCCAAAACACAACAACATAAAACGTTGGCTAAGTCTCACAAACACAAGTGATGAAGTTTTCTTTATCTATCAAGATATCTATGTCTCAGCTTGTCATTCGTAACACCCTCAAGAGTCAATGGACAATAAATGTACCTCTGGGAAGTAATTTATTTAATTACAAGGAGGAAACGTAGAGCTCAGTTCAGCTGCCCAAACTAAATGATCTATGGGTCCTCCAAATTACATGACACAGGACAGATGTATGGAGCACATCACCACCAGAAGTTGCAGCAGGAGCCTAGAGAGGAGCTTCTCATTAGATAGGTACCTGTGGCCAACTCAACCCCAAAATGATCTCTATTACCCACACCTTCGAAGCTAATATCCCTCTCTGCTGACTGTAATGGTACCCCCGATGACTAGGTCACCTATGAGCATTTGTAATACAGACAGATCAAGTCAGGGAGATGAAACCTAACCTGTGTGTCTCCCACACAAAGCACACAACATGTCACAGCAAACTGACCTGCAAAGCAAGGGGGAATATCACATGATCTTATAGGTAACGAACTCATATGATCAACAAGCTAACAGAAAAACGTACAAGAATTATAGCTTTCTACATATGAAACTGGAAGTTCAAATGTACCACCAATAATCCAAGGACAGATTTACAATCTCCACTTGCAGAGTACTCTTATTCCCAAAATTAATCCCACCATCAGTTGCTGATCAGAGGAAAAAAAATCTATGAAGGCTGAGGAAAAAAAAAAAAAAAAGTGGAAACCATGTGCTTTATTTTTCAAGTTATTGAAATGTAAAGTTTTCAAGTCACAAGTGAAAGGAACAATTTGGACTGAAACCACTTTCCAATGTCTCTGAGGGTCGCTCCAACAGAGCTAAAACCCAAGAACCCTTCAAGGCTTTTGATGACATGGAGGAAAATATCAAAACTACTCAAGACGGCATCATTGAATCGGTCACTTACATTTCACATAACAATTTTATTGACTGAAGCTCAGGTCAAAACAAGTTAGGACACCCTTACCTTACAAGCTTGTGAATGTAAAGCTTTTCAGTCACTGGAGTGAGAAAAAGGTCATACTGACATCAACATTTCACTATGGATTTCAATGACTGCACCGAAGTATTTCCTGGAGTTTAATGGGACTGGATAGATGCAACAAATGACACAGCTATTCTCTACATGTGCTGTGGACTTCTAACAGCTTCTATGCTCCTTTACCTCTCCACTAAATCTCACAAAGTCAATTGATAATGTCTCTTGCCTCTATCTGTTCCCTCAGTGTTCTGTTTCTTCGTGGCATTGAAAAAAGTGGATGCTTTTCTCCATCTGCAAACACTGACTTATTTTCCCTCCTGTCTTTCCAAACCTTTTTTCTTTTTTTTTCCCCCAGCAATGTTAACAGGAAAGTTCACTGCTCTAACAGTTCTGTCTGTCCTTCCTAAGTGTGGAGTCAATAGAGGGAGCACAAGAGCACACAGAAAAATGTTAGAGTGCTACAAAGAATCCTCACTTAATATTCAGTCATAATTATTATTATTTTGGGATGGGTTGTTTTCTTGAGTATTCCCATCTACCTCACCAAGTAAAAAAATGCTTAAAAATTATGTAAAGAGAGTGATATTGCTTTGAGAAAAAACAGACCCAAACTCTAAAAGTTTAGCAGTATAGATTAAGAGCTGAAAAGCACTCTTTCACCAACCAGAAAACCGAATAACTTTCTTAAAATAGGCATCTTGATCACAATGCTGAGTATTTCCTATTTTAGTAACTGCCACAAAGTATTTCTGACCACATTCAGTGCACAGCTTGTAATAAAATATGATAATGACAGCATAATTGAACAGAATCCACCAAAACTGATCAGTTCCGTTGAGACCTTGGTCAAATTTTCTTTATTACATAACTGAAAACAAGACAAAATTTTCTTGGTTTTGGATTCTACAATTAAACACAAATCTCAAACCAGGTTATGCAAAATTTACTGAATTCTCAAAGTTTTTCAATAATTCTTCATATCTGTCTGCCAGAAATCTCTGGACTCAGCTTAAACGAGCTTGGAGAGATTTATGTTTTCTTAATCAAAACTGTGGGAAATTCAACTATTTTTCATGGTTTTGGCTTGATATCAAATACAACACTGCATTTCTAAGTGCGCCTCATTTCAACTTTTCAGTTTTATTTGAACCTCAAAGTAAGATCAGGATGACAAACTCCTTTCTCATGTTATTGAATATAAATCTAGAGTAATGACACTGATTTTACTGGTGTTATTCTAGTGTTACACCATTTTAAATGCAAAATTTCATATGCATTTCAAGGCTAAGGGGGAAGAAAAAAAAACCCACAAGAACAACTTTTTTCCATGAATCCTTGCAAACTGCTGAGCTGAACATTCTTCTCATTACTGTGCATAAAACTGCACTACACTTTGGGGTGAAAATGCCTACCAGAGGACTGAGTGCAGTTACATAACTAACTATATTCAAGATTATCTCTTCCATGTCATTTCAAACTAGTGACATAAAATTGTGTTCTTTAGTCATGATGAAAGTTCTTTGAAGACCCAGTAACTCGTTTGGAAGAGCTTTAAAAACAGTGAAATAACCCACTCTAATTTTCCCAAAAGTACAAAATTTGTCAAAACAAAATAGGTTATTGTTTTATTTTTACTTCATATCCAATTCAACCAGTTCTCTGTAAAACAGAAGATACTGATCTTTTGCTTCTTAAATTTTCAAACAAGAAGTATGGATAACAATGGTTTTGTAGAAGAATAGCAGGAATGGAGAAACAGGAAAATTAAAATAAGAAAATCCACAAACATTTTCAGCTTACTTTGTATATTAATTCTAATATGACATAAAATCCTCCAGAACAGCCCTATAAATTATTCCTTTACACACCAACACAGCTCTCATACAAAATCCTGAGATAGGTATTCCACCATTTAAAAAACAGAGATCCCTTCCAGTCTTTCCATCTTTGAAGGATTTTAACTTGGCCACTGAATATGCCAGCAAAACTTTTCTTCCTTCTGCTCTTAAAAGTCACAGAATCAGACCCCAAATATACAACTCAAGGGTAGATCTCATATCAAAGTACAACCAAGCTTTTAAAATAAATAAATTTAAAAAATCTTCTAGAATATTTGAATACTTTAGCATTCGCAAAGACCATGAAAATGCCTACATGAAAATTCCTGCATTTTATATGCTGGCTATCTGGGGTCTTAACTGCTACTGTAGGACTTCAAGAAATTCCCATGTAGTATTTTAGTATTCTTTTGAATCAAGTTACTGCACTGCTCAGACCATATCTTCTTTCATTCATGAATCATTTTCTTCTGCTGTCTAGTTCCCATCTCATGTGAGCTGAGGATAATATTTTCTTATCTATATTCAAATATTTATTTATATACATTCGGCAAGTATGAATCTGTCCAAGTATCATTAAAGCACTATATTTCTTGCACTTGTTTAAAGCAGGGACCCATTCTGAAAGGTCAGAGTGTATAAACAGAGCTAATTGGAAGCCAATAAACACGCTATGTCACACTGGTGCAGCTGAAAGTTATCCTTCTGATAGTTAAGCTTTGCAAAAATCAAGCTCATTACATCATAAGGGTTATAAAAAATGATGATAACAACAAGGCTACCTGGTCACATCTAGATCACTACTTTTAAGTCTAGACTCCTGTGAGATTTTTTATTCATTATATTCGAGTTCTAGAGGAGATTTACATCTACAAACATGTGATGCACAAATGTTTCACAGTTATAGGTACTTTTATTTTTTTTGCTATGTCACAGCAACAAACCAACATCTTCAAGAAATTGACTTTCTGAAGTTAATGGCTAAGAGTTTGCTGAAAAATAAGCACCTCTCCAAGAGTCCAAAAATCAGCACCCAGAAATTGAGACTCATAAAATTATTTAAAGTATCATTGTTTTATACATTAAATGGATAAATTGTTTACTTACCAAGTAAAAGCAGAGATAGAATTCTGACTGATAAATACTAGCTACGTTATTTTTCACATCATTTAAAGAACCACATAATGACTATTTTTGAGTTATAGAAGATTTTGAAAAAGCCCTGTTTATAAGAATTTTATTGAAATTTGTTCTATTTCAAATAAGTTAATATCAAAACTATGGTATCAATATTTGAAAGCGATAAAGCAAGAACACTCGAAGCATCACCGATTGTAGCAGTATCCATGTACACAGGATACATTTGTAAAATACATGAGAGATGGCACGAATGAAAGATACAGTTAATCTTACTTTATGGAGACTCAGAGAAATGCACAATGCTGTACTACTGTACTGTCAAGTAATCTACTGCCTCTTTAAATAAATCTAAATATTAGGTCTAGGAGGGATCAACCTGGGAAAAATGCTAAAATATAACTGCTAAAGTTAATACTTACTTAATACTTGCTTTTCTACAAGACTTAAAATGAAAAGAATTTCCAACTATTATAAGATGTACAGTCTTAATCTACATTTCAATAAGATATTTAAAGGCAATGTTGAAACTGTCAAGGACCCTTTCTTAAGCCTGAGAGAGGCCTACAAAGGAATGCTGACAGTTTCGTTTTCTGTGACACGGAAGCATTATTTTATCAGGAAAATGTTATTATATTAGTATTCATTTTAGCACTCCTCTTTGCAGACTCTTCAAAACCCCCAGATGTATTTGGTGGAACAAATGCTATAGTACCACTTGTGTTGTCAGAAGTCCTTATGATAAAAGGTAGATGAAGAGATTAGCATAAATGTACATTCTTCTGTCACGTTTTATACAGAAAGGCTAAAAGTGAAACTAGAATGAAATTTCTCACTGAGATACTCATAAACTGTAAATGTGCTCTAAAATGTGTTATTCAACCTGTTGTTTTCCTGTAATGGCCAAAAAACTACAGAGGGATTTTATAAGAGATTTTCATTGTTACAATTTACATATCTGTCATTAAAACACACATATATATATTCCTTCTTTATGCTAAAAACACTTCATATTTTTTCTTTTTAATCTTTGTTGTAGACATTTTAAAAATAGCATATCAAGCACCTTGTTAAATTAATTCTTTCATTAATAGCATGGCTCCAGTTAGAAAAAAGCTTTTATTCTTGTGTGAACATATACATATAGACCATAAACAGTTTCTAATTAGTCACATGTGGATTGAAATTCAGACTTGTATGCCATAAACCAACACTGAACTGTATAAGAAACTGTCAGTCAGATCAAAACTCAATCCAAAATCATCCCATTTGCAGAGCTGAGATGCTGTCACAGTTAGTTAGCCATAAATGTTTAAAACAGCAACCAAACTTTTATTCTAATTGAGCATGAGTTGAAAGGCTGCACACTTTGATGTCTTTGCTTTTATCATTTGTATATAGCTAAAAACAGCAGGGTGGGTGTTTTGTGTTTTTTTTTTTTTTTTTTTTTTTTTTTTTTTTTTTCCTCTTAGAAATAGGAGACATTACTTCTTATTGAAAATATACAGGTAGGTCAAACTGTATTTGTGAAGCCAGTGTATGGTTTTCAATCATGTGTGTAATCACTTACAGCACTAGTTCTCAAAAGTGCAATTACAGTAGTTTCTCATTACTATTTAACCTTTTCTTCCTGACAATTGTTGACCAAATTAAAAAAAAAAAAAAAAAAAAGCATCTTCAGGATATTATCTGGAATGAGATCCTACATCTCTTAGGGAAAATGATCCCAAGGACTTGAACAGCATTGTCAATTGTTAATTTTTCAGGAGGAGGGAGGACAACAGAGCCTGTTTGCAGGAAGCATATTTGAGCAGATGACTACAATCTGAGAACATGTTAACAGAAACTTGAGAGGCAGCAATGAAAAGTCCAGGCTTAATCTTATTATAGAAACACTGTCTGTTATACAAGGGAAATACACACAAAATGCCAGTCGGGAGGAGCAAATGAGACAGAGGAGCCCTTCGTTGCCCTTCAAGGTAGAGCACAAACAGACCCAATATGGGTTGTCTCAGACTACCCCTCCTCTTTTTTATGAGACAAAAGCCCTTTTCCAACAAAAAAGTTAACATTCACACCTCTCGCTTCACTGGGGCCACAAAAAAAAGGTGTTATTGCCTTGAATAGACACTACAGCATTCCTGAAGTCCATCACCTGCATGACAGTGTTTGCCTACACTGGGCCATCCGGGGGTTAAACTCCATGCTGTAATTTCTGGTGCCCCATCTGACCTGAGGCTGGGCACTACCACCATATCCACACCTGGATTCACTTCTCTCCTGATGATAATACCAATTATGAGCACCCACATGTACATGAAAAGGAGGGGGGGGTGTGAAGGCACAGAAAGGAGACACATCCTTCTCTGTGAATCCTGGACTTTCCTCCCACCCTGTGCTGAGCATCACACCTTGGATCGGATAGAGCCAGCCCCATCCCGCACACCAGTGTCACAGTGTTGGCCTTGTTAGAGCGGTATCGGCTGCGGGAAACCCACACAGATAAATTCACTGAACTCCATCCACAGCCAACTGGCTTTAATTCCTGTAGAACAACAGCAACAGGACAGACCAACTGGCTAACTAGCTGTGTCTCTGATGAACTGGCTCCTCCTGTATTTTTTGCAGCCCTGCCTAGTCTGCTGTAACGTTACATCCCTGGGGATGGGGGCTTGCAAATGTTGTCCCTGAGCACAGCCATCTTCCTCCAACCTCCACAGAAGTTCTTGCTCCCAAAACAACTTCATCACTCAGGTGGATCAGCATTTTTTCAAATCCTAGCTCTTTCTCCCGAGACCAGAATTTAGCAGGAAATTATTGCAAGCTGAAGAAAGCAGATTCAGCTTACTACTATGTGAATGAACGGAGAAATTTAAGAGGGAAACTCGAGGCAGCTATTCCTTGGCCTGGAATTGCAACCTTCTGTGTTTAGGCTTGAAGACATTTTGTGCCAAGACTCTCCCAGGTGTATATGTAACCAAATCATTATCAGACCTAACCCATGTTGACGGAACACAAAAATTTAGCCAGCTTCACAAAAGGGACTAACAACCAGAGACATCAGGAGAGGAAGCAGTGCACTATCTATCCTAAGTCTTCAGAGAAGGCACTTGATAATGCAACAGCTTCTCTTGACAGAAATTGCCATAAAGGTTCTATGACCTTAAGGTCATAGCTGAGACCAAGAAACTGCTCTTTTAGGGACCGTATGAAAACATGTTAAAGCACAAACTCAAGTACCTAAAAAACAGATGGGAAAGGATTATAAGGAAATTACGACTCTTGTTTTCCAGATGAAGAGCAGAAGAGAGAGACCTATTTTGTTCTCACCTTTTATTCTTTAAGGAACAGTGCAACTTTAGTGCTTCCAACTGGAGGTAAAGCGACCTTTGATGGTTTGTCCAAGGACACCCCAGAAATCTGTGGCAAAGCCGGGAACTCTACACAGCCACAGGTCCATTCATAATACCATCTTAATTCCCACAAACTGCTAGCCAAAAGGTGATTAGAGAGAGTCTCCTCAAACATTTTTCAAATTGAAACAGTGCCCAGTGTATTCCCTCCAGATATACTGTGTCAGAGCATCTCCTCTTCTTCCCTGCCTTGCTGGACCCCATGCCAGATATACTGGGCATATGGTGGCAGTGGGGAAGGTAGTTGTTCATACAACTTAGCTTTAGTTTGAATTAAAAAAAGGCTGCAGGATCTGTGGGAACTATGGTATCTAACAGTGATTGCAGCCATTATTTTTCTCTTTTATAGTGCTACCTTTTAAACTACGCTTGAGATCTTTGTTGTTGTCTAGTACCCTGTGGCACTGGCCTGGCGTGATGAGACTTCGGCAAGATACAGCACATAAAAGCATACACTGCAAGTGTGACGAATTGCAATGACAAGGTTGGGTTGGAGGTAACTTGTGAATGATCTAGTGAATTGAAAATGCCTGCATGCTCTGCCTAGTAGCAGTGAGAAGAGAATATGGGCAGTGCCAGTTGCGTGCTACAGGCAGGAGCCTTGCTGAGAACACAAGAGAAACACACCATACCTTATTAACACACCCAGCTTCTCAACGAGCTCTTTAGAAAACAAATATATAGCATCAGCAATCAACCATATTATTATTAATAATGCAGTTAAAATGTGTGGAGGAGGTGAATTTGGTATGAATCCAGCATTTGAATTATGTAGTATTAAAATGAAAATCTCTGCTTAGGTACCCAGAGAACACAGACTTTGCTATAAAAACCCAATACGCAGCATACAAAGGCATGCAACTAACTAAAACCCAGCTCAAGTCATGAATAAAAACAATGCCCTAATTCTTTGCACTCTAGAGCATCTTTCAAAAATCATTCTGCATGCATTCTCTGGTAAATACAACATCCTTGCAAGATAGATGAGGAACAGTATCCTGGTTTTCAGGATGGGAAACAGAGTCAGAAATAATTCCACACCCCAACATCACTGGATGATTATTGATCGGAGCACACTATGATCATGACATGTTACCTTTACATGGCACTTTAGTGTAGCCTTTGAGATAGATCTCTCTTCAACTACTTCTAAAGAGGAACACTGAAGTTCCTTTCTTTTCCCTGGGCCATCAAAATGGTGATGCTGAGCTATTGTAAACACCCTCTTCCTTTATTTTTCTTTCATTTTGTCAACTCCCCTTATGTGTGTCATTTTCTTTATCTACATAAACCTACAATAATAAAACCGTATAGTACCTGTGATTAAACACATCTCAGATCAAAACAAAACTTAAATTTATCATCACAGGGCTCATGGTGGCAGAGTATGATAGACACAAAATATACACACAATTTTTGTTGTTACAGTTAATTTCCTGAATGTACAGTCAAAAATACCGGCTTAAACAAAAATGCAGTCATGATGCTTCAGTGCTTACCCCCTCCAAAATCTAAAAAACTATGACATTGTATAAAACAGAGCTTACAGCTTATTACTGTTATAACTTACACAGATCTTCTTTATAATGTGGCATGTTCAGGACCTGATTTTTAACTTGTTGCACCATTAATACTTGATATATTTTTCAATAAAAATCAAAATATAAAGAAATAGAAATTCACTTCCAGCCTAGACCATCAACTGGGACATTCATTACACCAAAAAAAAATAAAAAAACAAAACCAAACACAAACCCAAAAAACAGCAACAACAAAAAACCTACCCCACAACAGTTCTTTTCTCTTGATAAGCCTTTCCTGGAGCACAAATAAAGTATTGCAACTCCAGGGAAGGTCTGGTATTTAACAAAAATCTAATATCACATACATGTGTATGTGTCCTTGCTCTATATTTTCCCAAAGTTGTTCAACACCTTTACATTCCCTCCACCCAACAACTGATAGGCCAGTATCCTCCTTAAAAGTTAAATTCTATAGCTTTTCCTCTATTTAACCACTACTGGGGGATTTAAATGACTTCCAGACGTAATTTTAATATTAACACACTTTAGATTGAGACCTCTGCATACTTCACCCCTAATCTTTTTTCATTCTGCTGCTGATAACCTCATTGCAATATAGGAAGTACCTCTGCTTGTGAGAAGCAGTGTTTCATTAACTCTGGTCAGTTTTTATATTGAATCTATGAGATATAAGTTTACCTGTTTTCAACATTAAACCTGTTGGTCTAGATGAATGTTCTTTTAAGCAGTTTTTAAGCATGTAATCTGTAAGTGATAGTCAAATAATGGTTTAATTATTCCATAGAGTGCTTGCCCTTAAAAAAAACTATCTATTTATAGGTATCAAACAATTATTGCTTTTCTTTTCCTTGACCTAAATAAAGTGAAATTCTATATTCCATTATAACTTAGAGAATAATAACCACAGCTAGATAGTGATTTAAGCAACAAAGAAACACCAAAAACCTTGGAGCTCTTTATTTAGTTGAGACACTATGATAAGCTGCTTTATGCCTTCTCATGGGAGCAAGGGGCTCATCTTTACATATATACATAATTTTTGTGGGCACCAGAGGTACAGGTCTGCATCATACAGCTGTAAATGGAGATTTCAGTTAGGTGCTTGCCTTCCACATAGTTTGGCTAAAGGAGGAGAGAGCATCATGGACACTAAGTGAAGACCATGTAATGACTTAAAATCTTCTGCCAAAAGCGGAAGAGACTCCAAATGCTGCAACAGGTTTAGTCTAGTTTTTCCCACCAGTTTGAAAAGCAGGTGGTCGCAAGTGGAAGCAGAGTCAAAAAATATCTATCATCATCAAGTAATAAGATTTGCACCAACTGGGTGCCATGCTTTTCTGTACAGGAGGGGATGCAGCTTTGAGAGGCTCTTGAACACCTCGCATTGTCCTGTTTTACCCTGCTCAGTGTGCACAGTGCACTTGACCAGGTCACCAGCTGAAAAAGAGATATCTACATTTCTGAACAAGGACTCTGCAACTCACTTCATAAAGTCAAATCATTTTTGGTAAATTAATAGAACTGTGCAAAGGGGAAAAAAAAAAAAAAAGTAAAATAAAACAACCACCCAAAACAAGCTAAATAATAAAAACCAAACCAACCTTTGTGAAAACTTTTCCACCAGAAGCTACCTACAACCCTCAAAGTCAGAAGACACAATACCAAGAACAGAATATCAATTCCTTCTAATTATCTGGGGAATAGTTGCCCAGCTAGGATAAACAAGAGTCCATTTTTGAGGAAAGACTGGAAACAAGGAGACCTTTTATTTCAAAACTCTTAGAGCTGACCAAAATATTTATATACGACAGAGATCTAAACCTGTGTAACTTTTTTTCTTTCTTTTATTAACATGTTTCAATTTGATCCGTACATGCCGCTGAATTACTGAATATTTGTCAAATATAAACCTTTATATATTTCTAGACTTATCTGGTGGGGTTTTTTGTTTGGTTGGTTTGTTTTTTTGTTTTTTGTTTTTGTTTTTGTTTTTTTTTTTTTTTACTACTTTTAGATTCAACATGCCCATTGTGGGATAAACCCTTTTCTCCTTTATGCAAAAATTCTGACTTAAATGTTTCAGTAAAAACAACAGTAATTTTTTTCCACCTTTTTGTTATTATAAGCCAAGATATCTTATCCCTGTTGATTAATGATGCTAACCAATGGCCACTGACATCTGATTACCATCGAGAATGTGTTTTCTCTATTAAAAATATTGGCTGATACTTTAACAGAAACATTATTCCAAAGTTATACTCCCATATCTTAAAATTTGAAGTATTTTGTCAGGCAGAAAGGGAGAGAAAAACATGTTCCCCCCCCCCTCTTTGTTTTTCATATAGCTGATGAAAAGAAAAATGTTTCCAGTTTTGCTATGCATTTTGCTGTAAATTTGTCACACATCTCTAATGATTTCTGCTAAATGTGGTTACTAGCTTCAGTGACAGTTTTGCTGGTAGGAAATCACAAGCCTTAAAAAATTATGTTCACATTTTATTAGTTTCTTTTTGAAAATTGTTATCATTGCTGCAAATATGTCTCCACTGGAGAAGTGGAACACTAAGAAAACTATCGGAAGGAGGAGGATGCAAGGCATCTTATCACAGCAATGAGTGGGAGTGCATTTCCTTGTAGTTGCTGTAATAGTAGTGGTAATTCTTAACTAAAAGGCCATAATGATAACATCTAGAAAATGGCACAGTGCTCTCTGTAACGCAACATGAATATTCCAGAGCAGGATGATAACCAGCTGCAAACAAAACAAATTAATTCATAAAATTTATATATCCTCACTTTACATTGCTTTAAAGATAAATAGGTGAAGGAAGCTTCAAAACAGGATTTTTAAGCTGTTGGGTTTCGTGTTTTGTTTTGTTTTTTTTTTTTTTTAAGCATGTGAAGGGGGAACAGCTTTGCAAGGGGGGAAGCTCAAAAACTGCTATTTCAAGTGTTCTGTTTGGTTTTCAAAACATATTTGACTTTGGACAAAAGAAGGACAAGAAAAGTCTAAGTAGCACTTTCAAGTAAAAAGGGATGACCGGGAGGGCAGAATTTTGGTTGAAGATTTCTGTTACATCCTGTACGTCCAGTCTCCAGGCAGAACTGGGACAAACGAGCCAAAACGCTGAACTCTATCAATGCCATTCTGGCTTTTGAATGAATGTGACAGTGAGAGACTGTGGGAAGCAACTTAACACAAATGGAAAATTTGCAAGTGAAGAACTATAATAATCGTCTCCCATAACAGTCAGATCAGGTTTTGAGGGGTTTTTTTGTTTGCTTTTTTGTTGTGGGGTTATTTTTTCTTCCCCCACTCTTGCTGAGTACAGTTTAGCTGGCACATTTTGTTCAGGATACTTGTGAGAATGACTAACAGTTTGCTCCTACCAATAAATAGGTTAAGTCATTCAGACTACAGCATGGACAAACAGCAGCAAAAGTCTCGGTGAACTCGACTGACTGTCATATACCTAGAAAAGAACTCAGGCAGGTATGGAAAACGTATCTTTTAATTATTTCCACATCCACAGCTGCTGCAAATCAGAAGTTTTCTGTTGAATTCAGTAGAGTGTAGCAATTTCCTAGCTGGGAATAGCAGCTCTTTCCCTCCCCAGACAAGTGTTTCTGTGTGACAGAACAGCTTTATGATGGGCCTTCAGCATCCTGTGTCAAGGGCAAAAGCCAGAGGGTTCAACCACCCCAGCAGGTTACCTACTTATCCTATAGTATCAGCCCAGGTGTAGCTCTTACCAGCTGACATCACTTTCAGGGGACTACCATAAAAAAAAGCTAAATTTTTGCAAGCTCACATTCTACCCTACCTTATCACAAGATGTCTACACTTCCAAAACCTTTGCAATTTCTAGTGGCACGCTCCCATGCCCCCTTCCCCAGCCAAAGCTCAACAACAGAAATACTTAGTGTAACATACACAGAGTTTAAAGTACTCGGACTTATTCCCCTGACTGCAACCAGCACTTAGACCATTTGATCTCTTTTGAAATAGTCCTTTTAATTTAGCAGTGGTACTGCACCATTAGCTTCTACCACAAGCAGACACTGCATCATGTTCAAGAAAACAGTAACTCCCTGACCCAGAAGTCATCTCTCCTGTTGTCAAGCTGTACACCTTCCTACAGTGCTGCAGACTCCCCACCTCTCTAGCTACACAGCTCTTGTTCTGTTTGCAGTTGAGAAAAGGACATCTACACATGGCATATATTTCACTGCTATGCTACTTCTATTTGGCAAAAATGAGGAGAAATTAGGGTTTTGAAGCTTTTTCCGGTAGCTACTTGAATGCCTTTTTCCATTAAACAATTAGTAGGAACTAATGCTAATACACTCAGACAAATTCCAAAGCCATTAGAAACTGCACACATTCATGCTGATATCTGATTCATTACATATCACTTATGTCCTATTTAACAAAACCAGATCAGATATATGTTAACATACTCTTCTACGATGAAGCAGTCCACTACAGGAAAATGAGACGAGCATTCTAGAAGGGCAGGCTTTTTTTTTCTTATTTTCAGAGCAAATAACTGAAGACTGTTTTGCTACTCAGACTGCTTCTCCTGGATCTTCAGCTTTATACCTAAAACTCTGTATTTCATTTATACCTTTAACTATGTACTTATATTAAGAGTTGCAGGCCATATCTCTATTTGCAATAGATTCAGTCACGATGTCTTTGATATTTCAGTTTCTTAATTGACAAACTTATGTTCACAATTAATACATGAACCTTTAAAGGGGCACACCACAAAGAAACCCCTAGAAAGAATTTGTAGGCAGCCATCCAACTGTACCAGAGCAGGTAATTCTGGTGGGGGGTGTAACAGAGCAGGACAAAGGAAGAAACAGAGACTAAATCTTATGATGGAAAGAAAACATCTTAGAAGCTTCTTCAGCACCACACAGCATATACTACAACTCTGAGCACCACTCACTTCATTTTAAAACAAGCCTAGAAATAAGAAGCAGCCCACAAGGACACAGCAAGCAGTCATTTCTGCCTTCCATGGTTATTATGATTTTTCTCCATTTAAGACTATCTCTGGCTTCTACAATAAAACCTGGCTTTGCCAAATTTAAAGCCTTTTGGCCCCCATCAACAACAACAAAGAAGATAACTAGGCAAACTCACCACAAAACTCTGACCGTACCAGGGGCACACCACAGCCTCACACCTCTCTATTAATAACACTGTAAAGGCTTAATCCAAATCCTCCAGAATAAGGCCAAACAACGCACTAGACTCAACATGATGTACCAAAACCATCAAACAGCCAAAAGTTGCATCACGCTTACCTTAATGAGACGTGGAGCTACAAGTGACACCCAGAAGCAGGGGGTGTTGGTGGCCTTCCAGGACCTTCTCGCTCAGGCGTTATGAGGGGATGTGTTGACACGCAGCAGAACTTCACAACCGCCCAGAAACAACACAGTCAACACTACCTCCCCTTCCACAATGCCCAGGTTTGTTGCACTGTGGGAGGAGGCTGGCCACCCAGCAATGACTCAGCACCAGCCCCAGGTGCTGCCCATCATTCCCTCAGGTGAGCAGTATCACCCCACACCCACCCCCAGGCTGAACTAGCCAACAGGCTTTTACCTCTGGTGTACTTAATTTCAAGCTCCAGACTATATTAACTACTTTTTCAATTCCATTAGCAGTCAGGTCTGCAATCAACAGGTGTCCTTCAGGTGTCTATAGAGATTGAGAGGGCTGTAGTTACTGTAGCTGCAAAAACAAGACAAAGTATTTTCATATTCTGTTGTTCTTTCATTGCTTTCCACTAATAATGACTGACTTAAAAGCAAGAATAATACTTTTCAGATCAAATAAACAGGACCAAAAGCTTTTCTGATACACTGCTGTCCTGATTCCTGGTTGTATAAAGAGATGTCTATAAGGTACACCTGTGACCTCTGTACCTACATAACACTGGAGTTTTCTGCCACATGCATCCAGCTTTAAGGCCCAGGATGCAAACCAGAAGTAATGACTTTGAGGTGGGGCCACAAAAAAATGACCCACAGGTGACTCTTCATGACTTCAGCCACTTCATTAATCCCAGAGAGGACTGGGAGGTGGTGTGAGTACTGTGTATCTGTATGTTAAACATACGTCTGATAGCTTGGAGAGGTATAGTCACCCCAGCAAATGCAGTGGTTGAAAGTGATGCAGTGAATCTTGAACTGAGACAGTTTTCTCTAGATACCTCCCCGGCAATGCTCTTGGCTACTAGTTTAAGTAACGAGGAAAACCAGAAATTTTCCACACACAAAGGAACCATCTTCTTGTTAGCTGGGGCACACACAGGCTGTGGTCTCACTCATTATTCCTGTGTGCAGACTTGTCCATTACCTGTTTCTACCCCAGTCTATCTCCTGGGTGATTTAAATTTTCCCCCTTTAGTCCTTTTGAGTTCCCTACGTTGAAGAACTTTGTGCAAGATATATCAGTGTCATTGAAATACCTTTTATAAACATCACACTTTAGAATACCTCTAGGGGTTAAAAACTTTTTTTTTTTTTTTTTTTTTTTTTCCTGTTGCCACTTCCCTCAAGTGCTGAATCACAATCCAAATTATTTCTTTGTGGAAACTCTTTCTTAAAGGGAGGGCTAAATATGTACAAGTACATTGTGACCTGCCAGATCCCTGCTGGAGCATCTAGTAGCAGAAAAGTGTTTGATATCAGTCATCTCCCACACATTTCTTCCCTTATGGGCAATAGAAATTGTTTCCTTTATACATATTCTGTTAGATTCCCCAATCTGCTGGGTGTTTTCCTGCAGTGATTGATGATCTACCTATTGTGTTTCCCCTATTCTCCCAGAGAAATAAGCCTGTCACAATAAACTTTTTAGCTTCTACCTTACAGCAAAATCTTTTTATGGATATGTATTGTGGCGAGGCTGAGTTTTCCAGCTCATTTTAATGCTTTGTCCAGAGAACCCCTGTCTGCAGGAGGACAACTTGCATCTCTTTGTTAAGCTTTTCATGCCCCTGCCCTTTAACAGCATATCCAGTGGATAAATCCTGGTATTAGGCTCCTTAAAAAGTGATTACACCTATTCATATATTTGTTTAATGGAGATAACTTCAACAGCATCAACCCTGTATTTTACTTAAATCCTGTATTTTATTATCAACAGCTTTCTATAAAAGCTTTTTAAAAATATTTATAAGACTAAAATCTCTTGTAACACAGATTTTACTCAAGGCAAGCTTAATAAAATGTTCTCCCCTCAAACTGACAGAACTGGTTACTTTTCTAACAAGAGTCCCATAAAATTTGAACTAATAATGCTGATATTCATCTGTGTCTCCATATAGTCTGCCAGTACCCTTCTTACATCATCATTGCATTTCTGGCATCATTTTCATACACCAAGGATTATTCATGTTTGATCAGCTATCAGAGTATGTACAAGCTCCATGTCTTTGTCTGTCTCAGCTTCACCTTTGAGCTGAGTTTTGAGAGCTCTCTGCTTCAAGAATAATCTGTATATATTCCTCTCCCCTCTTCCCCGCCTCAGGATATCACACAGGATATGTGTGATTTTCCTTCCGTAGGAAATTTTAACCTTTTCAAAAGTTAATTCCAAATGTTCTCTTTGCTTTTTTTCTGTGATTTCGGATGGTGTCAGTCTGCTACTTTTATGAGTCAGATCCCCATAATTGCAAAATGCAATTAGCACAGTTCAGAGCATCCATAGTTTCATTTTAATTTTGTGCCTCAGATTAAAGACATATTTCTCATATACTTTATTCTTACATGGCATGTTATGTTCAAATCTCTGCAACACAATTTTATGGTTATCATCCTAGAAACCAACTGAAAACAAAGTGCAGTATTTCAGAACTTATTTTCATAAAGAAAGTGGCTTTGGTTCACTTTCTGTTTTCCTATACTCATTTACTCTTAAAATACAGTGTTCAGTAACCACTCTGAATCACTGGCCTTGAAAAAAGGTTTGATATTTGGCAATGCATCTCCATCTGCCTTTGCCCACAAGAACCTGTTTTCCTTTTCTTCATCTGTCCACAAACTTCCTGCAAAAGCACTTAAAAATACTATTTCTAATATCACAAAGGCAGTCCAGCATAAGCTTAGTTTTTCCATGTATAAGTCGGGCCTGATTCTCTTTTAGGAGAAGCTGATATGAAACTGATACTTGAAACCAGTAACTGGTTTGTAGCCTCCATCTTCCAGATTTACTGACTCATGACTGTCACTTGGATACGTCCTACAGAAAAAAAAATGAGGTTTCAGAAACAAACTTTAGGCATAAACGATCAGACTGATGGTGGGCTGGACAAGTCCCACCTGGTCACAGCCTCCTCATGGACCACAACACCTCCAAGTACGTGGATCATCTACCTCCTCCAGAAACGTGACTTTAGCAGGAGTCACTCAATTCCTGCTTTGCCTCTATTCAGTCTTAGTGTAATACAATTGATAAACCTGCCTTGAAAATCCCCTTGATTACTTTAAATATTTGATTTCCTTCTTAAATGCAGACAATGTATGAGCACAAGCACTAACAGGTAGAAGCATAGTGCTAAACTAGACTTTTAACCTGCAAAGCTCAATCGTGAGATCCTTTCAAACCCTCATTCAAATAATAGTTTTTACCACGTGTTTGAATCACAGAATAATAGAATCATAGAGTACCAGGTTGGAAGGGACCTCAAGGATCATCTGGTCCAACCTTTCTGGCAAAAGCACGGTCTAGACAAGTTGGCCCAGCACCCTGTCCAGCTGAATCTTAAAAGTGTCCAATGTTGGGGAATCCACCACTTCCCTGGGGAGATTATTCCAGTGACTGATTGTTCTCATTGTGAAAAATTTCCCTTTTGTGTCCAATTGGAATCTCCCCAGGAGTAACTTGTACCCATTATACCTCATCTTTTCCATGTGACTCTTGGTACAAAGGGAGTCTCCATCTTCTTTTTAACCACCCTTTAAATACTGGAACATGGTGATAAGGTTTCTCCTGATTTTTCTCTCCTCCAGGCTGAGCAAACCCAGCTCTCTCAGCCTTTCCTCATGTGGCAGCTGCCCAGTCCCTTCATCATCTTTGTGGCCTCCTCTGGACCTTCTGCAGCCTGGCCACATCATTTTTGTACAGAGGGGACCAGAACTGAGCACAGTATTGCAGGTGTGGCCTGACAAGCACTGAGTAGATTGGGATAACGACTTCTTTACCTCTGCTGGTGATGCCCTTGCTGATGTAGTTCCAGTGTCCTGTTGGCTTTTGCTGCCTCTGCAGCACAATGGTATCTCCTGTGGAGCTTGTTGTCCACCAGGACCCCCGGGGCCCTTTCCACAATGTTTAAGTGAAGGGTAGAAAGTGAGCCAGAGAAGCAAATTAACTTTAAAATTACTCCTAAATGTTTGATAGCTTGCTCTACAAATAACAACTTCTTTATTATTAATAATCTTTTGGTTTTCCTTAAAAGATTTTATAAAATTTTCTAAAAATATAAAGTGGGAAATGAAATATATAAAAAAGTAAATAACAGTGCACAGCTCTAAAGACACGCGCTTTGAAAAAGCACCCCACTAGTCACCTATCTTATCAAAGATATGAGTATGCACAAAGCAGATGGATAATAAAAGGATACCACTTAACCACTTAGCTAATCTGTCCAAATTGGAAAGAAGATTTTAAGACTCAGAGGTACTATTTAAATAAAGGAATATGCACCATGTGGTTCAAAGTATTGTATAAAATGTCATGTTAGAAATGCTAATATTCTAATAAATAGATATAGCCCATCTCACATTCCTTTGGATTTAAAGCTTTATGGTATTATAATATGCTAAGTTAAACACACAGGGCCACAGTCAGAGGTGGCAAAAATGGTTGTGCAAATTACACATTGGCAAGTGTGCGCAAGCTCTGGTAACTCGCAGCAGAGAAGGGAACGTACAGAGCCAGGAACACATTACAATAGGGAGTAGCTGGATAGAAGCAACAGGAAATAAATAAAATTATGTAAATGAATGCTATGCAAATTTGCCACGTCTTTTTAAAAGGCAGTGAATTGCATGATATCTATTTCTCAATACAAAGAATTGTCAAGATCCTGGGTGTACTATATTCAGGGGGCTGGTGCTGGGTGAATAAACATCAGGGCTGATTATTTCGACTGCATCTCGGATGTAAGTGGTTTTTCAGGTAAACAAGACCAATGCCTGGAGCACAGCACAGTAGTAATATAGCCAGAAAAGTGCATAGATAGGTGTCATACAATGACATTCGATTAAAGATGGCTGAATATTTTTTCAATTACTTTTTAAAAACTGTAACTGAAAATCTTGCTTTTCATAGAAATGCATTTGTAAATTAAAAGCACACATCTTGAAGAATATTCTATTGTTTGGCCACAAACACTTTGAGTAATGAGAAACTATTTCCTGACCAGCTCCTCACTGTGTAGTAACTTGAACAATGGCTATTCCATGAAGAAAAAAAGATGATGGGAAAAAAACAAATCTTCCAAGAACTCCTGTCAATCACTCCTGACTGTGTTATAAAATGTTGACTACAGAGGCCAGAATTCAAGTCAATAAATTAACTGAGCAAATTATTTCATTCTTCTTGAAGATAAACATTCAGGAAATGCACAACATATATCTATATCATAAATGTGTGCAAATGCATTAAAAAACCAGAAAGCACTCTATTAAATTCACGTCAAAAATGAAAAGTGTGTTTTGGCAGACTCCTACCATGAAGGCTTCTCTGTCCCTCCCTGGCTTATGAGTTCCTTAAAACACAGCATGGACTTTTTGTTAAGACCTGCAAACAGCAGAGTTTGCAGTAGATCCTGCAAGCTACTGGTAAAATAACAGTGCACAGGTTATATTTTACTTCATTAACTGTGTTGCTTTTTATCATCCACATTTTCCTGTCAGTGTTGCAATATTATATATCTATAATATGCATGTATACTATAGATAAATATACAGGTATATCTATACATATATCTATATATTATATACACATATATGTATATAAAATCATACACATCCCTAGATGTTTGCATGAGGATTTTGTTTTCTTTGCCTGAAGTAAACATCACACGAGCACCTTAAGGCTCAACCACAATGATTTTCATTTACAGTGCCACTAAGCATGTAGGTATGCCTGACCGCTAACCCGACATGTTCCTGTCGCTGGGGACGGCAGGTTCTTTCATCTTCTTAATGGACATTCCTCTATGAATGTCTGTGGCCTACCTGACTATAATCCTTTAAATTTTAATTCACTTTACATTTAGCCGAGTCATAAATACCATTTAGGTACCAATATTCTGCTTTATGCAATCCCTAAGGTGGTGCTTTTATTTTAATGAAGCCATTTGCAACTTAAGAGGAAAAAATATTCCATCTTTGATTGAATATATTTGTCAGTTTTATTCCCGACTGGCATTTTATGTGAAAACTTGAATAAAACTAGGGGATAGCTGCTTACCAACTGGGATAAAAGTTTCAGTGTGTTTTTGCCTTCAAAATTAGCTGAATAAATGGTCTTTGAAATTCATTTTGAAAACATCAAAGTTAACCTCAACCATAATCAAAAATAAAATCCAGAATTAAATTACATTACAAATGAAAAATTTCCTTGGTTATTCAGTATTGTAGAAGAAACTATATAACAGCAGATAACAGACCTTTCTATTAAAAATGTTACTTTTAGTATCTTAGAAAAGCAGTCACTTACTGCACTTCTACAATTATATTAGAAGCCAAATACTCAAAGTGTTCTAATATTAGTTGTTTTCTTAGTTTTTCTATTGTGCAAGAGTTAGCATCTAGTAAGTACATGTCATTTCAGTGGATAAGACTATGTGTTTAAGTGATTCTGGTTTTGCTTAATGTGGTGGTATAAAAAATGAGAGAACTAAGGCAATATTGCATAACTGACAGCAAAGTTCCTAACTTGAATCTGTATAATACCCTCTTTCTGAATAATTTGTTTGGTTGTTTTTGTTGTTTTGTTTTGTTTTGTTTTGTTTTGTTTTTTATTTCCAGTTACAATAGGAAAATTCCCTTCCCTTGTGCATGACAGGGAGAGGTTGCCTTGCATTTAAGGTCTCTCTGCATCAGAGTAAATGGGATTTTGTCATATCATCACTGTCATGGACCAAAATGAGAATTTTTGTATTAGTGGAAAATGTAACAATTCATCATTTTCAATCATATTTAGAAATATCTAGATTAACATTAAAAATCATTCCAAACAGAAATTATTACAGCATAATATTCAGACCAGTTCAGGCTGATGCTCCTTCAGTAGAGGTAATTCGGATCAAAACCCTTTGCGCTGCAGGTGCCTCCTGATTCCAGTCACTGGGACATGACAGACAGGTGGTTTTGTACTGGTGTACAGTGATCAGGGGTATCTGAGATCTGAAGCACTTTTGGAATTAGGGCAAACAGAAATTAATACTGAAACAAATAGAACAGGCAATTCTGGTTTTCAGTTTCTTTAAAAACAGAATAAATTGTCTCCTTACACATTGCTCAAGAGAAAGTGCAGCAACAGAAAAAGTTTTCCCAAACTGCTGTTGAAAAGTGTGCTGTCAAAAACATTCATAAAGACAATTCTAAGCTTTAGTTTTATCCTCATAAAATTTCAGTGAGGCAGGTAAATGGAATTATTGCCATTTTATACATAGTAAATTACATCATAGGTCCCAGAAGGCAGCAAGCTGCCTAGCTTCTGCTGAAATCAGTCTGAGTTAAGCATCTGGAAATACTACAAATGCTTAATATTGTGATTAATCCAGATCACAGCTCTCCAGTAGTAGGGTAACACTGCCTTTCTTAAGATGAACACCACCTTGGCAAGGAAGAAGTGCCCCAGAATTAAAGTTATTAACTCAGAAAGGGTTATTATTAGTTATTAACATTAACAATTGTTATTATTAGAGTTATTATCATTAACAATTGTCTAATTCTTATCAAAAAACATGTTATTAGAAGGGTAAGAAACTTTAAAAACTATTGTAACTCTGGTTTATAAAAGTTATTTCAATGAAAAGATAGGTTTGCTTGAATACTTTATAATTTTGATAAACTGGCTAATTTCTTCATTTAACTGGACACAGATGATTTACATACATAACGTTACAAAACAGTTTGAGGTCTGGACTTTGTGTGCTAACCTAGCCACTTACTGACACATGGTTTTGTGTGCAAGCATGCATATCAATTAAATGTACATTGCAGTTATTTTCATGAGTATTGCAAAAAAGATTCTGTGGATATTTAAAAATACACATTTGAAAATCTCTCTAGCTTATTGGTTTCATCTTGACTCAGACCACTGGCCTTTCCTGCTCTTTGGAGAAGAGGCAATGTTGTGAAGACTGAACATCTCCTGCTTAGCCAAAAGGCAAAGAATGAGAACCAATTTATATCACTTTCCATGATGGTACAAAATCTGAGTTCTGTCCCTCGAGATTTGTGAGGCTGGAATACTCTAATTTGGCCAACATGACCACAGCACCACCCAAACATTATTATCTTGTTTCCAACAGCCATTGAAATGGAAAGGAATGTTAATGTTGTTAATTACCTGCTTCAGGAAACACCTATGATAGTCATTGGCTGCAGCAGTAGAAAACTGATTCCACACAGTCTGCCACATTTAGTTTGATCCACAGCTCCTGAAGTCAGTGGGAAAAAATGCAATTAATGTCCAACTAATTGATGGATTGGGTCAGTACTCCAGTTTCCTGCATGTTCAGATGTCTATTTTTTCAACTCGGCCAAAAATGTTAAAGGTTTGGTTTTAATTAATTGAATGCTAATGAACAGTGCCAAATTCTCAAGAACAAAACTCTCTTTCCATCACAGTTTCCTGAATCCCATAACATCCCAGTAAGGCTCAGATCCAAGTAGGAGTGACCGTGGCACAGCTCTGCACTCAGGGCTGCGCAGACACTGAGGACTTTGGTCCGACTACGGGAGCTGCTATCTATCCCGACATTTAAAGAGAATACAAAAGTCTCTAGCAAGGGGATTTAGGTCAGTATTTACATATTTGTCCAGTGACATTATGGGTCCTGTCAGCTAATACAACAAATGCATTTGTTGTTTTAATTGTTTATATTTCGGTTGCTTAGGGTTTTCGTTCTGTTTAGATTGTTGATATCTAGCAATGCATATACTTGGAATAAGAGCAAAGTCAAGGTCAGTGCACTGGAAGATTCATTTCAGACCTTGCAGTCTGGATGAGGAGTTGCTAGATACTCTTGAGGCAGTTCTTATACCGATGGATATACTCAGGAATGGTTTTTCTCATTACTAGTGAGAGTAGAAGTTCTCATCAAGAAAATATTACTGGGTGGTAAGACCAGACAGCAGGTTTTGTCTGATATAGATCTTGATTTAATGAGATGAAGGGAAGTGTGCAATATAACTAATCCAAGAATACTAGGCAGCTCTATAAACATGTGAAGTGTTCCTGTATATTCTTGTGAGTCAAAACAACAACAACAAAAGTATTTATAAGAGTAATTATTAGTGTACATCACTATTTTTTTTTTCTGTTACATGTTTTCTCCTGCTACAAACTAGGGTTATAGATCTGGCTAATTTCTTGTAAAACAAGGGTATCTAGCTCACCAGCAAATCCCAAGACTTTATAGAGGAGAAAAGCGTAACAAATTATCCCTGCTTTATAAGTAAAACGAGATACATCCAGGGTGACCTGATTTGCCTGAAACCATTCCACCTGGCAGGGGTCTAGGTATAGCTGGTTGCCTCAGTACCAAGACAACATTTTAGGCAGTAAGTAGTACTGTCCTCTTCTCTCATTTAACCAGTTACCCAGTTTATGCACTATCTTATCATAAAGAAATTTGTAAGAGTAGATGGTACAATATATAGCACTCTGGTCTAGCCAGAAGCTTTGAGTATCACTTTATCTTGACTGCATCACTCATTCATTCTTATACCACATTTGAGATAAGAGCAGATCATACATATCTGTCCAGGTATTGAAATGAACCATTATTTACAAGCAAATAAAAATTGAGAGGTACAGTTAAAAAAAAAAAATCAAGAAATATAGTGTTTTCCCATTGAACAGACACACAGATTTTGATAAATACTTCCTAAGCCATCTTTGCCACACCCTCCATCTACAATCATCCTAACTGAGGAAACAGCATCTCAAAAACATCATACTATAAGGGCCACTCATTACTGTGGCTTCATGCAATTTCCTATTGGCAATCAGAATTTAGTAAGGATAACAGGATTTCACTCTTTATGGCTTACTAAATGTTCAGATAAGTAACCATGCACCAGGGCTGGTTTTGTCAAGGATAAACATGTCTGTTTTGAAATCTGATCAAGCAAAGAGTGTAACCACCAAGACCTGAAACCACGCTTAGATCCATGGCTATTCTGGTCAACTCCTAATTTATATGAATTTATAAAATGGTTTTCTCAAACTTTTATTCTTTTGGAACCAAGTTATATGTTTAATTTTCCTGATTTGTAATCCTCTTAATTCGTTTTTACTGCTGCTAGGCATAAGGATGAAAATTTAAGAGCTTTTTCATACTGACTCTGAAAGCTCTTCTGTGGTCAGTATGGCAGCAACTTTCTACTTACAGAACCATTTCTCTTTTTGTATTACAGCACATGGATCATTACTGTACATTGTGTACATTCTGTTGCATTTCATCACAGGCTTGGTTTTGACTGTACTTTAACCTTTTCTGAGCTCGGACATTTTTTTTCTGCTATTTGTAACTTGTTTTTACATAAAATCTTAGTCCAAGTGGTCAGTCTTTCACCTATGCCCCTGCAGTCCATGTTTATAGTTTCAGAGTTTAAGGACAGAAGTAAACTTCAGATCTTTTTTTAATCTCCTAGAGATCACAGACCATCACATTACATACCCTCCAGATGCCCATGTATTGCAGCCAGGAAGTTAGGTTAGAAGGAAACATTTTAAACCCCAAGAAATTAAACTGCTGTATGACAAACAAGCTGTCAATAGTCATTAGGAAAACCCACATGATGGCCTACAAGAGAAGATACTTGTGCTATGAGGTTCTGAGACTCCAAATTTTCAAGAGGAGGCATGAAGGACAGTTTCATAATAAAAAAAAAAAAAAAAAAAAAAAAAGAGAGAAAATTAACATTTTTACCTGTTTACTTTTTAAAAAGACATTTTCATCCTTTGAACTAACATTCTCTGCCCCTGTCATGCACATGAGCACCACCATGTTTCTTCTACATAATGATAGTGCAACACTTCACAAAGCAATGTTCACCACAAATAGTATAAAAGTATCGTGTATTTGGCAATTTCAGTGCTAGAATGAGTATTTCCTGAAGGGTGTCTGAATGAGGCTGAGTTACGTATGACACTTCATAACAAAGTGAGACATACATACAAAGCTACAGTCATCCCCAAAGTCTATTTTATCTGTCCTACACAAAATTAACAGTGTGTCTGAGTGCACTGTAACATGCGTGTCACATCACATGCCACCTTCTTTTGAAAGCAAGCAGATATATTAGAAATCCATATTCAGAAATTCAGTCACTTCAAATTTTAACAAACATTTACTCCTAATTTCTGCCTATACCAGACTTCTTCTGACATAATCCTCTGTGTTTTAGAAAATATATATAAAAAAAAAAAAAAAAAAAAAAGGAAGAAATAAGAAGCTAATGTGGACCTGCCTAAAAGTTGACAAATATCCTGATTCTTTGGAAATACTGTATTACAGAGCAGGCATACTGTGGCATTCCTGTTGGCATTAACTTTGTCTGGTTTATTTACACTAATTTCCTTACACCAGCCCTCCTGATGGCCCTTTCCTTGGCATGTTAGTCCAGCCTGCAGACATCCACAATAGTTTGACATTGGCTATTTAGGACCTCAAGGCAACCTAGACACAGCACAGGCAAATTTATAGACCTCGAGCTGAGAGACAGGGCTGAGACACAAGAGTTACTGCAGACTGAAAAATCACTAAGTATCTGCTGAAGTACTTTGCCCCATTTGCATGTTCTTGGGCCATCTCAAAAGAGGATAAAACAAGTTAGATTAGACTTTTTTCTTTCAAGTTGAAGATAATGTATTTTACCTTCCAGTTACCACAGGCTATAAGGGTGCACCAAATTGGTTTCTGGGGCTCAGCTGATGTCTGTTAATTTGTCAAGTCACAGTAACTCAATCACATAGCTGAACCCCTAGCTATAGTCACTGCCATTATGCTAAATGCCTTATGCTAACAATCAAAGTGTGGTTACAGATATTAATGTACCATCTTAGAAGCCATGGTCAGCTAATACAGAAACACTGGAAAATGTGTCAAAGAACTTTTTTATTTTCCTGCACCTCAGTGGTGGTAGATCCAGTCAGGGATTTGACTATGACCCAGTGTTACATCTCACCACCGATGGTGGTGATTCCTCTAGGAATCCTAGTATCTAGGATCTTCTTGTTCAGACAAGCGCACAAGACTGAAACAGGGCACTGACTGATTGTTTACAATTACTGCTTTGAACTGAAGCCTGGAGTCCACAGGAAAACTCTGCTACCCAGCGTTTCCCTCTAGCCATGCCCAGATAAGTTAGAAACATGTTGTGACCTTTTATATTGATTTTTCCTCCAGAAAAAAAAAAAAAAAAAAAAAAAAAAAAAAAAAAAAAAAAACAAAACCAGAAATCTTTATTTGTTTTATTATCTGATTCAACAAACATACTTGAAGTTCACTATTAAATAGGGTTTTCTTTTTAAATTTTACACCACATTTGACTATATATTACTACTTAAAATCTAAACTAGATACTAAAGTCGCTGCTCATCATTCAGACAAGTATTCCATCCCTATAAATTGTTTGTTTGTTTGTTTATTTGTTTGTTTTGTCAAAGTATGTACCATATTTTGTAGCTCTGGGCTTCACCTCATTATTTCAAAATACACTCCTTAATTGACTGAGATAAGGCAAATAATTTTCTTATTGATATAATTCCTTGTGTGTAGCCACAAGAGGAAGGCAGGTCAGGATCTCTCTTATACTCTGTAGCAGTGTTGGTGCTGAAAACAGCATCGTGGATACTTAGAGTAATATTAATGTGCATTAATATTGTAGCCTATCCGTTCCTTTAAAAAAGAGTAAATTTATTCAGCTCTCAATTTATTCTACTCCCAGCCCCCTCAAACTGGTAATGAGGAAGTTAAAGGCTTCTGGAGGTGGGATACTAGGGTGGATTCTGCAAACCAACTTAGATGGGTCCTGGTTAAACTTTTGGCCAACGAGCTTTCAAGCGATCAGTGGCTACCACTAAGCCCTCCTGGAAATGTCATGGAACTGGTCAGATCTAGTGCAGCTGTAAGAACAATTTACAGAGCGAGTGTCCCACAGTTATTTTCTTGCCACACTGCCTAATACCAAGATACTGAACCCTAGATAGGTCTATAACCTAAGCAATATTTACTTCAAGCTCTTTCAGTTAATAACTGTGAAAGGATTAGCACTGTGGACAAGCCATTAGTGGCCACAATTATTATCTACTATATGTCATGAGATGTGACAAAAAATTAAAGTGCAAAATCAAGCTCTTTACTGGCTTAAGGAGATTTCTGGTCTAGATGCCTATACAAGGATAGGGGATAGATTCTGCTTCACCTTATAAAACAAACATTAAGGATCAGTAAGACATGGTGCAAGCACTTACAGGACCTGGGGTGGTCAAGCAAGATATGAAATAAAAGCTACTTTATAATAGACTTACAGTAAACAAATAGCATGAATTATTTGGATCTCATGAAAAGATTGTATATTAGATATCCCTGAATACTATTAAATATTAGAGTCACTGGATCTTTTGGCAAACTTACTAAAGACTGCACAGTGCTTTCAATGTAAAATCAGCCTCTCCGGTGGACAGTAATGACGTCAACACTTATTTTATTTCTATCTTGAAGATGCAGACTATAACACACAGCAGATAAACTGGTTCACATTTGCTTTTTGAAAGGTGACAAGGTAGAAAGCAAGTACCCCCTCATGTCCTCATCCACAGCACCCAGTCACGTTCTCTTAGCCTGGGGTAGGAGTGGTTTATCTTGCCTTGACATTTGCTTTGAAAGGGGTAGTAGTAGTCAACTGATAAATTCTGGACCAAATGTGATTCTCAGTAAACCTGACTGCTATGCTGGGCTGCAGATAGGAAACAAACATAACAAAGATTTCACCCAGTCTGTCTTCCCAACTACACTGGAGGCTTTTCTGCTCTGAATCTGCTGTGCTGGAGCTCCTCTGCTGTAGGATATCCCCTGCCAAGGTACACACTTTTAGGAGGAAAATCTAGTCTGGAGTTAAAGCTGTGTGGATCAGAAGCAATACTCCATCTAAGCTAGCAGATGAAGACAAGCTTTAATTCATCCATTGATGACCTGATTGGCTCCTACACAACTATGTTGCCATTAAAGATGTAATAACAGCTGCTTACTTCTAAATAAATATATCTAAATAAAACCTAAATAAATAATCTAAATCTAGCTAAATAAAAATTTAGACAAATGGCATAATGGGTTATGAAATTATATTTCTACACAGGTGGTTAAGTCTTTGTGATTTCCCTGGTGAATGACCATAAATCCATAACATGGTGGTCACAGACATTAGCATGACTTAAGAGCTTGAAATTTGTGACCTTGGTGCAACCACACAGTTGTTATGTACTCTTGAGGTGTTTGGATTAAATCAGCCGCAATATCAAGGCTTGAATCTCTGTTTCCGTTAATGGAGATTTCACTTGGATAAAAGCATGAATTGCGTTCTTATTCATACTAAATTATTTATAGCTCAAAAATACATCACTGTATAACTGGTAATATGGCAAGTACAACCTTGGTTATTCAACTGTTGGCTGGCTTCCTTCAGAAATAAATATACAAGACAAAGTTGTCTCTTTCTCCAGCTAACCCAACAAGTTTGCATCTTCAGGTTTGAACAGAACACTTAAAATACAGCCAATTATGGCCACCTTCACCAGATCAATCAGTCAGTGACCATATAACATTCTTTGGTTTTGACATCTTCCCTCTGGGTATTCCCTGCACCCATATCTTCCCCAACCTAATTGCACAAATACTTCTGATTTTTGTTCTCACATCATCCTAAATGTTAAGTTCCCCTGTTTATGTGCAACCATTTCTCATGGCTTCAACTGTACCATTGCCTGAAGATATGTTAAAATTTAGTGTTCTTTAGCAATAACACTAGTACTGTAAACCTTCATTAGACCTTTAAAAAACCTGCCCCAGACTGGACAAAATTCCCTATTACATTCTCTTTGCTTTCTGGCAGTCATTAATGAGAATGAGCCGTGCTGCCTCCCAAGCTCCCCAGCACTCGCGTCAGCATCCCACACCGTCAGGGACGAACAAATGCCATGCATAAAACCAGGTTTTAAGTGCAACACATCTGAGGTTTTTTTGCCTTTTAGAAAACTATATCCACCGTACAGCCAGGTTTTAGCCTTCAGAGTAACCATTCAAGAACAGTTTACTGATGATAAAACTGGCGTCTATCATGCTTTTCAACAGGTGAACTATCTAATAAGCAGCAGAATCCCTGTGCTAAAGAGATTACACTCTGAAGCACTGAATATAGTAAAATGCTGTGTTAAATTTAGCAGGTGCTTGGTGTGCATTTATTAAACGATCATTCCCTGTGCTGCTACTTCCCTCCCCTCTACTTTCAAAACCTCGAGCTTCCTTTTGCAATGACTCTTCCTATGTCTTTGAGTTCCCTCTTCACTGAAGAAATTCACTGCTGCTCCACCAACGACCTAGATATCAGGTAATTGCAGTTAAGAGGTATTGTGAAAGCTTAAGTTGTGCTTGTCCTGGCTCTCCTCACAGGAATGAATTTCTCTCCCCGTGCATGTGCACATTCAAAGGCTCTACAATGTTTTAGACTCTTAAATTGTGGTTTTGTTCTGATGGCTTTTTATTGTGTGTGAGGCTGAGCTCTTGAGTCATGGCATTTTTGTGCTGATTGGAGAGGGAAGGAAGCACTTGTGAGGAATTTCTATGTTCTCTAAATAATTCTAAATAGATATTAAGAAAAATATATAAAGTGACTGAACCTACTTCAACCCACATCTGATGGGGTTTTTTTCATCATTCATGCACATTTAGAAGAAAATTAGCTTAACTTTCCCTCATATTAAAAACCGAATTTAACTTATTCTTTATCCTCAAATATATATTATACATGTATTTAATGTATAGTTGCAGTTACATAGATGCACTGTGTAGAAAAAACATCCTCCAACCAAGCTTTCTTTCCAGAGCCAAAACATAAATATATATGGTTTATTAATTCAGATATCCATTTTTTTTCAATTTAGCAGTATAGTGTTTATTTAGTATTCATGTGTATGCATATTATTTCTTTAATGATAACTCAGTATGGCTTCAGTTTACCTTATTCTTTCCTGAGCATAGTGCCCAAGCAATTATCCCACGTGGGATTCATAAGTACAGGGTTGCAGATTTACCTATAGCAACACACTTATTTGCTGCTGATGAAAGCCAGGGGGTGGGAAAAAACAACAACAAACTACCAAGAACATCAAATTTAATCACAATAACTATATTTTTTTCATGAGAATTTATATGAAGGAAGGTATTTTATGGCTGTCATGAGAGACTTCACCTATAAAAGACTGAGCTGGCTGCATTCTTGCAGTACATTTGCTGCACCTTCTATTGCCCGAAGCAATTCCCTATATACAAAATTTGATGTTTCTTTTTTTTTTAAACATCCTGAAAAGCAAAATATAAAAATCCTGTATGTTCTTTAGTATTGCTACAGGGGTTAAATTGTTAATGCTTTACTTTCACTCTAGTTTTTTATCAAACTTTCTTTTTTCTCTCCCTGGGGATAAACAAATGGACAGCTTTCCTCTCTAGTATTCCTCCTTCCATTACCATCACAGCAGAATGCATCTGAGACTACAATAATTCAGTGATGAAATACAAAATGTCGCAATGCCATCTCTCTTAAAGTGAACTGAGATTTTGTTATGCCATTTTAGGTGCACTAATAGCTCCTAAAGTCCCATGGAGTATCTTAATGTGAATTTAATGAGCTGATAGCATATAAATGAGAGTACTGTGAGGGTGAAGGTGACATAACCTTTTTCCTTCTATTTGATGTTTGTCTTTGAAAAAATAGAGATCTTTTCAAAACGTACTGCATTATTACAAAGTGCTGCATCATTCAGCAAGAAGACTACCATTGTTTTATCATTTTAAAGGCCTTTTTTTCTCTTTTCAACAAAAAGCACTTTTTAGTTCAACATTAAGGTAATTAAAAATCTAAATGCTTTCCCTAGCAGCACAGTGCCAATACGTGGCACTCCAGTGCTTGTGGCCATGTTTTGGTGTACACATCCAGTGACAACCCAAAATTTTTACCATGCGTTGGTACCAGTATTGGTAGCATGAAACCAGTAAAATCATGCGTGAATCACACAGAAATCATCTATCTTTATTTCCTGTGTGTCATCTTTTTTCTCCTATCAAGGATAACGCTAAGAGGTCTACTCATCATTGCTGACTCCCAAACTCTGTGTGTCATTACCAGAGCGTTGTCATTTATAACGAGTTGCCTCCCCTCACTCAGCGGTGTCACACCCCATTGTGCGCCCAAATTCCAATCACCTTCCGCGCGGTAATGAACTGTGATCCCATCAGCACTGGCTTGGATCAGCACGGACACCGCCGCGCACAGGGGAGGAAGGGACCGATGGTAAAAGATAAATATATTGGTAATCAGATAGCAGCAGACATATAGAAAACATAACTGGCAGATTAAGGAGGTAACCGAATGTATGAGGTTATTAAAGTTTGTCAGAGTGTAGCAGTGTAGCTTTTCCACTGCATTTTTTGAACTATTCTCCTTAAAACCTTTAATTCAGGCTTAAGAAATGACATCTCAGGGTTTTTTTTCCCCCTAACCTAAAAACTTAGAGACACGGCAGCCAATTATTCGATTACTTCTATGTTAAATACTTTGCAACTCAAAAAGAAAAATTAAACTTTCACTTCTATTTCACCAGATATTAGAAACATATTCCTAAATAATGTATAGATCCCAGAAATAATTTATTATTTTAAAACTTTATCTTGAGCAGGACTTATTTATTTTAATTTTATGCTCATTAGTTGAATTTAGGTCAATCAAGAATATATTTGGGTTGGTCTATTTGTTTGTTAACTTTGAAAAACCTGTAGAACAGATTATGAATTGGTTCTGAAGACAATGTATTTTCTATATTTGCTTATAGTCCCAATTCTGTTGCATGCACTATGTAAGACTAAGTGAATTAAATTTATAAAAGTTATTTCTTCTACGAGCAGAAATGGTAACATTTACTCTTCTGAGAATGATGTACCTTGGGCTGCATTTGACAAAGGAAAAATAAATAAATAAAAAATAAGCAGCTTACGTGTTTCAAAAAGTTGGAATTTTGGCAATGTATGAAATTTGTTTAGAAAAACCTTTTCGTTGCCAGGTGACAAGGCAAAACATATCACATATGCTTAACAACCAGCTTGTACATATTTTGTCTTTCCAAGGTTTCTAGGGCTGGTCAGGCACAATGATGCATTACAGCTGAAGGAGCTTCCAACAGGGACAAATGTTTGTCTCTTTCCAAAAGAATTTTCCTAATCCTTAAGAAAAACAACTCAATATTTCTCATTGTTTAATGATTGAGTAAGGATTAATTCTGTTCAAAATTCATCGTATTACGAGTCATAACATATATATTGTGTTTCCTGAGGATTCATACTACTGGGTTTTTGGCACATCATATTTGTTAGCATTTCATGGTATAGTACAAGCATACATACAAATTTCTTACAATAGTCTGATATCTTACCCCTGTTCTACTGTCAGACAACAATGCAAGCAGTGTGAAAACATATGGATGACTAAGGATCAATGATAATGTATTAAAATTTACATGCTATTACACTACAAAAACTGCTGTCACCATAGACTGAGCACCTTAGAAACTCTGATGTTTCCATTTCATCAACATTTCATTTCACTGATGAACACTGTCATTTCAGAAGAACAGAAAAATTAGTTAAGGTCATAGAGGAAGTCAGAAACAAAGTAGAAAGAACCCAACCATCCTGCACTCAGATTCCCCTGAAATCAGTCATCATCACCAGAGGTCCATCCTTCCCATCTCAAAACTCAGCTCTTGCTGTGAACATTTACACATATCCCATGGCCTGTAGTTGGAGTTAATGGACTTCACACATGTGAAATTAATTGTGGGGATAATTCTGAAACAATTACCTTTTCTTGGAATCCCAGTCAACAACTATTCTAATAAATCATGGTGCTGCTTGTGTTATAATGATCATTAATAATCAAATGCATCTGTATACTCAGCCTGTTTGCTCACTTAAAGTCAAAATATTAAAAGGCAAAGAGTCAGGTGTCCAAACTCCCATGTGTCTAACATACAACCTATATGCTCTCTTCCAAACACCCTATTCTAGCTGCAGTTATCAACTGTTTGTGCCATTATGCGAACTTTAATCTCAATCCCAATCTCAAATTCATGCCTACATAACTCAATGTAGTCCAAGATTTTTCTTTCTTTTTTTTTTTTTTTTTTTTTTTTTTTTTTTTTACATTCCAATATTTAGAGCACCTCAAAGGAAAATTCGGCATGACTCATGAGATTAAAATGTTTTGTTCTTTAATTGTACTTATTGGGAGAAAGCACTAAATCAGTTTTCAAATAGCATCACTGATTCATCTAGAACAACGAGCTGTTATTTCATTATTTCTCTGTGGCACAGAGGGGCTGCCCTCATGTCTTCTGTGCACCCAGCTGAACTCTGGCTTTTATACAGGTTGGGCTCAGTACCAGAAATTTTTCATGTCTCCACACTAATCCTTACAAGTTTGTCACCTCTTTCCTCCAACCCACTGCACCTATTCTCACCTACCCTGGGGAAAAAACAAGTACATACACAGAAAACTCAAAGCTAAAAAACTTGTCTCTCTATTGGTGAGTATAACCTCTTGAATTAGATATCCAGTAGGAACACTTGTGCCTGAAAATTCCAGTTTGCTCTCCCTGCCAGTAAACCACACATGCCAGCAAACCAATTTCCTAGAATCCTCATCAAAAGACCACAACAAAGGGATATAATGATGGTCAAATCAAAATTATTTAAAAGGGAAAAAAGACCATACACAAAACCTTTCTGCATTACTGTCCAGATGCTATATGCCTCTACCTGCCATTATTAATATTCACTGGCCCTCTAACACCTTAGAAATTAATTTTTGTTTTTATTTCCTTTGCTTTTTCATTGTAGATTATACCCCATTGCAGTACAAGGCATCCATTTACACAGTGTAAACTTACACTGTGAGATATGATCCCAGATGAGGTACTGCCTCAAACAGAAAATGAAAAATATTCCATGCATTTTAAACATGAATCAAAGATCATAAGTTACACAAATGTGTAATACATTTCTGCTATTCTCTGGCAGGAAAGAAAAACAAAACTGGCAGCTATAGCAATTGTATAATGGTAATTATTGAGAGAAATAATTATACAAAAACCTGTTCAAATTATATATGGGATAGAATGACTCAAAGTGAGAATTTAAAGTGATAGCTAATACTTCAACAAACCTCACTCTAAGAGACCAGGCAGCAAGATCAGACAAACAAATGTATCTGCTGAAAATTTTCTACCCTCTGAAGTTTGTAAAATTGGACCAAAAGCAACCATTCTCGCTCGGCGCCTGGGACCCAGCTTCAGGGATTCAAGGTAGGCAGCAAAAAACCTTTTTCCCCAATCCCTGTCCACGTTAACCAGGCTGGTTTATGGGGAAGACTCCCAGCAGCATCAGGACACAAGAACTCCTACACACAGGAAAGGAGGAAGCCCTTACACAGTTTTATTGTAAACAGACTGAAATCACTTATTTATATTTATTCAATAACATCAATCATCCTTCAGCTGTAGGTGGATTTAGAATATGAAAACACTGTATTCGAGGTGAGAAATGGAATGCGAGGTTGCAGCAGAGTCGGGTAGCTCTGCAGCACTGAGGCCCAGCCTGAATCGTCACCCGCACCACTGAGATCATTCCTGCCTGTCCCCAAAGCAGAAGCTTCTTGTCCAAGATGTTTTCATCAGCAGTTCTGATTTCTGCGACTGCCCTCATCCCATCACCCTGACGCCTGCATCACTCTGGATAAAACATGCAGCCACTGAAATTGTCATCCCTGAAAAGTCAAGAAAGACTCACAACCTGTTCCCTTCTTTGTTTTCTTTCTGGCTTTCCTGCTGTATATTTGAGCTTCTTAGTTCTTCCTTCTGTTCCAGATCCTGCTTCTCAAACACCTCTCCCTATTTTCAAAACTCCTGCTTCTCTCATTTCCCCCCTCCCTCTTTCCACCTAGTTTGTAAACCTCTGTCCTCACTTCCAACAACTGAACACCTTGTCCAAAGCACTTCTCAAGATACCAGGTTTTTCATTATGTGTACATGAAAAAATGCAGAGATCCTTAATTTATCTCTATTAGCTACAAACATTTCCCCAATTAGTCCTTCTAACACGTATTATCTTACATTGGCGTTGCTACTTCACTTCCCACTGTAATGTATCTTATTTGAAATTGGTGTGACCCAGCTGAGGATTACAGGCTTTTACATGTACTGTAAATACACATTTGATTGCTGCAAGTTGAACTAGTAAATGCTATGACACAGAAGTGTTATTGATTGCCAAAGATAACAATTTAGCAATGAGAAAAAGAGAACAAGACAATAAAGTATTACTTCAGTTTAACTTAAAAGTTTCTCTCTTTACACAGACCACTCATCACATGCACCATCTTGTATTAATAATAACTTTTCAAAGTTTGTATTCTAAAAGCTTTAGAAAGTGAGCTACTAACAAAGCTCTATCATCCAATGCATTAATGGTCCATCAAAGCTTTCCATGTACATGATGCAGAGATTCAGAAAAGACTTTAAACAACTCAGACTTTTAATGAAATACCTAAAGCATCACTTTTTAAAGACATTAGTAAAAAGGAGACTATTTTGTGTTCCTGAGTCCATTTACATTATAAACAACCAGATCCTACCATCAGTTAAGGTCCTACCACTGGATCCTCATTTGCATCTGTACTAAGTTTGTCCCAAAGAGAGGAAAAATAGCAAAGCAAACCCAAATTTTTTCACATCATCTTAGAGTTGAACTATACAAAATGAAATCTCTGACCTTTACGTAACTGATGTCACAATTAAATCAGTATGTCATACAAAGTACATCAACTTTCTAGTGAGTTTACTACAGAAAAATTTACGTCACATTACTATTTTCATCTTCACCTTGCAGTCATCAAACATAAAATCTGTTCACTAAGTCTTTCTCTTTCATTTTTGAGGTACACAAGATGGAAACAGCATGCTCAAAGGCTCAGGAAATATTGCAGAGAGATGATTAGTCCATCAGCTCTGATCCAACAGATGCTCCCTTTTCAGATGTTACTGCTTGCCTTTCACCTCCTCTTTACAGACCATTTCACTGTACGGTTTGAATTTTAGGTCTGGTATTATGTCCACAGTTGTGAATACTGTACAAAACTTGCTCCCTGAAATTCTGATTGCCAGTGAAAATGCAGTAAGAAAGATGACAAAGGCTTCAGGATAGCAGTAAATATGGCAAAAGATAAAAAAAAGACTGTTCTGTTTTCAAGCAAATCATAGACAGTGCAACTCAACCTGCAATATCAAAAAAGTTGCTTTTTCCAAAAAGAAAAAAATATTAATATTATTTAGTAAGGTTCACATAGGGTTGTGGTTCTTAAGTCCAACCCAGCTCAGAAACCATGATATTTTTATATTTTTTTTTTGTATGCAGAGGGAAGAATAGCAAGTTGTTTGTAGGATTTACAGTTAATGCTATCATTTCTTTCAATATTTAGATATTGTATTTATTTCTTCAATGTACATAATTAGCTCACTATGTTCTAATTAAACTAACTTCCGCTATGCAGTCCTTCAATGTTACAATATTCTAGGAAACAAGTACAGTGCTATAAAACCAAAAGCCCACTATGGACTCAGACAGTTAGATAGTTCTCCACAATTTAAATTAGGATGGTACTGGAAGGAAAGTACTAATGTATCTATTTTCGACTTTAGGTATTATGCATCCCCCAGTGTTGTTTTCCTTAATGGTTTTACCCTCTAAGCACCTCTATAAGATAGGGAGGTAATATTGCCCCTAATTTAGGGATACAGACCTGAAACACAGAGTGCAGTTGATTTGTTCAAGGTGAGATGTATATCCTATGACAACGTTGTCATCTAGGAACAGATATCCCACCCCTGGGTCTAGCTGTCCTTATTGCACATGAGTCTCCCCTGGAAACACTGTAGGGGATCCTTTTAACATTATAAATATCTTCCCTGATTTCCCCATTTTTATAGAATAAAATATAAATAAAATCCCTGCATGCAAGAGAGGGCAAGGTGAGAGAAAAGCAGCACCTTGGAAGACTCCATGGGAGATACACTGAGGTTTCCAGAAGCAGGAATAAGATACTCATCTCCATATAAACTTCTAAATCTTGCCAAAAATTTAGAAGTTCAGATAAGATTAAGACACATTGGCTTTTTACTATTTCAGCCACTCTTTTTCCTGCCATGTGTAAGGAGGACCACGGCTTTGAGATGAATATCAATGTGGGATATCCACAGCACCAGCCAAAGAAGAACTTCGGTCTCCATTTTCCACTTCTTTCCTCAAGACATCAGGTTAGAAGGGCGGTTTTGATTCCTGCAACCCATGTTAAGCACTCTGGGAGGAAGGTCCACCGTTAAATGTGTGCAGCATGCCTTTTCCTGTACCAACACTTGGCCAACTCATGGAGTGTGGGTGCCCATCACTTTTCTTCTCTGCACTGCGTCTTACAGCCATGCTCCACTACAACAAGATTTTTCCAATTATTTCAACAAATAGTTTAACAATTCTTACCCCTCTTCCCTTCTCACATCTTTCTCTCACTTCGTAACACAAACATCATTCTTGCATATTTTATTTCTTTATTTTCTTTATTACTAGTTGCATCTTGGTGGGAACTGTAAGACCAAAAGCAACAGAAGTCGTATTGTGGCATAATAAAAAGTTCAACTAAAAAGGTAATATAAATCTTGGGAATGAAAGAGAAGGCAAAAAAAAAAAAAGAAAGTTGGGTAGGTGATATGAAGGCACACAGGATCATATCATTAGAAAAAGATGAAGAACAAACTGTTGTGCCCCAGCCTCTGGATTATCCAGGTCCTTCTTTCTAGTTATAATCCCTTGATGACAACCTCTCATCTGCCTATAAGGTGTCACAAAGGGAACAGAAGCAGTGGAGATCCTTCTTAGAAGTCACATGAATGGGACCAAATAATACTGGATGCTATAACAGTGTCAGGGGAGATGGAAATAAGCAACAAAATCCACAAAATCCAGAAGAAAAAAAAATCTTGATTTCCCCTCTCCTTGGTATTTTGTGTGGAAGCTGGTACAGACACTGCAGATCTGAGTAGGTTAAGAGAAGGGAATCAAACAGAGTTCAATAAAAGACTGAACACTGTAATAGCAGCAGTTTGGGGGTCATTCACTTGTATTTTGTACGACACATACTGTGGACACATATTTTGCTTTCCAGTGCACTGAAGTTGTATTCAATTTTTATTGACAACTGAATTATAAAAGCTGCCACAATTCAGCCTGACAGGCAGCTTTTGTACACTGGGCAGATGTGGCAAATGGTTTGGGGTTTTGCCTTACAGGAAATTGCTGAAGTTTTCAAGACCGGAAGAAAAGGCAACTATTTTTATTTCACTTTTAATGAAAAAAGTGAGTTATATATTTGGGAAGAGGAAGCTCTCATTCCAAGAAGTCAAGTCATTAATTTCTATAGCCCAAGCCAAGAACTCTCACACTGTGGGTCACAAGGTCACCAATGAAGCTGTTAGCGATGTTGCTATTCCCATCGCCTTTGTTAGGGTTAACACCTTCTGCAAAGCACAATCAACTTTTAAGGCACAATATAAAACTTTAATAGCACTCGTAATTAGTGCCAACAGTGTTAGTTTCTGTGATTTCTACAAGGGCCTTAGTTAGGGACCATAAATTCCATTTCACTTGGGTCAACCATCTATCAGGTGATAACAACTGTTCCCTGCTACCCACCTGGACTGGCTGCAGCATGGAGCTGCAGTTGCCACTGAACACTGATTATTCTTACAACACACCACAATAGACATGTTTGTTGGGATATTTGGCAGCAAGCTTTGGCTTACTATCAGGGCATGGAATCTGCACAAACACTGTTGTGCATATTTTTTTATCACATTGTGAAATATATATTTAGCAAGGTTGCTTGGATAAACTTTGCCAAAAAAAAAAAAAAAATGACACTACCATAGCAGTGAATGGGATTTACAATTCATGCTTCCGAGCACCTTTACTGCACAAAAACTGTTTATTAGCACAAGTTTTCCCTTTGTATGTTGTGTTTACTTGTTTCTCAGCAGGGTCTGCTGATGTTAATGGACTCACAGCAGTGCATTCTACTTCTGTTATTACAGGTCTAATTCAGTCATTAACATTTCATTAATGGACTGGCCTCCTAGCTGTTTGCTTGGCTGTCTAGATATTGATGAGCTTTCTAGTATAGAAAACTGGTATTTAAGGCAGACTCTTAAAGGCTTATTAAAATGCTAGTGAATCTTCATAGCATTCTGTCGTTTATTTTAGAAGATAAAAGACAAACCCTTGAACAAATTTGCATTGCAAAAGTTGCCAGCACCTGAATAGAAAATAAATTCCATGAAAATATCTTGAGGAGAGGAAAAAAAGATTCCACAGTTACATCACCTGGATACAAGCCTTCAGTTCCTGCCTTAAAACCAGTGCGGCTCAGCACTGCCAAGTCCGCTGTGTTCTACCTTGGAAGGAATTGCATTTCAGTGGGACACAAATTGATTCTTTTTTCCACCTCACAAGGGTGTTCTGCAGCTCCACTAGCTCACATTTCCAGACTCTGAACTGGAGTGTGTAATCCTTCCCACAAGCTGCTCAATCCGGAACAACCTTACTGGTACCAGTGGAATTGGTCAAACTAAGAGACTGCTCAGAATAGCAAGACAGTAGTTTTGGGGACCTCTGACATTATCACCAAAGAGGAAGACCTATCACAATTTCTAGACTTCAGTAATTTTCTAGCTTTATCAACAGTGTAGTGGAATCTAGTTATAGAACTATCTAGGTAATATCTGTACCCAAGTGGAAGGTAAGTGTCCTTATGGAAATGCTCAATGGAGTTATGAGATGCTTCCTTTTACCGCACCTCTGCTTTTTCCCCATTAAAAGGAACGTGTATTTTCAGACACCACAGAGAATTGAAATATACTGCATCATATCATATGAGTGTCTAATGCAAGTACTTTGTGAAAATTACTAATTTGATATCATAATTATGCTTGTAATATAAAATTATTAAGCACTGTCATATTGCACAGTAAATGGAACTTATATTGATGTAATAAAATGTATTTCAATTCCATTACAATAACTTTACCACATTCTTTAATGGTACCTACTGTTAACAAAAATAAGATACAGCCAGGAAAAACACAGATGATGGGTATCTTATCTTACAATATTAGGCTGCAAAAGATATAATGTGTGAGCTTCCTTATGTGCTTTTTTACATCTATGAACACCTGCAACTTATATTTGGTTTTGTTAGAGAATGAGATGTTAAAAAGTAGAGGTAAGATTAGAGGCTAATAAACAAAATCCCTAGTGTGAGTTCCCTTAATAAATTCAACATTATATATGCCTTTGACTTCTGCTTTATAAATGGAGCTATAAATATTATTGATCCTAAATTCATATTTTTTTAAGGATCTTACTAGCTCAGTCAGTCAGGACTATGCCAGGATGACATGAAAATAGATCTCTTACTATGAAACCTGAAGCTTATTATCTTGATAAATGTAGCTATGTTTGAGAAACCAGAGGGGTGGGGGGGTTGGAGGGGGTATGGTACAGAGAAAGGAGGGACACTGTATTTTAATACAAATATGTTCAAGTGTTTTTTTCCTCTGTATAACTGTCACAGCCCAGAATGTATGAGCTACTTATTTAACAGAGGAAAAAAAGAAAACAGAAAAAAAAAAATAAAAAAAGAAAAAAAAAATAATTATGAGAAGGATGCCAAATCCTCATCTAAACATTTTCATCTAGATTTCTTTTGTCTGTCAGGGTAAATAAAATTGAAGAAACAAACCACAACTAGAGGGGAAAAAAATCCCAGTCAGCTAAAATGTCATGACTTGCTTCTCTGCAGGTGTCAACTTGACTTCACTGAAATGGCATACAACTTTGATTTTCACATCAGGAAAAAATGTTTATTCCCTCTACCAGACCTAACAGATAAGAATGTACTCTGTGTAACATTGCATATTTTGAAATTGTGGATTTCTGTGTATAACTATTCTTGAGACACATGCTAAAAATATTTTGTGTGCTTTGCCTTGAATTGTTGTCATGAATTATTAAATTGAGCTGTTACTTTTTCATTAAACTGGCAGTCTTAATAATTTAAACACTGGTCTTTTAGAGACTTACTGTATATTGATGATCTCCACAGGAAGAAAGAGAACCTCTCAATTATTTTATATCTGTCTTGATTTTTTTGTTTGTTTTTTAATACATTGCATGACATATGCATTACTATATACCTATATTATTGTAACATGCCAGACAACATTTCTCTACATTTGGTTTGTCATTGAGAATTTAGCTGGATTTTATTCCTGTAGCCAGTATTTCCAGTTATAGGAAACTCATACTTTCGGAATGTTCAAGGGTACCTCATGGGTAAAGGTTCAATTTACTCTAGGAAATGAGGTAGGAAATAACCTTCAAAGTTGTTATATGTGTGTGTGAGGCAGTTTATAGTGAACGACTGGTCCATTTGGATGGCAACCTTCTTGCACCTGAGCAATATCTGATGCTCCAAAGAAAAACCGAAAGCCGAGATGTGTGAAAGAGTTTAAAAATGACAGCCTGACTTCAGTAAAAACCTCAACTTTCTTCTCAACTAATTTGAACAAAAAAATGTCCTTGCTCTGTGGTGACAATGGCTGAAAATTAAGTTTCTGGAAATTTGTTGGCAAATCATTGAGCTTTGTTCATCAACTAGACTTAAACATTGATCAAGTTATGTTGGCTCTTGTATAGGAGTGATGGAGGAGCATTTCACTCCCTTCTGGCATGTGCCTCAATGGTTAGCTACTTTGGAAGCAATTGTTCTATAATCTCATTACAGTTTTGACTTAGCATCTACATCTCCTATAACACTCTGAAGACCAGAAAGCCGTTACAGATTTTTTACTGTAAAAAAATTATATTCAACTATTACTACTTCCTAGAAGGGTTTTTCCTCCTCAAGAGCTGGACAATTCACACTCCTGTCAAACCAATTAATAAGCTTCAGTCTTTGAAAGCAATTTTGTACAATTTTCTATGGATAGATTATATGGATTTCATGATCTTGAATGTATCTAAATGGATTTCATGATCACAAGCCCTGAAAGTTTGCACCCATCCCCACAGAGCATATCCTACAGTAATTCTAAGTGTAACTGGTCCAGATTTTGACATTAACTTTTTTGTATTACCTATAGAAAGTCATTTACATCCTTTGTATTTCTGCTTAACTGTGAAACAGGAATGAGAAAAGTTTTCATCTTTGTAAGCAACTACTTCCTTAGGTGGAATATATTAAACTGAAAAGCATAAAAGTGATTTTAAAAATTCAAGTCATCCTAATATCAACAGTGAAAACAGCTTTAAAGTTAGAAGCTAAAACAAAAACTTCAGGAATTATTTATCCAAACTCAAAATAGAACAAATCTAGCAGTAGCAAAGACACAAGGTAATACCCACTGTCTCCTAACCAGGAAACACATCCTTAGCTACCAAAACAGCAGCATTCACTGCAAGGCCTTAATGACTATTTTTAGCATATTTTGGTATTAAATCCAGTGCAATTCATATATCGTCCTCACCTAAATATTTCTAGCTGACCCTCAGAAAGTATTGCTTTAGACTTTCCCCTCTTTTGGCTTCATCTCGAAAGGAAATACAAACTTGCTTGAACACTATTATTTTTCTAACCAGTTAAGAGTTCAGTCTTTTCCTCATCCTGAAACGGCGACCATCAGCAATTAGTTTACAAGACTACAAGAAGCATAAGAAGATATTTAGGGTTCAGGAACGTTTAGGTCAGTCAATTAAAAAATTTCTAACTTGAATTAAGACTTTCAAAAACTAATTAATAGATTTTTTTTTTTTTTTAGAAATAACCTTCCTGCCAAACAAAATAGTCTGTGAATTGCAGAAGAGTCTAAAATATTGAAACGCTTTATACACGCAAGAATAATATATTGGGTCTATTGAGAATTAATTAATAATTTCTTAAATCTAATCCCAGGACAGATATCATTTGCATTGGTGGGTTTACCAAGTCCCTTAATCTCTTGAACTTCATTCAATTACACCTCAGAACAACAGAGTAAGAACCATTTCAAAATATCTTCCCAAAATCCAGAGCAAACTCTTAACTCTCACAGTCTTCCTGTGGTAGAAGCAGAGATGACAAAAAATCAGACATTTTGGGAGTCAGTTGATGTTTATGATCCATGGGGATGTTTTACTTAAGTAACACCAATGCTCATTTTACACAGCACAACCGTAGCAAGATTACAAAATATTAACTTCAAACATCACATAAAGTATGAATAATCTTCATTGCTACAAATTTTTAAAATGCATCATATTTCTTTCCCACATATGTCCTTGTAGCCTCATAAAACAAACTGTTTCATTATATGATTATGGGTTTGTGTATATATATCACAAAATCTTAGCTAATGCAAAAAGTAAGAAAATAGATTTTGACATTGGAGAATTATTTTTCTACTCTCCTGTGCCTTTGGATCTAAAGGCAGAGCTACTCGGCTGTTTAATCTGGCTTGAGTCCAGGACCGCATGCCATGGTGAAAGATGCCAAGAACGGTGATGCCACATGAAACAGAAGTTATCTTCCACAAACTCAAAATGATCACATGGCAATGTGTATTTTAACTGATATAAAGAACAATCTCATTTAGTTTTCTTGTCTGGTCGGGAGTGATTTTCGTTTGGGCAACTGAATTTTGTTCTTATTAATAAGATGTAGGAGATGCTGTGATCACTTCACTACACAGCATTTGACAACCCTTCCATACCACGTCCACTGAAATGCATGGTCCTACCTTCCCTGAGCACGGCTTCCAGTCCTTAACTACACCAGAGGGTCACAAATTGCAGTGAACAGTCATTAAATATGTTTCTTCCTTATACAGACAAACTCTTAAGTGTTGCAATTTAAACATATATGAAAAAGAAACACTCTTCGTCCAGTTTGCACTTTATCACTAGTTAAAACTGTCTAGGTGGGAAACTCTCTGTGCTTTCTGTCCTTTGTTGTAAAGTAGCCGTATGCTGCCACCTTTTTAATTAATCCACAATTCAGACTGCTATCATTGTTCAGTTTATTAGCTTCCAAAAAGGTTAGATGATTTCAGATGCATGATATGTATAAAATGGTAGAAGAGCAGATACAACAGCAAATTTGTATAGAATATCATAAGATTATATTTTTATTTATAACATAGAAAGAACTTTTCAGTCTCATTCTAAGCTAAAATTCCTCCCTACCTCTGTGAATACCCAAAGACACAGCTTCCATTGCTCTGGTTGGGAGAAGGCAATAAAGATACTCGGAAGGCACCACGCAAGTCGGATTTTCATTATTAAACCTAATACTGTTAACAGATATTTCTCTTTTGAAGTACAGAAAACAAGTTAGTGTTTAATCACAACCTCGATCACTTATTATTGCCTTCTGATGACTCCTGACTCACAGTACACGCCCAAGCATCCCAAATACTCTGATTAAACACTTATTTTGTATTTCTCTGTAGATGAGTGTCCATACCAATGAACTGCCTGACTCTCTTCTTTAAATGTCAATAACTGCTTCGTAAACAAAGTAAAATTTCTTTATTATATTTCCATTTGAAAGCGCTCTCTCTTACTTGTTGAGCTTGGACTTTAGGTTCTGTACATTAAATCCTCAGTAATTATTAGAGGTCAGATGATTCCACTCTGCAATGATATTTCAATATTTTCCAAGTTTCACAGTCTTACTGGATATCAAAAATTACTAATTGAAACCAGGTAAGATCCTGCAATTTCAAGCAATTATCATATGAGAAAAAGATCCCCTCGCTGAGGTTGTTATTATTTTATTTTTGGTGTTCAATAGTAGGTTCTTTGAAAACTATTTCTTGTGAATAAAATGAGAGAGGAGTCAGTAGTGTGAAAAGTAACACTTCACCAAATTAAGTGTTCAGGTTATTGAAACATAACACCGAGATATGTTTGAGTTTGGAACAGGTACATCAGATAATCTGTTCAGTGGTCTTATGAAAATTTAGAATACTAAAGATTGGATACACAATCGCTGTAGGAGATAAGAATTAAAATTAAGGAGTTTTCTCTATAATGTATGAAAAGTAGCTTATCAATAATTTCACACTAACTCCTCAAGAGGAGTAAAGAATCCAGCAAAGGAAGGATTTTCATGATATTATAGGACTTGATCAACATTCAAATAAGACAGGAAGAAAGAGAACAAAAGCCAGGATATGATATTTATGCTCATTACTATCATTTGATATCCTGAAAAAAAACCCAAACCAAATCACATGGAAGCAAACAACCAAAACCCATTTAAGAATAATATAAAGAAATCATATCTCACCTGTATTATCTATCCACTTTTTTCACCTGAAAAATGTTTCTAATTTAGTGTAATTTTGAATTTTGTAGAAATATTTAAATAGCTTATATATAACTTTTCCTGATATGGAGACATTGAAGTAAATCCTGATACATTAGAAACCCCCTATGAGCTAATACTCTGACTTTCATTCCCTGACATACCCTTGATGAAAATGGGCTTTAAAAGCCTGGCTCCAGACACTCCCATTTCCTGCCACTGGAGGGTTTAAATAGATGACAGAACGAGGCATACCTGTCACATCAGATGAACATGGGCTACTCAGTACCCATGTCTCCTTGCCCAATGAAAGATGAGTTTTGCATGATGCAGAACTGTGAGTTTAAACAAAAATAACATGCAAGGAGCTTATTTTACAAGCAGTATACGTATGGATAGCATCTAACAAACTGGCTTCTGCAACAAGGCCTACACAGAAAATAAGCAGGTACTTCATGATGCTGCAGGTGTTATGAGTTTTCACTTTCCATGTTATAACTCCTGGTGAGATCTTCCGGGTCTCACACTCAATGTAATCATTTTCATCTGTGCAAAGTGGACACAAACATAAGTGTGCTGGCATGGTATCATTCTGTATCTTGCTTTGGATGGGTGTGAAACATGGCAAAGATGTAAGGCTGTGGAAAAGTGGACTCATTAGAAAAATGTATCGGATCAGAATTGTCCATGTCTATTGCCATAAAAATACTTGCAATGTGAAAAAAAATAAAACCAAAAACAAAAACAACAACAAAAAAAAAATCCAGAGAAAAACTAAAGAGGAGTATTATCATTTAGTGGTTAATTGTATACAACCTTCCTGAGACAATAAAATAAAAAATTAACTAAAATTGAAGGAAACTACTGGTTGGTTTAGTGTATGTTGAAGCTATTTCAGCATTGAATATTTTCCCTAGTGAAAGGGTGGAAACCTTGACACCTGGAGGGGCATGTAAATTGAGATTCAGGAAGACGCTGGAAATACAAAATGAGCATCAGACCAGATAACCGCCCAGTCTGCACCGCCATGATTTACAGCCACACGTGCCACTATTGCTATTTCCTGAGCCTGCGCTGCCGCTGGTCCCCGTGGCCATGCCTGCCTGGGCACCACAGTCCCTCTGGAAGGACGTGGGAACCGCTCAGCCAAGTGCTATAAAGGGAACTCCACCACCTCTTGACGTGTGAGCCCCGGGATTTATGCGAGGAGCAAACACCAGCAAGCAAATCCAGCTGTTCCAGGCATTACACAGCTTTTCATCCCTGAACACTTCGAGGCCTCCAGAAAGACACTCTGGGAGGTTGCAGAGCACTGCGCAGGTGGAGAGGGAGCTCTTTGAGCATTTTAAAATGTTTCTCAGCCTCAGGGCTGCATATTACAACCAGGTTTCACTCGCTAGCACATCACCTCTTTTCCTTTCTACAGAACCACCTTGCAGGTTCACCTACCCTGTCTTCAAGGTACAAGGCAAATGCACAAGACATTCCCAAAGCCATGGGAATTGTGCTTGGTTTTGCAAATCCTTTCTGTAGTGTTTTAATGAAAATTCACTATGGTTCTAATGGAAAGAAAATACCTTAAGCAGATCCTTAACAAGAAATATGGGGTGGCGAGGGGGGGGGTGGGGGTGGTGAAAACCATTAAGTGAGACGTTTCGCCAGTATTAGTGAAACAAAAGAGCACAGCATACAAGTTTAAATACCAGATAACTGTCACCATCAGATTGCCAGGAAGAGTTAAAATTCAGGTCTCCTGTCTGGAAAAAGTATTACAGGAATATATTCTGAACTTTGCACAGTTCATTTCTGTTACAATTTGGATATATCATAAGATTTATTGAGATGCCTCATGTTTAATAAAATACTCATAACAGTTTGTGATATTTCACAGGATAAATAACAAGATTGTTAACTGTATTTGGATAACAGGTCTCAGAATAATAAATGGCTCATTCAATAACGAACTGACAACAAGTTATTTCAGGTTATAAAAATGTGTGAGATAAGAGTCAAAATGACAAAACTCAAAGGATCAGAAGTTCTAGGGCAGAAAACGTTTGAGTCCAAAACCAGGTTACCCCAATCCAAGCATAATTTAAACTCCAAAACCACTTGAAATAAGGAGATGGAAATTTCCACATAAAGTATTTTCCAAGCCAAATCCACAACAGGACAGTGGAAGCAACTGTTCTTTTATTTCCTACGCAGCCCAAGACATCTCAATCTTCTCATGTTATTCAAATCTAATAAAAGATTAATATCCTTTTAGAATAAAATAATATAAAAGTATCTGAAGATAAACACATAACAATTATTCATCCTGGCTGTGTCCCTCAAAGAACACATGAACACAGAAAGTTCAATACTTTTTAAAAAGTACATTCTTTCAAAAATATTAACAAGTGAAGACTCTCTGAGTATATTTGACTTCTAAATAAATTGCTTTCTTTTTTGGAATTGCTGAGAAGGCAGACACTCTTAGTGAGGTCAATGAGACTTACTGATTGCACAGTGTTACGGAAAATTAGGCTACTTATTTGGGAACTAAATATGGATTTTAAGAGCATTCAATGAAGTCACACTTTTGAACATTTTGGGGCTGGCCTACATTTAGAAAAAAAAGTTTGAGACATTGAGCAACAACTTTTTGGAAGAACAAAATATTTATTATGCCCTTTGTAGCAATTAAAGTCAATTCACATAGTCTGAAAAAGATGATTTAGGCAGGGGGGAAGGTTGGCTACCCTTCCATTTTTCCTGTAACAAGATATCATTTTACAATCCACTCAGCATACTTAAGGTGCCCCCAATTCTTGTCAGCTTTGACTCTGAAGTATCTAGAGGACAAGGATTGGGTCCCCAGGATGGTATTTGCACCACCAGTGTTTGCCTCTCACCTGTATGTCAGGATAAAAAACAGTGGAGATGAGACAACTTGAAGAGGAGGGAAAAAAGAAAGGGATGTAAATAAACACTTTATGTGTTTTAGTGTAATTCTTAAAATTAAAAAAACACTCTCTCCATAAGTTATTCTCATGCACTTTTTCAGGGTCAGTTTATTTCCGAAGTTTGCCTACCTGAGTCTCAGCAGAAAGCTGAGCTGTTGATATTGTTTAGGTCTTTGATGTTCACAACACTAATAACGTAAACTGATTAAATAACGACAACTTTCCCTGAAAAATAATTTTAAAACCCCACATAGCTAGCCATTTTAAACTAAACCAACTGCTATTGCTATCAGTTTAAGTAATCACTTTCCCAGCTGACAGATGCAAAGCTCTCTGTTCAGATAATGACTTTTCCAGCTGACGAGAGTCAGGGAACAGGAAGTGTATGTGGGGATAAGTGTTTGGGAATTAGAGGACAGCCAAAGTTTGTAGCTACCTGTATTGTCTGAATGGGGTTATTTTACTTCTACTGGCATGTTTTTACCTGAAATCAGCATAAATAAACATTTAAAAATATGTTTAGTACAACAGTATAATTTCTTACAGTGCTAGGCAATTTTAAAAGTTTTTTGAGAACAAAATCATTACATCAGTCAGTAGCTACAGTTTTCAACAGTGCTTTTACAGGGCAAGGAGAAATGGTACATGCCGTATTGTTTCTGTCTGCGCTTAAGCCAGACCTGTTCCCTGATTTTCGGCACTGCTGGAAATGCACTGCCTCCTGGCTACAAAAAAAACCCCATCTTTTAAGAAACATGGCCCAAGTAGAGAACTGGAAAAATATGTGCTATACTCATGTGATCGACTGTCCTATGAAGTAATCAAGAGGTTACTACCAATTTGCAAAAGCAGTCTCTCAAGACCTGTTCAACATTTAGGGCATTTTTTGTGTACCCCAGTTCCTCAGCACCTTTGGATGCGGCTCAAAAGATACTAGCAAATAATAAACCAGTTCCTAAAATATACCTCTGCCCAGCTCTTAGAGAGTACATAGACCTACCTTTTCTAAACATATTATGTTCCTCCTCTGGACATGCAAAGGAGGACGTGCCATGCTTCCTTGTCCACGTTTGAAAGCAGTGTATTTAATCTTGAGTTGAGCAGGGAAGAAGAGGCCATGTTACCTCTCCCTGGAGCTGTCAGGAGAGTAAAGCTGAAAATCTGATGGCAGTTTCATGACCCAGACTTCTCCTGTAGATCAACATGTCAGGTGGCAACTGCTAAGTTGCCCTAAAATAAAAGAATCTCCATTATACCTTAAAGTAACTATACTGGTCTAATCATCATAAAAAGTTATAACCCAGCATCACACTTTGGCATTTACCAGGAAAAGAAAAGCTGAGAAACTTCGGCTACAAGTCTATAAAAGTATCAACATAAGCCAACACATATGACTATCAAGCTGATATGAAATGAAATATTTCTATTCATGATGACAGACTGAAATTTTTAGTAGGTTTGACCAAACTGGAAACAAAATATTGTGGGTTTTTTATATCTTGTGCTCCATATCCTTCAATATTAATATTGTAAAATGAAAAAATAAAATTTGGAAAAAAAAAAAAAAATTCTTAAGCAATTGTATCAGTAGTCTTCCTGCCAACAACACCTAAACACTATAAGAAAATACCAGGTTTTCAGTTTAACCCTTGCTCCAGACTTATTATGTATGTTTCGATTTCTTGTCTACCTATAAATTTTCTTTTTCAAGTTAAACTTCCCACAGTCATAATAATAAATCAAATATGAGGCTCGAACTCAATGTTACTGTTCTTTTCTGCTTAGAAGACACTAGAGATAAAAAAAAAAACAGTGTACATGAGGAAAGTAACACAATACAGAATATGGAATGAAAGTGAGCTAAGTAAAATCATGGTAAGGACTAGAGAGAAAGACTGTGAAATCTGATCTCTTAGATAAGAAAGAATATATATGAAGAAAAGAAATAGCATACAAAAGTACAAGCATGCATGTGTTCATACTGTACACTCTGTTTTAGTGAGACCGTCACAGTTGCACACACAAAAATTACAGAACATTTTCTTGCACTTTTTTTTTCTTCTATTTGTATAACTTTAGCAAAAGTTCATTATAACAATATGACTTGTTTATTAATCTAACTGCAAGGAGAAAAGAGAAGTGATTGTGGCAAGACATGGAGTTTCATAAATGAAATCAAGGAATGTAAAAGAACAGTATCAGACTTCCACAGAATCTCTCAAACACTGAAAGTCTAGTCTCTCATCCAACAACATTTCTTATTGAAGCTTAGGGGAGGTCTCACAACACACACTGATGATAGGAAATGCAATCCAAATCTCCACATATTGTTTTATTTACTTTTAAAAAAATTAAACTTCATTGAAAACCTGCTTTGGCCTCACACCTATGGCATCACACACCAGAAACTATTACTTTCCTTTGAAACGTGCCTAGTAAACTTTAAAAGGCTATCCCTCCAAATGCAGAGTACATACAAATACTTAAGGGGTTAATAAACTCTTACAGTATACCAAAATCACAAGTTTTATACCTCAACTCTGTGCAGTTGGAGCTCCTAAGAGAGGAGTAATTGCATTGTAGTAACATTAAAGTTTGATTTAGGTTTCTCCATCGGCGGAATGAAGTGTGTCTTACTTCTCAGGTGTGAGACTTGGCTGCTCTGCCTTTTGCAATATATTATCCCAACACTGTCAGAAAATGCTCAGCAGCGCCAATTCTTACTAAACTGGGTGTGTTATAAATCCAGTGTAAGCAGGGGATTTCTTATGCCAACAATGCTTCTCAACCTTTACCTTATTACCACACTTCTTGGCTGCTCCGAGATAAAAATCTTTTAAGCTTTTTTACTGCTTGTGTGTGAAATCTCAGATAACGTGGCCAAATGCAAGGAAAGTTCAGGGCTGTTTTATGACTCCTTTTTATCAAAAATTTTGATCTACAAAGCCTGAACGCACAAATTCATCGCTGTTGGATGAGGTCAGTGAAACCACACCCATTCCCTCGACAGACCTTCCCTTTCCTTTAGTAGACAACTTTACGTGGGCTACAGAAATATGCCCTGTCAGACAAGAAACGCTTGCCCTCAGATTGAACGCAATGCCAAGTAAATCAGGAGTTTTCTATGCAGCGGACTTCAGCGCCGTGTGTGCTTAAGACACATTATCTGTGAGTTTTGGAGGTGAAGTCCCTCTGTAATGAAATTCAGCTGAGCAGGAACTAGCCTAGAAACACCAGCAGGAATGCTGAGGGCTAATGACAAGACAGGTTTGGCACAGAGGGATGCATGAAACAAAATAACCACAGTGAAGATTTCCAGAGAAAAATGTTAATCGTCTTGTAAGAGGGAAAGAGTGTGACATGAGTAACAGGGAGGAATGGCAAACACATGTCAACCAGCACACTTTATTTACCTTTCATTAACGTGTCTTCCTAGGAGAAGGTTAAATACTCCAGGAGAGGGATGGGATTTTTCTTATGTTAACTAATCCGGACAAAAGTGAACGGAGATTTGCTTTCTTCAGCATTCATTGATATTAATTGCTTTATTGAACTAGCTGTGGGAACACAGATTTCCCAATGCCAGCATAAAGGATCATTATTTATAAGCTAACTGATCCCACAAATTCTACACTTAGCTCAACATTTCCGTTGGAAATGCTGAAAGAATCTTTTAAAAAATCATTATATTTCATACTTTACACCAAGGCACACCACCTAAATGATACAGGTTTTCCAGGAAAAGAAAAACAAGTTTTTAAGCCTCACATAACAGACTCCAAATCAGCTCTGAAATGCTGCATATTATTACATTTTTCCTTCCTTTATTTTTCACTCTTTCCCTTTCCCCTGACTTACAGGTGTCCTTAGTTACAGCCATCAGTAAAAACAAAACACATATGCAGACTATAAATCTGTATTTGTGTACTAATTCATAAGAGTAAAATATCTTTAGTTGTTCCTTCCAATTTCCTTTCCCTATTCAATTTATAATTGCACTGCGGTATATTGGGCTTAGGCTTTCAGGAACATGATTTTGTCCCAGAAGGTTGGTTAGTAGGAGAGACCTGCAAGTGTGGGTTCTGGCTTCAAGTAAATATATTTATCAGGAGAGACTCCCAAGCACAATAAAAGCACCTAAATAAACACTGCAACCTTTAATCAAAGCGCTAAGTTGTCATTGCAACCCTTTGGAGATAGATATGGATGACTCAGTCCATCAGAATTCATGCAAAAATACACCACAACAGCCAGTGACATCAAATTATATTTCTTAGTACCAAGGAGTTAATAAATTTTAAGGAGAGATCAAGAATGAATGTTAAGTTCTTTTGTTCTAATATATCCTAACAATGATTATGGTGTTGCTGCAGTTAAGCTTAACTTTTCTGTTCAAAGATCAATTTAGGGGCTTTATGTGCTGTTTTAAATCATAGCTGAGTTAAACTTGGTATGTAAATTGCAAAGTGATAAATGTTTGTTTTTCTTATATTCCTTCCTCTTTATATCACAGTCAGAATCCTTCACCAGGCCCCAAAAAAGTAATAATTTTTGGCATAGTTTAGATGCCTAATATATAAGCTACAAAGGAAGAACTAGAATTTACTTTACAGTTGTAATCAATCAGTCTACACAGAGAAAAAAAAAAAACTTTTAGTGGCCTGAAAAGAATCACAGTAGACTTGGAGAAGGCATACTTGATTAAAAATATTGCACTATTTCACAGACTTAGGTTAAAGCAAATCCAAAGGTGGGAAAACTTCTTGTCTGGGTCTAGCAAAATCCCAGGATACTGAGCCTACATTTGAGGATCCTTGGCCAGGTAAGACACTTTTAGGTTTGCTTTATTAATGCAACACGTATTATTGAAAGATAGATATTTGGCACAGATTCTGTTTAAGATTTGTATAGTAGAAAGTGCTGTATGGCTTTATTGATACGCAAAGCCTGGTCATGATAAACCTTGGGTTAAACAGATGCCACTGACTGCTGCTCCAAAGCTCTTCAACAAAAGAAAATGAACAGCATGTGAAGACAAATATGCCCATTCTTAAGTAAACTATCCATTAAGTTTCTAGTTAAACAATCAGGTGTAAGGATGGAATTTCTAATTTTTTAGTATTAAAAAGACCAGACAAGCATCTCCAGAAGACAGGGTTTGTCTACATATGACAACCAGGACTTGATGTGTTGTGACACGTGATGACAAGGACTTGAGGAAAAAAAGAACTTGGAGGGCTTTGACAGAGAAGAACATCCCGTAACTACAAAGTAAAATACACAGAAATTACCAGAAAGCATAAAACAGACAGTAGGTATGTTGCCAATAAGTCCAAGTTTAGAAAGCCAACCAATTGTGTCTAATGATAACTAGAGAGAGGACCTATAAAGAGAAGTTGAAATATTATATTAAAAGGTGATAAGTGCTAAATAAATGTAAAAAACTATAATAAAGCGCAACAGTTGTCTTACCCAATGCACAGGAAGATAAAATAAGGTATGGTTCTAAAATTTCACATAGAGCACATCCTTCTTCCCTCTCTTATTTTAATATGATATTACAATAATTCTTTTTAGAAACGCAAAGTATGAAACAAAATTTCAAGTTTTGTAATCAGGACATTGAACAATAAACCATTGCTATAAAGGAAAGGAAGCATTTAGTAGCCTCTTCTGTGTTACTTCCAAAAAAGCATTTTAGCTCTTTCCTGTGTTCCCATAGCTGTTCCTTTTTGCAGAGTATTTCAAGGTTTCAGAATCTGTTAAACTGAAGATTTAATGAGTGTATGTTGCCAATACACGGCTAAGCTTAGTATTAGGTTTGCATGTGCATATGCATGTGTGCACATACACATTGTAAACTTGGAGAACAACCCATGGCTTGCTTAGGTGGAACTGGTCACACTTTGTGTTCAATTGAAGTGTTCAAAGGAAGCCTAAAAAAATCTTTACATCTCTTATTTGAATTGGGCTGGCATGGAAAATCATGTTCATATTGTACTCATTTGTGGTCTGCTTCTCAGGAATTTTAACAGATGACAATTCAAAGATAAATTTGCTTTAAAAATAAATGATGAAAAATAACTGGCTCCTCAGCTCTTATTTCATAATCTCAAAAGTATGTTCAGATTTATATAATTAAGTAGAAAATAGAAGTCTAAAAATGAAATCTGGTTTTGCATTAGAGCAGCCAGCATTAATAGGATTCTTCTTTCAACTCCTTTATTTTCTGCTACAGCACCAAACTCCTTACCAGGACGGGTCACCACAAGTAAGAAAACACGAGGCTCTGACCTGCTCGAGCTGCTGTCAATGCCATGGCACAGGAGTTCAGGCTTCTCAGCTTCTCTGAGTTCAGAAGATAGTCAGTGGGAAGCCCATTAAACATATACATGCTCACAACTGGGCAGATACCTTTCTGAGCCAAAACCTACAGTTGGGACACTTATTTGGACAATTTTTTCCATCTATGTGTGACCTCTAACTGTGGCTTTCGGCACTCATTCCCTTCTTTAATTTAGATGAAAAAATAAGACTTATTTTCTTTCCTTCGCACATCAATAGTTTGGAAACTGAGGGTGTTATACTGTAACTCAAAAATAATACAAACAGCCAATACAGCTCAACAGCCAAAAGAGCTCAGATATGATCCTGCTGAGTGAGGTGTAGAGCCTGAGGTCTGACTGAAACTCTTAAAATCAGCTGTATCTCTGGAGAACAGCAAATTGCCTTGCTGGACATGGAGCTGAACAGTAATTCTCACAAACTTATGAAGTCTCCACCAATTTTCTCTAAACTAAGTGTGGCCAAACCTATTCCAGTACTGTCAATATTCTTCCTAACCCAAATTCAAATTTATTTTATAGTCTCCTCAATTCAGTCCATGCCTCAATTTCAAATATGCCTTGTATCTTTTCTTCTAAAGACCTTTATTAAAAGCTGACAATACTGTAGGTAAGTTCCCTCTATCTTTTCCATCCATGGCTATTAACACCAGGCTTCAGGTATGTCACATGAAATTAAAAGCACACCTAATAAATTAAAAAGTGGAATATGAAATACAACAGAAAAAGTAAACAATCCAGCCCTGGTTTAATTTGCAGAACCAAAAAATTGGTGGCTACATAACACTGTGCATCTTGCTACTCCTCTGAGTAGCGTTAATACAATGAAGCTCACACCTGAAAGCAAAATAAAACATAGCTGGCAGCACACTCATAATAGTTCTCTCACTGAGAGAAGCAATGCAAAAATAGTCAAATTTCACTGCTTCATCTCTGATATGCCTCAGCTCAACTCTGAAATTATTCATTTGGCCTTTACTCTTTTACCACCTCTGAAGTGTTTGAGTGAAACATAAATTTGATACGAATTTGGAAAATCAAAATCTTGTGCTAATAGAGACATGGAAACAAACCCAACAATTTCATAAACACTGCCCCCCACAAAAAATAATAATAATAATAATAATAATAAAAAAAACAAACAAACAAAAAAAAAAAAACACACAAACAAAAAAAAAACACAACCAAACATAAGAAAACCAAAACCAACAGAAATAGAAGTGTTTATCACCACTAAATTAAATTTTCAGGTTTCTAATTAAATTCAGTGAACGTTTCAGTGGAATTATCCTCCATGGCACTGCCTCTTTCTGCTTTTCTGTAGGACCAGCATATATCTTGTGTGTTGGTCACTCTTCGCTGCCTACCCTTACACCCTTTTACCTTCACAACAGCGCACGTCTCCCTCTGTATTATCCATCGTTTCTTCAGCGATGCCACCGCTCAGATGACGTCCATCCGCTCCCTGCCGCTCCTACACTCATCCGTATTTATGTCATGTCCTGTCCAAGGCTCTCTTCTCCCATTTTTCAATATCTGTGATTTCCATAGTGGCAGTAAGAAATCAGCTTTCTGATGAATGGTTTCAGAGGAGAACACGTATTCATTTATTGACATATATTTTAAAATGATTGAGACCTATTAAGCAGCATATACAGCTAGCATGATTGACTGGATGAGCTATGAATGTAAGTCACCTCTTGTTCCTTGTCATGCTCAATAGTTGTGTCTATTTTTTCACCAGATTATTTGAATCAGGGTCCTTGCCTTCATGTGTATTTTTATAGGTTTTACCACAATAGGATTCTGACATAAATTATAGTCTTGTTTAGTCAGAAATTTTGCTAATAATAACAATAATAAAGCAAAACGGTTGTTTGCGGTGGGCCAGTCTCACAAACCGTAAAAGCCTGGATTGATTACTGAGTACTAACTCATCTGTTGTGTATGAGAAGGAGGGAATAGTTTTCTGGACACCAAAAGTAAAAGCTGAAATGGAAAACTCCTCAACACATGCATCTAACACCAAGCAGACATGGACTTCCATTACATTAAGGGATACGATTAGAATTAGAAAACCTTGTCAAATTGGAGAAATGGCAAAAAAAAAAAAAAAAAAAAAAACAAACATTTAATTAAAGAAGGAAAAATGCAAATTTTATGGTTAATTAGGAATAACCAGGCTGCTAATACAGAATGAGGGACATTATGTTAAGACAATAGTTGTGCAAGACAGTTACGCAGATCAGAATCCTAAATGTTATGATGCTGTATAAAAAAGATACTCAGCACCTCAGGGTGCATGCATATGTATAGAACTATAATGAATGTGAAATAACCTGCTACACTTCCTGGTTTTCACAGTATTTGGCCCAGCTGTAGTACTATACAGTCATGAAATACCCAGGTCAAAGAAAATGTGGACAAACTGGAGAGAGTCTAAAACAGAACAGTGAAAATTATAAACATCTAGAAAACCAGAATTTTGAGAGAAATATAAAAAGGTAAGGAATTAGGATTTTTTGTTCTATAAAAGAAGAGATTGCCAAAAAAAAATGCACATAAAAATATGTGAAATATGAAACAAAGTGGGAGGCAATGAATTGTTATCCATGACAATTGTGGACAGGCAAAACTAGCAGTCCACTGAAATTGCAGCAAAGGGCATTTTGCTGAGATATTGTGAAAAATCTCATGGACATGTTAATAAAATAACATATTACTCAGTGCTAATGTGGATGTCTGAGCTGGACCTTCATATGAGGCATATTTAGTAAAACACATTAGACAATGTACAATGGACTGTCCAGTGACAATAGGGAAAAAAAAAAAAAAGCAAACCAACAACAAAAAACCTACAGTTATTTTTTCTGGTGAAACTTCGGAAAAAAAAAAAAAAAAGTGTTTGGTTGTATGGAAGAAACCCTTGAAAATGAGAAACATTTTGTACAATTTCATTAGGATTTACATTCTTTCATGTGAGATAAACTTAAAGTCTATTTTTTAACCAGAGAATCTTATTAAAGTAAGAAGATTGCCTGGTTTACTACATGTAGTTGTTTCAAGCAGTGGTGGCTGATGATGCTCTTTCTAAACAATAGCGAATAAATTTAAACAAGCTAAAAGATATTTAATGTAAAAAACTGTAGCTTGAGAAAAATATGTTGTTGTGGATTGCATATTTTACATGCAATTTATGCTGCAGTTTCTCTTCATTAACCACATCTCGCAGATTTTTCAAAGCAACAGCATGAATATTATTAACATGTGTTAAAAATGTGTTTAAAATAATGTATAAAGCTTTGTGTTTAAACCAAAAGTTTAGGTATAATGAACAAGGGTGTCTGCATTTTATATATTGGTTTGTACGTGTGTTGATATATAAAGCAGCCTCTGTGTGCACAGACACATGCATATATATATTGCTTTAGAGTTCGTGCTTTAATTAAACTGAACTAGACCTTAACAAGAACATCCAATTCATAATTCTCTCATTCTGTTCTATAGATTCTTATTAGTTAAAGCAGATATAATCCATTCTGAAATGTGACATGTAGAAATTGCTAACATCTCCTTTTGTTGTATTTTTTTCCTTACCATTGGTTTTCTCTTACTACAGAAATCTCAGGAAAAGTCTTGCAGCTTTCAGCTTTTCTGTGCAGTACTTCCCCTTTGTATCCATATTCCAAAATTGCTTTTGGTATCATGATATTTATAGAAATTACCAATAATGGCAGACACAGGACTTGAAAACTACAAAAATCAAAAAGTTCTAGTCTCAGCAATTGACAATACTCAATATTATTGCATGAATCTAATCCCAATAACATCTCTACTTAAGTGTATCTTTTCTCTTTTTTTTTGACACCTTCACTGCCACAAAAATGTAAACAAGATACCATACAAAAAGTAATTGCATAATCAGACTCAAATATAATATTCTGAAGTAGCATCTTTTTGACATTTTAGGCATGAGTCTTTGAAAGACACTCAGCATTGATTAAACTTACTCCTGCTGATGTAAATGGGAGTATTATTAGGTCAACAGAGCGCTTTCACAAATCCTATCCTACTGTCTAATGTCAAGCACTAGCCTGAACTCTTCATCAGTAGCATGCTGGGATTTGGTCTATACTAAATTTCAGAGAGAGTAGAATGTCTGTGGATATTTTCTTCCTTTCAATGAAAAAAAAAAAAAAAAACAACAAAAAAACAAAGCACCTTTTTTTTTTTTTTTCCATTTTCTTTTTCATCTCAGTGTAAACAATTCTCATACATTTCAGATGAAATCGAGCTACATGACAAATTCTAATGTTCTTTTTGAAGGTACCTGTGTGGCTATACTATGTCTAGTTAGGATAACATCAGCCAAATGGAAGTTTTATAGTGGTAAGTTCCTAATAATGACAATTTTCATTTTGGGATAGACATACAGTGATATATTATTCTACTTACACTTTATATAAAAAAACAGAAAGTAGAAAAAGTGGAAGTTAGTACAAGCAAGGAACAGAAATAATTCTATAAATGTATCACAAACAGACCATGTTTTCCCTTGAAGAAGCAGGCTAAATGTAATAAAAGACACTTAAAAGACATAAAGTTCTCATTTCAAATACCAATAATATCCTACTCTTCTTCCTCCACACTTCCACACACTGATCCCACACCCTATCTTTCTTTTCACTCTATATAGTTTGCAGGAACAGGTTTGCAACTTACACACCTCTGCACTGACATTTGTTACTCATGAATACCTGTTCACTGAGTTGACAGAATCACGATGGCATTTCATCAGCTTTCAGTGCCTCTTACTTCATCTGTTGAATGTTCATATTTCCCTTCTCCTAAGTCATCCAACCATATTTTTTGGACTTGGCATAATCAGCTTATCTTCAGGAGACCACCACTACATTACTGCTTGATAGTTTGCATGCAATGTATGTGAAAATAAATTAAAAACTATCTGGAATCAATTTTACCCATTTTGGCACAGACAAGTCGAGAACAACATTTGCTGATAGTAACTGCTTCACTTTTTTGGACATAAAGATAGTACATGAGTTTCAGTAATTCCTTGAAGATGTGTGGTGAAAGCCTGATATATCTGCAAGCCTTAGCAAGGGTCTCTTAATAACTTACAGTTCCACACCTCAGTTTTAGATTTCCCAGTTTCCTCTTTCGTACAAAAATACTTGTGGTCTTTGCACCATAAAAAGGCACAGACCAACATGCTAATTAATTCATGTTATGAGTCTTATCCTGGTCCCTGTCCCAGCTCACTGATAACCTGATACAGCCTTTGAAGACCCAAAAAAGAGCACAAGGAGGGCTCTGTTTTTGGCAGTGGTGGTGACCAATTTGTATTAAGTGTGTGTGGCACCGAGGTCCCACGAAAATAACATACAGGTCTTTGTGTCACCTCTGCCCAAGACGATTTGAGAAGCTCAGTTGCCCCGTGATGTGCTTTGGTTAACTTAAATAGGAAAATACAAGAGTCACAGTACAGCTGCAGGGTGTGACCCAAAGAGCATAATAGGAGCAGGAGTAAAGCATCCATTAGGAAAAACAACAACACTTCAGAATCAAAATATTTATGTTCTGACGCAAAATATTTTTCTTTCAGGTTTTTCCTTAAAATTTCACATTTTCTGCAGCAGAAAAAGATTGATAATCAGCTGAAATTTTCAGCTAAATATTGAAACTTGACTCCACTTATTTAGGTTTGAATAATGTTCTGTTTACTGTCCTAAGAAAAGAAAGATTTCCTGGACTTCAAAACTAATGGCTCTGTGTCTCTCTTAACCAGGCAAGCAGGGGCCAGGGGTTGGGGTTAATACAATGCCATCTGTCCAGTCTCCCCCCACTCTTTATCTAATAAATGGATTCTTTTTTCTAACATGTCATACAAGAGCAGTCCACAAATATTGCTCCATACCTAAATAACTACTAAAAAAGTGCAGAAAAACAAACTCAAGGAGGATTCTTACAAAATGAGGGAGAACACTGTTCTAAATATAGGTTTTTCTCTGTAGGAGGAAGGGGCAGAAGGTTTGCCTGGTTTTTACCCTTCTATTTATTTTATCACTTTGATCTTGACTCTGTGCGTCTATTTTAAAAGTTGCATCCTAAATTTTCAGCTGGTTGGATTTCCCCTTGAAACGGGAAGTTTTGCAAGGTCAGAAATACTCCACCTTGGGGAGTAAGGACCCCAGTGTTGATGCCAACCACCAGAAAGGAACGGTCTGCTTTGAAACCAGGGCTTTCCAAGACAGGACTCCAAAGTCTTGGTAAATAAAAGTTTCTCTTCTTAAAAATGCCAGTAATTCCATGCTGATAAAAACTCACTCAATAAATAAAACATTTTGAAGGAGTGCTGGCATTAGGTACATGCACAACTGGAAGTAGCAGTTTAAATCACCTAGAGCTCTTTAAATTATCAGGGTGGCACTGGAAGTGCTCTTAGAAAACCAGACTGAGACATCAAATCAAGGTATCCCAAGGCTTCAGAGGAGTTTACACTTGGATTCAATTCTGAATCCAAAATTCGGATGCGTCTGCTGTGCAACCATTATGCTACATCCATAACCAGATCCAACTATCTGAAAAAAAAATATAACATTATTGATAGTTCTAAATGAGTTTCAAAGCAGCCTAGCCCACAGCCAGGCTGTAAAACACCCTGCACTTCTCGCTCAGTGAACCCTGCTTCATCCCAAGTAAATCACAGCACCGAATGAAAGTCCAGTCCAAATTAAAACACCACAGATGAATGATAGCCCCCGGGCTTGTGCAGTTTGCTGATTTTCCATAGGAACTCAAGCTCAGCTTCATCCCATCCTACTTCAGATGTTTGAGAGTGTTACCTACATTAGATGGCCTGGGCTGGAAAAGGGAGACACTGCTAATGAGTGGCTGTCTGTGGGTGGATGCCAGGGGCTGTATCTCAATCAGTTTGTAATTAAGCAAGACAAGGTCTGTTGCCTGGCCCTGAGGGCAAGGGACATGGTATGTATCACGAGTCTATGGCTTCCCGGCCTCACTAAGAGCAGTGTGGTGTCTGTATTGTGGAAGAAACTTTGTTCCTGGACAAAGCTGTACCGGGGACGGTGTTAAGGGTGCAGGGGATGGGTAATTGTGTGCCAAGTACACGCCCGGTGTATTGGGATGAGTAGTGTAGGTGTGGGCTGAGATCTCACCCTGCAGAAGGCTGACAGAGAGAAACCACGTGCTTAATTTGGGTGACTTACGTGATCATGTTGGTGCATGATCCAAAATTCCCACTGAATCAAGCAAAAAGACTTTATGTTTATAGGGCAGAGTATTACTTTATTGTTTCCTCAAACCTGTGTCAACTCCAGCAACCCTGGCATAGTGCAAATCCATTGGCAATGCTGTCTTCTGCATTGCCCAGGAAGCACGGCTAAGTCTGGGCTTCAACAATCAGGCTGGGTTGATTAAACCAGGATCCTTCTGAGGCTTCAGCCATGACATAGCTTCAGCAGTAAGTATGAAGTAAAGAGTAGAAATGAAAGGATATTTCTTATAAAACAACGTTTGTTAGTACCAGCTTGGACATGTGACATTATTTGGAGAAGTGACAAGTCTTTTTATACCAAGATTTCAGTGCTACGCATTGGAGTTGCCTGCTGCCTACTTCTGCTTAGTCCATAATCATTTATAGAAAAGACATGATCCAAGTCTCCCAAGCTTTTTTTAACATCCAAATATATTTCACTGCCAAAACAGAGATGTAACCAAAGTTCACACCAAGTCATAAGCACAGTAGATCATTTTATCTTCCCTCACCTTGTTCAAGCGTCTCCGATACCATTGTTTCTGGGCTGCAATGTTATTTACATAGTTGTACATTTCTGCCCTTTAGATCAGGGCATGTTAATCAACAAGAAGATAACAGCTGAAAATAGGTACTTCTCTCTCATCTACCAGGAAGCAATCAAGTCTATAAGGTCTGTATGCGACCCCAAATTCTTGAACTAAAAGTTAAGGCAGCCTTTCCCTGGGGAAAAGCTAACTTCATTTATAAAACACATTTGATTTCCTTTTTCTAATCTCTCCATAGCCTTTTTACACTGCTGCGTGCTTTAATTTTGCTTTCAGTCAGAAGTTTAAAAACTTTAGCTTCTAATAACTGGAAAAAAATGGTTATTTAAAGATAACTGCAACTTGCTTAACATGCCAGACTATCATATGCTCACTGCTTTGAAGCTGCAAATTAATGACGAGCAGGAACAGTGACTATCTTTCAGAGAAAACTGACCTCTTTCTAATGGCTCATCGCTAATGTCATCTGTCTGCTGCATCTCATTATGTGAATTTCACGGAGTAAGAAAGTATCTTAAGGCTGTGCACAAATAAAAAGGACCTTCTAGTATTGAGCACTTTGAAAATTTTTGATCTCTCAAAATACCTTCCTTAGATACTGGTTTCCCCTTTTGTGCATGGCACGCTGCTTATGTCATCTATTCTCTGTGACTAATTATGTTAATTTTGTGCCATAAAAGTAACTGAAGGCTGTTAAGGAATAAAAGCTTTTGAGTGGCCTTATTTCATAAACACCCCTTTTGAACAAGGCGCATTTAGTCATATTTGCAGTAACAGAAAGAGTCTTGTGCTAAAAATACAACAAAGGCTCTTGAATATGGCCATTTATTCCTACTTTATTAGGTAATTTATGAAAAGTATGAAGGGAAGCCTTTTTGTTACTATAATTTGCATAAAGCTGGTGCCCCATTAATGAGATAACTTCCTGCCTTTTGTGTACCACCAGCTGGAAATAGAAATATAGGAACTTTTCTGTCTCCCAATTACTTAACCTGCTGAGTTCAGAGTTGGAGAGTAAACAGGATTCATATCAGTCAAAGAAGTTGATTTCTGCTGCTCTATCTAAAATATTTTTATTTAATTAAGGAGTCAGTGAAAGTGAAACATTAAAAATATACTAAATGTCCATCAGCTACATGAGACCAAGCCTTTAGACCTGTACTTCAATTTTGCACCTGTCTTTTTGTGCTGTCAGTCACAATTAGTTGTGCTGCAGACTGTAGCCATCACAAATCCAGGCAGACTTCTAAACCCGACATTTTGAAGGTGTCTGGGTGCCAAAGGATGCAGATGGGTTCTAGACATCATATTAAAAATCATCTAGAAACTCGATTGGCATCCAATGCCCAGACACTTTCAAATCCCCATTAATTGCTTCTCTGGTGCCTAATACTTTAGAAATTCTGATCTGAATAGAAAATTCCCTGCTCCAGAAGGAATAACTGAGTGTTTCTCAACAGGAAGTAGGTCATCTATAACACTGATCTATATGCCAAAAGTTCAATCTACCTTCAGATTGACTTACATGTTGCAATGGTACATGGTACTCTGCTTAGAAACAGAGGTATTCGCATTAGTGTTTTTTTTTTTTTTTTTCAGTCATTTTTCTACTTTAATAGCAGCATTTTGACTGCTGAATTAAAGGTATTGTTTATCAATTGTGGCATCAGAGAATCATTTATACATAAGGTGATGACTTAGCTATAAAACCAATGGACCAGCTCCCTGTTTAAATATTTTTACACTGTTTACTATCTCCTAATTTCTTTCAAGTGACTTAATTATAATTAGGATAATGACAACTCCTTAACAGTGTGTTGAAACATATGCAGGTTACATAAAAAGCTATGTATATTATAAGACTTTAAATTTCAGCTGCACAGAGTTTGTGTAGTTTGAGGTCAGTTTGCTGGAGCATTAATGATTGCTCAGTGGTCAAATTACTAGATTAGCTATACCTGCCTAATCTGTTAAATTTGAATAAAAGGCATCCTATGCTGTGGAATAGAGCATGTGACAGGTTTGTACTCACCATACCCTGCTGCTGCTCTTTGGTTATATTTTAGGGGTTCCCTGCTTGCCCATTGCAGAGAAGCTCGTCTCATCACCATTCAACTCTAAAGGAGGAAAAGGCAATCAAAAGCACCTGTCAGATAATGAAATGGATTCAATCCCAGTTTAAAGAGTCCTTTCATACTACCCCGTATATCCAAACAAATCGCTGCAAACCCACATATCACCTCATTTAGTTAAAATATGGATATATTTAGAATAGCTGCAATATAGTTGCCACTGGCATTTTAACTATGAACTAAACCACGGCTGCTGACAGGCTAAAGGTTGTCACAGTCAAGGTCCTAATTATTCTACAAATTGCAGCTAGATGATAAGATTCATCTCCTCTTGCTTGAGGCACTGGTCTGGGGAGCAAAGTCTCCACGGGCTCCTTTTGGGGGCAGCGGAGACACACCGACACCTCTAGATTTGTATTCGCAACTGACATGGGCTGATTCATTCCCCGTTTAGACATCCTGAGTACATGCTTGAGGAGGTATGAGTTGAGACTCGGTTGATTTTTAGCCCAGCTTGTACTTAAAATAACATGGTTCAAATTGTATTTGAAAGGGTGTCTGAATTTGAATCTTCAGACAATACATAATCACTTAATTTGCTGCACGTTGCACTACAATTGCTGCGTTTCTACATGTGACAACCAATGCAGACCACAATTTTTCCCAGTTTGTACACACCTTTCTGCCAGATTTTTCCCTGAAACATTAGTGACATTGAATATTTTGTGCAGCACAATTTGGTGCTAGAATGAGTTACTTTTCTAAAAGACCACATGAAAAAAATATGTTTCAAGGACCTGATAAAGACTTGGGAGAAGAGGAAGAGAATTAATTCCTGGTATATGGTGTTTGCTGGACCAATATGCTTATGATACAGCAATTCAGGTAGGCTGGAAGCATTTAGAGAAGTCAACAGTGTTGCTTCTCTCTTCTAAGTGTGAGGCATTCACAAGCAAAAAAACCCTCGTTCTGCTGCAGGGGAACTTATGGCATCAACCTCTTGTCTTAGGAGAAGGTACTCTATGCAGAGTGCTAGCCAGGGAACAGCAGCTCTCAAATATCCATACTACCTAGAAGAAATGACTGTGTCTAAACAACTTGCTCACACTAATTCATATTGTAGGGTTACAGAAGCATGTAGGAAACACTGCCCTTCTGCTTTTTCCTGCTTGAAAAGCAGAAATGGAGGTGGGAGCATCTCATGTGCAATGTTGGAATATAGTTATGTTCTAGACTGACCATCAGACAAAATCACATAAGAAATGTTTTGACATTGAATAAATTAATTCACAGCTTTTATTTTTTTTTCCTCCACTCAAACCCCGAGATTTATCTTTTTTATTCTTTTTTTTCCTAGGTAAACAGTCTTTCTGACTCCCTTGCAAGGCAACTTACCTTTTATATTTCCCTTTACATTAGTCTGAGTCCCTGTGCCCTGCAAAGGGCTGGTCCAGCCCTGCAGGGCAGGAGGCTCTACCATGTCCCTCCCGCAGGAGCAGGGAGCATGGAGGACACCCCTGAGGTCTTGCTCCTCAGATCACAGCCTTTTTGTGCATTACTTGTACTTAAGTCAGACTCCTGCACTCTTCAGGTTGGCTGCCCAAATAGCCAACTATATGGATTGGCCATCTACATCATCCTCTGGTCCTGCCAACAGCCTTACCCAGCCAGAGAGGGAAGGGTCAGGAAAGGTGGTGTAAGGTCATGCAAAGTGCATTTGCTCCTCTTCCTCCTCCTCGTCACTGCCCACAGGTTGCAAAATTTGGCCAAGCACTTACCTGGGAAGTATTTTAGCACATGGCTGGCCCAGACCAGTGCCAGCTTTCCAGAGCTTTCTCCAGGTACATTGCAATGAAAGGTCAGCTGATGTGGAGAGAAGGGAAAAGAGAAAGAAATGCATCTTTATCTGCAGGAATGAAGAAATATGCCTAGAAAGAATTTGGGTGTTCAGTGCTTAAGACTCAGTGGAATAGGAGTCTATATAAAACTTGAAATAAAAGAAGCCCATTGACCTACTTAATGGGACTAGTCATTAAAGCCACGAGAGCTAAGTAAAAAAAACAGCCTAATGAGGAATTAAAAAAATAATAAAAAAAAAAAAAGAATAAAAAAATGAACCTCTCCTTGCCCACTAGCCCAGGGCTAGCTTAATTAAAGTCAATGTAAAAATCTGTAAGAATAAAGAAATAAACAGTTAAATGTGTTATTTTTATCCCCAGATTCCTGGCTTCTCATTCTCTCTGATTGGTTTTATTCTGAAATAAACCAACAGTCTCGTTTGCTTTCTATTCTCTGCATAATTTAGATAAATATAAACTTTGCTATGCAAATCCAAAAAATAAGTTGTTACCCTGAATATGAAGCTCTGATGAACATTGTTTTGTGATTCTGATAATTACGAATATTTATAGTATGTGGCTTCAGAGGGCAGCACTAATTGGACAACAGTTTCTGGACTGTCTTCTTAAAGCACTTAAATGATAAATCATTCACCAAAGACAGATAATATAAATAAAGTGATACATTGGCTTTCCCTCTTCCACTCTTTTGATTTACAAAACAGCTCCAACGAGCTGTCTGTGGCCAGAAAGCCAGTATTACTATGGAGTTAGAACATTGTTATGTCTGTTTACAATGATTTGGGAGACTAGAGGGGAAAAGTTTGAATCAACAAATATTTTCTACATTCCGACTGGTAACTGCAAGGCCCGTTTTCAGGGCGGGTTTTTTGCCCCCCTCCCTTGTCTGTTACAAGTTATGATGTGTGGATGAAGGCTTTTTCCCATGCAGTAATGACTGTATACTGAGATTTCAAGGGGCTGTTCATGACAATCCCATTTTCTGTGTAATTTCATGGTTGTCTTCTTGAATGAAGATATTGGCTGCTCTGAAGCAGGAGGTCAGATGCTCCTGCTCCCTTTCAGTATTGTTCCGGAGTATGTTTCCTTTCAGCTGATGAAAAGTAATTCATCATTTACACCCTTGAATTCTGCCAGCGTTTTTTTGAACAACTTTTCTTTCCCCGTGGTACCTTGGGCCCATGAAAGAGATAAATAGGTTCAATACAACGCCGGGCCCCGGATCCTGGGAGCAGGTTCGGCCTCGGAGGCCCTAAGCTGCCCCTTTCTCATGATAGAGTTTGTCACCTTTCTACCTCTGGAAGTCAAATCCTGTCGACTCAGCCATCTCTCAGCCTCTCTGAAGTGGCTTTGGCACCCACTGGGGCATGTGAGCTTAAAATTGATTTTTTTTTTTAAGATCTGTCAAGTTCCCTTAAGGGAGCGGGCAGACAGCCGGCCGGCCCCGCAGCCCCTCACAAAGCTCTCAATGTCTAACAGGCACCCGAGGAACTTCCTTCGTGAGGGCAAGGGGCCCCCAACTCCTGATGCCTCGGGAGGGCAGCGTTGCTGAGAAACTGGCCCTCCGTGGGGGAAACCTTCCTGCCAGCCTGCCTCCTTTTAGAAGGCTGGTTTTTCCTTTTATTTATTAATTTTTTTTTTTTTCCATTTTTTTTAAAGAGGCAGATATGTTAAATAAAATAGTGGCAGCCAGCTTTGCTGGGGTGCCCCTTGCGAGCGGTGATGCTCATCTCCTCTTGGGACAAGAGGGCACTGTCCCCCGCATACCCCGGTGATGCTCTGCACTCAGGTAGCCTTTTGACCCCTAGCTTCCACTGCACTGTTCAAATAATTCATTGCAATACCCTGTAAACCCTCAAAAAATAAGCGGACAGGTAGTCGCAGGTAGGGAAAGTTATGATGCAAGTAAAATAAAGGGAAGATTTTCTGCTGTTGGTATGAAAAAAGGGAGGGGAGTATATTTTAGATAGATATTCCATTCTTTAAATAGCTACTGACATACGTGGTTGCAGGAAAAGACATCTAAAATCAGAACTGCTAATTGGAATAAATGGAAACCACTTTAGAAAGCGAGGCTTTGAATCCCAAAAATTTGGTTCCCAGAAACTGCTTTGGCACTGCCCAAAAGCAGGCAGAGGCAGAGGTGGCACCTCCCCACCCCAGTGCCATCATGCAGCCTCACAGGCATCTCTGTGAGCATTTCAGTACCCAAACAGGTAAGTAAAATTAATTTTGAAGGAAAGAGCTGTCAGTAGATTAGATCACTGGAAAGCAAAGAAAAACTTGTTCCAGTAACAGCTCTGAAAGGGGCTCAGGCTAAAGCAATAATTTCAGTGCAGTAATTCTGATTTATTCCAAGGCATGTATTAAGTGTTCTCAGACACAAAGCATGTTAGTAATATAACCCTTTTTTCAGTAACTCCCTCTTGTTTGGAGTAGTCCTTTAGAAGAGCAAATAATCTTTCCACTTGATCAATTTTTGTCAACTTTTCGCTCAGCACATGCTACCATTGGGGTCTAAAATATGGAATATCTCCTGGGTTGGCTTTTTTTAAATATCGTATGGCTCCCTCCTCCCTTTGCTGTAAGTGTTTGTTTTCAACAAAAATATCCTGTGCATCAACATTATCAATACACATTCATGGTGGGCAAAAGGATTGGTTAATTTGCTGCTATGGTGACAGCAGGGGGAGCAAAAATCACTGCATCATGGGGGAATTCATAGGAATACTGGCTATTAAAAAAACACTTCTGAAAAGAAATAGACATTCTGAAGAAAACAATTCTTGCATACATTTATTACTGCCAGCCAAAGTAAAGCTGTAGGTTAGCCCCTACTTTGCTATGTAAACCATTAGCAAAGGCAAGCAGCAGCTAGGAGAAATTACAAGTTTGAAAAAAAAAGTCATGAGAGAGCCAAGCTCTTTTTAACTTGCAAGGGGAGTGCCGGAACCCTCTCTGGAAGTAACAAAGGACAATGATCTGCAGCTTGTCATAAGTTTTTTGTGGTTTTATTTATTTTTTTTTTTAACTGTATGCTGTGCTTCGGGGGAGGAAACTGCAGCTCACCCATGCCAGGAGGCACCACTGGAGCCAGACCTCTTGGTGCTTCACCTCTGATGATGTAGGGTTAGAAAGGGCACTGGTGGTGGTGGCACAGTCCTGGCCCAGATATAGTCCCAGGAGCAAATAAAACAAGACTTAACCAGTTACAATATTAACTATGTTATCTCAGATACTTGAGACAAATCCACATATATCCACATCTGTTGCACACCCCCTTCTGCTCACACTTTCCCTTTGGAATTATGGGCTACCCTCTTCAGTTTTGTGGCCATAATGAATACTATCAGTAGGTCTGGTTTTCACTGAAGTTTGACTGACTCTTTGAAATCGGATTGGGTTTTTTTGCATCCCATATTGCCAGTCAGGTCACATTAAATGATTAAGAAATGAATATTGTGATATCTGTCATGTTTGTTAGTTCTTCAGGTGAGGATGCACGTGTTGCAATATAAAGAAAAATACTCCTCCTTTGTTCAGCAGCTCTCCATCTGCCCATCCATCCATCCATCTGCCTCTGTGTATTCACACGTAAAAATAAAACTTGCTAAGCAAATCCATTATGTCTTTGTCCACACGATCATAATTTGTGGATCTATTTTTCCTTTCAATTTTCTTGAATATATTCACAGGTTATTATTATAATCTCAAATATTTTTTTCTGCAGTTAGTGTTCAGTATTTACTTTTTTTCTTTTCTAATTAGCCTTTTAGTTTGCTTCTGGTTATTTTATATAGCTTTTCAATTGCTCCACCTTACCAGATTTTGTATATTTTTTCCAACACCTTGTGCTTATTGCTTATCTTACTCTTTACTATACAACCCTACTTAACCACATTGGGCATTGTTACCTTTATCCTTCTTTAGACTTAAACCAGGATGAATTTCAAATGTCCTCCAACTGTTTCTGAAATATATTCCAATTTTCTTCAGTAGATTTACCATACATTATAATAAAATCCTGATAAAAATTCCTTAACACACTTTGCATTCCCTCAAAGTCAGCCTGCCATAAGGCTTGTATTGCTTTTTACTGCTCAACAAATATTTCAAATCAAATGATGTCAAGATCACTGGATCTTTCATACCTCTCCAGTTCAACACCTTTTATTACCCTTGGCTGAAATCCTTTAAATAATTAAAATAGTTTCTGAAAGACAATTCAGTAAAACAGACAAGAAACTAGAGGCAATCCCTACATTAGCTTTAGAGACATGAGTGTTCCATCCCTAATTTTACCTTATGGTAGTCAATAACAGGGTCATTAAAAGCCATCTTTATCAAATTCTGTCACTCTCAAAGACCTCTCTCATCTGTAAGCAAAGACCTAAAAGTACAAAGATTCGTTCAGAAAACTACCTGACTACCTTTATTGTGCTTTACTTTTATCAGAATTGACATTGTTATGTCAGCCAAAATACTTGCAGCATTTCTCTCTTAAGAGACTCATCTCCCAGGAATACTGATACGGCTCCTCCTCCAACTACCCTTTCTCTCCACAAGCCCCAGACTAGTATCTCAAAACCTCAATTTCTTGCCTCAACCATATCTGTGTTATTCCAATAATATCATGCTTATCCTTGATACTCATAGTTATCATTGATAAGTCTTTGATGTAATAAATCCTTGATATAGTATCATACTTATCCTTGCTATAAGATATAATCAAAAATGAAAGCAGAAACTTAAGATACAGAGTAAAATATATTACTTGCCAATTTTCCACAGTAACTTTTCATCATTACTCCAAAATTACTTTTTAATGCAAAGAGTAGTTCCAATCACATAGAGGCCCACATGATTCAGATACTATCATAATCACAATTAGATTACATTACTGCAATCAGGAATGGAGATCATTAAGAGAAAGAATATAAATTGCTTTAGTTTTACAAGTACTGAGCTAGCAAAATTATAATTAATCTCCATTTATAATCTTTTCTTTCATAGAACTGCAAAGCATGCTACTTTTTTTAGGCCATCAATACAAATTAGAACTAAGTAATAAAGCCCTAACTACTACTACTGTGCAGTTCTCAGTCGTAGAAACTTTCACATTACGTACAGAAGGCTTTTCGTGCAAACAGTGCCCTCAGAGTAGAGGTTTTTTTCAGTGCAATAAGTCCAGCCATTTCTATAGTGAATTTGCTGTTTATAACACAAAACGCAATCAAAACTGTCTATCCTTCTTCTGAACAATGGATATGAAGTCTGCTTTTAAAATTGGATGATACACTTTCTGAGAGATGAGACAATAATGACTTAGCAGCAGAGGCAAAAAATTCACAAATACCAGATTTCACAAGTTTTCAGAATTTCCACTAAAAAACAAATATATAATGCTGTCAGAAGTTGTGAGATGGCAGACAAGGCCTCATCTAACTCCATTATGTACTGCCACATTGAATATACACAGCTCTGATAGAAATTTTTAATGTTGCCATGTATGCTTTTTCTTCATTTTAACTCTCCATTTTGAGAAACAAGAACAATAAAATCAGTGGCAGTCTGATTTTCTGCTAAATCTTCTTCTAGACCCAAACCGTACCTTCCCTGACCAATGAGAAAAAAATTATATGGATGAAAAAGGAAAAACAAATATGCCCCCTTTTTAAATACATAAGTAACTTTATCTCTTGGCTATACCAGGATAGAGCAAAACAACCAAACGGAAAGTACCTGTTGGAGAATTGCTGCTTTAGAGAATAAATGGCTACCTCGGGACAAAATCTGCCTAGTGCTGGCAATATGGCAAAGGAATGAGTTTAAAATCCTAGTGGAACAAATCTGAAAGACCACTATGGATTCCCTTAGCTAAGTTTTCCCTTTGTAGTCCCTTGTATATGGGCAGTAACTGCAGAAGAAATCCTAAAATGAAGAGGTTCTGCACAACCTCCTGACAGCAGGGACATTTCTACAACTGGAAACATGGTAACAAACTTGTAACCATGTGGACCTGTCCAAATATATTCTTCCTTTATCTGCTGGAGATAAACATGGCATCCAGGATGACTTGGAGAAGCCATGCAGAAAAACAGCAACTGAAGTCCACTTTACACAGGGAAAGGGACATTGGAATTCTTTGGCTCCCCACAATTGAGGGTTGCCTGCTTCCAGGGAATGACCAGCATGAGATAAAGCCAAATGAGTTATGGTTTCGGACCCTCATGGTTTGTGGAATTTTCTAAGATCAGAAATCTAGATGCAGCTAGAAAACTTCCAGAAAAAAAAAAAAAAAAAAAAAAAAAAAAAAAAAAAAAAAAAAAACAAAAACACCACCATGGTTTGTTATTTACATTAAATCATGATCAGTTACAAATATCAACTCTATCTCACCCAGTTCTCATCCAAACAACCAATTAAATGATTAAGTAGGGTCAGCTTGAAAACTATCTTTTAGACTATATAAACTGACACTGGGCAGTTTATATATTATTTTTAACACTTGCTCTCATAACAGCAGCTTATTCGAATCTATTCTGAATCCACTAGTGCTTTAATTCTGCATGTCCTATACTCAGTACCGAATGGTTTATTGAATATATCCCTTCACTCCACTGCTTCTTTAGAAAATGGAGCATGTTGTTTGAACTAGATTTACTCAAACCTCTTAGCTTCTGGAGTGTGCTCTACTTGTTCTTATCAATAATTACTAAATGCAGCCTCTCAAAGTGTTAATACAAGTATCAAGTATAATATAAAAAAAAACATTTTCAGTCTTCGTTACCGATTTCTGCAGCTTTTCATGACAGTAAGGAATACATACACTGTCTCATTTATGTAATGAATTTCTAGCGTGCAGGTAATTAGGAGCCACCCTGTGTGATAATCAGCAGGCACAGATGTGCTCCTGGGACCAGTGTGACTTTAGCCCCGTTGACAGCAGAAGGAGGTCCATGACGCCCATCCCCATGGCTGACTCTGACTAGTTCGTCAGCTTCTCACAGCTAACTAGTTTCCCCAACCCCAAAAGAGCGCTGAAGTTTTGCAGTGCTTTCAGACTTAAGTATGTCTGAACAAAGCAAGTTTTGGATGACAATCTTGGATGTAGGCCTTTAAAATCTTTGTACACTCTATTTCAGATATGCAAATGCTCTTTTGGATATGGCTCTTGATCAAGTTTTTATGAACATCCACATTCCTATGCTGAAAAGCGTGTGAAATCAGTCATCTACCAGACCCAAGCAGAAATTTCTTGATTTCAGTTTCCTTGTCTGTCTTCTCTATATGCCTGAAATTGTCTTTATCATCTCTGTCTATGCACTATTTATATTAAAATGTTTTTCTTATCTCCTGTAACCAATTCAGTTTGGGTCAACATTAAAACCATTCCACTCACTTCAAAGAGATCCAAAAGAATGCAAGAGAAATCTAAGAAGAAAACTATAAGCATTAGGTAGCATTCAGGAACCAGTGTAAAACCAGCATGTGTTATTTTTTTTAGTTAGAGTTATGAGTATGCAGTAATGTACATAGCACAATTAAATGAACAAACAGTATTTAACCTACTAAAATGTTACAGATCTGGAACTGGCAAAATTCTTAATGAACATTCAAAATGTAATTCACATGCTTATGTTAAAAAAGATGAGGGGGTTACATATGTTATGGGTTTTTCTGCTTTTGGTTTGTGGGTTGTTTTTTTTTTTAAAAAAAAAACAAAAAAAACAACAAAAAAAAAACTGCCAGCAAAAGAACATGATCTTAGTGATATGTCAGAGATAAAGTTGAAATACCAGAATGCCCATGGCAAATTCAGGGAACAAAGACTCGCTCATACAGAATAAGAATGAGTGGTTATGTATAGCATACTATTAACTCAAGGTGGTTTTGAAAAGCACAAGTGCTCAACATCAGCAGCATACATAGAGATATATACAACTATTTTCTTACACCTACAAGTTTTCTGCCTGGTGTGGTGGAAAAGGAGCTTTTAAGCTACTACAGTGATGGACCTATTGCTGGAAACCAGACAAAAAGAATACAGTGACAGATTTACCCTATGTATAACAAGTCAAAAGCCACTGACATAAAGATTAGGACTCTTTCTTGAACACTGGGAAGGAAGGAGAGCTTTCCAGGTGCAGCACCAGCCCATGTATAGGCTAGACAGATTAATCAAATAAGCAAATGGCTTTCAGGTATGATGTTACAGTGAAATAAATCCCCTTTCCGAAGGAAATCATTAAAGAAACAGGTATGAAAACACTGTGGTACTTACTATTACTCGCACTGAGAAGTCAAAACAGTCAGGAGGGGGTGGGTGTTTGCTCTTGCACATGTCTTTTTAAAGATAGGTCCAGTTACTGTAGCATGTGGTGCCGCACAGACCATCAGGAAACTCTGTGAGGACGGCACAGAGAGAGCTGGACCTCTCTGGCTCCTCGCTACAGGGAGGGGAAAAACAATATGGTGATTACACAGAAGATGTTTCAGTGAGCAGTGTCTGTAGCATTAGCTACACTAATCCTCTCCCTAAGTCGGACTTGTCTTGTGATGGACAAATTATACAGCTTAGTGAGGTATCTGGGATGGTGATAACGTCTCAGCTGCTCTGTTCCCTCAGTTTTCACAGACTTTTTTTCAGCTTGTGAAAACACTTGATGCCCTCCCCTTTGCAGAGCACCATACATCGGGTGGAGGTCTCTCAGTCCTCACTCTGCCCTTGGGGTAAAAGCAACATGTCCTTTCCCAGTGCTGATAAGGAAAAATTGAACCATTTCCTCAAAAAGTTAGCCATCTGTCCAAGTAGCAAGGGAGGTTTGAAGGGGCACAATCTACAAATAAACGTATTCCAGGCAGCTAAACTAAATGTGTGCTATATATTCTTATTCCCACCATACGGGTGAAAAAAACCACCCCTCTATCCCACATGAGAAGCCAATAAAAGAGGACAATGTAGGATTGAGATGACTGTCTACACAGCACATCTTTATTTCCCAGTTCCTGAACAGTATGTTACACCAGTTATCACACCAGATTTCTCAACTTCAAAGCATTTTCTAAACATTAATGTGTAAACCATTAGGAGACTACTGTGACAAACACCACTCATGATACAGTGGATGCCATGAGCATAAAAATGTTAGTATCCTGAATACCCTCTGCACAGTTATCATTTGTTGTTTTATTTTTAATTAATAAAAGTTATAAAGGATTGAAAATATTTTTGGCAATGTATATAAGAACAGAAAAATAAAAATAATTACCTTGGTCGGAAAATATGGGGAGAGCCATGAGAAAGGTAGGAATGGGAAATGCCTTTTGCATACAGTCTAGAGTTTATCAAAGAGAAACTTTGGTGTAACTCAGCTAGAAGGTAAGACAAAAGACACTGGACAGAAATTCAAGACAGCCTTATGTGAGTAAGATAAAAATATGTGCGTTTTTTAAGTCTAAGTAACAAAATCTTGTAACAGCTTACCAGTGTTGTGGGTTCTCCATCAACACATTCAAATTAAAGTTATGTTTCCAGAAGATATACTCCTTTTTCAGTGGGAATTAATTTAGGGAGCCCTATAGTCTGTACTGTATAGGTCAAGCTATATCACTGCAATGGTTTCTTCTGACCTTATGAATTATAAATGGTTTAGTGACCAAAATACTATCTTAAAAAATTAAAAATACTCTCTCTAAAAGCATAGATTTCAATACCAGAAGGGTTCAGTCAGTTCTTTATCATTCAGATGTAGATAAATTGAGTCCTTGCACTTTTCTCTCTATCTCTTTCTCGTAAAATCTAAGTCCTGTCTGTTCTACATAGATATCCATGACATTTTCTCACAAGAGCTGTGATTTACTCCAATGTCTTCAGCCAAAAATATTTCTTTTCCCCTCGGTTCTGTGTTATGTGCTTGAGTGAAATTAAGTGGGAATAAGTAGGATGGTGGTGGGAAAATAAAAACAGCAACAGAAAGACCGATATCACCAAAAAAATACATTTTTCCATCTATTTTCTAAGAATTTAAATTAACACCATTTTGTTCGAAAAAATGTTGAAAATGTAAAAATCTGAAATATGTGATATACTAATAAGAGAATATTTTTCATGAGGAAAAAATTACAGATTTTTAACTGTTTATTTCAGTAAAATCAGGTGAAAAGCCAAAAGAAATTAAGGAATGTGAATCATACGTTCAAATGAAAGTTTTCTGGATTCAGAATTCATGCAGCCCATGCTATGTGAATTCACCAAAGATGGTCTAAATATAACAGGAGAAAAGCAATATATTGAACATGTTATATGCATAGAATATATCACTAGGTATTTTGGATACTAACCCTTCATAAGTAAGTTATAAATAAATATTTTTAAAAAATAATAAAACATATTATCACTCTTCTAAGAAAATTGTCTGATTTCTTATTCTTTTCTTAAAGAGTATATCATATACTATTGAATAATATAATACAAGAGAAGCTATGTCCTAAAATAACATGACATTTGAAAAAGAAAGTGTAGTTGTGTGTTTTCCAGGGGGAAAAGTATCAAGGTTTCTTTTGGGGATGGGAAGAGACTAATTCCAAAGAAATTGAAAATGGTTTTTGGTTTACTGATTCTGAAGGTAAAATTGAGTAATTTTTAAGAATGAAGAATTGTTACTTTCATATAAATTCACTCCATAAAAAAATTGTAAGAAAAATGACAAAACATTTTAACATTTTATAAATGAAACACTACAAATAAAATAGAAGCAATTAGCTGAAAATCAATTCAATTGTCCTAGAGGTCTAGGGCTAGGTTACAGGTCAGCAATGTAGTCATGTAAATAAAATTTTAAATACCCAATAAAAACAGCCACTCCAGAAACCAGGGTAAAGGAGCCTTATTTATGCCTTAATTAAAATCTGATAATGTAGCTAAAAAAATTCTGGATTTGGCACAATGACCTGAAAATTGCTCCTGCCTCCATGAAGATCTATTGTATCCCATGAGAACATCTGAGAACGGGGCAGTTGAGATTTCTTCTTCCCACCCTCATGCATCCCAGTGAATACAGGGGGTCACCTAATGGGTAGTGAATTCCTCTGGAGCCAAAATGGTGAGAACCACTGCAAGTTGCCCTCTTCCTGCTGTCCTACACAGTCCTTACCCTTAGCACAGCCTTCAATATCTTTCATGATAAACAAGCCTTATAAAATATTCTCCTTCAAAATCCACCAAAGTTTTCTTGCGGCAGACGTTCTGCAACTGAAATTTCCATCAGGGTCAGTTTTGCCTATAACTTTTCACATGAGAATTATTTATGGATTGTTTAGGAAGTATTATGGGGGCTGGTATCCTGTAAGTAAGAGATTTGTATTCTGGAAATGTTTGGCATCTCTTGGTAGTAAATATGTCAAAGTGGACTGCACAGTATCTGGGGCCTTCATGTGATTAGATAGGACTTTCTCCTTCATAAAATAGCCTTGTAAACTAAAGATAATTGGTAATCTATTGCAGTAGTTTGGGTGAATTTATTACAAAATACTTTTATTTGTCTGTGAAACTTGCTATAGTTCATTTGCAGTGTTTGCAGAAATGTTTCACCTTACAGAAAGATTACTTTTTTAAGAGAAATTTATTACCTTTATTATCTGTACATTGTCAGCTCCACACCACCCACAGCAGGATTATTTCCACCTTTGGCAATGTATAGTCTTATGGTCATTTTTAAAGGTTAATATTTTCACATGATAATATGTACAGCTGAATATTTAAACTTTTCAAGTAGAACTGAAGAGGAAATATAATGAGGCCTGGGAAGTGGCATGATTTGACTTGGCATGCCAACTACACAAATATTTTTCAGTAAAAAGTAAAGGAAACAAAGATTGTGGGAGGCAAAATATGTATTTTAAACCCTGCAGTCCTTTATAAGAATGCCATAGTTTTAAATAAAATTTCTTTCATCTTTTTATATACAAAGAGGAAAGCAGATATAAGACATATCCTTCCAAAGTCTCAAAATCCCAGCTTTTTATCTAAGCTTTTCTTGTAGATTTTCCCTTAGTGAAGTACAAATAAATAAATAGATAAATAGTTAGATGGATGGATGGATGGATGGATGTATAGATAGGCAGACTGATAAAGGGGTTCATTGCTTCATTCAAAGCAGTTCATTACCTCATTCTTCCTACATTAAATAATATTCACCAAGAAGCAGAACTTTCCAGGTCTCTCTTCAGGCTTTTTCACACACTATTACTTCCATTTAGAACTTGCCTGCTGTTGCTAGATCATCATTAACACATAAGGGACAGAACACTATATATAAGAAGGATAGTTAGGAAGCTTTCAGGGATGGGGAGAGCAACATTTGCTGAACAAGAAGATGAAAATCTGTCCTGCAAAAATCTCAACTGGAAAAATAGTACTTGCTCAGGCCCCTGGTATCCTAAATTAGCAAAGGCCTTTAGAAGTCTAATGAATTAGGAATCTGGGGCCATATTGACCTGAAAAGACCTCTTTCTTCTACTATTAATGTCCCATCACCACCTCAGGAAAAGTAACCACCCACACTCTCCCCATGCTCCATTCAAGTATATGGAGTGGTATAAATATACAGGTTGGGTTAGCCTTAAATTAAGAACAGCTGAAAAATAGAGACCAAGATGACAGGATTTTCTCCATATGCTTTCTGACATTTTCAAGATGCATTATCTTAGTCATGAATTCTTGATCCTCTACTATCACGACAAAGTTCAACTTTGACTCATACATGGGATTTTGTAACTACAAAAGGGATAAAGACTGGGAGAGCTGGACTGGGTATTTATCACTGGCCAACTAACTGCATCTCAAAACCTGCTAATTTTGATCAAGGAAGTACCTTGTGATAGAGAATCTGGCCAGAGGTCCTCTTCTTTATACATACCACCCTACATCTTTTGTGGGAATTTTCCAGCCCAAGTCACCAATCCTCTAGTCTGGATGGTTTGAAATGGTAAACCTAGGCACCATATACATTTCTTGCAGGAGACGCAGGTGATAAACTAGCCAAAACCATTTGGGATGATTGATTACAAGATGATTCTTATTTCTTTAAATATCATACATTTTATTGAATAATACTGTGCAAGCTAAGCGGGGTTGAAATGCACAGGTAAGGTCAGTTTAGGGAACAGAACACATGAAGCACAATCAGATCAATAAGAAACATGGCAGCTGGGCTTGCTGCATGGTGGTGCAAGTAGTATTACACAATGGACATGTTTACTTCTCTAATGACATCTTAAATCAAGGCTTCAGAAGTTCTAGGTGTCTTTATAAAAACCAAGCTGTAATAAGTTAGCATATTTCAAATTTACAAAGACAGAAGAGGATAGAAAAGAGAAATAACATACTTTGCCCCTGCCTTTATTGTAAATCATTTAGTATGGATTTTTTTTTGCCTAGAATTTCACAGATACTAAGCAGAAAAACATCTTTCCAACATTACCTGGGTAATCCATCTCTACAGTGGTCCACTGTACCTCAATAAAATGCCTAAAGATACTGAAAGTTACTTGTTTAGATGTTAGAAAAACAGTTGTGTCAATAAACACTGGTTTTCAACTTACACTAATGAACAGATTATTATCAATATAATTTATAATCTACAGTTTACTGAAGATGAACCTAAGTTTCTAGCAACTGAGTTAGTTAAGTGTAATGTTCTACTCTGTCATCTTTGCCTGAAATTTTCTCCAGTTCCATATAAAAAATTCACCGATAAGTATCTTTAGCTAAACCTCATAGGTAATTTAATATTTATATATATAAATTTTATATATCTGTCTATCTATCTATCTGTCTACAACCTGTAACCAACTCCTGGCTCCCACTGAAACTAACTTTCTTGTGGAACAACTGGTTTTCAACCAGTCAAGCCAAAAGAGAAAAGGACAGCAAAGGAAACACATACTTACAGCTATTTAAAAGAGAGCAACTGTACAGTAATTGAAGTCCCTTATGAATTTGCACATGCTTAGAAATGGATTTTTTTTCTTTTATTTTCTTTCTTTTTTTTTTTCAGGCTGAAGCCCAGCAATCATGTGCTGGCTAAACAAGATATCACGAAGGGAGGAAAGCTAGAATATGCTCCTTCATTGCTATTGTACAGTTCTCAAGATTGGACTCCAAAAACATTTTAGCTCTCAAGTTTTCAGGATTAATAACTTCAGGTAAAGGCAAGAATGTGCTTTTTCAAGATCTCTTGGGGCTTCTTTTAGATTCCAGATAAACAATAAACCTTAAATTTCTGTATCTCTACAAGGAGGAAAAAATCTTGCTTTTTAAAAATCTTCCATATTAGAGTCTCTGTTTTCACTCTAACCAAAAAAAAAAAAAAAAAAAAAAAAAATAGTAAATGAGAGAGGCTTACAAGAGAACTGTTTCACCAAGAAATATATGGTAGCTGTCTTCAAAAAGGGTGAAAGACATCTGTGATGTTAATGGAGTGAGTTCGCAAATACTAAGAGAATAAGTGGAAACTAAACTGTAGAAAAAAAAAAAAAAAGGAGTTGAGGGAAACTTCTGGATTGTCAGGATAGTTACCTACTGAAATAATATGCCAAGGAAGTTAGGAACTCTCTATTACTGCAGGCATTTAAAAAGAATTAAACAAACATCTGTCAAGACTGACATAGGTACTGTTGATCTTACCTTGAGGCAGGGATGCATTAGGTGACCTCTCCAGTCTCTTTTGCCCTATCTTCTGTGATTGCTGATTCATGTCTTTCTTTTCCACCTCCCTTGATGTCTTTACTTATGCTACCAGACAGGAATGCTCACTAATCAATTCTATCCCTACAGTTAATGCTTTTTCTTTATACAGACAGTTGGCTTGAGGAATCTGTTTGGCCATAATCAAAACAAATTCTTAATAAAATCACTCAACATACGTGAATCACTCCTCACTTACTACTACAAAGTTGGAGTGTAGCATACACTGGAGCCACAAAGAGAATTTTGGAATAAAAATACCCAACTCGTACCATAACTTATAGCAAAATTTATGAAACCGCTTTTGTCTTGCAAGAAATCTTTACATTATTCTCAAAAGAAACAAGTGTAGTTGCTCTCAATCTAAAGATATCAAGTTTTTTTACTCATTATTGTGTCATAAAAAATGAAAGATTTAGTCACTTACATAGGTATATTTTATAACCCTAAGGATTTACCGTAGATTTTTTTTTCAGATGCTTTCTGTTCTTTACATTTCTTTAGATTTCCTGTCTTCAAAGTCACTAAATAGTTCTTAGCAGTGCTTATATTGTACCAGGGGCATACAGCTGCCATATACAATATTTTACAGTGTTTTCTTCAAGTTTTGAATAACAAACTTACAGGTGGATAAAACATTCTTTACTAGACATTCATGAAACTAAAAATAGGTTTATTATATTATAGAGAAAGGCCTTAGAAAGTTCAATTTTCATCTGGAAAAACCAGGAGACCTGAAAAAATATTTTTATAGATCATATAACATTAATTTAAATTAAGTCATTTACCCCAAGAAAGAACATACCTATCTAAATGGGGTTCAGGAGTTCTTAAATAAATATGAAGGATTAGTTCCTTTTTAGCTGGCATTTTTATTTATTTGCTCTCTTTTTGGAAAGCATTTCTATTTCCCTGCTGAGCTCTGACAACACATGAAGGATTTGTTTCCTTTACCATCCTATGTCTACAGAGAGGGAAGAACAGAAACGTTATCAGTATTTGCTTTTATCTTGCTGCCCTTTTTGTTCTAGACACATTTTTGCCAAGTTAATAACTCAATAATGGTAACTGGTAACTCAATAATAATTACATTTGATAGTGTATTATATAGTAGGTTTTCATTTGTCAATCTTAAAACACTTCTCCAAGGAAGCTAAGTATTGTACCGTGTGATCATACCAAGATACAGACTCATGATGTAACTTGCTCAAGGGCAGACAGCAGGCCAGTGTCACAAATGGGAATATATCTGACATTTCCTTGATCTTTCCTGCAGTGTGCCATTCCCAGGCCTTTTTGCTTCATCATACAATCATCCATGTTGTACCATTTGGATATATTATTCCTATTTACACTTTTTTTTTTTTTTTCCGCCTCCCCAGGATAAAAATGCCTAGCCAATATCAGTTATTAATGATGTATGATATTAGCAATTATATTAGCAAAGATACTAGCAAAGTATAATCTGGATTAACTTTCTACAATGAGAGAAAATTAATATCAGAGTAAACCACAAAGATCACTCTTAATATAAACAAATTCCAAATATGCTTGTGTGTAACAAAAGTATCCTTATTACAAATGTCCTTACTAGAGGTTATTTAAATGTAAAATACCAATCTATAGGTTGCTACACTATTACTCACTGGGTAGGAAGCTTATGTAAAGGACTCATGTGGGTATTTTACTTCCCATATTTTATACCAAATGAACTGCCTATTTGCCTGGGTAATAATAGGCTGCCATAACAGTAATAATGCTTTTATATATCAGACTGGTTTGAAAGACATACACATACACACCATTTCATAATACTGTACTCAAAATATGCATTCCATTGTAAAAAAAAATGGAAAGTAATAGTATAGGCCCATAAAACAAGTTTTACACTAAGACTTGTAGTAAAGATGTGCCAACTTCAGGAGATTATATATGGACAGCATTTAAATCAAAGCAAAAGGACCCCTACTAATTTTCATGGGACATGGAATTTACTCAAATCTATAAATTAGCTCAAAAGAATTAATTGACTGCCTTCTATTTATACCCAATTTTAATTCACTCTGTAAACTTTAAGAAAAAATATCTGATTTCATAAAACTATTCTAGCAATTTGATCCTTCATAATATTAGCATACTTTTAAAATGCAAAATCAGAGTTAAATGTTTTAAAAGCCAGCTCTTTAGTGCTTCTCTTCAAATAAAATCACTGGTTTAGTTGCTGAACTAGAGTTTAGAATCAAATTTTGTAAAATACTGCACAAAGGAAAAAATAGCTAGTTAATGAACGGCTCTATATAATTTTCTGTAAAATATTAACATTTCATGCAGCATCCAAACGTGTGCTCCCTTTGTAGTGCAGATATGTTGAATAGATATTCACTGCTTCTTAAGTAATCTCATATTCAAACTACAACACAAGACAGTGTTTAATGTTCCAGAGCTTCAAATGATGGAAGAGAGGGGTCTTGAACTAGATATGCTGACTGGAAAATAGCATCAAATGAGTTGTGAGAAATCCAGTGCAGACTATTTCAACTGCATCTTGAAGGACTTCTTTTAAAAATTAGCTCCAAATACAAGCAACATTACAGATAGGAAAAGCCATCTAAACTTGAGTGTTGATTCTGTAATTCAATGTACATTTTAAATGTGAGAACTGGGTAGTTATTTTCTGCAACAGATTTATGTAAAGGGTTGAAATTCTGAGATTGTCTGCAGGATGGATCACACAGGTGGAGGGATTGAGTGTCAGTGTCCCCCCCGGCATTGCAGATCCCCATTTGGCATGTCTCACTGGGATGTCATGGAATCTAACAAGTTCTGGTAGATAATGTCATGGCCATGCAGCTTCAGCACTCACATTTCTTCACTATTCATACGGTTCCTGGTCCAATTGTTATAAAACACATTCTTTAAATTGAAATATTTTGATTTTGGATCTGACACACACACATGATCTATCAGTTACCATCAGTTTATATGACTGGCTTTATGTTTTGCTGCATGGGCCAAATTCTGTCTCATCAGAACTGTGTCAATTAGATCACAATTTTGGAAACCATATTTATTAACAAGAGCATACTAGTATAGCCATAGAAGTACCTCCGAAATCAGCACTGAACTGAATAGTTTGTGTAAAGAGGAAATTAAAGTGAAAGCTTTAGATCCGAGTTTGGGTCAGAAGTTCGTAGTTGCCTCATTCTGGCAAATCCTCAGCATCCTTCAGGAATTAAAAAGATCACTTGAGTGTGAGTCGTAACCATAAACTGTCCTGTTGGACTTCTGTGCTAAACAACTGAAATGTTAGGGACTCAGAGAAAGGATGAAGTTTAGAAAGGAAAGAAGACAGTAAACTAGGAAGCAAAATCCTAGTGAAAAAATGTAATTTATATTATAGAATGGGCTTTACTGTATCTTCGGGGGCCTTCCCTTGTTATCAGAGAAAATTCTGGGTGGGTAAGGACATGCAGTTGGAATTTAGTCTAGCAGGAATTTAGTCTAACCCATAACTAAAGAGAAACCAAGGAAACAGAGCTATTCCAAAAGTTACTGCATGGGGGTTCATGTAGACATAGACATAATCTAGGGAAGGACAATGTCTCACCAAAATGTGACTATACATTGCCCATAGGCCCTTCTTCCCAGTCACAACACTTACAGTAATATCTGTATGTTGGGTATGCCACTGCTTCCTTCTCCATAGTCTGAACTAGTACATCCACCAAAGAAAAAAAATCATACGCTTGGGATGTGTGTGTGCATAAACACACACTTGATGTTTTTCTCAATTCCCATCACATGTTTCATTCAATAGACTTATTAATCAACCATAAGAAATGAGTTAAGATGTTGAAACAGTCATGGCCTTTGTTCTGTGTCAGTTTTGTTGGCTTAGCTGACATATAGCTACAAGGCATGACGGATCAAAGTAATTAAAGTTCCAATCATTTACCTTTCTATGTTCAGTGTCAAGACAGCTAGCCTTCACCCTGGGTTCAGACCATTTTCATATTTTCTTTAACATGCTATAGCTGTCCCATTTGCCTTGCTGTACTTAAGAATTTGACAGTATTTCCATTATAAAGTTTGTATACGAAGGCTTGAGAGTCCCTCTGGATTCCAATTTTGCAAATAAAATCATAGACCACAGGCAAACTAAACCCAAGCAGGTAGGGTTCTTTTTTTTCATGTTTTTTCTTTGTTCATTTACTTTAAGGTAATTTAGTCAGGTTTTGTCCATCAGAGAACAGAAAGTTGTCAGTTCTGTTTCACTTAGTTTCAAGGTACATTTTTTGTGTTCTCTGAAACTTAAATGAAACTTCTTTTGTTCCTGTCATGAAATATATTAGGCAATTAGTCATAATCCTTACTCTTCTATCATACACATTATTTATAACTAAGAGTATGAAAAGGTTTGGCCTAATCAAAAACTTTGGGTTATGTATCAAGGAGTGATTTCTGGATATTTCAAGAAGAAGAGATTGGTTTGTATTTGAATCCAAGCATGAATTGGAAGAGTAACTGTTACTTCTCCCACGTTAGCATAAAAAATAATGTATTTTTATAAAACCAGACAGATAATTTGAATCTTGGGAACAATATCCACTAACTAAACAAGAACAAGTGCATGTTAAAAAAAAAAAAAAAAAAAAAAAAAAAAAAAAGTGAAAAAGCAAAAACCCACAACCAGTGAAAGTGACTGTCTCCTGGAGTGTCGCCCTCTCTGTACCACCTTCTCTTTCTCCACAGCTGGCTTGTTGCCTACAATGGCTGTATGGATTCACCAGACTGTGGAGCAGTAAATCATCTTCTACTTTTCATCATGGTTTGCATCGGACCTCATATAGGACTGACACTAGACATTTGGCAAATTTTACTTAAAGACCTTTTGCATGTTATCAGATACTGGTGCCTTATAGTCTCACACATCCCTGAGTCTTATCTACTGTGTACAGCTCAGCTCTCATACAGTGAAAACAAAATCTGCCAGGGCTTTCTAAGAAGGTGTGGTATTGGATAGTTTTATAAGCTTTGCTTTCACAAAGGTCCTACAAAATCTGATGGTTTTATGACACATTAGAGATTGAGAATGGAGGTGTAGGGTGCCCATTATTTGGCACAGCAATCTGAGACATTTTAGGAAATAATCCACTCTGCCCATGAACAGTAGCAGACCTTCACTCAACCTGTTTTACCACCACATAGCCTGCCTGATTCCATAATATGGACAGAATCTTCCAGTCCTACAGTAACACAGTCCAGAGAAGATTAGGTGGCTTCAAGAATATTAGTGCAATTTCTCCCAAATAGTCTGTCCCTGCTTGGAAGTATTTGAAGAAAAGGTGGCAAGGAGAGATAGAGGAGATACAAGCTGTCTTCTTCCACATTATACAGTGAATAATAAGAACAGAGCATTGTTTGCAAAAATCATTCATGAACAGAAAAGAAGGCTAATTCAAAATTAATTTCATTTATAATAAATACCTCCAGCAACATTTTTATAAATAAAACACCAGCAGTTATTATTCTACTATGTATTTACAAGAAACGGGCATTTCTAAAAAACAGTAGAAGGACATCCCATTCCTCAGAAGTTTAAGACTGACAAACTGTAAGACAACACCTACCTTGCCAGAGTCATTACAGGCCTATCTTGCTTCAAACTCAGTCAAAATATGTTTTACTATTTACCTAGATAGGAGTAGAATCAAACCCAAATTTCTGTTATTCCTCTCATAGGCATCTCCATTTTCTCCCTTCAATGACTTTTTAAAGTACTCAGAGCATGAAACATCACTTTGATCCTGCATCACATCCAGTTAGGAAACTCTGGCATGTAGCATGTTTAAACCAACATGTAAATGTAATCAGAAATGACATGTCATCCCAATAATGCGGTCACTCAGCTTTGAGAAACTCAAACAGACAGATTATAAAACAGAATTTCTCACAGCCACAGGTTTGTGCTTTTGGAAACGGGTCCCTAAGTCAAACTTAAACAAAGTTTGGGAAAGATCTTAAAGAAAGATGCCCTATGCCTGTCAGTGTCTAAGAGGCATTTGGACAATGCCCTTAATAATATGCTTTAATTCTTGGTTAGTTCAGAAGTGATCAGGCAGTTGGACGAGGATGACAGTTGCAGGTCCCTTCCAGCTGAAATATTCTATTCTATTCTATTCTATTCTATTCTATTCTATTCTATTCTATTCTATTCTATTCTATTCTATTCTATTCTATTCTATTCTATTCTATTCTATTCTATTCTATGCCGTGCTGTGCCGTGCCGTGCCGTGCCGTGCCGTGCCGTGCCGTGCCGTGCCGTGCCGTTCCATGCCAGGCAACATGGTTTCAATAAGTACAAATGGTGCCTGACAAATCTGGTAGCTTTCTATGACAGTGTTGCAGCACTGGTGTACAAGGGAATAGCAACTGACATCATCTATCTGGAATTGTGTAAAGATTTTGATACTGTTCTACATGACATCCTTGTCTCTAAATTGAAGAGACATGGGTTCGATGGATGGACCACTTGGGAGATAAAGGATTAGGTGGATGGTCTCACTCAAAGAGCTACAGTCAGTGGCTTGATGACCAAGTGGAGAACAGTGACGAGCGCTATTCCTCAGGGGTCGGTGTTGGGCCCGGCCCTGTTTAGCTTCTTTGTTGGTGACACGGACAATGGGATTGAGCGAACCCTCAGCAAGTTCACCAAGGACACCAAGCTGTGTGGTGAGTGACACACTTGTGGGAAGGGATGCCATCGAGAGGGACCTGGGCAGGCTGGTGAGGGGTCCTGGGAAAACCTCATGAGGTTCAACAAGGCCAAGGGCAAGGTCCTGCCCGTGGGTTGGGGCAATCCCCAGCACAAACCCAGGCTGGGCGAGGAGTGGCTGGAGAGCAGCCCCAAGGAGAGGGACTGGGGGTGTTGGGGGGTGTAAAACTGCCCGTGAGCCAGCCCCGTGCGCTGGCAGCCCAGAACCCCCCCGTGCCCTGGGCTGCAGCCAGAGCAGGGGGGGCAGCAGGGCCAGGGAGGGGATTGTCCCCCTCTGCTCCGCTCTGGGGAGACCCCCCTGCAGTGCTGGGGCCAGCTCGGGGGCCCCCAACAGCAGAAGGACACGGAGCTGCTCGAGCGGGGCCAGAGGAGGCCACAAAGATGCTGGGGGGGCTGGAGCAGCTCCCCTGGGGGGCCGGGCTGAGAGAGTTGGGGGGGTTCAGCCTGGAGAAGAGAAGGCTCCGGGGAGCCCTTCGAGCGGCCTCCCAGGGATTAAAGGGGGGGCAGGGACTGTGGGTCAGGGGGTGGGGATGGGACGAGGGGGGACGGTTTTGCACCGAAAAAGGGCAGATTTAGGTGAGCTCTAGGGCAGAAATCCTTCCCTGTGCGGGGGATGAGGCGCTGGCCCAGGGTGCCCAGAGCAGCTGTGGGTGCCCCCTCCCTGGAAGGGTTCAAGGCCAGGTTGGACGGGGCTGGGAGCCCCCTGGGCTGGGGGAAGGGGGCCCTGCCCGGGGCAGCGGTTTGGGACTAGATGAAATTTAAGGTCTGTTCCAACCCAAACTATTCTGCAATTCTGTAATTTTATGATTCTATGCTATTTTATTCTGTTCTATTCTAAATTTTTAGTCTGTTAAACATTCACTGAGGGACCTAGAGTTGGCCATTGAGGTCTGATGGACAAGGCCCACAATGCGCATGTTGCCACAGAAGCACGTGAGCTGCCATAAAAGCTGAATGTGCAGCTGTGAGAATTTTCCTTCCTCATGTCTACAATACTGGCAGGCTCGGCCAAACATTCCTAAGCTATTGAACCCAAGTATAGGAGGGGTAGGAAAGTGAGATTTTTCTCACCTCTTTTCCAGTTAATTCTTGTTAATATTTATTGAGAAGACCAGATTGTGCTGTGTCCTTTTGGAAATAGCCCCTGTTGTGTCCCACCCACTGGCCAGGAAGATTATGAGTCCTATCAGGGTGGGAATGTTGCTCAGTATGACTCATCCAAAAAGGGCTCTACATGCTTTGTTAAAGCAAATCTCACATGCTGATGATTGCTCTCTGCCCCCATTCTCTGTATCTAGGCTAAGGACACCAGGTCCCGGTGGAGGGTTTAACTGCCTGGTCGTTCAGGTCTTAAACAGCACATACACACTTGTGTGGGCCTTCTGTATAGGTGTGACCCTTGGTGTTTTACTAGCAATATTGATTTTGGCTTTACAATACTCCTGTTATCCCTATTATAAAGATGAGGGAAAAGGCACAGCTAAATGACTTATCAAGGCTGACAAAAAAAGAGAGTGTCGAAGCTGAGAATAGAAACCAGATCACCTGAGGTTTCATTTCTGGAAACATTTCCCCTTTCCTCTTCCTTTGAATCTTTGTTCAGTACTGCGGCAGGTCATTTGAAATCTGGGCAATATTCAGATATACTTTCTTTCCCAGAAGGAAATAAAGCTTTACAGGCTCACTTTACAGAGGCAGCCAGTCCACTCGGACTGCCGAGGTTTTGCAGCTCTCACAGGACACTGCAAAATCCAGCAATCAGACCTGTGCAGCCGGAATGCTTTCAGAGGAGATGGCAATGCACAGAAACAGCGTATTATCTAAAAACAGGCTCGCACAATATGTTTCTATGGACATCAGAAACTAATCTTTGAAATGGTCCCTGATGAGAGCCGGATTGGCCCAAGCTGCCTTCTGAAAATGTTCCAATTCCTCCTTTGCATCCGGTGTGTGTTTATTGGAGAAAGAATAAGTTCTCGTTTAAATTCTGCACATGTATTTGCACTGTGACCTTTTTAGCTGTTACCTCATAGCTATATCTGAAATTGGTAATAAAATGCAACTCATGGTAAAGAACTGCTTGGTGATTTTATACAACTATAATTTTACACTCTCAAAAGGCAGAATATGTAATTCCTTAAGCCACACACGGGAACATGGTGATACTGGGCCGGATTTTTGTTTTCAAAGCCAACACCATGTGAACAAAGCCAACTCTATACAATGATAGAAATAATGAGTTAAACAGATATGTGTTTTAGCTGATCTTGATGCTGAGTGAGAAACCAATGTGAAGACCCACTGAAGTGAGGATGCTACACAAATACATGCACAAATGGTTCCTGCAACAGATGACTGTGCACCTTAGTAGTTTTATATGTGCTTATCTATAACTGCTACATTAAGTGTTTCTGAAGAGTCTCCCAGCTCTGACACACTTTAAATAATTTCCAAGATATTCTACTGATATGTGAAAAAAACTTGGGAAATCTGATTATATGCAAACTTCTCCTTTTCTTGTATTAATTTTTTGCATTCCATTCTGTTTTTAAGACTACAGTAAGGAGCCTTCTGTTAGGTAGTGGTCAAATGCACAGGAAGCCATAATATGAAACCCAAATACTTAATATCACTCAGTTTCCATATAAAGTCCACACAGGCAGGCTTCTGCCACACACAGAAGAGCACAGAACTCAGTGGTGCTCTGCCCAGCCACAGGTTCAGCTTCACTGAGCTGACAGTAGAGATACAGAAAAACTTATTTCGATGTAGAGGCACCATATACATTTTCTATGCAGTAAAAACACTCCGAGTTGTCCTAGTAGCTTGTTTACTAAAATAATTAAGTAATAAGAATCTATGCCTGGTTTTGTGGCCCTCTCTTCAAAGTGCAATCATATTTACATCAAGCAACTTCAGAGTATACTTACAACAAACTGATTTCAGAAATCTTTGGCTGGCTTGGAAGGCTCTGATCAATCCTTTGAACAGGATACCGACTTCACAAGTTTTCCAGGGTGTCATAATAGAGATCTTCAATGAGTGAGAGCAGATGTGCAGCTTCTCTGGGTGTGCTGCCGGGGAGTTCCTAAGGAAGGTCGGATCTGGAGGACAGGGCTGGGGCCATCAGGCACCTTCCTCCCCCCTGTAGCTGGGGGTCCCTCCCGGCAGGGTCTTTCCATTCCACCTTCTCTAAACAGAGGATCCAAAGTAGACAGCTGGAGAGATGCCATTTTTGTTTTTCCTGGTGGAAGCCCATTTGGAAGGATAAACCAAAATCTGATGGTAGAAAATATAAAATAGGCACTTTAATTGAAAAGTAACTTACATATTTCCTTGTAAACATAACCTTAGTGAGCTAACTCTACTGTAGTTCCCAAATTAGGATGAAGAAAGTCTAAATAAGAAGTTTGCCCTACCCTGCGTTTCCAAATACTTATTGTTCAGGTTCAGAGCTCTTTAAAACAAACATCGACAATTACATCCATGACTCAAAACAGAGAGCACACATATAGATGTTATCAACTTCCAATTAAAACAACAAGACACAGCTATAGTCTGTGCAAATTATTCCATCTAGAGAAGTTTTTCCCCTGTAGAAAGTATGATGAATTCCATCCTTTGCCTATGCTTATTCTGGGTATTAGATATTTCCTAAAATATCTGAACAATCAGATCTAAAGTCCTTGTGTATACAGAAAGGCAGAGCACAATGGAAATGCTATTCAAAATCAGATTCTGAAACACTCATACTGTGTTTTCAAATCAAGCTATGGGTATATTTCCATCCACTAAAAGTGCCAACAAGTATTTAAAGCCTAAAAAGACTTAGCAGAAAGGTGGAGGTACAGCAAGGTAGCAAGATATGTGCCATCTGGAGCTACCCACAGGTACTTATAGATTACCCACTTGCTGGGCACCTGCAGGGAAGGAAACAGTCATCTGCGTTTCTGAACTGACAGCAATATTGCAACCCAGCAGGCACATGCAGGTTATGTGGTGAGATTTAAACTAGAGGCATACTTTGTAACTACATCAGCATCTTGCTTTTCTACTACACATTTATTTATTTCAGCTGACAACAGTCTCCCTGTCCAGATTTGTAGGGGCACAATACATTAGAAAAACACTTCAGAATTCAAATTTGGGTTTCAATTCAGCAACTAACACTAATACAGCAAAGCCCTTAAGCATTTCTAGCACCTTCACTGATCTGAGATGTACCATAACTAGTAACCCTGAGGCAACAAAACATACTGTATCTGGATAATTCTGAGATTACAGGCAGTTCCCCATGAATCTGTGCAGATACTGTAGTAACAGAAATGCCTGAATTTTTTGTTGGATTAAACCTATGCCAAATCAATCATGGAAGAACCCCCAACACTACTTATACTGGCATGAACTTTCTAAGTGCAATTGTTTCACACATTTTTATTCACATTAATGTAAACACTGATCTCCAAAAGCATATCAGATAGTTATTACACTTACTTCATCTAGAACATCTTTTCATAGGTGACAAGACCAAAAGGGATCTGCTGGTTCATCAGATCCATCATACTCTCACATATAATTTATAATTGCTTTTCCAAACTGATCCTGGTTTACCTTACAGCCGTGTTTCTGCTTTCACAGGCAGATTATTCCAGAACCTCACCTTTCTAATGGTTAAAAGCTTTCTACTTCAACCACAGTTTGTTTGTGGTCTGTTTAAAACTATTCAGCATTTTCTTGTGCCAACATTGCCTCTTAGCTCAAATCTCTATGAACACATCAAGAAATAAAATCAGTGTAGGTGAGCAATCACCTAACCTGCATAAGAATAAATCTTAGTTGTAAGTGTGCTGGGATTTCACTTCATGCTTCATCCCGGCGCTCACCTCAGCCTTTGAATGCTATTTCATGGCTAATTTACTATGATCATAGCACCTCCAGAAGGAGCAGACCCTGTTCACAGGCATGTCCTCCGTTCACCTCTGTTGTGTCAGGTACCACAACAGTGAACTTTCAGGCAGGCTGGATCGATTTACCTGTCACACTGAAAACCAACACTGCAAAGCAAATTATAATAAAAACTATGATTTATAGTTATGATTCTTAGTTTTAGGAGCTGGTCCAGGTGGGGACAACCCTTCTGGACATGACCCACACAGAGCAGGTAGTAAAATCTTAAAAACTAATCCCTTAATATGTCTGCAAGCCCCAAGGAGCACCCCAAGAAAATGCCTCTTTGCCTGGTTAAGATGGAGACCAGCTCTTCATTTAGAGCCCTGCTTACTGAAACAGTGCAAATCGTCCCTAAATATCAAAGGTGTTATGTCACTATGGGAGCTTTGAAGGCTAGAACGTAAGCTGTAAGCAACCATCTTCAACAAATTTAAATCATGTGATGCCATCTTAAAGCAGGTTGTTCACAAGTAGCACTGTAGATCAGCCTGGCAGAAAAAAAAGTTCATCTATGCTCTGGGTTGTACTCTCAGGAGTGTTTACTTAAGGCATAAGTGACTCCTCAATCATCTAAATAAAATAGTTTTTAATATTCTAGATTTTTACATTTGTACAAATATGTTTGAGCACCTTTAAAACAAATTACTGGTCTCACTCTAACCCTGTGCAGACCTTTATCCATTTAAAGAAACTAATTTACATTTTGGCACTACAGAATATAAGGTTGTACTTTTTCCTCAGGAGAATTAGAAACAGAGCAGCAAGGAGGGTTTAGGTGAATTGAAGTTGATTATATTCAAGAGTTTTTCATATGAATGGTAATTTACCTAACTCTAATTAATTCCATCATTTGCTCATTTTTCCAGACTAAGATCATCTAATTTACTTCAAAGTTGCCAACAGAAAACAACTTAGGAAAAAAAAAAAAAAAAAAAAAAAGTATCCATTAGTCTTATGGGAAAATTACTGCGCATCTGAAAATATTTCCTAAAACATCTCCCATTTCCTTCCTCTACATCTGTAAACTCTGATTGCACAAATGTTTTCTTGAACCAGTAACTTGTCAATTTTAACAACTTCTAAAACTGCTACCCATCACCCTGAGGCCTACTTTTATCTTTTAGGATATTTTATTCAAAATTCATTCCCGAGATGAAATTTTAGTAGATACATTCATAAGGATACAAATAATATCTTTAGTGTTTCTTTAAAAAATCAGCTTAATTTCAGGAGGCACCTGTAGATATTTTTTTTCTATCAGTCTTCATTCTATTTTTTGTTATTATTGTCATTTTGCCCTTTAAAGGCAAACCCACTGCAGTTCAGTGAAATTATAACACTCACTCATATTTTCTACACACATTATAAGCATTCAATTTGTTTAAAGCGGTCATGAGGTTTTTTTGCCCTAGAGGTGATTCATTCTTCCTTTTTTATCAAATTATTCTATAGATTTTCAATACATTTGTGGAGGATCAAGCCGAGCCTAAATACTGGATTTTTTTGCAGACAATTTAATTGAGAAAATACAGAAGGAAAGTGCCTTTCTAGTTTTATGTCAAGACAGAATATTTCCCAGATTTTCTTTTGTTAATATCAAAAACTTAAAATATCATGGATATTTATATTTGTTCCTAATTTTCATGTAAACATTTTTTTGCATTATGGTAGAATAATATGTATCAAAATAATAAACTTATAATTACGATAAGGTCTCAGATCTCACCACAGTGTCTCAGTTCATTGGGAATAATCTTGTCCACAGTGTAATATTAACATGGCTCTTTCTTCATCATTAGGGTCTAAAAAATAGTCAAATTCCAAATTAATAGTAAACTGTAAAATAAACATAAAAGGTCATAATCTGGCTTCTAATAGGCATCCTGGTCTTACACTGGTGTCATGAAGATCCAAACAGCCACATCTGTAGCTTGACAATGGCATATCCCTAAAATGCAGTTTTGCTCCCAAAAGGGACTAGAGAATGGGCAATTATTCATCAGATGTGTCCCACACATATATTTAAAATTACATTACCTGTGTTTGCAAAAATAGAAATGTTTACCACTGATTAGCAACATATAGCAGAGCCATGAAATATTCCTTTAGAAAGAGTCTTGCCCTTCTAATACACCAGGATTAGTCTTGTCAACAAAAGGCGAATTAAACCGTGAGTCTTTAAAAACTTATAGTCAAAACACTAATACCTGCTAAAAATAAATGTCATAATACAGTCCTAAATTTAAAATGAGACACATCTTCTGTTCATAATTTACAACAAAACATACAATTTGACACACCTATGTCAACTGGAAAATGTGACAGGTTTTGCTTAAAAATCATTTCCCTAGGGTTTTCTGAAGTCTTTTTAACATGAAGAAGTGCAAACCATTTCTATATCAAATGGAAAGATTATTTTTTTTCAATTTAAAATGACAACTCATTCAAAATATTATTCAAATGTATGTGGAGAAAGCTTTCTAAAAAACTCTCCCATCATAAATGAGAACATTCATTTTGAGTGGAATGACATCTTTCATTTGCCCTGATATTATTGTTTACTTTTTATAACTCCAAAATATTATTTTTAAGTAGTGATGATGTGAACATTATAAAAATCTCTTTTGAATTGTCAGAAAACAAACAAAATTTTTTGTACATCTCTATCTGTGTTCTAGTTGCAGGATTAAATGCTCCTTTAACAAATGTCTGAACTGATAATTATAAAGGAGCAAGAGCAGCTGAAGACAGAAATGGGGGTGGGAAATCAAGTCACGTATATGTTGCCTTGGTTTAGTTCTAGAAAATATTTATTATCTTATTATTGATGCTAAATACTATATAGGTTAGAGAGTCTGGAGTGTCATTATTGCTGATGCTATACAAAGCCACGCAGGGACACAGAGTCTCCAGAAGCCACCCGTAAAACCTCTTCTTCCTACAAAATCCCTTGTGTATAGAGCAGATGCCAGACAGGTCATAGACTAAAGACAGTGACAACAAAAAAAAAGCAAATTACTCAGACTGATTTCTACTACAGAAAAGTCAATAGGAACTTTTTTAACAAAAAAATAGAAAATAAATCATCAAGCTTTTTCCCTGAAAGCAAACTCACTTTGCAGGGAAACACTGTTTTGCAGCACACACAGATGCTGACATTGTGCTTTTACCCCACTTTTGCTTTGCAGCCTTGGCGGTGCGGAGCTTTCCTGCAGCCCCAGCAGCGCCAAGCAGAGATTTAGGACATGAGCCCTCAAACCCTCCCCAAAAAGAATTCCCATTACAGTAATAAGAACTGAGTCAGATATTAGTTAATTTTCCCCCGTATAACTTCATGGTTTCTTTTAATATTTTTATGTTTTCATGTGTTTCTTAGTAAATAAGTAAAACCAAAAATTTTTCAAGACTATTCTATTATTATTGACTCTTACACTGAAATACTAGTATCAAGTTGGGCTTGGTGAAAGCCCACTTGCACCGCTTTCCATCAAAATAAAAAATTTGAAGTATTTTCCCTGAATACCAACAAAAAAAAAAAAAAAAAAAAAAAAAAGAGCAAGAAAAAAGTGTGATCCTGATATCTTTTGAAGTGTTTAATCTCAAAAGTCCTAAATTCATGCATGCAACAATGTCTCTCTCTATAGAAAAGAGAATGGATCCACATTATCAGACAGGAGATCTTAAAGTTTTAACTCAGAGACATTGCAACTTTCTGCTCTCAAATAATTTTGTTTAGAGGTTTGAGGTCTTTGTGTTTATGAATACATTTTGTTTCCTGATGAAGCCAAGAGTTATGTTATTGCCATACCAAATAGATAAAAAATATTGGTGTCCAATTGTCACAAAATCACACAGTAGATTCACAATCTGTATGACTTTTCTTTGGGAAAAAAAAAAATCCATTTTCATTTTGTTATTTCTTTTTCTGCAAATGAAAAACCTGAAACTTTTCCTCTTCCCCCCCTCCAAAGTATCTGACTTTACACTCAGAAACAAACATACAAACACTACTACCAGGATCTGAAGCAGCTTTGAACATTAGGCACCTGAATAAAAAGAAACGAGGCAGGAAAATAAGCTGGTGCTATAAGTTGAAAGGGGAAAAAACAAAACCAAAAAACCTTTTTATTAAAAAAGGTGAACTAACTACTCCAGTGAATTGGCTAGGTATATAATGCCAACCACTGAAGAAGGAATTGAGACAGTCCTGACCTGCTGAACAACAGCAAGAAAAACACAGTTTCCATGTTTCAGGTTAGTTTATCTCAAGAAGATATCATTTCTTATAGTGAGATTCTGAGAAGTAAGAGACTTCACTAATTTTCATGATAACTGAATGCTATGTATTCTCTAATTCTTGATTAAAATAAATAAAGACCTGTATATATGGCTTTATCAGACCAACACTAGAAGCCAGTTTAATGGCTGAAGCTTTGAATAGCATGCGTATAGAATGCATTCTACAAATGAGGACAGAAAAGACCTATTCAGACTTGAAAGAGTTTAGTTGTTCCAGATGGAAAAAGGACAGTAGTTGAAAAATGTTATCATCCAAACTGTTCAGAGGAACATCTTCAACTGAAACTCTACACAAGGGTTCAAGTATTTTATCTCAATTAAAGTGATTAGCTAAAATATAGCTAAGTTATTACATATGATCAAACAGTGGCTTTCAATAATTATCCTTTCCATAATTTCAAAGATTAGGATATGAAATAGAAGATGGATAACACCTACTCTGACTTCCCAAATAATGAAAACCACACAGCTTTCCATTTCCAAAATGGAAATTTTATTTAGAAAAATTAGAATGGGATTTTTTAGAAATATAATTTCTCAAACCTTTTGCAAGTTGGGAAATTTATCATAATTCTTTCCCACAGACAATTTCAGTTTTGAACTATTAGCAATTCTGGATGAAAAAATAAATAATAAAAAATTTTGATTAGCCGATTTAATTGTAAAAGCCACAATACAATCCCATAACAAAAGTGTCCAGCTTCAATTCCCAATCGTTTCCCATATAGCACTCTCCACTCATCTAAAACACAAAACTTGCTAAGCCAATGACAGAGGTTTCACTGGCAGTTTTTAATGTTCACAGACCTCTGTTGAGAGGATACTTTCCTGCCATGTTCAATGTCATCCATACTTACTCATAGTGACAGTGTTGATTCTTTCTGTGAAGTCTAGAGAAACACTTATTTTAGGTAGTCTGGAGTCTGTTCAACAAGACATTAAAAACAAGAAACTAGAAAAGGAATTGGAAAAGTATAAATTGGTAAAGGGGACTTTGTCCATCTGATGAGGACCGATGCTTCCACAATACTTCTTCATGTGGTGCCTCCAGATAAAGAAAGCTCAGTGGAAGGCTTGTTGCACATGAACTGAAGAAATGCATGATATTTTTATCATCTCTGACAACTGGATAATGAGAAAGAGTACAGTCCTGGTGCACGTGGTTGGATGTAACTGCACATCAATAAGCACTGCAGATGACAAACATAAGAGTGGTGCAAAAATATACTGTGGTTGGCAACTGTGGGTGAGGAGGAACTTTTGGCGTATACGAGCACAGAAGCTTATGTGGAGGCAGATGACTTACCAAAGAGTTGCTTGCTTTTTAACTTTGACAAGTGTTTTCTTTCAATGTTGATGATGTACCCGAGCTGTATGTATTGTTACACTGCGATTGACAGATGCAGTTCACATTTCAAGTCCTGCCCATTTTATTCATTTCCAGTAGATGTATGATGAAAGACTAATGGCATCAATGGTCTTAGTATAACACTATGGAATATATTTGCTGAATTATTTGTCCAGCTTGGATACATCAACTCAAACAAAGAACAGCCAGCCCAGGATAATAAGGCGATGTGGTGGGTAAGTAGATCGCAACCGCCGCCTCCTGAAAAATATGAAAACCAACAGAGATCTCTGCAAAGTCACTGACTATTATCTTCATGTACTTAATCGGAGTTTAGGTGCTGTCACACCCATTTCTGAAGTGTGATGAAATTTGGGCACAGGAAAGGTAAAATGTTCCAAGATCCATTTTTGTATTCAAAGTTATCTGATGAGCAACTTAGATGCACTTACAGCCTCCAAACCTGCACAGATACCACAGCGGAGTTCTGCTGCACAACAGGAGGTTCACAAGAGTTGGTGCATGATATCCGGGTGGTCAGGAGCACCCCAAGTGACTCGAGCTGTGTTTTCCACAGTCTGTGCACAGCACCACAGTCTCGGTCATCTCTGAACAGTGCTGGGGCTTCACGTGGGTGATGCCCCCTCCGAGATGAGCAGCAGACACAAGGTCCTCAGTAATTCTGGTTATTAAGGATTCAGTGTAACTTTTTCTGAGTGTAGACGTGTGAGCACTAACATCCTGGCCAAATACCAACTTGGATAATTATTTTGCCTACCTAAATGTCCCCGTTTTCATTTGAATAAGGTATTCTTCATTTCCAAAGCTGTTATAGAGTGCTGTTGAGCGCTGTTAAACAGCTGCAATATTTCACCCCAGAGATGGCTGCATTTCAGTTGTGGGTGATGTGATCCAAAGAGTTTGAATATCAGTTTAATCACTTTGGCATCCTTCAGGAACAAAGTCACTATTTAAATGTAAGATTATTGTAGAGAATAAAATTGTCAATAAATGTAGTAATGTCTATCTCTAACTATAAGCAATTACAGAGCTAATCTCCAACTCTCAAAAAATAACACCAGATGGTATTTTTCAGAAAAGTCAAATGTAGAATATTATATTTTTTTGCATTTTTTCAGTACATCATGATGGCAAATAATATTATGTGAATCCTGCAAGTACAAGAAAAATCTGCAAGTATAACATTCTTCTTTTCCAGCGAACATCCTGTGAATTCATAAATATTTACATTTTGCAAGTTATAATTATGTAGCACTGGAGGAAAAAAAAAAAAAAAAAAAGAAAAAAGTGACTGTATATACAAGTTTATAAAAGAACATTCATAAATTAAAAATGTGCATTGTTCTGAAAATGATACCTACTGGGTTTTTTGTCTTCATGTCAAGCCATAGGACAGCTTCCTACCTCTTATCAGTGGGTAAAAATTATACTTGTAGGTTTGAACGACTACTGATTTCTTATTATAGTTTCTATTAATAGCTGTAAATTATTATGTATGAAGACATCTTTGTAGGTATTTGATAAAATAGAAAGAAAACTTTGTATTGCTACTGAGATAATCCTCCTTTACAAATTGGCAAACACAATTACAGATGCACTCTAAATATATATTTTGTGGAAAAATTACAATTACCTAAACTGCTGCAGTTAAATGCTATCTTGCATTTGTTTGTTTTAGTTGGACTTTTTGTATTAGCTGGCTTGGTTCAGCAATTTATATACCAGAGGATAAATTCAGCATTAGTGAATCTGAACTGCACGAAAGTCTTGAAGTTGAGATTTTGGTTGCATGAATCCTATTTTTTCAGCAACCAGGGTAACTATTCATTGAAGACTATTTTTACTGAAGGAATTTTACCATTTTGTTTCATGAATAATCCATGAACAGATGTTGATTTTTACAAGTTCAGTTGTTATTTGAAATTGTTTGAATACTTTATACAAATATATTGCAACCTCTGGGTTATTTGTATATTTTTTCTGTTCTATTACAGACTTCAACTTTTCATTGTAAAATAGATTGTCTATTCATGCAAATAAATCCTTACCAATGTAAAGAAAATGGTTGGACAAGTGACCCAGGTATATTATTGATGATGTAAATTCTTTAGGGGACCAGAAAAAACAAATCCTTTTTGATCACAAAATCAACTTTTAAAAATAGGAAAAAAGACAAGAGAAAATAACTTATGCACATGCGTGATACACTGGCTGTAACATGGTCAATTCTTCTGCATGTTCTTATGAAAGTAAAAACTGTGCATAACTGTTCATGGCAAATAAAAAAAAGATTTATGAATATGAAAGTTACTTTGATATCTTAATTAATAGTTGTAAAATCATCTTTTTCTCTCTCTAAAGTATTTGTTCAGTTGTATTGTTGAGATAAAAGCAAAGTCACAGTGACAGTACCTTTCCCATGTAGACAGACTTTCATTTTTGACCAGAAGTGCTTCTCTATTTTCCCTTGGCTGTTTCTCTACAGGCAAATTATGCATTTCTTACTCTTGCTTTCCATTTTCAAGCATGCCAGATTTGCATCCACACCATACAGTTTATCACAGGAGAAGCCTGTGAACACAGCAGGACACTTTCTAACAGTAAATTTTACCTTGTTAACTTTTGTGATTTTACGCTAATTCTAGACAATCAATGCCAGATCTTCCATGAGGAAGGAAAAAAGTCACCACAACCATTAGACTCAGTTAGGGTTCTAAACCACTTAGAGCAATTGAATCTGATGTCATAGGATCCTAGAATGGTTTGGGTTGGAAGGGACCTTAAAGATCATCTAGTCCCAACCCGCTCGAGCAGCTCCGTGTCCTTCTGCTGTTGGGGGCCCCCGAGCTGGCCCCAGCACTGCAGGGGGGTCTCCCCAGAGCGGAGCAGAGGGGGACAATCCCCTCCCTGGCCCTGCTGCCCCCCCTGCTCTGGCTGCAGCCCAGGGCACGGGGGGGTTCTGGGCTGCCAGCGCACGGGGCTGCCTCACGGGCAGTTTTACACCCCCCCAGTCCCTCTCCTTGGGGCTGCTCTCCAGCCACTCCTCGCCCAGCCTGGATTTGTGCTGGGGATTGCCCCGACCCACGGGCAGGACCTTGCCCTTGGCCTTCTTGAACTCCATGAGGTTTTCCCAGGACCCCTCACCAGCCTGCCTAGGTCCCTCTTGATGGCATCCCTTCCCTCAAGTGTGTCACCCACCACACAGCTTGGTGTCCTTGGTGAACTTGCTGAGGGTTCGCTCAATCCCATTGTCCGTGTCACCAACAAAGAAGCTAAACAGGGCCGGGCCCAACACCGACCCCTGAGGAATAGCGCTCGTCACTGTTCTCCACTTTTGCCTGCATTTATATAACATAAATCCTTCCTTCTTATCCTTGAGTTAGATCACTTTTCTGTGCCTTCCTGTCAGTCACTGGACAGACATACATTGAAAAAGAGAGCACAACTCTAGAAGACAACTCTGGGTAGTTTATTGGAGCTGAAACCTCCATTTTTTTTCTGGCCATCTGTGAATGATTTGCATGGTAGTCTACATAAAAACAACTGACAAAGATAAACTGATCTTCAGAGACCTTACAGGTCCACATTCTGGGAAGCAATTAACTTTTCTGTATCGAGACATTACCTTAAATAGTAGAAAATAATCTTTGTCAGTAGGACTATGGTGACGGACACGTGCTGACTGTCCAGTTTATTGATAAATTTGGGGAAGGCAGGTAGGAAGGTTTGTGGGATGCTCGATTATGTCTATTTCTTTTCAGAGCTCATTTTCACATGATTAGGAAAATCTGAAGTTTTACTAGTTATCACAGCTGTAAAGGAGCTCAGCTTCTGCTCTTGGGCTCTAGCCCAATACCCCTGACAGCTGGGGAGGAAGACTTACAACTCAAATTCTAAGCAAGTTAGAGATTTTTATTTACACCTGCGAGGCACACTAAGAATTTTTGATTGATTGTTTGTTTCATAATGCTTGGGCATTTAGTAATGCTGTCTGTGTGGCAACTGTGCAGTTTTTATTTCTGAATCTCTCCCTGTGCAGCATCTTCATGGAAGCTTATAACTGAGTCATTAGACCAGGTATGTTTATATGTTACCACATATTTCAATGTCTTAAATATACTAATCCCCATAGTTGACAGTACTTACGTTGCAATGACCTGAAGTCATCTGATCAACTTTCAGAATACTTACTAGCTATAATCAAATATATTCTCATCTCTTATTTGAACAAATCAAACAGAAATTGAATACATTTTTTTATGAACACTAGCAATATGTTCTCTTCTCTGATAATTTTGACATTAAAATTCCATTTTAATAATCCCATCCTTCAGGCTTTGCAGACTCTTAAGGTATTAAAGCAAAAATTATCCTAAGCAGTTAGATTATAATGTATTTAAAGATTAGACATTTCATGTTGAATATTAACTGCTCCACTTCCCAGGGAAAAAAAAAATGATGCAGGGTTTTTTGCTTGTATAATTTATACTTTTTTTGATAGGTTGACTATACAAAGTTCAAACCTTCTACGAGCAAATTTATATAAAATATACTCATAGTCATGAATTATATTAAAAAACTGTATATAAAGGTATGAGAAAACATTTTTGCTTTAATTGTTAGCATATTTTGATCCCTCAGAAATACACAAAATGGCTGTTCAATCTCAATGAAGCCTATCAGACTCCTGAGCTGAGGCAAGATTGCAAATATTTTACTATCTAAAGAACTTTTATTTACATGTCATGAAAGATGGGACACATATTTGGACTTCAAGTTTCATAATACAAAATGTACAAGAACTACTTGATCATTTGAAACAAAGAAACTATACCAGAAAAATTAACTTCTAGCCAAAGTCGTAAGTATTTTAGGTATTTGTTTAATTCATGACAATCCGTGATAAAAGTATTATATGAGTGGGGCAGAATTCTATACTTAATTTGAATTCTATACTTTAAATTGACCAGTGGGAGTATGTCCTATAGCCAGAGTAGCTTTTCTCATTGCTTATTCTTACCTGGCTTACCTACTACACATTGTCAATGAACATCTCTACTTACACATCTGCTCCATTTCTAGACACGACACGTGACTGTTCTGCTTCCTACATCCCCCTGCACACGGGTCTCTTGACTTACTCTTCATCTGCCTCTTGCTATTCACCGTCTCTTTTACCTCTTAGTCAGAAAGTGATGTGACAGCTATCAGAATCAAACAAATCAGCAGCCCCATCCCTCATCAACCCATCCTGGGACACCAGAAGCCCTCTCTCCTCTGGGACATCAAGGAGAAGACAACAATAAAACCCGCTGCCCTAACTTTCTGCTATATATCGTGTCAACACATCTAGCTCTGGTCTTAAGCCTATCCTGCTGCTTAGATTCAATCTTCTTATTTATTATTTTCTTTGGTGCTTTTTTACCATGGATTTCACGGGTATGGGTTTGAACCCAAAATAACCATTCAGCAACAGCTCCCCCCATGAATTATTGGCACACACATGGTCCATTTTCCACTTGCTGCACTAAGCAAGGGTAGAGCAAAACAAATGCCCATCTAGAAAGTCAGTGTAGAGTATCATGCTTTAAGTTCACCCACTGTCTTATTCTGAAATAGCTTCGCTGTGTAGACAAACTTTCACCCACAACCAAAAACAAACAAACAAAAAAAAATTCTTGCTTTTTAGAGTTTCTACTTCTGATCATGCAACTTGTAGTGTAACACCACCAACCTTTTTCTGCCAGTTCACCCAGGGACAGAGATACCTGCTGACCCTTTGCAGGGCTTCCCCTCCTCCAGGCAACCAGCACAGGGTGTTTCTCCTCTTCTTGTATAAACAGGGGGGAAAACCCTGTAATACAAAAGAGTCTTTTTCCATTGGTGGGTAAACATCATCAGAGACAGCCTGGCTTTGTTTCCACACTGTGTGACACCATAAATACACACCCTCACACCCTTTCCTGTACTATTACTTGTTCATTTTTTAACAATGTGCTTATGCTATTAGAAGTGTATTTTGGGTTATTTCTGTGGAACATTTAACATATTTTCTTTGTCCTTTTGCCTTGCCCTTCAATTTTGACCATGATGGATCTAAGCATATTTGGGACATTAAGGGCAAACTAAATTGTTGTTTATACTGTTAGATGTAAAAAGCATAATGGTAGGGTAGTGTCTATATTCTGGAAAATAAGTACACTTGTCTGATTTTTATTACATATCTTCTCTACTGATGTGTACTGAGCAAATTGTGGGGTCTCTGCTGAAAATGCAATATGAAAGTTTAATACAAATCTCTGCAGGACATGTCAACCTGAGCATACACTAAGCAACTCAAAACAAAAAACAAACAAACAAACAAAAAAACAAAACAAAACAAAACACTTGCGCGTTAGGAGAGGTACTCCAAGCCTGCCTAAATGGACCCAGTGCCACCACAGGGCTGGTAAACACAGGTAAACGACAGACAGGAGTGATCTCCTTCATCAACCACCATAGCTAGTACCTGGCATCAGCATCTGCCCTGGTTCCACAGTCAGCTCCTGGGGCATTGCCAGCCCCTGAGATACGGGCTAAAATAGACTTCTGTAAATGACGCAGCTCGGAGAGAAATGCCTATGATTTCTGGAGACAAGAACCCACCAGGACTTTTTCCAAGCAAGATACACAATCTGGTGGCCTGTGCATGCAAGGGCTGTTAATCCATCCACAGCTCTCTGAACACACACACACACACACACACACACACACACACACACAGACACAGACACAGACACTGCTTTGCCTGCCCAGATGTTTTCTGATTAATAATGAGGTCATCCGCAATGCCAAAAACCTGGCCTTGTAGTTCTGCAACACTCTTGGAAAGCCACAGAGTGTTTAAGGGGGATGGAAATATTAAATACAACATACGTATAAAACACAATAAATCAAATTAATTTGTTTAGATAAAAAGCACTTTTTTGTTTTTGTCAGCACAGCAATTGTATATTCCACAATTATTATAATGTTTTCTGACATAAAACTGCTGTATATCTGGCTGCTGTATCAGACCCAGTCTCTGGTTTCACCCCTCCTTGCTTTCTCCTTGCTTTACGTGACGGTTCTTAAGAAAATATCTGTACTTTGCAGTATTTCTCCATTTCCAAGGTCAAAATTAGAAAGTGAGAAATATAAAATTGGGATGGGATAATAAAAATCATTACTGGATCCGTTCCTCATTCCCTATCCCCAAAAAAGCATTAGGAAAAAAAAAAGTGAAATAGGGCTCGCTTATTTGAATTTCTGCACTGAAACGGTGAGCAGAGCTGAGCAGAAGACTGAAATGCCTGACCCTAAACAAACCAGAGGAGAGACATTGCTGCGCTGCAGCCTTGCTTCCCCCTTGGAAAGCTGTTGGCATCGCCCTCAAGATCATTCCACTCCACGGCTTTTGCTTTACAACTTCACATTTAACCACAAATAACATCGAGAGGTCTAAAACCCAGCACCAAACAGCTGAGCCTTGCTTTTACCATAAGGTTTTGGAGTCCCTAAAGACAGAGACCCCAAAACGGACAGCGACTGAGGGCTGGTCCTGCCCCACCCAGGGAGATGCTGCCTGGGGACCACAAAGCCATGGGGAAATGCAGCTCTTTTTCCAGGCTCACGCAGCACCACCTATAGACAAAAAGACTACATTTCTCTGGAGTATTTGGGAAATGGGAAATACTCCTACCCTTACTACCGTAGCTTTGTGTACATTGTTTTTCACTCGCTGCTTCAAATGCTCAGGGGAGCATCAGGGCTAGAGGGGGTTCGTGCAGAACCTGAAAGCCTCTGCTATATAACCGAGAAAGAAATCTTGAGAAACCAAAAAAGGTGAACGAGAGTGATTATCTGGCACCAAATACAAGGATCAAAGACCCATAAAACTGACTTTTGCATAAAAAGCCAGGCAGATCCTGAGGACCCTTCACCCAGAACCAGGAGCCTCAATAAACAGTTATTTTGGGGATTTTCAACTGTGACACTTTTCTGTAGCACACAGACATCAAATTGGAAATAACACTATTGCTAAGAAATAGCACCCTGAATACTTATTGCTTTCCTGTCTCCTTCTGCACATTTCAGGCTCCGTGCAATGTCAGAAGCCTGTGCAACCTTAGTGCTGCAATCTGGAATTTGCCATGATATGTGTCTCTGTCGCAGGGCTGTATGTATAAAGATTTCGGATTTTTTAATTGCGTTTCTGTGCTTACAAAGAGAATCTTGAAAATGTGAAGTGCATCACAGGGACTGATGTCTCCCCACTTCCAGACAGTACGAAATGAATCATGCCTTGAGAGATCTGAGGCATCCCAATCTCCTCAGTGCCGAACCTAAAGATGACAATCTGCATCACACTGAGAAGTGAAAATGTGAGTACAGAGGAAAAAAAAAAAAAAAAAAAACACAAACAAAAAACAGAGAGAGAAAGCAAAGTTAGTTTTCACATAAATAGTATATCTATTTTACAGAATGGGCTTTCATTTAGATTTCAGGAAAAAAAAAAAAAAAAAAAAAAAGGAAAAAACACCAGAAAACAAATAAACAAACATACCTCTGAGAGGGAAATAAAGTCTTAGAATCTAGAGAGTTTTTGCAGAATTTAGAAGTGGCTTGATATAGAGCTAATATAAAGTAATGCTTCCTGAATTAAAATATTCCTGATGGACCTTTCTTATATTGTCTGGCTGTTTTCCTAATTTGATTAATTTTAGAACTTTGGATGAGTTCAAACTTAGAACATTTGGGCTTTTAAATTCAGGATTTTATGTCGCAGTTTATGCCAGTTAGTGATAATGACATATCTTGAACTTCAAAGGTGTCTAACCAATTAGAGAGTCTCTGCAAGAGAAAATGTAGAGAAGAAAAATAAAAGAAAAACTATATTTGAAGAGTTTTCTACAAATGCTGAATATTAAGCACATTTTGAGAATATTCGCCTTGTGAAACACGTCTAGTTTTCTTTAAAATTCTGACTAACTTGAATTTTCAGGATAGGAAACAACAGCAGGGCAGTGAGTCTCCTCTTCAGCCCATCTTTTATTTGTACAGCCCTATAACACCATGATTTCATGCTACATGTGTTGCTTGTTATATAT